>NC_142174.1:22085750-23285750 GCF_029865625.1 Vigna umbellata
TTCTCTCCAAATGAAAGAGTTCCATTTTAAAACAGTTTACTAGAACAAACCGAACGGTAGAGGACCGTTCGATAACGAACGTACATTATCATAATGAGAATTTCATATTCAGAATTTCATCTATTTTCAACTCAAGTTTTCAACATATCAGTTCATACCTTATACATTCATATCAACTATCAATTTACATACTTTATAGAATTCCACATTAATAATTCATACTCCAAAATGATTACTCATATTCACATTCATACATATCAAGCAGCATGCATCATATTCATTCCTTCAAACAACGGACGTTCATACAGTAAGACAACATACAAATGTCAATTAAATTAGATAAGCTTCCCTTACCTGGATTAGTGCGTGAACCGTCCTAAACGTAAGATTTTGGGTTCGTCCGCCTACAGCTTTCTACCCTCAAAGATCACTTAACTCTTCCAACTAAATTTAACCAAAACAAAATCAAGAATGACTTAGACTATACCTCCCTTCATGCAACCAGAATTTGGCTTTGCATGTAACAAAAGAACGCTCGACGAAGAAGAGAAACTTACCAGTTTCAGAATCTGGAACTGTTCGGTCCAGAATGAAGCTCACGACGCCGGGAATCCTTCTACGGTGCCTGAATGGTGATCGGAGCAGAGAAGAGTGAGCTACAGTAGAGAGAGAAGGGGAAATTTCTAGAGAGAGGGAGGAGGAAATGAAAAGTCAGAGTTGGGAAGGAGATGTGCATGCAGAGGAGAGTGAACAGGGTTTTCCAGAAAAAATCATTTTTGTCTACCCCATGTCCAACGGACGTGCACTCTCCTATGGACACCTGTCCTCCACTTACTGATTTTCGAATCTTCCATTCTTGACACCTGGCGTCAGTGTGCAGAGTTTTGGGTGTGTTTTTAATGCATCTTAGCAGGGTTTTGGGCGCTTTAAATGAGATTAAACAGGTGGAGTTTGGGTTAAATTTCCGAGGTCTGACAAATAATAATAATAATAATAATAATAATAATAATAATAATAGTAATAATAATAATTATTATAGTAATAGTAATAATAATATTAATAATTAAATAATAATAATAATCATAATAATAATAGTAATAATAATAATTATTATAGTAATAATAATAATAATAATAATAATAATTAAATAATAATAATAATCATAATAGTAATAATAATAATAATAATAATAAAATAATAATAATAATAATAATGATAATATTAATAATAATAATAATAACAATAATAATAATAATAATAATAATAATAATAATAATTATTATTATTATTATTATTATTATAATTGTAATAATAATAATAATAATAATAATAATAATAATAGTAATAATAATAATAATAATACTCACAAAAATAGTAATAATAATAATACTAATAAAAATAATAATCATAATAATAATAATAATTATTATTATTATTATAATAAAATAATAATATTAATAATAATTATTATTATTATTATAATAAAATAATAATATTAATAATAATAATTATTATTATTATTATAATAATGGTAATAATAATAATAATAAAAGTAATGGAAATAATTATTATTACTTTTTTGCGTTTCAGCTATGCGAGGGGCTTGTTTCGTTGGGGTTCTTGTGGTGGTGGAGATCACAGAAACTCTCTCTTTCGAAGAAAATCGCGATGGGCTGCGATTTTCGTTTCACGTTTCAGATTAGGGTATTCTTTTGAGAATTTTAGGGTTTTGTTTCTTCTGTTCTTGATTCTTCTCTGCAGATTTGGTTTCGCAATTTAGGGTTAGGGTTCATGTATTTGGGTTTTCCATGTGATATTGTGATTTGGTTTCTTCGTCTTCGTTTTCGATTTAGATTTTTTATTGTGAATTTGATTTTCGCAAAGAGTGATTTTGGGTGTTTCTTCTCTGTTTTATGATTGAACAAAAGCTTTTACATGTTTCTCTGATTGATTCCCATTTTTTTGCCAATGAACCCTAATTCAAATAAGGTTTAATCCTTTAGTACATCCCTATTTATGTACGAATGTCTCAATTGGGTCCTCGTTTTTTAAAGTGTATCAAAATGGTCCTTAATTTTGAAAATTCATATCAATTGAGTCCTTTCCGTTAAGTTGGCTGGACGGCGTTAAAAAAATTGATGAGTGGATGCTGAGAGGACGTACGGACGCTCGTCCACCAGCGGACGAACGCTCGTCCACCAGCGGACGAACGCTCGTCCATCAGTGAATGAACGCTCGTCGACCACCGAACGAACGCTCGTCCAGTGTGGAACGAACGGTCGTCCAGCAATAATAGGTCGACGAGCGTTCGTTTTCTGGTGGACGAGCGTTCGTTCTCTGGTGGACGAGCGTTCGTTCGCTGGTGGACGAGCGTTCGTTCGTCATCTCAGCATCCACTCATGAATTTTTTTAACGCCGTCCAGCCAACTTAACGGAAAGGACTCAATTGATATGAATTTTCAAAATTAAGGACCATTTTGATACACTTTAAAAAACGAGGACCCAATTGAGACATTCGTACATAAATAGGGATGTACTAAAGGATTAAACCTTCAAATAAAGAACTTTGACTTTCAAAAAGAACTTTGAGTTTATGGATCTTAAATTCCCAAAAATCGATTCCAGCGAAAGAAGCAAATCCTTAAATTCGGTCAATGTGAAGTACAAAAGAACTCTAATTTTTCAAAATGAATTCCCAATTTTTATAAACCGTAAACTCTGAGTTTCTTTTTCCAATTCATAATTGGAAGAAACTATTTAGTTTAATTCACTTTTACTAAATTCTTTAAATTAAAAAAAAAATACACGTCAGAATCGCTTAGAATAAATAACTACGTCATTTAAAACATTATCATCAGCATGTGAGCATGTCACGAATACGGTATATAATCATTTAGAATAAATAATAAACTCCACTTCGTTTAAAGCACTATCATCAGCATGTCACGTGTACTTAGTTGACGTTATTCCAATTTTAATGGCGGGACTGTAATTGTACCAATTTTACAAAAATTAGGACCCAATCGAGATAAAAAATAAGTAGGAGACTTAAAGAAAACCTAATTAAACCATATTTTCATTATAAATATTATATGTATTAATTTAGATATTATAAAATTTTATATTATAAGATAAACTATTTAATGCATTATAAATTGGAATTTTCTTTTTAGAGATAAAGATAATGAAATATGGTTATTATAAATAATATATTAAAATGGTATGCATGATTCTTTTCTTTTCTTCATATTATAAATTTAAAATTAACATAAAATAATTGAGTTAAATTGTATAAATTTGTTTAATTTTTTTATTATTTTTAAATCTTTGACATTTTGTCGATATTTTATGTAGTGTTTATTATTAGCTATAATATTAATTTGGAACCAAAATTATAATTAAAACAACTATGCTTTTTGATGGCATAACTCAATTAAGTTAAATATTTAATATTTATAAATAATATAATAAAATATAATTTAGTTTTATTTTTAATATAATATAAACAATAAAATTCATTAAATATAATTTATATTCATTATTTTATATATAAAAAATGGTAAAGTTATTTATATTGGTCTAAATAATGGAAGATAAAGAGTTGCTTTTTATATCACATAAACCATATTCTTATTTTTCTCATAAAAAAAGTTATTTATATATCATGTAATTTTAACATACTATAATTAGTAATAATGAAAATATAAACTTTCTTATTTTTCTCATAAAAATTCGTATTTATAACAAACTAAAAAATAATAATTCTAATTTTAAGTGCACAAGTAAATTTGTCAAACCTCGAAAATTTAACCCAAACCCCACCTGTTTAATCCCATTAAATGCACCCCAAAACCCTGCTCAGATGCATTAAAAACGCACTCAACTCTGACGCACTAATGCCATGTGTCAATAATAGAAGATTCGGAAGTCAGTTAGTGGAGTGCAGGTGTCAACAGGAGAGTGCACGACCGTTTGGACGTGGGGCAGACAAAAATGATTTTCTGAAAAACCCTGCCCACTCTCCTCTGCATGCACCCTCCTTTCAAGATCTGATCTTTCATTTTCCTCCTTCTTCTCTCTAGAAAACTCATCCTTCTCTCTACTGTAACTTACCTTTCTCTACTCCGATCACCGTTCAGGCACCGTGGAAGCATTCCCGGTGTCTCAAGCTTCACTTTGAACCGAACAAATCTGAGTTCTGAAACTGGTAAGTTTCCTTATGCCTATCCGTCCGTTTTTCTGATACATGCAAACCCAGCTTCGGTTGCATGCTGTTATCCTGTCTGAGTCTCTGTTGGTTTATTGGATGTTTAAAATTAGATTAAAGAGGAGTAGAACGTAAGGGTAGAAGGGAACTCAGTCAGACGAAGAGTGTTTTAGTACGTTCGTTCACTTTAAGAGGTAAGGGAAGCTTATTCAATTTAATTCGTATGTTTGTATTGTGTTGTATGGACGTTCTGTGAGTTGTATGAAGTATGGATTTGTGATATTTGATTTTTGGTATATGGTTATGATTATGAGCTGATGTATGAGTATTATGAAATGTACTATGATATGAGTATTTGAAATTATGAAAATCGTATGCTGAGAAATGAGTTTAATATAAATGAAACTTTGAATATAAATTCCCTATGATAATGAATGTTCGTCATTGAACGGTACTTGACCGTTCGGTGGTTACTAGTAAACTTCTTTGAAATTGAATTCTTTCATCTAGGAAGAATTTTAGTTGAGGACGAACGCCCTTGGATAATAGTTCTACGTTTGAGCGTTCGGCCAAGCGTAGATAGTCTGAGTGTTATGTGAGGAATTGAGAAACTTGTAAACCTATATCTGGACACTTAGTCATTTTTAAACCTCTCTTCACCATCCCGTATTGTATTTATTAATATTACTATTTCTATCACGAGTTCAAATCAGTGATGGGTTCCGACCCAAAGCGTTCGTTATGAGTGGCGCTCGGTCTTATACCGAACGCTCGTACTCGTCTTTAATTATCAAACTTGTGGAAATAGCGTTCGTCCAAATTCAGTAAATCCTTTTACCGTGTTCGGTCATTGACTGGCAGTCGGTTTCGATAATTGCATTATTCTAAGTATGGTTCTTCAATCGTCTTGAGGGGCCTATATCCATTGGATCCGGCCTAGAACCTCTTTACTTAAAATATTATTTGAGTATTGATCTGAACTTACGATAGTCAGTTCATTCAACTGATTCAATTGATGAAATGACGTTCGTCATATACGGTGTTATTGTAGTCGGTTTTATTCTGTTCTGGAACGGGGGATTTTCTCGGGCTCGTTCCTCACGTTCGTCCTCGTTATGACGAACGTCGTAGCTACACGGAATTCATACAGTCCGGACAGTCAGTCTAGTATCAGGAATGGATTGAATTGTATATTGGAATATATTTGATATGTTTGATATGTTGAGAAATGCATGTGATTACTTGAATTAAATTAAATAAGCTTACCCTGTGTTTTTCATTGTGTTGTCCTGTATCTGTACGTCCGTCTTGTCTTTGCAATGATCATCCGTGTGGATGTGAGCAGATGGTGATGCGTTACTGGAGGAGACGCTGGAAGACGGAACTTTGGAGGAAGAGAACCTCGTTGATGTAGAAGTGAAGGCCGAACAGTAGTCCGTTCGGTTAATTGTTTAGTTTAGTTATTTTAGTGAGTTGTCTTAGAACGACCACTTTCCCCTTTTCTTGATTTAACCGTTCGGTATTTTTGCTTTGTAAACCGTTCGGTCAGGTTAGCTTATGGTACGTCTTGTTATTTTGTAACTCGCTTCTTGTAAGGTCGTTCGGCCACGAGCGTACTTTAACTTTAGTGTAAGACTGAATTGATATGTTAATTAATGTGATTATTCTATCTGTATGGTTTATTACTGTATTTATGGGATGTTACAAAATTATAATTATTTTTGTAACATCCCAAAATTATACAGTCATCAACTATATACTTAGAATAATCACATTAATCAATAAGACAAAACAGTTTTAATATAAAAGGGAGCAGAAAAATCATAAATGGCCGAACGGCCTTTCATGTATTAATTAACGAGCGTTTACAAAAAGTATGAGGACGAACGGTTTACAAAAATGACCGAACATCCAAATATTTACAATCAGAAGAAGAGCGCTCGCTCACAGTCGCTCGCTATCCTAACTACACTAACTTAAAATAACCGAACGCCTTTACTGTTCGGCCTTCACTTCAACTTCTACTAAGTTATCTTCAGCAATAACTTCTTCTTCAAGCGCTTCCTCCAGAGAAGCATCTCCCTCTGCTCACATCCACACGGATGATCATTGCATTTAACAAGACGGATATACATAGACAGACAACACAATGGAAATACAAGGGTAAGCTTATTGAATTTAATTCAAGTCAAACAGATATTTCATACTTATCAAATTCAGAAAGTACATTCACAACATATACATTCAATTCATACATAAATTTCATCCAAAATCTTGATACTAGACCGACCGTCCGGACTGTATGAATCCTGTGTAGCTAAGGCGTCCGTGCACTCAGGTGGGGTAACTGGAATGCTCATCAGTAGCCACCTGAGGTTAGTCTGTTCTGTCCAAGTTACAGTTATGGACTAGACCTCCTGCCATTCCCACGCATGACATACTCCTCTCTACTTGAGAACGAGCACTCACGGAATATCAGGATGAACCACCATCTAAGCTTACCACGTTCATACTTACAATTCTCAATTTCCATTCAAGAGTCGTTCCTCCCTGGAACGCTCGTTCAAAACCAACAATCACAATTTCATCTCTTATAGTGTTCGCATATCTTAATTCTTCCTCTTAAATACATTTTCATTCTATGTTCCACTTGCATAAAAAGACGAACGTTCACTCCCCTTCATAACGAGGACGAGCGTCGAGAGCGAGACCGAGAATTCCTCTTTTCAAAAAGAATAAAGCTGACACATTTTTCATGACGAACGTCATTATCATTTGAATCAGTTATATGAACTAACTCTTAGAACGATTCGATTTATACTTAGAATAAATTAAGTACCAATATTCAGAGTCAAATCCAACTGGATTGAGATACAAAAGACGAGTACTAAATGTACTAAGTACAATTTAGTTAGAATAAACCGACTGCCAGTTAATGACCGAACGCGGTACGCGAATTTACTGAAATTTAGAACGAACGTAATTTAAGTTTTGGACGAACGCTATGAAAGTTCATGACGAACGTTATTTCTAATCATTTGGTAATTACGGAAAGAACTGGCGTTCGGTATAAGACCGAGCGCTACTTATAACGTACGCTTTGGGACGAGCGTCGCAAAATGACTAAGAGTTAAAAGTTACTTTTATAGGTTTCTCAATTCTCACAAAATACTCAGGATATCTACGTTCGGCCGATCGCTCAAACGTAGCTCTAATACAAGAGGGCGTTCGTCCTCAAACAGAATTCTTTCCAAATGAAAGAATTCCTTTACAATTGAATTTGGTAATAACACCGAACGGTCAAAGACCGTTCGATGACGAACGTTCAATATCATAAGAGAATTCAAAATCACAGTTTCATTTACATTATACATTTCTCATCATATACGTTCAAATACTCATCTTATCATCTATTTCATATTTCAGTTTAATCATACAATTGTACATTTCCTACTTATCATGCATCATCTCATCCTCATAATCATATACCAAAATCAAATACCATAGATCATACTTAATATAATTCACAGAACATTCATCCAACACAGTATAATTCACAGAACATTCATACAACACAGTATAACTCAAAAATTAAATTTAATAAGCTTTCCTTACCCGGATTGTAGTGAACGTCCTAAAAGTGAGTTGTTTCTACTCGTCCAAAGATGGCTTTCTATTCTCAAGGTTCCTCTTAAACTCTTCAACTAAAAATTAACAAAACGAAAACGGAAGAACTGAGTTTACACCCATGCATGCAGCTGGATCAGGTTTTGTAGTAAATCCAGAAACGATCGCCCAAGGAAACTTACCAGAACTGGAAGTGGTTCGGTCCAAAATGAAGCTCACGTCGCAGTGGTCGTTCTCACGGTGCTGAAACGTGAACGGAGTAGAGAATGGTGAGTTACAGAAGAGAGAAGAGGAGGGGTTCTAGAGAGAAGGAGGAGAAAATGGAGGTTTGGATTTTCTGAGGAAGATGAAGGTGCACGCAGGGAAAGAGAAGAGTGTTTCAGAAAACTTAATTTTCTTCCCAAGTGATGAGAGGGTCGCACCTCCCAACAAAAGTTGTGCATAAAAGAATGCAGTATAGTACTAGGAAGTGACTCCTAGGTCGTCTCTCAAGGACCAAATTGTGGTTCAGTCTCAGATCAAACACGTAGTGGGGGGGGTTTGTGATTTGTTTTTGTGATTAGAAATTAACTAAATTAAAATTGAAAATTAAATATAACAAAACATAATTGAAAACATTGAAATAAATGAACAAAACATGAAGACCGAACAATCCTACAGATGACCGAACGGTTTTACATTGACACTGAATGGTGGTCTCTAAAGAAAGTGAGGAAGCTGGAAATGCAGGAAGATAAAGAAGCCAAACATAATAGACAACATGGTGAACAAAAACAGTAAATTGAATGGTCCCATCTATTAAATTATAGGATGAGTCGGTGATAAAAAAAAAATAGAAAAATTGAGTGGCAATTAATTGTGCACGCATTCTATGCTAAGGAAAATGGAACACGAACAAGCTGGTGGATAAAAGCACCATTAAACGGTGATAAAAGAGCTATCCTATGCAGATCGAATGGTCTATATCCATCAAATTCATAAGCACACATGGCAATAAGCGTAGAAAGCACACAACAACAATAATAAAACTTCAATGGCAATGGTGCGTGAACTAATTGAATGCAGTGGATAAATAATTCAAAAGAAACTCAATTCTTTCCAATAAATATATATATATATATATATATATATATATATATATATATATATATATAGAATATAAGGAATAATTCTCGGTTCATGCGTTAAGAAAGAAAAATAAGGAAACTTTGTGGAAACTTTCTTGAGCAAACCGTGTGCATATTCCAAATGAAATCACCGACTGTTTCTCCATTCCAGCTGAGTGACGTGACAACTTGCTTCTTCCCAATCAATGAATTAACTTGCTCCTTCTTCCAGCAAAGATGAATCAGCCCCCTGCTCCCTAACGTGCTGCTCCCTTTTTGCCAAAATGAAATTACCCTCTCTTCCAAAATGGAATCAGCTCCTGTCAAGCAAAGAAATTTAATTCCAGCACCGCATGAGCTAGACCAGTTCACCCGTGCAGCACCTCCTACATCTCCAATCCAATAGAACGTCTAAGTGGCGGCTGTAGTATGTCCCAGCCCTCACCCGTAACCTTCCATCTCTACCCTCTGAAAAAAAAATGCTCAAGGGAAAACTCTCATAAAGCTGGTGGCTGTCCCCCGTTAGGTCACCCCCTCTTCTATTGTCCTGGCTGCCCTAGGCCGTGTGGTGTGTTTCTGCTTTTTTTTTTCTTCTCATGCACTCCCCTTTTGCTGGACTCAACCCCTCTGGATCGTGGTGCCAAGTTGCTGGACCATTGTTGAAGCTGCTGGTGCAGGCCGTGACACTCCTAATCTCTGTGTGCACCTCCCTCCAAAGCCAAGCTGCTGTGCTGGACACTTTGCTGGACACACCCCCTGTGCTCACCAAAATTCCATCCCCCAAGCACCACGTCTTCATCCCAACATTCCAGCTCATCCGTTCCAGCCAAGCAAAAGTGTGGTGGCTCCCACTTTTATTCCAAACCACGCGCTGATGTTTTACAATTTGAATTGGCCGTGTGATGTGCTATCTTCCAAAACCGTGAACACTTGCAAAGTGGTCCCCTCCTCTTTTATGCCAAATGCTAAGCCATTTAAAAAGCAAGAAAGAATATTCCTTGGCTGGTTTGGTGTGCTTGCCGTGACAATTGAAATATTTGGCAGCTGCACTTCATTTCTTCAATCATTTGGATGTGCAGTTTTGTTCAACTCAAAACAATTTGGACCTCCTTGCAATCAATTAAGAGTCTAGAACCACATTTAATTTCTTTTTGTGGCCATGAGATGCATTGTCCAATGATAAATTCCAGCCACAACAAGTGCTAAACAGCAAGCAAACAATGCAAACATATTAGAACACTCAAACAGTAATCACTGGACTGACATAGGGGAGTAAAATAATTACTGGGAACAGTACAGAACTAATTTGAACAAAGTAAAAACTATACGTGAAAATAGACATCTAGACGAAACTATGAAAAAAAATTGCATGGAAAACGGATAAGAATTGAACTCGAACGAAGACACACAAGTTGACACAACATTCACGCAGCACTGTGCGAAAATTGAAATGACTGAGATGCATTGGGCTCAATTGCCACTTCTCATTTAACCTTCAAATGTCCCAAATTGTATCTCCAAATTTTTCATGTAAAATAATTAGCTCAGTTAATTCAAATTAGTGAAAATAAGAATTTCCGATCAAATTTAGCACAATTAGGAAAAATAGGATAATACTGTACATTCAAGCACAATTCCTTGATTAAATCCGGTACAATAAACTAAGTGAAATCAATAAAATATTGATTCATCAAAATAGACCACACTTAGTCTTTTGCACTCCTGGGCAAAATCAAGACGCAGATCAAGGAATAGTTCAAAGGACTTTCAGGAAGGTGACACAAACTCAGCATACTTTAAACAAAGACTCAACAAGGACAGAAACAGAATTACACAGTTCTCCAGGAATTTGGACCAAGAAAAGAAGTAGACAATATCCAACACAGAATTAATCAGAGAAAGCAGATACTCATGAAATCATCCAAGCAATTCAAGACATGGCAAAATGATTAATCAGCTCAAGAGGTGAATCAAAAGTAACAAAACCTCACAGATGCACTATCAGTGTTTCTCTCAAGTTTTTAAGGTAAAGAATTTCAACTCAATGCACTCAAGAAAACAAGCAACAACAAACTTGGCAAGCCTCTAATATCAACACTCAAAACATATGCATGTTCAAATCAAAAGGTCTTTTATGGATGAAATGGGGCCAAGGACAAGGGAGGATAATTATGGATGAGAAGCTACAAACCAAAAGAAATAGAGGAGCAATGGGGAACAAGTGTAAACACATTCAAACACACCCAAAACCTCTAATTCAATCCTCTTCTTGACTCCATTATTCACACATTTTTTTTTTCATTTTTTTCATATTTTTTTTTCTGCTCTCTTTTTTTTTTTTTTTTCAAAACAAAACTGTAAAAGACAAGATACACGTATATTTACAAAAACAAAACAAGAAGAGGAACCAACTAGCCAACTCATAAGAATCCCCAAGGAGACCACACTTGTTCCCAAAACACTTCCAAAGCTCCAAAATTCCCTAAGGTTAAGGTAATCATGGTCTTTCACTTAGGGCTAGTGTATGAGCATTCGAAATAAAGAAATGGGGGAAAGTATAGGCTCAAAAAGGGTTTTCAAAGGATTAGAACAAGGTAAGCTTATTTGGCTAGAGAGGTTCAAGAACAAAACTGCCTTTATCACTTCCAAACATGCATATCAGTCAAGAATTATCAACAAGAGTCAAGCCAAGGCATATGTGCAAGCAATCAAGAGACATATCACACACAAGAAAGAACACAAAGTGGCTCAAATTCTCACACAGGGCATTTGTGTCACAATCAAATCAACCTCTCAAACATCATAATCATCTTCTCAAGCAGAGAAAAGCAAGGATTTCAAACAGGTCAGAGTATCAATGAAGTGAAAGATACATCTACAACCTAAACAAAGTCCAGAAATGAAGAGAATCATGCAAAACTGTATACAAGACACGACAAAAACTACCTAGAAAAGAAAAAATTTAACCAAGAAAACAAAAACTAACGAAGAAAATTAAAAATCTCCCCCAATAAATCACACTTAAACTACACAGTGTCCTCAATGTGTCACAAACAATAAGATCAGAAATCAGAACAGTGAACAAATCATGGACAAGTGCAATAAAAGTACGGAAAGGGGGCAGGAGAGAGAAAGAAAACTCCCCTGATCATGGTGGCAGTTGCCAATTTTGGACTTGTAGGGAGATGTCTTCCACCACAGGATCCAGCAAGGAAGTTTTGAGGAAAAATTGCTTCATCCTCCATATTTGATCAAGCAGGGAAATGTCTTCCACAACTGGATCTAAGAAGAAGTGATTGTTGATGAGTGGGTTCAGCAGGTGCCTATTGATCTTGAAGCTTTTGTCAGTGTCAGCACCTTTGTTGTCCACTGTGGGTGTTTGTTGATCAAATTCATTTGTACCTCCTGCAATAGGGTTAGTGCAATGTGGCTCTGTAGAAATTTCATGCAGGGGTATAACACCCAATCCTAGTGTAACAGGCTGAACCTCAGATACACTCTCAGAACATGAATCACTTTCAAATTCAGAAACAATATCAACCACAGACTCAGATTCATGTTCAGTGCATGGAGAATAAACATACGAATTTGATATCAAAAATTGGTTCTCATCATGCAGAGAGGGAGAATTAAAAACAGACTCATCAACAATATCATCATCAACATACCTCTCAACAACATATTCATCAACAGCATAGTCAAAATTTGGTATGTTTACCTCCACTTCCTTGAAGATTGGTAGAGTGTGGGGAAATGAAGGTGGTCTACCTGGTTCAGGATTACTGCTTATTTCTGCCTGCTCCTTAAAATAATCATCAGTCTCCTCAAGTGCAAGGGTAGGGACATAGGATGATGGGAAAGTAGATGGCACAGTAGTAAGCTCATGACTCTTCTCCCCATCTTCTATGTTGATGCCACTAACATCATCTGGGATCTGAACAGTCTGAAATGGTAACTCTGAATCTTGAGACTGTTCCTCAGTGAGTTGAGTGGCCATCTGCCCTATCTGATCAGTCATACTCTGAATGGCAGCTCCTATTTCTTGCTGGAACTGCATGTTCTCTTGCTGAAACTGAAGGTTCTGCATGGTCATCTGCTCCAACAACTCCTGCAATGTAGGCTCAGAAGTAGAAGGCTGAGGAGCTATTTGGGCAGGAGCATCATATTGCTGACTCTGATATTGCTGGACTGGTGGAGGCATAAAAGTACTCTGGAATGGTGGTTCTTGATATTGATGCTGTGGAGCATCATACCATCCCAAGGTAGGGTCATTCCATCCAAGACCGTTGCTGTAAGCATATTGCACAGGGGAAAATTTGCTCAGAAACTGATGCTCAAGATATCCCCAATCGGTAACGGATCTCAGAGGAAGAGAGTCTTTCCAATCCTTAGCTGCTCCTTGTAATGAATGCGGAAATGCGCTCAAGAAAATGTAATCAAGAGGGACATCTGGAGGCTTCATTGAAGACCACATGATATGGAGCTTCTCCAAATGTCTGTGTGGGCATTCTCCTGCAAAACCATGAAACTTAGGCAGCAAATGTATCAGTCCAGGGGTGAGATCGCAATGAAGATCATCCTCCTTAAGTGAAACCGGCTCACAAAGAGCACTCTCAGAAATTAGAGGATGAGTCATATTGTTCTCAACATAGACATCAGCAGAATATGAATTACAATCAGAGTAACATGCAGAAGGAGAATCATAATCAGAGGCACTAGCAAAACAAGCAGTATTCACGAAATCAAAATAGGTAGACATGGAAAAAGAAGAATACTAAAAATCACGAAACAAATAAAACACAACACATTTATACATGCAACACGCACACACAAAACAGAACATCACATCACATCACAACACAAGACAAAACACAACACACACAAACACAACAAAAAGACCTAAGACTGAACCGTTGGTCCCCGGCAGCGGCGCCATTTTGATGAGAGGGTCGCACCTCCCAACAAAAGTTGTGCATAAAAGAATGCAGTATAGTACTAGGAAGTGACTCCTAGGTCGTCTCTCAAGGACCAAATTGTGGTTCAGTCTCAGATCAAACACGTAGTGGGGGGGGTTTGTGATTTGTTTTTGTGATTAGAAATTAACTAAATTAAAATTGAAAATTAAATATAACAAAACATAATTGAAAACATTGAAATAAATGAACAAAACATGAAGACCGAACAATCCTACAGATGACCGAACGGTTTTACATTGACACTGAATGGTGGTCTCTAAAGAAAGTGAGGAAGCTGGAAATGCAGGAAGATAAAGAAGCCAAACATAATAGACAACATGGTGAACAAAAACAGTAAATTGAATGGTCCCATCTATTAAATTATAGGATGAGTCGGTGATAAAAAAAAAATAGAAAAATTGAGTGGCAATTAATTGTGCACGCATTCTATGCTAAGGAAAATGGAACACGAACAAGCTGGTGGATAAAAGCACCATTAAACGGTGATAAAAGAGCTATCCTATGCAGATCGAATGGTCTATATCCATCAAATTCATAAGCACACATGGCAATAAGCGTAGAAAGCACACAACAACAATAATAAAACTTCAATGGCAATGGTGCGTGAACTAATTGAATGCAGTGGATAAATAATTCAAAAGAAACTCAATTCTTTCCAATAAATATATATATATATATATATATATATATATATATATATATATATATATATATATATATATATATAGAATATAAGGAATAATTCTCGGTTCATGCGTTAAGAAAGAAAAATAAGGAAACTTTGTGGAAACTTTCTTGAGCAAACCGTGTGCATATTCCAAATGAAATCACCGACTGTTTCTCCATTCCAGCTGAGTGACGTGACAACTTGCTTCTTCCCAATCAATGAATTAACTTGCTCCTTCTTCCAGCAAAGATGAATCAGCCCCCTGCTCCCTAACGTGCTGCTCCCTTTTTGCCAAAATGAAATTACCCTCTCTTCCAAAATGGAATCAGCTCCTGTCAAGCAAAGAAATTTAATTCCAGCACCGCATGAGCTAGACCAGTTCACCCGTGCAGCACCTCCTACATCTCCAATCCAATAGAACGTCTAAGTGGCGGCTGTAGTATGTCCCAGCCCTCACCCGTAACCTTCCATCTCTACCCTCTGAAAAAAAAATGCTCAAGGGAAAACTCTCATAAAGCTGGTGGCTGTCCCCCGTTAGGTCACCCCTCTTCTATTGTCCTGGCTGCCCTAGGCCGTGTGGTGTGTTTCTGCTTTTTTTTTTCTTCTCATGCACTCCCCTTTTGCTGGACTCAACCCCTCTGGATCGTGGTGCCAAGTTGCTGGACCATTGTTGAAGCTGCTGGTGCAGGCCGTGACACTCCTAATCTCTGTGTGCACCTCCCTCCAAAGCCAAGCTGCTGTGCTGGACACTTTGCTGGACACACCCCCTGTGCTCACCAAAATTCCATCCCCCAAGCACCACGTCTTCATCCCAACATTCCAGCTCATCCGTTCCAGCCAAGCAAAAGTGTGGTGGCTCCCACTTTTATTCCAAACCACGCGCTGATGTTTTACAATTTGAATTGGCCGTGTGATGTGCTATCTTCCAAAACCGTGAACACTTGCAAAGTGGTCCCCTCCTCTTTTATGCCAAATGCTAAGCCATTTAAAAAGCAAGAAAGAATATTCCTTGGCTGGTTTGGTGTGCTTGCCGTGACAATTGAAATATTTGGCAGCTGCACTTCATTTCTTCAATCATTTGGATGTGCAGTTTTGTTCAACTCAAAACAATTTGGACCTCCTTGCAATCAATTAAGAGTCTAGAACCACATTTAATTTCTTTTTGTGGCCATGAGATGCATTGTCCAATGATAAATTCCAGCCACAACAAGTGCTAAACAGCAAGCAAACAATGCAAACATATTAGAACACTCAAACAGTAATCACTGGACTGACATAGGGGAGTAAAATAATTACTGGGAACAGTACAGAACTAATTTGAACAAAGTAAAAACTATACGTGAAAATAGACATCTAGACGAAACTATGAAAAAAAATTGCATGGAAAACGGATAAGAATTGAACTCGAACGAAGACACACAAGTTGACACAACATTCACGCAGCACTGTGCGAAAATTGAAATGACTGAGATGCATTGGGCTCAATTGCCACTTCTCATTTAACCTTCAAATGTCCCAAATTGTATCTCCAAATTTTTCATGTAAAATAATTAGCTCAGATAATTCAAATTAGTGAAAATAAGAATTTCCGATCAAATTTAGCACAATTAGGAAAAATAGGATAATACTGTACATTCAAGCACAATTCCTTGATTAAATCCCGTACAATAAACTAAGTGAAATCAATAAAATATTGATTCATCACCAAGTCAAACGGACGATCCCTCCTACAATGACACCTGGCTTCCAAATTAAATTCAGAACCTTCTAATTTGACACATGGCAGAGAGGGGTCAGGGAATGTGAGTGCGTTTTAATGGCTCTGCACGTGGGGCGTGGGCGCATTTATGGCAGCACAGTGGTGACTCAGTGATGAAAGGGTCGCACCTCCCAACAAAAGTTGTGCATAAAAGAATGCAGTATAGACTAGGAAGTGACTCCTAGGTCGTCTCTCAAGGACCAAATTGGGTTCAGTCTCAGATCAACACGTAGTGGGGGGTTTTGTGAAAGATTTTTGTGAATGCGAGTAAACTAAATTAAAACACGAACATAAACACGGATGGAAACACAGATATAAACACAAAATTAAAATGACAGGTCACTTAAGCTAACATCGTAACTAAAATATCACAACCACGAAAAATAAAGGACATTAACATGAAAAGTGCTTAAATCGAATTAAAAGTGCAACATTGATCTACACAATTAAATGCAAACATGAAAATCGCAGGCAATTGAAATGAATGCTTAAAGAACATTTAACATTAAATACTTGAAGTAGTAGGAAAACTAAAACCACTTGGCACTACTCTCCTTCATCCAATACTGTGTAGCTTGAATTAAATAAAAGAAACTTTAATCCCTTGAGCGTGCTGCACCAAACGTGATACGAAGTGCTTCATTATTCCAAATAAAAAAAATCAAATCTCCTAATCTGGGCGTAACAGCTGCTCCCCAGCCGTGACACCTATGTGATGTGCTTCCAACTCCCGTGAACAATTCCTTTCCATTCTCTCGGTGCTTCCTTCACACGTCCACGCGCACACCATTCTTCCACCTAATTGATTTCTCCTTTCTCAAATAAATAAAAGGATTGCATTGGTATACTACTGCCAAACGTCCCATCATTCAGCGCTTTTCCCTTCAAAGAAAATGAAGGCTAAATATGCTAAAAGGAATTCCATCCAGACCGTGACACCATTCTCCAATTCCAATCTGTATGCGCGTGAGTCTTTTTTTTTTCTCGCTAGTCGTCACTGCGTTTGCTTCAAAACCAAAAAGAATGTACTCCACCGTGTTGCTTATAAAGTAAAGAAATGAGAATGTGCTTCCTCTGGACGTGACATTGATGTATTGAAATTCACGCTGCTCCTCATTCCCGTGACACGCTGGATGCTCCAAGAGTGGGGCTGCTTGCTGAATACCGTGCACACCAATGTTGCCCCTGGACGTGACTTCCCACCAACCTTCAATCACTTCTTCATTTCTCAAAGAGAAGAACTCTCCAAAGTATTAATCACGGTACTTTTGCATTCAATGAGAAGAGAGAAAACGTTACTTCCATTTGAAAATTAACTTCCTTTTTCGTTCCAGCCAAGAAGCAATGAAAGACTTCAATCAAAGTGCATAGAAAGTAAACAAAATGAAAAGGCAAGAGTGTTCTTCTTTCATTCCATTTCAAAGACCACGTTCAACTCTCAAGAAAAATTCCGAATACAGTGCCTCCCCCAAATCTCCAAGACCGAGAGTGTGAAACCAAAAAAAAATGTGTCCGAATGGCCAGTGGCGGCTAGGGCTTTTCAAGAGCCGTGGGTCACCTTTAATAATGGGGTCCACACAAAAGAAAAACCTAGGTCTAAATCACTAACTTCTAATTTTTGGGTCTACTCTAATTTACCAAAAATTGACCCATAATGTAAGAGTTGATACAGAAATTCTAAACTACTGAATTACAATTTAATTAATTCAAAAATGTCTGTGTGGAGAGTCTTGAATTTATTTGGCACTCTTCCTGATGTCCCAAAATGTATTTCCGAAATTTTCCTGCACTTCAAAAATACACTTAATTAGCTTAGAAAACCCAAATTAGCACAATTACAAATTTCCGACCAAATTAAGCAAAATTCGGAAAACGAGGAAATAACAAACAATTAAACACAATTCCCTGGTTTATTTAAGTGCAATAAACTAAATATAATTCAAGAATTAACGACTCATCAAAATAGACCACACTTAGTCTTTTGCACTCCTGGGCAAAACCAAAACGAAAACCAGGGAACTACTCAAACATCAGGAAGCTGACACAGACTCGAAAGACAGACAACAAAGACTCCAAAACAGAAACACAGTTGCACAATTCTCACAAAATCTGGACGGTAAAAGGTATAGGCAGAATCCCACACAGAGTCAATGAAAGCAAATACTCAAAGAATCATCCAAACAGTTCAGTACAAGGAAAACATTCACAGTACAAGGAAAACATTCAATCAGTTCAAGAGATGAATCAAAAGCAACAGAGCCTCACAGATGCACACAATCAGTGTTTCTCTCAAGTGTTTAAGGTGAATCAATTTCAACTCAATGCACTCAAGAAAGCAAACAACAACAGACTTGGCAAACCTCTAATATCAACACTCAAAACATATGCATGTTCAAATCAAAAGGTCTTTTATGGGTGAAATGGGGCCAAGGACAAGGTAGGATAAATATGGATGAGAAGCTACAAACCAAAAGAAATAGAGGAGCAATGGGGAACAAGTGTAAACACAGTCAAATCACACCCAGACCTCTAATTCAATCCTCTTCTTGACTCCATTATTCACAAAATATTATTTTTTTTAAATTTTTTTTTTTTCTCATTTTTCTCTATTTTTTTTTTTCATTTTTCATCTTGTCTCTTTTCTTTTCTTTTTGTTTAGGACACAACTGTAAGAGACAAGATACACAACATATTTACAGAAACAAAACAAGAAGAGGAACCAACTAGCCAATTCATCATAATCCCCAAGGAGACCACACTTGTTCCCAGGACACTTCCAAAGCTCCAAAATTCCCTAAGGTTAAGGTTATCATGGTTTTTCACTTAAGGGTGATTAATGAGCTTGAAAACAAAGAACAAAGGAAAAGTATAGGCTCAAGGGGGTTATCAAAGGATTAGAACAAGGTCAGCTTATTTGGCTAGAGAGGCTCAAGAACAAAATTGCCTTTATCACTTCCAAACATGCATATCAATCAAGAGTTATCAACAAGAGTCAAGCCAAGGCATATCACACACAGGGTAATTCTGTCACAATCAATTCAACTCTCAAAAATCATAATCATCTTCCCAAGCAGAGAAAAGCAAGGATTCCAACATCTCAGAGTATCAATGAAGTGAAGGAAAACTGACAACCTAAACAAAGTCCAGAAACCAAGAGAAACATGTAAAACTGTACACAAGACACGACAAAAACTACCTAGAAAAGAAAAAATTTAACCAAGAAAACAAAAACTAACGAAGAAAATTAAAAATCTCCCCCAATAGACCACACTTAAACTACACAGTGTCCTCAATGTGTCATAAGCATAAGATCAGAAATCATAACAGTTAACAGATCATGGACAAGTGCAATAAAAGTAGGAAAAGGGGGAGAAGAGAGAAAGAAAACTCCCCTGATCATGGTGGCAGTTGCCAATTTTGGACTTGTAGGGAGATGTCTTCCACCAATGGATCTAGCAAAGAAGTTTTGAGGAAGAACTGCTTCATCCTCCATATTTGATCTAGTAAGGAGATATCATCCACAGCTGGATCTAAGAAGCAAGGATTGTTGATGAGCGGGTTCAGCTGGTGCCTATTGCTGTTGAAACTAGTGTGTATGTAAGCACCTTTTCCTTCCACTGTGGGTGCATGTTGGTCAAATTCATGTGTACCTCCTGCAACATGGTTAGTGCAATGTGGCTCCAAAGAAATGACGTGCAGAGGTATAACACCCAATCCCAATTTATCAGACTGAACCTCAGATACATCCTCAGAACATGAATCAATTTCAAAATCACAAGCAATATCAACTACAGACTCAGATTCATGTTCAATGCATGGAGAATAAACATTCGGATGCGACAGCAAAAATTGGTTCTCATCATGCATAGAGGGAAAATTAAAATCAGACTCAACAACAATATAATCATCAGCATACCTCTCAACAACATAATCATCAATATAATCATCACTGACATAATCATACTGAGGTATGCTTACCTCCACTTCCCTGAAGATTGGAAGAGTGGTGGAAGCTGATGATGGTCTACCTTTCTCAAAAATGTTGCTCATATATGCCTGGTCCTCAAAATCTTTCTCGGTCTCCTCAGGTGCAAGAGTGGGACCATCTGAAGGTGGGAAAGTATGTGGCGCAGTAGTAAGCTCATGACTCTTCTCCCCATCTTCTATGTTGATGCCACTATCATCATCATCTGGAATCTGAACAGTCTGAAATGGTAACTCTGAATCTTGAGACTGTTCCTCAGTGAGTTGAGTGGCCATCTGCCCTATCTGATCAGTCACACTCTGAATGACAACTCCTATTTCTTGCTGGAACTGCATGTTCTCTTGCTGAAACTGAAGGTTCTGCATGGTCATCTGCTCCAACAACTCCTGCAATGTAGGCTCAGAAGTAGAACGCTGAGGAGCTATTTGGGCAGGAGCATCATATTGCTGACTTTGGTATTGTTGGACTGGCGGAGGCATACAAGCATTCTGAGATGGTGCTTCCTGATATTGCTGTGGAGCATCATACCATCCCAAACTAGGGTCATTCCATCCAGGATCGTTGCTGTAACCATACTGAGCGGGGAAGAATTCATCCAAGAACATATGCTTAAGATCTTCCTAAGAAGTGATAGATCCTGGAGGAAGACAATACAGCCAATCCCTTGCTGCTTCTTGTAATGAATGTGGGAATGCCCTTAAGAACACGTGATCAACCAGTACATGTGGAGGCTTCATTGAAGAGCAAATGCTGTGGAATTCCTCCAAATGTCTGTGTGGGCATTCACCTGCAAAACCATGAAACTTAGGCAGCAAATGTATCAGTCCAGTCTTGAGAACGCAATGAACATCATCCTCAGTAGGTGGAACCGGTTCACAAAGAGAACTCTCAGAAGTCGGAGGATGAGCCATATTACTCTCAACATACAAATCAGCAGAATATGAATCACAATCAAAGTAACATGCAGAAGGAGAATCATAATCAGAGGCACAGGCAGAATAAGCAGTATTCACAAAATCAAAATAGGTAGACATGGAAAGAGAAGGGGAAAGGTAGAAAGGGAATGCTAAAAATTACGAAACAAACAAAACACAACACAATTGAACATGCGACACGTACACACAAAACAAAACATCACATCACAAGACAAGACAAAACACAACACACACTAACACAACAAAAGACCTAAGACCGAACCGTTGGTCCCCGGCAACGGCGCCATTTTGATGAAAGGGTCGCACCTCCCAACAAAAGTTGTGCATAAAAGAATGCAGTATAGACTAGGAAGTGACTCCTAGGTCGTCTCTCAAGGACCAAATTGGGTTCAGTCTCAGATCAACACGTAGTGGGGGGTTTTGTGAAAGATTTTTGTGAATGCGAGTAAACTAAATTAAAACATGAACATAAACACGGATGGAAACACAGATATAAACACAAAATTAAAATGACAGGTCACTTAAGCTAACATCGTAACTAAAATATCACAACCACGAAAAATAAAGGACATTAACATGAAAAGTGCTTAAATCGAATTAAAAGTGCAACATTGATCTACACAATTAAATGCAAACATGAAAATCGCAGGCAATTGAAATGAATGCTTAAAAAACATTTAACATTAAATACTTGAAGTAGTAGGAAAACTAAAACCACTTGGCACTACTCTCCTTCATCCAATACTGTGTAGCTTGAATTAAATAAAAGAAACTTTAATCCCTTGAGCGTGCTGCACCAAACGTGATACGAAGTGCTTCATTATTCCAAATAAAAAAAATCAAATCTCCTAATCTGGGCGTAACAGCTGCTCCCCAGCCGTGACACCTATGTGATGTGCTTCCAACTCCCGTGAACAATTCCTTTCCATTCTCTCGGTGCTTCCTTCACACGTCCACGCGCACACCATTCTTCCACCTAATTGATTTCTCCTTTCTCAAATAAATAAAAGGATTGCATTGGTATACTACTGCCAAACGTCCCATCATTCAGCGCTTTTCCCTTCAAAGAAAATGAAGGCTAAATATGCTAAAAGGAATTCCATCCAGACCGTGACACCATTCTCCAATTCCAATCTGGATGCGCGTGAGTCTTTTTTTTTTTCTCGCTAGTCGTCACTGCGTTTGCTTCAAAACCAAAAAGAATGTACTCCACCGTGTTGCTTATAAAGTAAAGAAATGAGAATGTGCTTCCTCTGGACGTGACATTGATGTATTGAAATTCACGCTGCTCCTCATTCCCGTGACACGCTGGATGCTCCAAGAGTGGGGCTGCTTGCTGAATACCGTGCACACCAATGTTGCCCCTGGACGTGACTTCCCACCAACCTTCAATCACTTCTTCATTTCTCAAAGAGAAGAACTCTCCAAAGTATTAATCACGGTACTTTTGCATTCAATGAGAAGAGAGAAAACGTTACTTCCATTTGAAAATTAACTTCCTTTTTCGTTCCAGCCAAGAAGCAATGAAAGACTTCAATCAAAGTGCATAGAAAATAAACAAAATGAAAAGGC
Organism: Vigna umbellata; assembly: GCF_029865625.1. Taxonomy (NCBI): domain Eukaryota; kingdom Viridiplantae; phylum Streptophyta; class Magnoliopsida; order Fabales; family Fabaceae; genus Vigna; species Vigna umbellata. The sequence goes on from NC_142174.1 coordinate 22,108,585, forward strand.
AAGAGTGTTCTTCTTTCATTCCATTTCAAAGACCACGTTCAACTCTCAAGAAAAATTCCGAATACAGTGCCTCCCCCAAATCTCCAAGACCGAGAGTGTGAAACCAAAAAAAAATGTGTCCGAATGGCCAGTGGCGGCTAGGGCTTTTCAAGAGCCGTGGGTCACCTTTAATAATGGGGTCCACACAAAAGAAAAACCTAGGTCTAAATCACTAACTTCTAATTTTTGGGTCTACTCTAATTTACCAAAAATTGACCCATAATGTAAGAGTTGATACAGAAATTCTAAACTACTGAATTACAATTTAATTAATTCAAAAATGTCTGTGTGGAGAGTCTTGAATTTATTTGGCACTCTTCCTGATGTCCCAAAATGTATTTCCGAAATTTTCCTGCACTTCAAAAATACACTTAATTAGCTTAGAAAACCCAAATTAGCACAATTACAAATTTCCGACCAAATTAAGCAAAATTCGGAAAACGAGGAAATAACAAACAATTAAACACAATTCCCTGGTTTATTTAAGTGCAATAAACTAAATATAATTCAAGAATTAACGACTCATCACTCAGCACATACATTAATGGGACGTGACAATTTTTAATAAAAATAATGTTAAACTATAAACAATTTATTGAAGAAAAATGAAATATATTATTGTTTCATTTTATTAAATTAAAAATATACTACTTATTGAATGAATTTTAGGTTAAAATAAAAAATCATTTTAGAATATGGTTTATGTTCTTTCCATTAAGGGTCTTTCTTCTTGGACCTCTCTTTTCTCTTACTGCACCTGCATTAAAGTTGTAATTCTCAAGCTATCCCATAAAAGTTGTAATTATCATACTATTCCGTATTAAAATTACAAAAAAACATGTACACCTTATTTTTATATTTTTGTGATTGACTCTAGAATACATTTTTGAGTTTAAAAATGTTTTTCGGAACACAAAATCTAGAAAATATTAAAATATATTCCAAATTGAATGTTTCAAAAAAGTTTTTTTTGGATCAGGAAGTACTTTCCGAAATATTTAATTTGAAATACAAAAGGAATTTTCGAAATGATGTCTCAGAATATTTTTTCATTTTGAAATATATTTTCGAATTTAAAATATATTTTCAAGAATCAAAAAATATCTTTCAGAATAATTATTTCAGAATAAAAAAACTTCCGAAATAAATATTTTAAAATATATTTCCAGATGTAAAAATATCTTTGGACTTTTTTCTTGTTATTCTTATTTTTTAGGGTTAAATATGTTTTTAGTCCCTAAACTATCAGACGATTTTGTTTTTAGTCCCTGCTCAGAACTTTGATGGTTTTTAGTCCTTATAGTTTTGAAACTCTGAGTATTAGTCCTTAAAAATGGACGGTGTTAAGTTTTTGAAGATGTGGCAAACGGCGATGCCCACGTGATCACTGATCTCTGCCTTCACTCTCTGCCACGTGGGATGTTTAACTGTTGAACTGAGATTAAGTGTTAAGCACTTCGTTGTCTTTTATATATGAGATTTGAAGAAGTTTGGTTGTTCTTCGTGGGTGCAGCTGAGGAGAAAGAACTTGGGTACATCTGAAGGTTGGAGTTGGTATTGTTGAGGTAAGTTTGTATGTTTTGGTTTTGGTCTTCTTCTTCTTGTGTTCTTCGTGTGAATATGACGATTTGGGATATAGGGTTTTTGTGGGCACCAAAGCTGATGAAGGGATTGTTTTCTTGTAGTGAAATGAAAGGTGACAGTGGAGGAAATGGTTGGACGCGAAGGTCAATTGGTTCGTCTAAGTCGCAAAGCTGTGGATCATCTTCACGGTTACCTTCTAAATTGTGTGGTTATGGTGAAACATTGTTGGTTTTGAAGGCAACTACTGTGAAGAACAAAGGAAGATTGTTTTATAGATGTAGAAATTGGGCAGTAAGTGATTAAATATTTCATTTCATTTGCTGAATTTTGAATTAATCCTGTGTTAGTTTGATTGCAGAGTAATTCAAGTTGTAATTACTTTGAATGGCATGATGAAGGAGTTTCTGAAACTGAAGGAAGCTTTGAAAGAAAACGTGAATAACTTCAAATGTGTTTGGAAAATGAAAAACTCGTATTGGATCTAAGGAAGAAGAACGACAAGTTGAAAAGGAAATTAGAAGAAGAGAAGAAAGTTGGAAAAATGATGTTGTTGTTGTTTATCTTGTCATGGGCGTTAACAATTTTCTTTTGTATTATGTTTTTGTTAAAGATGAATTGTAACTAAGAATTATGGTTGAATAAAATGAGGATTGTCTGGAAATTGTTTATGTTGTTGTTTGTTTTCCCTTTAACATTGCACTGTTACTGGTATATTCATTTATGTTAATAAAGAAAACAGCTCACAGCATAAGAAAGCACAGGCAGAGTATCTGTAAATGTGGACTTGGAATAAATAAAGTTAACTTGCCATTATGCAAAGATGGAATACAACTGGAAGTTTAGTGGTCCCTTTGAAAATGAAGTGGTCACATACTATTAAATAACATAAGTTTAGTGGTCCCTTTCCACTACAAAAAATATTAAAAGCAACCACACCAACCACTGTAGGCAGTACTATAATTGTTCCCTTAGTGGGTCACTGTGAATTACAAAATTCAATACAATAAAGGGTTGGCTACAATAATTCTTCAATTGGTACTAGCTTGGGACCCTAGATGTTGTGTAGCTAGTCTTGAGGATGTTCTTCTTCCACCGTCGTCCCTTGATGCAGGTCCTGCTCCACTGGCACTTCTTCCCCGTTTTGATGTTCCTCCTCCTTGGTGACTTGATGCAGCTCCTGCTTCACTGCCAGTTGTTCTTCCCCTTGTTGATGTTGGTCCTCCTTCTAACGTTGATGGAGGTGCTTGTGGTTGAGAACCTCCTGCACTGGAAGTGGCCCTTGTGCTGCCAAATCGTCCTGAACTGGAAGTGGCCCTTGTGTTCTGTAAATGGAAGTAAGCAACATTGCAATTGTAAGATTGTAAATAAGTTTGAATGTGTAAATAAGTGAAGTTGTAAAAGATTGATTTTGTACCTTTTTGTTTGCCCTTTTACATGTTCTTACATTATGACCAAATTCATTGCAGCTGCTACACTTCATAAGAAGATTCGTCTTTGATAATTTTGTATGAGTGACATATTCATCAGCCTCCCTTCTTCTTAGTTTTCTAGGCCTCCCAGGGGGTGTTTTATAAATTGGAGGCAGTAGGGAACCAAATTCAGAAGTAGACCACAATTGTTGTCCATTGATTGGAACAATCTCAGGGCCATAACAAGTGTCATAAGCCTCTCTCTTGTAATAAGGATGTACATAGTCTTCAGGGTTTTCTTGTTTGTAATTGATGGCAGCCACAGCGTGCCTACAAGGAATTCCTACCAAATCCCAAAAGTAACAACTACATGAATGGTTACTAAGGTCAACTACAAATTTATCCATAGTAAACCCGTGAGTGATTTCAAATTTTGCTCCCCCTGCCCAAGTTGGAATCCAATTTCCACTCTTCTCAACTTCCCCAGCAAGCCTATTTCGTGGTTTAGGCATCACAACTCCTGTATATGTCTTTGCTTTTTCTCTAAGTGTTGCAAACCTCCTCATAATGTAAGTTCTAATCCATTCCATCATAGTTCTAATCCATTCCATCACATTCTTCTTCTTCCTCACCCATTTCAACCTCTTCATGCTCATCATCACCATCACACTCTTCTTCCTCACTCATTTGAACCTCTTGTTGTTCATGACCACCACCAAACTCTTCTTCTTCCTCACCCATTTGAACCTCTTGTTGTTCCTCACCACCATCACACTCTTCCTCCTCACCCTTTTCAACCTCTTCCTGTTCATGACCACCATCACAGTCTTCCTCACCCTTATCAACCTCCTGCTGTTCATGACCACCATCACAGTCTTCCTCACCCTCTTCTAGACCCATTCCACCCTCTTGTACAATCTCATCCACTTTGGAAACCATTTCCTCCATGTCTATGTTTCCTTTTTCAACATCACCCTCTTCCACTTCCTCAGCCACTTCACCACAACTAAGAAAGTGAACTTCCACTGCCTCACTAGGAACATGTTGAACATAAACTTCTACCTCTTCGTTATTCTCCTCTGCATAATTAGCCAAGTACAGTGCTTCACTGTCATCACTCAATAATCTGACATTATTCATCAGCCTTTGTTTGGACCCCTTCCACCAAAGTTTGAAGTCTGCATCATACTTAAATTCTTTAACTATTCCAACCGCTTCAAAATATGACCAACGATCCGGATCAACTCCTTTGATCACGTGTATCTCTCCTCCAACATACTGTAGCCCCTTATTACTAACAAACTTCCCCATGTGATGCAAACAAATGTCGAAAACCATTTCTAGACCTACATTCACACATCAACGCTTTACGCACAAATTGGAACAACCATAACCGAAACACAAAAACAATAGCTTAACTTACCTTTACGCTTGTCTTTGACGACCACCGGAACGACCACCGCAACCACCACCGCAAGGACAACCAAGATACAATGCTTCCTGTCAAAGGTTTCCACTACAATGCTTCCACTAAAACTACGTTTTCCCCCAATTCAAATATTTACTTTTGACAAATTCTGAACCCTATATCTAATTTCAATCAACGAAGTGCTTAACTGACTTAATCTCAGTTCAACAGTTAAACATCCCACGTGGCAGAGAGTGAAGGCAGAGATCAGTGATCACGTGGCATCGCCGTTTGCCACATCTTCAAAAACTTAACGCCGTCCATTTTTAAGGACTAATACTCAGAGTTTCAAAACTATAAGGACTAAAAACCATCAAAGTTCTGAGCAGGGACTAAAAACAAAATCGTCTGATAGTTTAGGGACTAAAAACATATTTAACCCTATTTTTTAACCAATTTTTTTTATATAAAAATACATGACTTGGGCTTTTCTTCTTATTCTTATTTTATTTTTTTTATAAATTTTTTTTACTTTTGTAGAGTTTGGGGGTGAAGGGGAACAGAGAAAACAGTGAAGATGGTTGTGAGACCCTAGATAATTAACTCTGCAAATATCTATCAAATCACAATTAATGCACCCCACGTCACTTGCACAGAGTCATTAAAAACCCACTAAGCAGTGCATGCACGAGTGCCACTTGTCACGTTGGAAGCTTCCAAAGTCAGAAGTGGGTGTGCAGGTGTCAGCAGAGGAGACGTTCGTCCAAACGGACGTGGATTGAACAAAACTGGATTTTCGAAAAACTCTCTCACTCACCTGCACTCACTCTTCTTCTTCCTCTGAACTCAACTCTTCATTTTCTCCACCTTCTCTCTAGAATCCTTCAAACTTCTCTCTACTGTAACTCACCACCCTCTACTCCGATCCCATTTCAGAGACCGTAGAAGAGATTTCGGTGTCCTAAGCTTTCCAGTAAACCGAACAAGTTCATGTTTGAAACTGGTAAGTTTCTCTTCTTCATCGAACGTTTTTCTGTCTCATGCAAAGCCAAATTCTGGTAGCATGAAGGGTTAAGTTCTTAGTATTTCTTGGTTTTATCGTTAGATCTAGTTGGAAGAATTAAGTAATCATTTGAGGGTAGAAAACTGTTAGCAGACGGACCAAACACCTTGAGTTAGGACGTTCACTTCTGATCCAGGTAAGGGAAGCTTATTAATTTAGTTTATATTTGGATGTCGTGTGCAAGTATGATATGTACTGAATGTATGAGACGTATGCTGTTTGAGTATGACTGAACGATCACTGTTATGCATGAATGAATATGGTATGTGTTGGTTGATACGTATGAATTGGAAAATGGACGATTATTGTATAGTATGAGTTGTTAATAGGAATTCTGTAAAGTATGTGAATTAAATGATGAATATGAAATTATAAGATTATGAATCGTATGAGAAATGTTGAGTTAGAATAGATGAAAAACCTGAATAGGAAAATTCTTACCTTGATAATGTACGCTCGTCGTTGAACGGTCTTATACTGTTCGGTTTCCTAGTAAAGGACTTAAAATGGAATTCTTTCATTCGGAAAGAACTCTGATCGAGAACGAGTGTCCTTTTGTGAAGTGCTAGGTGTGAACGCTCGGTTCAGCTTAGAAGTATATGAATAACTTATACCTTAAAATCAGTAACGCTCGGTCGTATACCTAGCGTTCGTATAATGAACTCTCGGTCTTAGACTAAGCGTTCGTCCTATTTAGTACTCGGTCTTATACCAAGCGTTTGTCCCAATTGATGATCGGTCTTATAACTAGCGTTCGTCCTAAGAAGTGTTCGGTCTTATACCGAACGCTCGTCCTTACTGTTGATTTCTAAATGAGCGTAAATAGCGTTCGTCCAAATTATTGGTAAAAGAATATTATCGCGTTCGGTCATTGACTGGCAGTCTATCCCTTTAAAACGATTGTTCTCAGTGTAATTAAATAATTGTCTTGTTGTATCTTTATTCATTCGGATTGGTCAAGAGTCTTTGTATCTAAATTATTCTGAACATTCATTTTTATCTATAAGAGTCGGTTCGTTCAACTGATTCGGGTAGCCTTGACGTTCGTCGTATAAGTAGGTGTTATGTTATTCTGATTGACAGCAAAACTTCTAAATCTAGTTCTTAGCGTTCGTCTTCGTTCTTCAGAAGTATGAACGTTCGTTATTTTATACTTTTAAAACTGAAGCTAAAGATGATGATAAATTATAAGATGTTGATGTGTGAACACTATATTGAATGATTATACGAGTATGGAATTTGAACGAGCGTTCCAAGGAGGAACGACTCTTACTTATATTGAATATTAAATTTGGTAAAGTATGACTGTGGATAAGTTAAGACTCGTTGTCCATCCTGATGTTCCGTGAGTACTCATCCTCATGTAGAGGGAGTATGTCATGTGTGGGAACGGCAGGAGGTCCTTAGTCCATAAGTTAACATGGGCGACGTAAGAACGAACTCACCTCGAGTGGCAGCTGTTTGGTGTATCCCAGTTACTACATCACTCGGGTGCAAGGACGCTTGTAACTACACAGATTCATACAGTCCGGACGGTCGGTCTAGAATATATATATATATTTCGGATGATGTTATATGTTGAGTTATGTGCTTGTGTGAATTGAAATGTTAGTGTATATGTTGATGTATAAATTAAAGGTTTAATTGCTTCCTTAGTCCTCAGTTTGGTTGAATTGTGTCAAATTCATCCTCATTTTTAAAAAAGTTTCATTTTCGTCCTCACGTGGTGTAAAAGTGTCAATTGAATCTAAACATAGGAAAAATTTGTGTCAATGTAGTCATCTCCGTTAAATACAGGCTAACTGTGTTAAGTGGTTGATTATTTGGCACTAGAGAATTAAAACGTGGCAAATGAGTGACAATAGTGGTAATGACGTGTCAATGAAATTAAAATTAGGCTACATGGAAATAGGTTATTGAATTGGGGAAATTAAAATCAGAATTCATTTAGGGTATTTGTGAACGAAAACTAATTAGGGCATTTGAGATATTTGAGATAGAGTGTTTCTGAGTTGAGGAAGGGTGAAAAATCGCAATTGGGGCTTTTGAAAGCAGAACGCGTTTGGTGATTTGGAAGCGTTTTTCGCATTGTTCGTGGGGTATTTGGAAGTGCGAAGTGGGTTCCATTCGAAGGTCCATTCGAAGGTACGTGTACATTGCTTTCGTTGGGTTTATGGTTGCTTTGGTGTGTGTGTTTGCTTCGTGTGTGTGTTTGCTTTTGTTGTGGTCCCCCATAAACTATTATCTCTGTTTGTTGTTGTCCCCCATTATGGGTGTTGTGTGTGGTCCCCCATTGTGCAGGTTAAAGTCAATCTTTATGCTGTGTTTAGGGTTCAGTACAAATTTGTTTTAATTGTTTATGGTCTGTTTAAAGTGCTTTGTGGAAGTGTTGTACCCTGATGGGTTGACAGTCGTACCCTGATATGTAAATGTAGTGTTATTTTGGTCAATTAAATGTAGTGTTATTTGGGTAAAGTTAGACTGACATGATTTTTTATATTAGTTTAGGATGCCTAACTGTGATGTCGAAGTGGTCTTTCACCATGGGGGCAAATTTGTGAATGATGGGTCATTTAAATATGAGTTTGGTCAAACATCTACTTTAAAAATTGACCCAGATAGATGGAGCTACTTTGAAATTATGTCCATTTTGAAGGAGATGGGCTATATTAATGTTAAAGAGTTGTGGTATTCAGTGGGTGGTGGTACTGTGTCAGAAGGAAGGTTAGAACTATTATCTGATGACAAGGGTGCATGTGATATGGTCAACCTTGCCATTTTGAATGGTCAATCTCACCTGTATGTTGTACACATGGTGTCAGATCCTGAGTACGTTCATATGTTGCGGGAGGGTGACAGTGATAATCGTGTAGAGGTAGAGTGTGAGGAAGAGTGTGAGAAGGCTGTTTTGGGGGAGGGTGTACAGGCTGACAATGATAATTGTGTGGAGGCAGAGGCTGAGGGAGACACTGATGGGGCTGTTTTGGGGGAGGGTGTAGAGGCTGACAATGATAACATTGTGGAGGCAGAGGTTGTGGGAGAGGATGTTGGGGCTGGTTTGGGGGAGGGTGTAGAGGCTGTTAATGATAACTTTGTGGAGGCAGAGGCTGAGGGAGAGGATGTTGGGGCTGTTTTGGGGGAGGGTGTAGAGGCTGACAGTGATAACTTTGTGGATGCAGAGGCTGAGGGAGAGGATGTTGGGGCTGTTTTAGGAGAGGGTGTAGAGGCTGACAGTGATAATTTTGTGGAGGCAGAGGCTGAGAGAGAGGATGGGGGACATGATGACTACGATGTTAGAAGTTGGAATGGAGATGAAGAGGATGTGTTGAGTGAAGATCATCTTGTGGAGGTTAGTGTCCATGGAGATGAAGTGGAAGATGATTTCTGTAACCGTAGTGAGGAAGTTGAAGTGGGTGGACCAAGTGGGAAGTGTCCTCCATTACAGCATGTACATGACAGAGGTTTATCTGACAATTCTTGGGAATCTGAAAGTTTAGACAGCCTTGTATTAAGTGATTCATCAAATGATGATAGAGACCGTTATGGAAATTTTGGCATTTTTTCATTGCCCAAAAGTATGGAACACTATAACTGGGAAGTGGGGACATTCTTTAGTGAAAAAAAAGATTTCACAGAAGCAATAAGATTTCAAAAGGAATTAAACAACACAAAATATTGGATACCTAGGTATGATTTCATAATATGAAGTTTTATTTGTTTTAATTTCTTTACTTTACTTACTCACTTGAATCCAAATTTCATTTTCCAGCTGGTCAGGATTGAAATTATTTGAAGTGAGACACACTTCCAACATTGGTGACAAGTTTGTTGTTGACATAGATAAAGTGGACTGTAGTTGCAGGAAATGGAGTATAACAGGAATCCCATGCTGTCATGCCCTCACTGCCATGACATTTTTAAACATCAATGGAGAAGACTACATCTCACATTGGTTTACAAAGTCAACCTATGAACAAACATACTTTCCAATGATATATCCAGTCCACGGTGCTCATATATGGGAAATGACTTCAATGCCTGATGTGTTGCCTCCACCTAAGAGGATTTTGCCTGGTAGACCGAAAAAGAAAAGAAGATTAGAGCCTTGGGAGCTTAAGAAAGATGACACTCAACTAAGACAAGGTGGAACACGTAAGAGATGTGGCATATGTAGAGAGCTTGGACATAAAAGAAATACTTGTCCACAAGCTGCCCAAGTTGCTCCAACAACTCCAAATGCAACTCAATCCAGTCAAATTACTCAATGCGAGGTTGAACAACCCCAACAAAGTCACCCATCAACAACAGCACCTCAGACAACTTCAACACCAGCTGACCCAACTGCCACAGCACCTTAAAACTGATTTAGAAAGTCATTAGCTATTATTAATATGTATTTTGGTACTTTGTTTCGGCTAGCACCTTTTTTTGGATACAAACTTCAATATGTATTGTGTGCTGATGTATTATTTGATGAAGCAAAGTATTGTCTGTTCAATGAATATGATGTCCAGTTTGAAGCACAGTTTCTGATGTTATATTCAATGTGCCGTTTGAAGCACAACTTCTGATGTTATATTCAATGTGCAGTTTGAAGCACAAATTCTGCTGTTATATTCAATGTGCATTTGAAGCACAAATTCTGTTGTTATATTCAATGTGCAGTTTGAAGCACAAATTCTGCTGTTATATTCAATGTGCATTTGAAGCACAAATTCTGCTGTTATATTCAATGTGCATTCGAAGCTCTGATTTTATACTCAACTTTGATTGAATCTTATATTATTTATTAGTTATTTTCATTTGAAGATAAATGACAAGTGCAATATTGTTTCTACTGCAACTGATAACTGTGTACAGTAGCCATTAAATTGTTGCTGTCATCAAATTTGAATTTAGCTGTTAGGTTGTATTTGGATAAACTTGTTCTAAATTTTCTAAGACGAAAAAAATGAGAGTTAAATAAAATGAATTTATTTTATTGGCTACATGTTATATTTGGAGAGTTTACTTAGCTGTCATCAAATTGTTGCTGTCTCAACCATATCACTACAACTTAACTATTGAAAGAACATCCACCTTCTTCAACAATATCACTGCCAATTAGCTATTGAAAGCAGAAATTGAGATTTTTCATTCATTTTCAACAACTGTCTAATACAACACATTGTCTAATACAAAATAGTCATGGAATTTTAAACAAGATACAAACAAGGATGACATTAATAAACCCCATAAAACATAGCATCCATGTTAATTGCTTCTCCCATTTCTGAGAAACCATAGCAGATTTCTCCAGACTAATAATTTTCCTCCTTTGCCTAGCAATAATAGTATCCCTTTCATCCAAATTAGCTTCATTGCACCATTTAAAATAATTGCATCCTTGAAGTTCTTCGTTTCGAGTCCGCTGTTCAAAACATCCAACCACAAACATTTCATTACTCAAAAAATAAACTAATCACTAAAATGAAACTACAGCCATTGAACAAACCTTGTAATTAGGGCATCCCCAAAATTGTTTGCCTTCGTTCTTCACAGTTTTCGCCACTCTCAACACAGCAACTTCCCCACAATGACATATGTTAGTTTGAACCAATCCTCTGGATGAAACGGCACGACAGCTCCCCATGAGCAAGACGAACAACACTGATGATTCAATGACATTGGCACTTCCTAAGCCAACGAAAAAACGACACAACCTCACAACCAAGCTTTCTCACCCAACCCCAATCCACATAGTACCAACACTTCTTCAACCAACTCCAAACCGAAGAACAGCCATTTCTCAACAAACACCCAAAGAGGGAGGAAGAAGTAGAGGGAGGAAGAACAATAAACTCACCAAGCTACTGCCAACACAAAACAGCAAACCCTAACGAAGAAGAAGACAGCCAACACCATCAACTCCCACCACGCATCTGTCACTTATAACCTCATTGAGGTACTTCCCACTTAGGGCATCCACGTAAACCTCTCTTTTGCCACGTTTTAATTCTCTAGTGCCAAATAATCAGCCACTTAACACCGTTAGTGTGTATTTAACGGAGATGACTACATTGACACAAATTTTTTCTATGTTTGGATTCAATTGACACTTTAACACCACGTGAGGACGACAATGAAACTTTTTTAAAAATGAGGATGAATTTGACACAATTCAACCAAACTGGGGACAAAGGAAGCAATTAAACCTAAATTAAATTACTTAAGCTTACCCTTTCGTTTTTCCTTGTGTTGTCTACTGTCCATGTACGTTCGTCCTGTCTTGCAATGATCATCCGTGTGGACGTGAGCAGAAGGCGAGGCAATTCTGGAAGACGTCATTGAAGAAGAAAATCTGGTCGAGGTGGAAGTAAAAGTCGAGCCTTAGAACGCTCGTTATGTTAGGAATGTAAATGCTAGTTTCCATTTTGACGTTCGGTTAAATATTTTATAAAACCGTTCGTTCTAGACTTTCCCGGTTTCCGTTTCGTGCATGTTTATTTCTGTATTAAAGGCGTTCGGCTTTGGAACCTCGTTTTATTAATGTAAAGACTGAAATGTTTACTGTTAATTGTAATTAATTCTAATTATGGTAATTACTGTATTTTGGGATGTTACAATGGTGGTTCAGAGGCTAGGCTCTAGGAGGTGGAGTTTGTGAGCAAGAGAGTAGAAATAATAACAGAGAAAGGGAAGTGTGTGTTGGGAAGAGAAAGTAGGCTGGCTACATCTTTTACTTTGACTGAGGGGTAAAAGGGGAATTTTCAAATCTGGGGAGGTACAGGAAGAAATAAATAAAGGTGCAGGAAGTAGTAGCATTGTTTCATTAAAGCACGTTAATATTATAACTAATATTTTTTCCAGCATTAAAACTATATATAGTTACTTCAACTAAAGGTCAATTTCAACTCAACCAAAGAAAAAAATAAATTGTACCATAGATGAGTTTACAGATACAATTAAATCTCAAAATCCTGCCTGTTTCATCGTCCACCAAGATACCAACCCAGCTAATAAAATGACAAGTTTTGTTGAATGTTGTCATAATAAAGTATAAAACAATGTAATTAAAAAAAGCTATCGTGAAAGAATCGAAAAATGCTCGTTCCAAAGGTAGGAGATGCGAAAAAGCCACTAACCGGGCCTAAAGTTGGAAATTACAACCTACCAATAAAAGCACATTATAAACTAAAATTACATATCAAATTTGAAATAATAAGTGATGAGACAACGTTGAATTGATTTCTTGATTCATCTTTTATCAGTCGCCACCAAATGTGCCAAGTCCACTAACAACTGTAAGAAATCTTCCATTGCCTTGAATCCATGCTACAAAAATTTCTCCATGTGTGCACTTCCTCTCCACAACAACTATAGTTACCTGTTCTTTTTTACTTTCTTATTACGCATGGCGCTGTCTGGAGTACGACTATCAAGCTTGCGTTTTATCCCTGCTTGTTTTGGTGCCCCACTCTCCTTGTGCAAATTTGCTTTAGCCTTTCTGGCAGCCACTGAAGGTCTCTTTGTCAGGCGTTGTTTTGGCTTTTCTCCACCTTGGGTTTTCTTGTGCACATCTGATTTGGTAGCACGTAGACCCTGATAAGATGCATTGGCTTTTCTGTTTGACCTGTTAACACTGCTCGAAGGAGACCGTGAAGCCACAGAAAATTTCTTTGAAGGAGTACCAGGAGCTTGTGTTGATGATGTGTTTGGCCTTTTAGAAAGGGTAGGAGCTTGTGTTGAGGATGGGTTTGACCTTTTAGATGGGGTGGCATCTGCTTTGGCATGAGAGAGTCTCAACTCTCGGTCTCGAAGCTTCAAGTTCCTTTTCTTAACAACAAATTTAGCAGCTTCCTGCATTTACAAGACAACTTTTAATAATTAATTGACATATGGGATTAAGACATGAAAGAAGTTTGAACATTCTTTATGCCACGTTTATTTTGAATGCAATAACACTACCTCTAATAACAACCTAACATGTCTAAATTCACAACCAATCAAACACCATTTTGAATACCAACACGACACTGTGACTTTATACAAGTAAATTTGAAGAATTAGCAGTATAAACCAAATGAAGTAACAGTTCATTTACAACATAGTAATCAACACAAGAAACCCTAAATGTTCATTCTGCACTTCGAAGGTCAGGAGTACTCGCCACAAGTATTGGACTACAACTATGCGATTTACAATTCATTGAATTTATGCAGAATACGTGCAGATTATTCGTTAGCCATATAATTAATTATGTCATATTATGCCACACTTCGTTGGTAAGCCAGAAGAAGGATCGGGGGATGAGTGCCTAGCTCTTCAGGGATGGGTGCAGAGGTGTGGAATAAGAGCACTTGATCTTGCAATAACACAGGCTCAAGGGCATCAGGGAGAAAGTACCAAAGTCAGCCCGGTCTTCATTTCAAATCTCAAGGGTTGAGAGCAGAAACAAATCGCCAGACCCTCCAGCTTCTTTCCTTCAATTTCAACATTAATCACTTGAAGCAAACCACCTCCGTTCCTACCATTTCACCTCCCCCCTTCCTCTTAGATAGTACATCTCCCAAAGCAAACAAAGGCTTTAAAAGGACTGGTGAGAAAAAAGATGTAAGCAAGTAATTTTTTTCAGCTCCGGATCAGCAGAACTAATGATTACAATGGTTTCAAACCCTTTCACTGCAGATCCATCCACAGCAATTGTGAAGTTTTATAAGTTTTGATAGAAACCCAACAATAAAACTGAATATCACAGGTATATTATTCAAGTATTATGCAGAATAAAAGTTATGGAGCTGAAAGCTCTATAATCACCAGTAAAACCCAGAGTGCTCTCACTCCTAACCAGAGGATGACTCTCCTCCTAACCAACTCACCACCTCCCTTCCGTATCCCCTTCACACTCTCTATTCTCTCTCCTATAACAGAATTCCCCTTTCCTGGATTCCTGACACGTCATTCCCCTCTCTAACTAACTTCCCTTTCTTTTCCTAACCCCATTTTCTTTCTTCTCACGTAAACCTTCCATATTTTGGGCCTTGCTCCCTCTATAATTGTTTCATGTTGATTAACAGGCCCATCCTTATTAGGAGTCCTATCAAGTTTCTTCATTGTAAGAAAATATCCTAACAGGACTCATAGGTCTGTTAATAACAATATCATAGGGTTTTTAACTTATGCAAGTGGGCGAGAGAATTAGTTGTTGATATTTGTTGGATTGTGGAGCTGAGAAGAGAACTAATACAAATTGCCTAAAAAATTGAAGGGAGGTTGACAGATCATGCTGTCATTTAAGAGAAGATCACGGGCTAAGGGCACTGAGAGGTTTCTGCAGAGCTATAATCTGGGGGATTTCCAAACACTGTGTTAGGAAGTTAAAAATATATGAGCGGAGGAATAAAGGAGGAATACCGAACGGTAGCCGGAAGGAAGGAGGGAATGACCGAACGGTAGCTGGAAGGAAGGTTGGAAGCAGAGGCCGAGCGGTAGCCAAAGGAAAGAGGGAAGTACCGAACGGTAGCTGGAAGGAAGAGGGAAGTAGATGCCAAGCGGTAACCAGAAGGGAGTAGGGAAGTACAGCCCAACAATATCTACACTAATACCGAATGGATCTCTTATTCACAGTAATAGAGTTGTCACTTTACAGAGAATGGGGTTGGGAGCATAACCTCCCTGGTTGAGAGCATAACCTCTCTCTACAAGCTAAACTTGACTTTACAAAATAATACTCGATAATCCTCTGCAAAGTTACAAGAGCTCTATTTATATCAGCTCTGACCCACTACCCCTTTAACAACCGACACCCCCACACCCTTAACTCCATATTCTATCATCCTATATCCTAACAGCAGCAGTATATGAACAATGGCCCGAGGCATAATGCAAAGCTCCTCAACAATATCAGAGTCTCTAAGTCTAACTAATACTAATCTCGTTGAAACAAGGTATTTTCTGAAAATGACATGTACCTATTAAACAAAAGACATGCTATAAAATATACAGCACCACCAACCCGTAACACACAAAGGTAGGTAAACAAACAATCGAAATAAGGCAATCTATAGCACAAAAAGTATCTACTTTTCAGAAATAGATAACAAGCAATTCCAAAAGAAATCATACAAAATAAAATAGTCTCTAGGGCCTTGTCAACCACAAATACCCCTATAATTTCACCAAAAGCAAGGTACACAAGAACATCAACTATAATATACTTGAACTAAATATGAAAAGAGCCTATAGTAAGAAAGTATATGCAAAATGCACTATTCAGACCCCTGAACACACCTTTGTTTTAAATAGCACATAAGCAATACCCTTTCCAACATTAAGATGAGCATCTCGAACAACTCTGACAGCTTCCACACTTGATTCCAGGTTGGATATACCACAAAATAACTGATAAAGTTCTTCATCCTATAGAAAAGGATCACATTATAGATTTATTACACAACAATGACACAATTCTATGGCCTCGAATATAAAATTATCTATTAGAAACACACCTTCACATCAAATGGGAGGTTGCCCACAAAAACAGTTCTCTTGTTGTCATAAAGAGGAACAATTTCTCCTTTATGTTTCTTGCGGGGTGGGCATGCCCTATCAACACGAATGTGATTTCCTTCAACCTACAGCCAGACGAATATACAATAATATTTAAAAAAAGTCAACTACTAACATTGTAACAAAAAGAAATACAAGGTAAACAGCATATTTGATCCAATCGACCTCAACTTTGAGAGCCAAGGGCATACCAGTGACATGTTGTGAGACAAAGAAGCCTGTGCCGATTGCTCGGTTTTGAAAACAATGTATGCATGTACACTGCAAAAAAAATACAATATTTGTCTATTAGAAACGGACAGAAAGCATTCTTTAAACAGAAAAGGCTTTTATTGTTATTAGACTCAGTACAAGTCACCTAAGACCACCAGAAGAAAACTATACCTATTTGCAAAATAAAATGTATGAAACGAGCTTTTATAGTCCTCCTTAGAATGAAATAAATAAATAAAAACAACCATAATGATTTCTCGAAACCAAAAACAAACTGGTTTTACCTTTCTAAAGAATCCATGGAATCATTTCAAAATAAATGTAATAAAAAATAACGGCATTCACTACAAACGATCAACAATTCAGAAAAATTACCTATCAGCGGCATCATTTATTTTCTTCGCAAGGATGGCTCCCTTTCTAGGTTTCTTAGTCTGGTTCACCACGAAAGAAGAACAAAACGCATGAAGTTATCATTCCAATAAAAAAACAACTAAAACCTCAACCGTACAAAACAAACTCACACAAAAGAAGAGGAAAACCTACATCTTGTATCGGAACAGAACGAATCCTCACAGACTCGACTTCACCAAACTTTTTAAACTCCTTCAACAGAATCTTCTTTTTCACCTTGAGAGGCAAATTCCCCACAAAGACAGTCCTCAAAAGTTTGTTCTCGTCATCAAAACCTTCCTTTGCAACCATCGTATCAGCTGGATCATCCAACGACTTCCTCTTGTTCCCAACAGTTTTATTCTCAATCCCTTCCTTTTGAACTTCCTCCATAAGCCCATATCTCTTCTCCTCCCACTCTCTTTCAACTTCGTCCCTTTTCCTCTTTCTTTTCCCAACTGCTTCTGCACCCAAATCAAGGCCTCCTTCTCTTCCTTCATCGGAACCGCGTTTCCTCTTCTTCTCCGATTTCTCCGAAACTTCGGTTACAGAAACTGGATCAAGGGCTGAGCTTTTCTCTTTGTTCTTCTTGCGCTTCTTCTCGTCGCCGGCATCGCGGTTCTCGGCGTTGCCGTTGTTAGGGATGTGAGCTTGGTTGGTTGTGTCGGAAAGTGGAACAGGTTTTCTTCGAAAGGGGTTTTCGTCGGAAAATAGAGAGGCAGCGGTTGCGGTGCCCTGTTCTGGTGCGTTGCCGAAGAGCTTGTTGAAAATGCTGGAAGGGGATGAAACGTTATCGGTTTGAGGGGTTTGTTGCGGGTCCTTAGGTTTCTTCTTGCCCATTGGTGAATTGGATTGGAAGAAATCAGAAATCGGTGAATTCTTCCAGGAAGAAGAGAGCTTTGTAAGAAACCCTAAAATAGGTTTAAGGTGGAGGAAGGAAGGGAAAGCAGGAAGTAGGAAACTTCAAATATATTTTTGCGCACACAAAAAAAACTTTGAAATCATAAATATTATAATCCCTATTTTCTAACCACGTCTCCATGATTATTAATTAATTAACTAGCATTTTAGTTTATTAAGTAAAGTATTTTTTTTCATTTTATATGATTATACTTATGCTAAATTAATATATATGCATATGATAATTTATAATAAAAAAATTTAAAGACATATAAATTATATTTTATATTTAGGAAATGATTTATATTATAATTTAGAATTTCTTTTTAAGAATCTTGAAAATGATGTAAGGGTAGTGGTGGATGATAAAAGGTTAGTACTGTAACGTGGTTTTCTATTAGAGAAAATTCATTTGTTTAGAAGACTATCTTTATACTTTCTTTTTATACTTTCTTTTTATACTTTCTTTTTAAGCTTTCCATTTATATTATTTTTATCATTTTAATCTCAATTTTCATTCTTTTAAAGATTAAAGATGTAAGATTCCTCTTCGTGAAAAGTTTTACATATTCATCCAATCAGAATTAAAAAAATCATAAATTCATTTTTTACCATTTTGAGCAGTTTTGAAGTTTGCATGAATTTGATATCCAAAAAATATATGTGATTTAAATATGTTCAAAATAATCTTTGTTGTTTTGTGATCATGATTATTGTACTGTAGGATACCTAATTCACCAACGGTCGACCGATAAGCCGAGCGACCTGGCGACAGTTAAAACTAATAATAAGGGTATGCAATACAAAGCTCCCTTACGGTCGTAATATCACACGATTACATGTTGATGTCGACCACTTGGTGATGTCGACCACTTGGTGATGTCGACCGTTTGGTAATGTCGACCATTTGGTGATGTCGACCACCATTTGGTGATGTCGACCACCATTTGGTGATCGACAACCAAACAGTGACGTCGCGACATATATCGCTCGCACGACATCTCATATGTTTATGTCGACACATACGATGGTCGACATATAGTGAGCGATATCATAGTAAACGGTTCAGCGGTTAAGAATAAGCAGTTACAAATATTAGCTAACGCCACGAATCACGCAGGTAATTGACTCAGTATCAAACACGACCTAGCAGTTACAACTTCCAAATAGTCCACTTTGGTAACTGTCCGGATTTCCAGGTAAACGGTTTATTTTCCTGTTTTAAATATGCAAAGCACACCAGAAAAAAGGTACGTTTTTCCCCTTAGAGAAATTAAGAGAGAGAAGAGGATAACGAAGGAAGCCATCATGGAGGAGCATATGATCCTTTTGGCGGGGGGAGGAAGGGGCCTACTTCCATGCGCCTCACCAACCTGCTCCCGTTCACAGAGGCCATTATGCAGGCGAATATGCCAGATAAACCTCCCCCAGCGTTAGAACGCTACAATGGTTCCGACGATCCCAACAACCACCTACGTAATTTTATAGATGCCATGGCATTCTATACTGACACTGACCCGGTAATATGCAGAGCATTTTCCTTATCTCTTAAGGATGAAGCCCTAGAATGGTTCCATACTCTTCCACGGAATTCAGTAGATTGTTTCGCAACAATCGAATCCGTATTCCGAAAGCAGTACGCGACCAATAAAAAACCGGCAATGACTGCGGCGGAGCTTGTAAATACCAAGCAGGAAAAGGACGAAACCCTGAAAGCTTTCATGCAACGGTACACCGAGACGGCCCGGCGCGTAAAGGATATCAGTCATACCTTCATCATCAGCAATCTGCCGTCCTGCTTGAGGCCGGGGTATTTTGCGGAACAATTGTATGCTGACCCTCCAGCAACTATGGAAGAGCTGCAATCCACAATTGCTAAATTCATCCGCATCGAGGATCTCCGGAACTCTAGGAGGAAGCAGCAGCAGGATGCCTCCAACCATGATGCAAAGAAACCCGCCAAGCGATCGACCAACGACTATAAATCAGATCGAGCACCCCGGAAAGAGTCGGGGTGGACGTCTAAGTATGATCGTTACACGACCCTCAATGCACCGAGAGCTAGAGTGCTCGAAGAGGCCTTGCACGCCGAACTCTTAACCGTACGGCGAAAGGTTACTCCCAAGAACGCAGATAATAGCAAAACCTGCCGGTTCCACCTGAACCATGGGCATGACACGGAGGAATGTAACATGGTGAAGGATGAACTGGAGCGACTCATCCGTGCAGGCTACCTCCAGAATTATATCAAGGATAGAGTCTCCACTAGGGCCGCCACTCCTCGCCGAAAGGATCCTTCTAGGCGGAGTCCCGAACAATCGCCTCCTAGAGACGACCGACACCGCAGGCGATCGCGCAGCCCGCCCCGACGGATAGAGAGGGAGCGTTCGGTCCGAGGCCGAATCGACACAATATCGGGTGGTTTCGCCGGGGGGGCGTGTCATCTTCCGCCAGGAAACGGCATGGACGTATATGTCGACGACATGGTTATTCGCAGCAATTCTGTGGAACAACACCTGCAGGATTTAAAGGAAGTTTTCGGCCAACTCCGACGGAATAGCATGCGCCTTAATCCTTCCAAGTGTACTTCCGGTGTCCCGGCGGGTAAGTTCTTGGGCTTCATGCTTACACGGCGAGGCATCGAAGCTAATCCAGACAAGTGCCAAGCTGTACTCGACATGGTTGCTCCAAAAACTCTAAGGGAGGTGCAACGTCTAGTGGGTCGGCTCACAGCCTTGTCCCGATTCATTCCGAAGCTAGCTGAGCACATCAAGCCCATCTTGAAGAATTTGAAAAAGGGCACCACACGACACTGGGACGACGATTGTGAAACAGCATTCCACACTGTCAAACACATTCTCACCAGTCCTCCAATTATGGCTCGACCGGACGATGGGTCCGACTTGCAGCTGTATATCGCAGCATCCCACCACGCTGTCAGTGTCGCCTTGATACAGGAGGCGCCCTCCCTCAAGCTGATATACTTTATCAGTCGTACACTGCAGGGGGCCGAAGAACGATATTCTCGAATTGAGAAAATTGCCCTGGCCTTGCTCACAGCTTCTCGTCGACTTCGACGGTATTTCTAGAGCCATCAGGTAGTAGTCCGCACAAATCACCCCATAGCCAAGATCCTCCGCAAACCAGACTTGGCAGGACGGATGGTTTCCTGGTCCGTGGAACTGTCAGAGTTCGGACTCCGTTACGAGCCACGCGGGTCCATCAAGGGTCAACATTTGGCAGACTTTGCAACTGAGTTGATACCTGCACCAGAGGACTCGACCCCAAAGTGGCACCTCAGTGTGGATGGTTCCTCAGACAAAAGGGGGGGGGGGAGCCGGCGTCGTCCTAGAAAGACCGGGTGGTTTAGTCATAGAGCAAGCCATCACATTCAAGTTTCCAGCTAGCAACAACCAGGCCGAGTACGAAGCCTTAATAGCTGGCCTATCCCTGGCCAGAGAGTTCACGGTCAATCGTCTTGGGTGTCGGATGGATTCAAAGTTGGTAGTCGGCTGATAACAGTTGAAAAACTGTTATTTTCATACTTAAAATTGATACTAAAAGCAACCTTTATACTTAGAAACTAGCTTGAAATCATGTTTTTATTGATATTTTCAGAAATAAGAGAGCTGGACAGGTTTATGCTTGATTTCAATGTTTTTGTGCAGGTTTTAAGGTGAATTTGGTGAAAGAAGTGAAGAAGGAGAGATATGGAATCAGAAAAGACATCAAAAAGTGCAAAAGGAGAAGCCGAAGTCACCGCTCAGCGGCAATTTACCGCTGAGCGGCACTCAGGAGCTTACGGGAGGTCCGCTGAGGGGCAAAATGGCCGCTGAGGGGAAGAAATGACTCACGCACTTACCGCTGAGCGGTACTTTACCGCTGAGCGGCACTTTTATGGGCTTGGACCTAATTTTCTGTAATTTACGAATAATATATAAGCTTTAGGGTTTCCTAGGGTTAGGATCTTTGGCAGAAACGAGGCAAACACTCTCTCTTCCACCCCTTTGAAGGAGGATCTTGGATGCTGAGGCTTCCTCTTTACCTTTTTAGGGTTTTATCTTTCATTCTTTCATTGTTATTCATCTAGGTTCACCATGAATATGGTGAACTAAACTCTGTATGTTTGTTGGGGAATCAATGTAATCTTTTGAAGCTCTCATATATGGAATCTGTTTTTACATCTTTTATTTAAGATCTATGCTTTCTTTCATCATTAGTTACGGTTTTTCCTCTTTGCTTAATGCTTGCATTGTTTAACTGATTCGATGCATGATTATTGGTTTTGTCGATACGGGCGCGTACGGGGAAGTCTAGATCCGGGGAATTTCTCCCAATATTATATTGGTTGTCGTTAAGCTCCTACACTTATGAACTGATCATTAGGAATGCTAGGAATTGTATGAACTCGTGATTAGGGAGAAGCCTTCTTAAAAGGTACTTTAGAGAGTGGCATTAACAATGATGATTTGAATGTTGAATTCCTAAAATATATGAGAGTGGATAAGATGAAATTGACCCCCAACAACATATTCATTCATATATTTCATTGAAAGTGTTTATCTTTTGCTTTTTGCCATTGATCAAAACTTCATGCATACATATTTAATTTTCGTCTTTTGCATATAAAATCCAAATATTTCGTCTTTAAGTCTTAGCTAATCAAACAACCACACAACTAAACTAGGCCGTGAGTCCTTTGGGAAGAACGATACTTGGTCATACCAAGTTTATTACTTGAACGATTCGGTCATACTTGCCGATTGAAAAACAAGTTTGTGACATCATATTTTGGTGCTCATAAATTTGTCCATCATCGGCCACGTGAACGGAACTTATCAAGTCAAGGATAATCACTTGCTCCGCTATTTCCACAAAGCTCAAACCTTACTCCAAAACTTCGTCGAGGTTAGCGTCATCCATGTACCCAGGGAGCAAAACGCAAGAGCAGATCTCTTGTCTAAGTTAACTCATTCTAAAGAACGAGCACAACTATCCTCAATCATTAAGATGACGCTCGACCGTCCTGTCGTGGAAGCTTTCGTCACCAACATGTCGACACCCATAACAGACTAGCGCTAGAAGATCAAGGATCTCATGGAGAAACAAGACCAAGGAGAGAGCATTACTGTAACCGATTCCAAACGCATTGCATGTTTTATATGCATAGGCGACGACCTATACCGCCGCGGCCACAGTACTCCTCTGTTGAAATGCATATCAGAGGAAGAGGCAGACTACGTACTGCGCGAATTGCACACCGGGGTATGCGGATTTCATTCTGATAAGCGGACACTGAGGGCACGCATTCTCCGCGCAGGGTATTACTGGCCTACACTCGACCACGACTGTGAGACATTTGTCAAGAAATGTATCTCCTGTCAGGCCCACGGCCACGACATCCATGCACCTCCCGAAGATTTACACAGTATTGTTTCCCCCTGGCCGTTCGCTCAGTGGGGCCTCGATATAGTTGGACCGTTACCGATCGCCAAAGCGCAAAACAAGTTCCTTCTCGTGGCGGTCGACTACTTCACAAAATGGATAGAAGCCGAGCCGTTGTCCGTCATTAGTGCCCAACGAGTGCAGAAGTTCATTTGGCGCCTCATATGTCGGTTCGGCCTCCCTCAGAAGATCATTACTGACAACGGTCGCCAATTCATCGAGCGCAAGCTAGAAGATTTCCTTAGCAATTTGGGCATCAAACATGTCACCTCGTCAGTCGAACATCCTCAGACGAACGGCCAAGCAGAGGCCGCAAACAAAGCCATACTGACGGAGTTAAAGAAGCGACTCGGTGAAGCCAAAGGTTTATGGGTGGAGGAACTACCAGAGGTTTTGTGGGCGTACAGATGCACTCCTCACGGATCGACAGGGGACACACCATTCAACCTGACTTACGGCACTGACGCCATGCTCCCCGTCGAGGTTGGCGAACCTTCGTTAAGGCGAAATATTACTGATATGTCGCTTAATGAAGAACAGTTGCAGATGAATCTCGATATCCTTCCTGAGCGTCGAGAAGTCGCCACCATCCGTGCAGAAGCACAAAAGCGAATGTTATCTCGCCGATACAACACCAAGGTCAAACCCAGAACCTTCAAAAGCGGTGATCTGGTATGGCGAAAACGGGGAGAGACCAGGAAGAACCGCGCACACGGCAAGCTTGCAGCCAACTGGGAGGGACCATTCCGCATTATAGAGGACATGTCGAACGGTGCATATCGCCTCCAGCTCCTTAACGGACAACCAGTTCCCAACACATGGAATGTCACGCATCTTAAATACTACTTTAGTTAAAGTTCATTTTTCATTTTTTTTTTGAAACATTATTCACCTCCGTTTTTCACATAAAGAGCATACTTCACTATGGTTATTACTTAGTGTCATTTATAATATCTCCAATGTCGAGTCCCAGGGTCGTCGTCACAGGCACGTCCACACTCGAACGAATTGGGAACAGTCCATCCGGTAGATGTTCTTCCTGGAACACTCAGTCCATTCGGGATACACTCCCACTGGTAGATGTTCACCCTCGAACACCCGGTTCCCTTGGGATACACTTCCTCTGGTCGATGTTCCCCCGAGAACACCCAGTATTCTCCTATTTGACTATCACCCTCGACAGTCGCGCACGACGCTATTTATGCATTCGACATCGACACTTAAAGTATCATCTTCTTAGTCGATCATCGTCTTCAACATTAGATTATTCAGCCAAATATTCAACGCATAAGTCATTACAGAGAAAGTTCACAACATCCACAAACACTCAAACAATTTTCAAAGTTCAGCAGGCGGTCATTCGAACTTCATCAAATCCAGGTTACATATTCAAACAAAAATTTGTGTTTATATGTACATCCACATAACAAACCCTAGTCTATTACAACATTAGGCGCGCCGCCAGCACCATCTCCGCCAGTCTCCACGACTCCTTCATCCTGCTCCTTGTTGGCGACCGCCCCTTCACCCTCTTCTGCTTCCAAGAAGGCGTCTTCCGAAATTTCATTCAAAGGTTTCAGTTGACCCTCGTGCACGTCCTTCTGAATGTCAAATTCCACCCCTTCAGTCGACACCTCGAGCAAGTGGCCGACCTGCCTCAGAGCCTTCTGGAAACCCCTAGTATGTTCAATCATTATCGCATCCTTCAGCTCTTCTACTAGCTCTTTCCTTTCCAAGGCCTCCGTCCGCCAGTCGTTCCTCTCCTTGGACACTGCCGCCACTACCTTCTTGGCCTGTTCCAACTCGCTCGACACTTGATCGAGCTCCTTTTTCAAGGACAGGTCGGCATCCCGGGAGTCGTTCAACAGCACTTCAGCCTCTCTCAAGAGTTGCTCTGAACGCTTCTGCTTCGCATCGCATGCAGCATGAACCTCAGTGAGTTCTTTCAGCTGAGTCCGTGTCTTCTCTAGTTCAACCCGGAGCTTACCTCTATCAGAGGCATAGGCCAAGTGTCAAGCCAACATTTGCGCTCGTGTCGTCATTTCCAACATGGCATCGGCAATTTCTTGCTCGGTCATGTTCTCTACAACCTTCTTTTCCGAGCTGTCCATGTTAAGTTCAACCTTGTGACCCATTGTAAAGGCGGGATCCCATACGCCGAGTGGGAGGGGACGCTCTGTCTCCTCAACTACCTCCTTTCTCTTCTTTGATACATCACCGCTGGTACCGACCGCCTTCACTTTTCTTTTCCGCCTCAACTGCTCTTCAACAACCACCGTCTCGTCAGGCGACACCGACAGTACAACTGGAACTGGCCCAGCTGGTTGCACTGGTGTGCGTTTTGACCAACAGCACGTCCAGCGGATGGCCCTGGGCGGTTAACTTCAGCCCTCTCATTGCCGATGG
The DNA here is from genome assembly GCF_029865625.1 of Vigna umbellata. Lineage (NCBI taxonomy): Eukaryota > Viridiplantae > Streptophyta > Magnoliopsida > Fabales > Fabaceae > Vigna > Vigna umbellata. Next base: position 22,133,993 of record NC_142174.1, read on the forward strand.
ACTGGAACCAATTTATACCACTACCCTTTCTTCCCATTATCTTTGCAAAACAAAGGTCAACCCAGAACAGTCAGCAACAACAAAGCAATTTACAAAAATAACGAGCACAGACACATACCAAACACCCTCGCCTCAGTGTCATCGAACTCAAGGCAGTTTATAAGCTGATGGGAAGAAAAGGGGCGTGGCAACGAGGTCAACACACTCAGAGCCTCTAACTCTTCAATCGTCAGCTTATCTTCAGACCAAGAAGTGAACTTCAAGGGATCCTGGTCCAATACAATGGGAATTTGGGGTTCCCTTCACCACTGAAAAAGTATCTCTGCCCGACTTCAGTGATCGACACCTTAAAGAACTTTTCCTTGAAACCCCTATACGACTGTAGGTACAGTTCTAAAAGCGCATTACCCGGCTCAGAGATCAATGACACCCACCCCTTCTTCGCGCCGGTCGACATCTAAAGAAATACAGAAACAATCCTACGGTGGGCCTAATCGCTAACACCCGACACAACACAGCAAACGCCTGTACATACCCCCAACCGTTGGGATGCAACTGACTAGGCGCGACATTCAGGGTACGCAGCACATCCATTTGAAAGGTTGTGAACGGTAATCTCAGATGCAAGTCATAGAACGGTGAAGCATAACAGTAGAAAAATTCACTAGAAGCGTTCTCCCTACCGTAACATACCCTCTCATCATCCCGGCAAGCTATTAACTTAATAAATGTTTGATACCCTAGGGTCCTCAGAATACAACTATTCTCAATCCAGTTTGCTATAACTGCCCTACTCCTGAACTGACTTCTAAGTTCCTTCACCTCACGCGCCACCCAGGCGTACTCATCCCCGCTAATCGGAGACATTACACGTCCCTCTGGACCCTCACCACATACATTTCCATACACAAAAGCGTCATCACCATAAGGTATAGTGGTAACTTCAGGGCATTCCGCCGTTGATGACGGCCCCGACATATCGCCACCGGTGTTATGCCCCTTTTCTTCCATTGCCAACAGTCAACACACTAAGACGAAGGAGATTTAAGGGTTACCTGGTAAATTCTTGTAGCAGCGTAAGCGATGACGATGAAGAGGAGACGATTTCGCTCACAGCACACACTGTCAACTTCTATTCTTCCGCAAAAGTGAAAAACTCCTTTCTGAATCGTGTTGAAGAAGGAAAGAAGTTTAATCGTCAGGTGCCGTAGGATCCTTTTTAATCCAACGGCTGCCAATTCGCATCTCTTCGTTTCCCCAAACAAGCGGGAAAACCCTAAAATTTCTAATGTCAAAACGATGCGTATCGTCTCCCCAGTAAAACAACACTCAACATCCTTTAGTAAATTCGCAAGCAAAAGTTACGCTCGTTTACTCGGACTCGGGGGGCATGTACTGTAGGTAGGATACCTAATTCACCAACGGTCGACCGGTAAGCCGAGCGACCTGGCGACAATTAAAACTAATAATAAGGATATGCAATACAAAGCTCCCTTACGGTCGTAATGTCACACGATTACAAGTTGATGTCGACCACTTGGTGATGTCGACCACTTGGTGATGTCGACCGTTTGGTGATGTCGACCATTTGGTGATGTCGACCACCATTTGGTGATCGACAACCAAACAGTGACGTCGCGACATATATCGCTCGCACGACATCTCATATGTTTATGTCGACACATACGACGGTCGACATATAGTGAGTGATATCATAGTAAACGGTTCAGCGGTTAAGAATAAGCAGTTACAAATATTAGCTAACGCCACGAATCACGCAGGTAATTGACTCAGTATCAAACACGACCTAGCAGTTACAACTTCTAAATAGTCCACTTCGGTAACTGTCCGAATTTCCAGGTGAACGGTTTATTTTCCTGTTTTAAATATGCAAAGCACACCAGAAAAAAGGTACGTTTTTCCCCTTAGAGAAATTAAGAGAGAGAAATTATTCTTCTTCTTCATTACTTTGAACTGAAAAGATTGAGGAGATCCCTTTTTGACTTGAGCGTCGGAGTGCCTTTGCAGGTACCCAGCCCATTTTCCCATCCGAGAGTATAGAGCCGGAGGGGAGATATCATAGTAGCGGCATCACAGGAAGGAACAGCTGAGGTTTATTAGGTTCGTATCTCGGTTTCCACATCCATACTGAAACAATTATATATTTAGATTTTAAATTAAAATTTGTATTATTTATTTTTTCACTCTTCAGCAAGTATATCAAATTGTATAAGTAATAAAAATAGTAAGTATGAATATAATTTTTCTAAGGAATTTACATTTGTTTAATTAACTATGATTATTTACTAATTTAAACAACCGTAAATAAGAACATTAACTTGAAGGCTTGAATAACTTTATCTTTTCTTTTTAATGGATACACTCATAATTTTATAGAGTAATCATCGATGAACGTAACAAAATATTGAGCATCATTAAGTGACCTTTCAGATGTTAAACAAACATATGAATGTACAATGTCCAAAATATGTTTCTTCTTTTTCTACTATCAAATTTATGGAAGAATAATATATGTTGTTTATCTGTAGACAATCTTCACATAATTCAAGTGATTGACCTTTTATACTTTGGAAACAGTCTTTCATAAGGATTTTTAAACCCTTTTCGCTCATGTGATCCAATCTTTTATGCCACAACTTCTTACTTTCTTCTTGAGCAACATTTGTCTCTCTTTAGCATATCTTTCATTACATGATGTATAAAGATTTTTCTTTCTTGCCGTGAACAATAATCATGCTTCATCGGCTAAGTTTTCATTTTTCACCACCAAACTAGTTGTTTATTCCATCATCATTAACTTACCTATTGAGAGAAGGTGTAGGTGCATCTCAGGTACATGTCTTACCTTCTTGAGCATAAGTTTGTTTCTATTTTCTGTCATCAAAGTTACTTCTCCTATGTCCATAATATTGCTTGTGACATGATTATCCATCTTCATTGTTCTAAAATCTCCTTTTTGATAAGAAAGAAGAATCCCTCACGAGGAATAACATGGAAATATGCTCTGATATCTATTATCCAAGTGCAATCATTAAAAGCAACATTTAAATAGTTTACCTCACTAATAAGGAACACATTCTCACTATTTGATACCATTGTTGTCCAGTCTTCTTATCTCTCTTAAAGAATATACATTATTGTTTGTCTTGGCCATCTTTTCCATAATAAAAACATGTCAAACTTATAAGGCAAGACTTGGATCTTCTTGTAACTTTCTATGTTTTCCTTTGCTTATATGTTCACTCCTTTCTTCTATGCTCAACAACATTGGCTTTTGAGTGAATACTAATTTCCCTTTCTTTCCTTCTAGATTGTTCATTCAACAAACTATTTGTAATAGTATCCAAATTAAGCTTTTCGTCTAGTATTGAATTGCTGAGAGTGACAACCAATGTGTCCCATCTCTTAAGTAGAAAACTAAGGAGTATAAGAGTTTGCAACTTATCATCAATCTTCATACTTGCTTTCATTAATTGATTCACAATACCTTTGAAGGTGTTTAAATGCTCAATCATATTCAAGTCATCAAAATACTCCATTTTTACCAATCGTTTGACAAGATGAGATTTGTTTATATGAGTTTTCTTTTGTATCATAGATTCAAGCTTCGTCCACAACTCATACGCATTAGTATAAGTCGAGACATGCTCAAATAAACTTTTGTCAATGTATTTTTGAATCATAGTCATAGCTTTACGATTCAGAACCTTCCAATCTTTTTTAGTCTTTTTTTCTGACATTTTCTCATTTGTTTGAATTGCATAGGACATTGACTTTTGGAACCAATATCTCTTATACCATTGTTCATAAACAATACTTATTCCCTCATTTATGAACACAAAATAGATACTATACGAAAGAAAAAATAAAAAAGTAAAGAAGAAGATGACACCAAAATTTTACATGAAAAATCCTTTAGGAAGAAAAAATCATAGGACGTTGTCTAGTAAAAAGGACATCCATTATAAAAATAAGATTATAAAGTATTTTTCTCTTTGACTATTTTTTTTATGAATCTCACAGTGTAAGATAGTATATAAAAAAACTCTATCTATAGAACCCTCTCTTCCTTCTTCACTTCTCAGTGTGATGACCTGCTCTCTTTTTTGGCAGATTCTTTCTTTATCAGAGTGTCTTAACCACTTCTTCCCTCCACGCCTTTATAGATGGACAGCACACACTGCTTTCACTAAAAGAAAAAAGAAACGAAAACAGAAATTAAGTATTACCGAATTAACACATGATGCCCCATCCATTTAACGTTTATCCAACAGTAATTAAGTATTACCGAATTAATAGTTTTATCTAACAATTTAGGGTTTTTAAATTTTAAGAATAAATGTGAAAGATTATTGATTTATTCTAGAAAAAACCTTAAAAAGAGGAAAATGGTATAAAACAAATGCAATATTCCTTTCATTATGTTAAGAGCATGGTTAGTATGAAATGTAAGCATCAGTATCGTATTTATCAAAGTTGTACTACGAAAGAAACTAACTGATTATATCTTTTATCTAAAAACTGAGAAGAATGAGAAAGATTTTTGGGTCTTATTTTTATTTAAGTGAATGAAGAACAATACATTTGCGTCTCAAAAGGGACTCGACCGTTGCCAATTACAACTAATGTCCAAACAAACTAAGAAAAGGAAAGAAAAAATATAAGTGGATATACGAAACATGTCAACTTCTATTATATGAGGAAAAAAAAAGGAATGGTAAGCTATTATAGCGATAAGTGCATTTTCATTCTCATAATATATTATTTGTATTGTCCTATTCATATAATTTTCAAACTCAAAATCCAAGTATTGGTGACAAGAAAAATTAATATAGAAAAAAGTTAAAGTCTTATTTATATTTCATAAGGATTAGATAATGGACCCCTTGTGAATTACAATGCATCAAATATTCCTCTCACGATTTCTGCTTCAACTTTTATGTCATTTAACTTATATTAAATTTATACTTTTCATTATTATTTTTTTTTTCACGACACAGGTACTTTTATCATAACTTGTTTTATTAACTTATATGTAATTATCATGTTTTTATATAATGTATACTGTTAATTAATGAATTTATAAAAACTTTTTCGATTTATGAAATCGAGATCAAGTTTATTTTAATAAAAGGTTTTTAATCTCCAAGGTCAAAGTATTTTTTATCCAAAAATGCATACAAATCAATATACAGTAACCAAATACCTAACATTACGTGAGACCTCGGAAAATTAAACCATAATTATCATGTCTAATATGTTATTAATGCATTGCTGAGTCACCTGACTGCTTCCATAAATGCACCATGCCACACCCTCAGTTTCATTAAAACGCACTCACATTCTCTGCTGCACGCCTGCCATTTGTCACGTGAGAACATTCTGAATCTGCAGTGGAAAACAGGTGTCCGCATGAGAGTGCACGTCCGTTTGACATTGGGAAGAAAAATGATTTTTCTGAAAACATTTCTTCTCACTCTCTGCATTCACCTTCTTCCTCACGAAACTCAAACCCCATTTTCTCCACCTTCTCTCTAGAACCTCCCAACTTCTCTCTACTGTAATTCTCACGTTTCTTCTCCGATCACGTTTCAGCACCGTAGGAGCGTTCGCTGAACTGAGAGCTACACCTGTGACCAAACAGTTTCAAGAACTGAAACTGGTAAGTTCTCTTGCAGTAGCTCGTCCTTAGGTTTTCTGGAAACCGGGTTCTTGGGTGCATGCGAGTAGGTAGTCTAAGTGTTCTGTTTTCCTGTAGATAGATTTGTGTTGGAAGAGTCAAGAGGATAGAAATACATTAGTTGAACAAAGTCAAACCCTTGCTTTTGGACGTACACTACTATCCAGGTAAGGGAAGCTTATATATTTAATTTATACTTGTATGATTATATGAAAGCATGATATGGGTTGTCTGTATGAAATATATGTATATGTGCTAATTTGGATATGCATGAACGAACCCTGTTGTACTGGATGAATATGATTTCTGATTTGGTTGAACTGCATGTTGGTTTGATGCGTATGGATTTAAAGATGGATGATTACTGTAATGTATGAGTTATTAATGTGATGAACTCTATAAAGTCTGTAAATTAATATTGGATGTGAAGTTATAAAGTATGAATCTTATGAAAAATGTTAAAGTTAAGATAGTTGGAAAAATCTGGATATGATAATTCTTCCTATGATAAATTACGTTCGTCATCGTACGGTCTTATACCGTTCGGTTTCCCTGAAAAAGACTTAGAGTAGAATTCTTTCATTTGGGAAGAGTTCGGTTTGAGAACGAGCGTCTTCATTTGAATTACTATGTTTGAGCGTTCGGCTCAGCATAGAGTTGTCGTACGCCTTAAATTAAATAATACTGAATTAAGTAACGTTCGGTTTTATACCGAGCGTTCGTCCCAAATAGCGCTCGGTCTTATGCCAAGCGTTCGTCCCAAATAGCGCTCGGTCTTATACCAAGCGTTCGTTCGAAATATCGCTCGGTCTTATACCGAGCGTCCGTCCTAATCAGTGCTAAGTCATCTACCTATCGTTCGTTCTAATGTAGTGTTCGGTCTTATACCGAACGTTCGTCCTTACCCTTTATCTCTTAACGGACGTAAATAGCGTTCGTCCAAATACTTAGTAAATGGTTATTGATGCGTGCGGTCATTGATTGACATCTGATTCCTTTAAACTAATGACTCTCAGTGTGTTAAATTTCTCGTCTTGGGAATATTCATCTAATTGGATTTGGTTTAACTTCTTGGTACTTAGAATATTTTGAAAAATTGTTGTATCACTCTAGAGTCATTTCATTCAAATGATTCGAGTAGCTGTGTCGTTCGTCAAATAATCAGTTATCATTTTATTCTAATTGGTGACGAGTCTTTCTCGGTCTCGCTCTTGACGTTCGTCCTCGTTATGAAGGGGAGTGAACGTTCGTCCTTTTATGAAAGTGGAACATAGAATGAAAATGTTTTTAAGATGAAGTATTAAGATGTGTGAACACTATAGTAAATGATTATACGATTATGGAATTTGAACGAGCGTTCCAGGGAGGAACGTCTCAGATATGTTAAATATTAAATTTGGTAAAGTATGACTGTGGATAAGTTAGGACTCGCTGTCCATCCTGATGTTCCGTGATACTCATCTTCATGTAGAGGAGGGTAGTCATGTGTAGGAACGGCAGGAGGTCCTTAGTCCATCAGTTAACATGGGCGACGTAAGAACGGACTAACCTCGAGTGGCAGCTGTTTGGTGTATCCCAGTTACTACATCACTCGGGTGCAAGGACGCTTGTAACTACACAGATTCATACAGTCCGGACAGTCATATATATATATATATATATATATATATATATATATATATATATATATATTTCTATGATGCTTTAAGCTAAGTTACATGTTGTATGTGTGAATTGAAATGTTGAATATATATATATGTGTTAAATGTATGAATTAAATTATATAAGCTTACCCTTTCGTTTTCCTTGTGTTGTCAATTGTATATGTACGTTCGTCCTGTCTTGCAATGATCATCCGTGTGGATGTGAGCAGATGGCGAGGCCACCTTAGAAGATGTGATTGAAGAAGAAAATTTAGTCGAAGTTGAAGTGAAAGCGGAGCAGTAGGACGTCCGTCTTTCCTTTGGTTTAGTTGTTCGTTTTTTTAAAGGGACGTTTGGTTATTTATTTTGTAAAACCGTTCGTCCTAATCTATTGTATATCTGCACATTAAGCCGTTCGGTTTTGACTTGTGCTTTATTAATGTAAAGACTGTTTATATTACTGTTAATTGTAATTAATTCTGAATTATGGTAATTACTGTATTTTGGGATGTTACACATTACATCTGTATTTATAAAGTTTAAGATAGACTTTTAACTGTGTTGACTTATAATTACGGTATAATAATCTAATATAGAGTTAATATAACTATTCTTGACCTTAATTCTTTTTTAATTCCAAACTACTAGTTCACCTGTGGATCCATGCAGAACATACAAGCTTGTTAGTTGCTCGGTTCATGACTGAGCCGATCATACTAAACAAAAACTCAACAATAATATTCAAAATTGTATTAGAATTTGTACTCACTCACTCTCTGTGGGTGGACTTTAAGGTATAAATTTCCCTCCTATAATTCATGCGGACCTGTGAGCCACTCCCAGAAACAATAGGCACGGAGACATTAACAAAACAGAGGAGGTTGGGATAATCCTATCACAACTTGTCACATGTTCAATCAAGTTACAAGTTACAGCCTTTAGAACGAAAAAGACTAAGCAAGGTATCACTTTCAGTTCAGTCTCTCATCTTCTTACCTTTTTACTAACACCACCATATTCAGCGACACTAACAAAGAGGAGGTGCCACTCTTAATTATATAACAGCGATCATCTCCGTCCCCGTTTTCTCCGTCATACTTCCGTTAAGTTCCTCTTCCTCCTCCGCTTCCCACATGAAGTGCGCGTACGATCCCAGCACAGTGCTGAGCATAAAATAAAACAATTATTAATTGATAATAATAATTGTTATTATTATTACTTTTGTTATTTTCGTTATTCTCTGTTTGGGTATGGGGAAAATGTGAGATTAAGATTATATACCAATCATTAGGAGCGGCGTGAATGGCTTGGCCAAAGTAAGATTTGGCTCTCGCTTCGTCTCGCTGCGTTTCCCATATTAGCGCTCCGTACAGCGAAAGCAATTCGCCATCGCTAGGGTTCGCGAGAATCGCTCTTCCGTAATATTCCTCTGCTCTCTTCACGTCTTTCTCCACCTGCATCATCCGTTAAAATTAAAATCGCTGACTCTTTGTTTTCATTAAATGAATCAATGATCGTGCTTTGTTTGCGGAATGTTTCACGCACCTCGTGGAGGAATTTGCCGTAGTTTCTCAGTAGAAGCGCGTCCGTCGGGTTCGACTTCAACATCTCCTCGTAGTACGCATCGATTTTCATCCTCTCGCCACCGTTTCCGCCTGTGACAGTCGCGTCGCCGAGATCGTCACCGACACCGCCTCCGGATTGCATATCCTCCCGTAGAGTCCGGAGATAGCTCGGCTTGTGTAAATTGGCGTCGGAGAAGAATTGTTCTTCTAGAGGTATGATCGGCGGGGGCGAGCACGATCCGGTGCAGTTCAGATTACGGCGAACGCAGAAATTGTCGGGGGCACCTTCCGATGAGGCTCTGTTGATCCCTTTCTGCGGTGCGTCCCTGCGGGCGTTGAAGTGGGAATAGTGCGTTGAAATCGTGGAAAATTTCGCGTGGCTCTTGTCGCCGGGGAGAGAGGTTTGGTGCGTGAGAGAACATCGAAGTGAACCGTGGAAAACCGGGTTCGGGATCGGCAGCGACCCGGTGCGGATGAGAGAAGCTCTCATAGTTTTGATAAATTGAAAAGATTGTGTGTTGAAAGAGCGATCAATCCCTGACTTCCAAAAGTGCAGACGAACCCCCTTTATATATCTCGTGTTGAATGGTGCTGCTAAACGAACGTACTTTATTTGATCAAATATCGGCCGCTGGATGAGAGGAAAGCCCGACCCAAGTGAGCACCGTATTAAGACACGTGTCAGGTTCCTGGTGCCGAATTGTATATTTAACCATTTATTACTGATAAATGTAAAATTTAAAAAAAAAACACTATTCATTACTGATACTAATTTTGTGATCTTTTGAGTGTAAGAATTCAATATGTTTATTTTTTTTCCTAAACTCACGAAAAGGTATCCTTAAATTTCGCTTTCACATTCTTTAAGGAATGCAATCAAATTTACTTCGTTTTAATTGCTTAAACTTTACTTTCGATATTATAATTAAATGAAACAAGGAATAAATAGATAGGATTAATTAAAATAATAAGCTGATAGTTTGATTTAAAAAAATAAGGATTACAGATATTTGAAAAGGGTCTTGATTAGATTCACGGGAAGTAGCTGAAGACTTGGCAAAATGTATAGTGTAATTTACATCTTCATCCACTTTTTCCAATCATGTGAATGAGGAAAGCAAGAGTTTGATTGTTTATGTGTTCTGTGTTTCTTAACTGTTTTTTATGATAATGTTTAATCACAGATATTAAGGGATAATTTCTTTTTATGCTCTATAATATGAGATAAAGAATGCAACTACTAGTTTAAGGATCAATTTTTCACCCTATAATAAAACTGTGTTGTTTTTAGTTAAAAGTTATTTCTTCGAAAAAGGAATGCATAACGATAAATTGCAGTACAAATTATAAGAATAGATAAAAATATTGATTAATATGTGGCTGTTGTATTTGATGTAAGAAAATTTGTTTTGTAGGTTACATAAATCCCAGAGACAGGAAAGCAGTAATGGCATGGTGAGTGTGATTTCCATGTTCTCCAATGGTTTTCGAGCGAAAATGGTTTTGTCTGAAATACAGACAATTGAGTTGAGAAGTCAATTTAGAAAGGATATACAGAGGGTCGCTTTATAACAGTGAATCTACCACTATAAGGTTTATATAGGGTCGGGTCCTGCCCGGCCCACATTTGTCCCACCATGGCTAGCTAGTGGCTTTTGTTTTGTTTAATAAGTTTTTTTCTTTGATTTTAATTTCATTTTAATATATATGTAAAACACTTAATTATATTAACATTTCTAAGTACTTGACCAATTAAATAAATTAAAATATTTCTAAGTATTAATAATTGAAGTTATATTGTTAATACATAAAAAAATTAATTTCTTATTTTGACTTTTAATTTTAAAAATAATAAATAAGATAAAAATACAGAAACTGTTAACATGTTATAATAAAAATACACTTCGGAAAATGAGCCCTAGCCCACGATAATCTCTGCATTTGCATGACACGTGTACTCGTTGGCCATGTGATCTCACGTGATAAAACATTCTACGAGCCCAACGAGTGCCACTTGGAATTACTAACGTCGTTTAGCTTATTTCAATTTCCCGCAAATTGATTCCAATTTTTATGATTCCTTCGATAGGCTAAATCGTGTAAGAGACGTCACACTATGAAACTATTCATTATTCGTTTAATTTGTAAAATATCATTAAAAGAAAAAGAAAAAGTAGTATACCATATATAACAAGATATTATCAATTATGCATCAATAAGAAAAAAAGTTTTAAAAAGAACTTCAACTCGACTTAGTAAAACTTCATAAAGTCTCTCGTTCGGTAAGCGACGAGCAAAGAATAAAAACAATCTCCCTCGTACTCATATAAGTTTTATAGGTAATTATAGCTAAAGTCGAACGCTTAATTCAGATTTGGGAGGCAAATATATAGTATATAGTTCGATCCATCCACTCAGGGTTGTTCGGTCCATCTGTAACATCAATAATGTTGGGTCCTAATTGAGTCAACATTCAAGTTATTATTGGACCAGTAGTCTAGCAGAAAATAAAATAACCAAAGATATCTCATTAGAGATATTGATAAGTCGTTTATGAGTATTATCGAATCTCCAGGTAGGTTTGTTTTTATTTGATCTATGAAACACTTATAAATACAATGACACCACCAAAGGCCAGGTACGTTCAACTCAGACTCCACTACATTCTACTTACGTTCAATCAGAACTCAAATACTCAACTGTGATAAACAGTTTATAAAACTGCTCCTAACTTGAGCGTCAGAACACCTTTTAAAGGTACCTCCCCCTCCGGTCAAGAGTACAACTGAACGATCAAGAATACAACCGCTCGGTCACTTGTTAATACCGTCCGACCAAGAGTGAAAGGGTACAGAGCAGGTGAATCAAGCGTCGGAAGGCAGAAAGATCACGTAAAAATATCTATCGAAACATTTTGGCGCCCACCGTGGGGCCAAGAGCAAGCTGAAGAAACCCAATGATGACCACGAGAAACACGGAGGCGCAACAAAGCACCAGGGAGCTGATCAGAAAGACGCAGATGCAAGCGCAAGTGCAAGCATAGTTGTTTGAGATGCAATGGAAGCACGAAGGTCCAACGGTCCCATCACACCAACCCGAACGGTTGAGAAATGAGGGGACCAATACTCCAAGAAGTCGTTCGACCTACCAACCTGACAGTTTCCACTCGGCCTCACAGGTATTCGAGCATTCGGCCTCGCAGGTATTCGAGCCTTCGGCCTCGCAGGTATTCGGCCACTCGGCCTCATAGGTGCTCGGCCATTCGGCCTCAGTTATTCTGCCATTCAGCCATCAGGTATTTAGCCCTTTGGCCTCAACTGCTCGGCCTTTCATGGCCTCAAGTACTAAGAAAATTTAGCATCCAGTATTCAAACTGTTCGACCATTCGGTATCGCAGGCTTTATGCGCTTCTTTATTGCTTCCTTGTTATTTTCAAATGTGCCAATTGCCAATAAGCAATCAAGCCGATCGCTCTTATCTATATGACTGGAGAAAGTTTGTTCAGAAAATTATTATTTACAGGGTTTGAGGACCGTAAAGCACCTACAAGCTCATCTATGACACATCCTAATATGAATTTCAGTTTTGGTCTCCAAAAATTCAATAGAAGACTGAGCGGTCTTACTTGCTTGACGATAGGACCCGGGGTACAAGCCACTTTATCAAACGAGAGCTTACCGCTTGGCGAGGAACGTTCTCCGTGAACTCTCACTCGAGTCTCTTCGACTAAATGGTCTCGCTTGATTGACCGACCAACCTTATAGCCTAAACTATTTTGATGTTGACTGTCTTGTAAATGGATTAGATTCATTGTCTACACTTTTTCTGACAAGTTAAAATTTGAGTTGTTATACTTTTTTCAGTGCAGGTGATAGGATCCTGCAAACCACTCTGCCAAGAGGAGTACGAAAGCCGGAGATAAAGCCCTCTCACTAGGAAGTTCTCCAAGAATTCCTAGGTCAAACCGAGCGGGACGATTGTTCCCGTCACCTAGAACACCTAGGTGTGAAAAACCAAGCGAGACGGTCGTTCTCATCACCTGAAACTTCTAGGTGTGAAAAACCGAGCGGGACGGTCGTTCCCGTCGCCTAGAACACCTAGGTGCGCAAAACCGAGCGAGATGGTCGTTTTCGTCGCCTAGAATTTCTAGGTGTTATTCGAAATATTTCCTAGTAAAACCTAGGTGGCAAGAGTCGAGTGTTAAAGGCACACCCAACCGAGTGTCTTCAATAAAGTAGTTTCATCTGCTTAGCCGTCCATCCTTATAAAGTGGGTTAGTCATCTACATTCTTTTTTGACAGTTCATATTCGATTGTTATTTTCCTTTAGTGCATATAACAGGATACTATCAGTCATTGATAAATACGGGAAAAAGTTCTAAATAGAACTCTCATAAACTGCCGCTCGGCCTAGTAAAAAGTTCAGAAAGGCATTCATAAAGTCCCTCGTTCGGTTAGCGATGAGCAGCGAATAAAAGCAACCTCCCTCAAACTCATATAAGTCCTATAGTTAATCATGGCTAAAGTCGAACGCTTAACTCGGACTTGGGGGACATATGTATGGTATACAGTTCGGTCCATCCACTCAGGGCCGTTCGGTCCATCCGCAACATCAACAATGTTGGGCCCTAATTAGGCCAACATTCAAGTTATTGTTGGGCCAGTAGTCTAGCAGACGATAAAATAACCAAAGATATCTCATTAGAGATATTGATAAGCCGTTTATGAGTAACTAACCGAATCTCCAGGTATGTTTGTTTTTATTTGATCTATGAAACACTTATAAATACAATGACAGGGCCAACGGTCAGGTACGTTCAACTCACACTCCACTACATTCTACTTACGTTCGATCAGAACTCAAATACTCAACCGTGATAAATAGTTCATAAAACCGCTCCTAACTTGAGTGTCGGAGCACCTTTTGCAGGTACCTCCCCCTCTGGTCAAGAGTACAACCGAACGGTCAAGAATACAACTGCTCGGTCACTCGTTAATACCGTTCGGCCAGGAGTGAAAGGATGCAGAGCAGGCGAATCAAGCGTCGAAAGACAGGAAGATCACATAAAAAAGATACGTCTCTCAATTCTACAAAATATCTTTTGAAACACTATTCATTATTCGTTTAATTTTTAAAATATCATAAAAACAAAAAGAAAAAGTGGTATACCATATATAACAAGTATACAAGAACTTGTTCCTCCAGTATTCATGAGACATTAAAAAACAAAAATACTAGCTAGACCTAAAAATACGTCGTGCCTGTATTTTTGATACTGAATTTGAAAATAGGTTTTGATTATTAATTTTGTAGTTTATACACTAGACTTTCTGAAATCTCATATTTTTAAGCTGTTATTTAATATTGCATATGTTCTATTCTACATTAGATATTACAATAGAATATGTGAAGCTTTTTAATTGATGAGCATTGTTGAAGATTGGTGGTTAATTTCAGTGTCACGCACATGCACAGGTTTCAATCTAAAAGATGATGTGAATGTTAAAATGGAGGTTTAACTAGGTAATTAATAAGAATTGGGAATTTGTGAATAACATGACAATTGGAGCGTGTAGGAAGATTTCGTGATGGAATTGAAAGTGTAGATGTTAATGCGTTGTTCATAATGTGTGGACATTGAAGTGTCTTAAGGAAGTAGAATACATGAGCGTTGTTATCTTTTACACCAGTTTCTTTGGTGTCATTTTCAATGGTACGGACGTGGGAAACAAGATCATGGAGGGTAGAAGACATTCTTAAAATTGTTCGTAGGTAAAGAAACTCTCACCCTTACATCAAAATGAAAATGAAACTTTGCGTGGTTCAATTAGATTTTTTATATTTTATTTGATTAAATTATTTTTTAAAAATATTCAATTAAGTTATTTATGTTAAATTGACATTAATGTCCTCTTTATAATTGATACATGTAACTTCATTATATTTTTTATTTTTCTGTTTTTGTTTAAATATTTCTGAAAAGGTTTGTAGTGATTCGGATTAATAAGTATTGTGGATTACCTTAAGAGCTTCTTTATGTTTTCTGTTTTTCTTTTATTTTTATTAACTTGGTAGAAGTAATGAACGATGTAATATGCTATGGGGCATTATAACTGCATATTTAAGTGGAAAATGATATTATTTTTAAGTTTCCATAAAATTGACAAAAATATGAACGTTTTAGTTCGCACATAGGAATGTGAAACCTGGGCTGTCTCGTGCTTGTAGAACTTTTCCATGGTACCTGATGCCGTGGATTCAAATGGGCACGTGCCTTCAACACTTCATCCTCTACTTCCAATTTTTCAAAAATTCTTTTTTTAACCTCAATAACTTTTTTTAAGCAATACTGCACTCTTTTAACTAAATTTTTAAAACTTTGTTTTCTATTTATAATTTAATAACTGTTTGATTTAATTTAAAAATCTAATATTATTTAATATATTTTCATATTTTAATAATTATTAAAATATAATTTGTATTATTATAATAGTTATATTAAAAAATTAAAATAAAAATAAAATTAATAATAATTTATATTAGTTTTTTAATTATTGTATTAATTTATAATTTTTTTTGTATGAATTTTTATTAATTTATAAATGTTTAATTAGATAATTTATAATGTTAAAAAATAATTTGTATGATTTTATTAAATTTACTAAACAAAATTGATGAAAAAAATAAAAATAAAGGTATGAAAATTTATACGTCGAATATGAAAATCTGATAGAAGAATTTCGGATCTCAATATCCGATGTAGTCTATTTTGGATGTGGATAGTCGATATATTTTTTGGCAAAAAAAAAAAAATTTTTTTCGGAATTTGAGATGCGTGTTGGAAGTCCCACATCGACTAGAGATAAGGCCAATTTATAATATATAAGTGAGGTGCAAACCTCACCTTACAAGCCGGTTTTGTGGGGTTGAGTTAGGTTTAAACCCACTTTCTAATATGGTATCAGAGCCATGGTTAGTGCCTATCCTAGCGAGTTCTAAGTGGGCATTCTATTCTTCTATTCCACCCGCTATCGGGCCGCTATCGGACCACCCAATTTCTACTATCACGCACGAGATGTCTATACCTCGGCGTGAAGGGGGTGTGTTGGAAGTCCCACATCGACTAGAGATAAGGCCAATTTATAATATATAAGTGAGGTGCAAACCTCACCTTACAAGCCGGTTTTGTGGGGTTGAGTTAGGTTTAAACCCACTTTCTAATAATGCGATGCATGCATTTTAAAATTGAGTAGTAGCACGTGTCAATTACACTCATATGATACGGTGCCTATCAGGACCTGTAAATTCAGTATGAGTGGATGCTAGGTGTAGGTGCAAGGGATTGAAATTCAGAAAACAGAAAACAGGTGTGGGCAGTCGAGTGGACGATCGGTTTTCAACAAATCTGTGAATGAAACTCTTGTAATGATGTTAGAAAGATTTATGTACTCTTAATTAATGTATAAGAAGGTATGATATAAGTTTGAAGGATTAGAAGTTGGGTGAGTATAATAAAATTGGTAAGATTGGTGTTGTTCATAATTCTGCAGTCATTATGCAGAATTATGTAGTTCGCTGAAGGTCCTTCATGGACCGTAGAGTCTTCCCACTATGTTCGGTCTTAACAAAATTCTACTTCTATGGAGTTTTTAGTTAATGACCGAATGGTTATACACTAGCACTTAGTCTAGTACTGGTGTTCGGTATTAACTCTGTTTGGTCTCTATGAGACCTTACCTGTTAATGACTATTTGACTTTCTTGGGTGCTCGGTCTTATTGAGTTATGCTATTATGGAATTTCAGTTAATGACCGATCGGTCTTGTGCTACTATTAAATTCAATATAGCGTTTGGTCTATTCTAGGTCTTATCTGTTTATGACCGCTCGATCATGTATTGTCTTAGAAGTGCTCGGTCTTGTACTAACACTCGGTCTTGCACTAACACTCGGTCTCATAAGTGCTCGGTGTTGGACTAGCACTCGGTCTTAGAAGTGCTCGGTCATGGACTAACACTCGGTCTCAGAAGTGCTCGGTCTTGTACTAGCACTCAATCTCTTCATATTACTTAGCCTTGTACTTGTATTGAATCTAAGGGTGTTCGGCCTAAGATAATAGTGTTCAGTATGGTCTACTAGTGGTCAGCATTAACCGATAAGTGTTCGGCCTAATTCAATAGTATTCAGATCAAGTTAATAGTGTTCGGTCTAAGCTAATAGTGTTTGGCTCATGCGTAAGTCTTAATCTCTAGATGACCACTCGGTCATATTCATATATAGGGAGTGTTCTCCTGTTTGGTCTTGTCCATAATTTATGTTGATATCTTCTGTTCGGTCGTGTTCAAAGGTGGGATTTTTGTTTTACTCTTATGTGTGATATTTATTTAAAAGATGTGATGGATGAGGAATGGTGATAATTCTAATGTAATGTGAAAGTATGATGGTATTAACTTATGGTGTGATAATTGTGATGGGATGAGAAAGTATGACGTGTGTTGATGGATTGACAAGTGTACCAAATCGCACAAGTAATATAAAATGGTAAGACCAAGTATCGTATCCCAGAGGACTCTCGGCACTAAACAGTCGTGTGATAAATTAATTAATTAAGATTTAAAATAAACGAGATCATTGATTTAAAATGCAAAGACAGAAAATTAAATATGAATGCAAATTGATCAATAGTAGAGTAACACAAAGATGAACGGATGTTATTTAATATGAGATGGATATGTTGTTGGAGTTAGATTTCACCAGGTTCCCTCTCATGTATATAAGAATTCCTCTTTATGCATTAATGTTAACGTCACTCCCTAAAGTACTTAGAACCCAATCCCTTGGCACAATAAGCCTGCCTTAATTCCTAGTTCGTGCAATTCCAAGCTTTCCTAGAAAATTAAGTCTGAAGATCAAGAGCTTAAGACGACCAAGTACTCATACCCTCATCCTTGAGAAATATTAGCCTTGGGAGAATTCAACAAGAACCTGAATTGTAAGGAACCTCTCGACACTCATGCAATTCATAGATTATGCAACTAAATGAGTTAAATAGAGCAAGCATTAAAACAAATGAATTCCCTAACAATTAATGAATAAAGCATATATGATTAAGAATCAATTCAAATACATGAGAGTTCACAAGGTTACATCATTCCCCAACAACAAATATAGTTTAGTTTTCCATAAACATGGAGAAACTAGATGTACAATGGAAAAGCATGAGATAATAAAACCCTAAGAGTAGAAGAGGAAGCTTCAACCTCCAGATCCGCCTTTAGAGAGTAAAAGAGTGTGCTGTTGTGTTGCTCCAGCCAGAGATACAAAACCTAGAGCGCCTGGGTCCTTTAAATAAAGTTGGAAAAGAGTAGAAACAGGGCCCGGTCCAAAAGCATTGTTCAACTTTCTGTAGTCAATACACATCCTCCAGCCTGTCATCCCACCTTTTTTTGGTACCACCTGTACCGGGCTTACCCATGCACTATCAGAAATAGGATAAATAATGCCAGCTTCAAGTAACTTTAGCACTTCTTTTCTCACCTTCTCCTTCATCACTGGATTGAGCCTCCTCTGTGGTTGGGCAACTGGTTTGTAATCATCTTCCATGAATATCCTGTGCATGCAATATGTTGGACTTACACCTTTGAGATCTGAGATTGACCATCCAATTGCTCATTTGTTGGCTTTGAGTATTTCTACCAACTTTTCTTCTTCTTTGGGAGACAGAGAGTTGCTAATGATGACTGGTTGATAACAGTTGAAAAACTGTTATTTTCATGCTTAAAATTGATACTAAAAGCAACCTTTATACTTAGAAACTAGCTTGAAATCATGCTTTTCTTCATATTTTCAGAAATAAGAGAGCTGGACAGGTTTATGCTTGATTTCAGTGTTTTTGTGCAGATTTTAAGGTGAATTTGGTGAAAGAAGTGAAGAAGGAGAGAGATGGAATCAGAAAAGACATCAAAAAGTGCAAAAGGAGAAGCCGAAGTCACTGCTCAGCGGCAATTTACCGCTGAGCGGCACTCAGGATCTCACGGGAGGACCGCTGAGGGGCAAAATGGCCGCTGAGGGGCAAAATGGCCGCTGAGGGGCAAAATGGCCGCTGAGGGGAAGAAACGTGACACGCACTTACCGCTGAGCGGTATTTTACCGCTGAGCGGCACTTTAATGGGCTTGGACCTAATTTTCTGTAATTTACGAATAATATATAAGCTTTAGGGTTTCCTAGGGTTAGGTATCTTTGGCAGAAACGAGGCAAACACTCTCTCTTTCACCCCTTTGAAGGAGGAGCTTGGATGCTGAGGCTTCCTCTTCACCTTTTTAGGGTTTTATCTTTCATTCTTTCATTGTTATTCATCTAGGTTCACCATGAATATGGTGAACTAAACTTTGTATGTTTGTTGGGGAATCAATGTAATCTTTTGAAGCTCTCATATATGGAATCTGTTTTTACATCTTTTAATTAAGATCTATGCTTTCTTTCATCATTAGTTAGGGTTTTTCCTCTTTGTGTAATGCTTGCATTGTTTAACTCATTCGATGCATGATTATTGATTTTGTCGATACGGGCGCGTACGGGGAAGTCTAGATCCGGGGAATTTCTCCCAATATCATATTGGTTGTCGTTAAGCTCCTGCACTTATGAACTGATCATTAGGAATGCTAGGAATTGTATGAACTCGTGATTAGGGAGAAGCCTTCTTGAAAGGTACTTTAGAGAGTGGCATTAACAATGATGATTTGAATGTTGAATTCCTAAAATATATGAGAGTGGATAAGATGAAATTGACCCCTAACAACATATTCATACATATATTTCATTGAAAGTGTTTATTTTTTGCTTTTTGCCATTGATCAAAACTTCATGCATACATATTTAATTTTCATCTTTTGCATATAAAAATCCAAATATTTCGTCTTTAAGTCTTAGCTAATCAAACAACCACACAACTAAACTAGGCCGTGAGTCCTTTGGGAAGAACGATACTTGGTCTTACCAAGTTTATTACTTGAACGATTCGGTCATACTTGCCGATTGAAAAACAAGTTTGTGACATCATATTTTGGTGTTCATAAATTTGTCCATCAAGTTTTTGGCGCTGTTGCCGGGGACTCGTGGTTTAACTGGTTAATTTGTGTGATTATTGATTATCTTTGACTTATTTTTTTTTATTTTTAATTTAAATTTCGAATTTTTATTTTTTATATTTTTCAGTTTGTATTTTATTTTGATTTTATTTTATTTTATTTTTCTGTTTTCTGTTTTTTTTTTGTTTTCTGTTTTTATCTTATGAATCTTATATCTTCTCTTATATCTTTTTGTGCTAACCAAATCTTTTCTAGGGTTTTGTGTTCTTGTGTATGCAGGAGGCAATTCGAACTAGGAGCAAGAAAACAACAGAACCTCTTCTTGAAGGTCTAGACGAGAGTAGACGGAGGAGAAGAATCTGAACATCTAGAGAACTTTTCCCTCCTCCGGAAACTCTGTTACAACCATCACCACAAGGTTCTGTTCATAGCACAGAAAATATGGAGAACAATAATATCAGAAGAACTCTTGCTGATTACACCAATATAGCTGGACCTCAGCACTTTAACAGCATAGCTAGACCTAGAGTCAATGCAGCTAATATGGAGGTCAAACCAGCACTGATCCAACTGGTGAAAAACAACCAATTTAATGGGTTATCTCATGAAAGCCCATATGAGCACCTTACTACATTCAATGAGATTTGCAACACAGTAAAAATTAATGGGGTGCCAGATGAAGCGATCAAACTTAGTTTGTTTCCTTTCTCATTGGGAGGCAATCCTAAGCTTTGGTTGAATTCTTTCCCAGAAGGAAGTTTCACAGAGTGGGAAGCAGTGGTAACAAAGTTTTTGAACAAGTACTTTCCACAATCAAAGGTGACAAAAGGCAAGCAAGAGATTTCTTCATTTAAGTAGGGCATGGAAGAATCACTGGGGCATGCATGGGATAGATACAAAAGTCTATTAAGAAAAACACCCACGCATGGCTTTGAAGAACAGGAAGTAGTCTTAACTTTCCTTGGAGGTCTTGGTTCACAAACCAAGATGATGCTAGATGCCTCAGTAGGAGGAAACATTAAATGGAAGACTCCAGAGGAAGCAACAGAAATTATTGAAAATATGGCTACTAGTGATAACGAACTCCACAGTGAAAGAGGAGCTCCTACGCAACAGAAAGGAGTTCTACAATTACAGACGCATGATGCCTTGCTAGCACAAAATAAAATTCTAACTCAACAGCTGGAGACTCTGACCAAAACTCTTGCACAATTACCCAAAGAGTTGAAAACTGCTGCACAGGTACAATCTCAGTTGTGCGAATTGTGTGGAGGTGACCATATCAATGGTCAATGTGCCTTTCCAGTTGAAGCTATAGAGGACGTTAATTTCATGGCCAATCAATTTCCATACCGTCAAGGGAATTACAATCAAGGGTGGAAACCACACCCAAGCATTGGTCAAGGACAAACTGGGCAAGCTAGTCAATATAATAAGCAGCATCAGCAACCAACCTTTTGGCAACAGTTATCTATGCTTAATGAAAGATCAACAAGGTTGGAAGAAACTCTTCAGCAATTCATACAAAAAACTGAATCTTCTCAAAAGAGCACTGAAGTTGCTATAAAGAACTTGGAGATTCAAATGGGTCAGATTACCAAGCAATTGGAAGAAAGGCCAAATAGAAATTTTGGGGCTAATACTGAGGTTAACCCCAGAGAAGAGTGCAAGGTGGTAAAGAGTGTTGATGATGATAAAGTTGAGTTAGATACAGAAGAGAGAGGAGACATAGAGAGCAAAAGTACTTTTCCTTTTCCAATCCATCAAGGGAAACAAATGGACTTCACAGAATTATTCAGAATGGTGGATAATGAAGCACCTTGGGAACAGATTCTACAGCAAATCACATTTTACACAAAATCTGATGAAGAAATCTCTACAAAAAAGAGACGTAGAGATGATGAGGCAAAAGAGTGTATAATTGTTAAAAAAGAGTCATTCCCTCCTAAAGCATCAGATCCAGGCAGTTTTTCTATCCCTTGTACCATAGGGAAGAAAAAGGTAAAGAAAGCTCTCCTTGATTTAGGTTCAAGTGTTAACTTGATACCTTATTCTTTACTGGAGCAAATCGGCAATGTTAAAGTGAAACCTGCAAAGGTTAAAATAGTAATGGCCGATGGATCTTCAAAGGAGCCATGTGGGATTGTAGAGGACATTATAGTTTGTGTTGGCAAACTTCAGTTCTTGGCAGACTTTGTGGTGATGAAGATGGAGACAGAGAAGATACCTATCATACTTGGAAGACCGTTTATGAAAACGGCCAGAGCTATTATTGATGTAAATGAAGGTATAGTGGTGCTCCAGGACAGAGAGGAAAGAGTGGTGGTAGATGTCTTCAAAGATGAGACGCAAGCAAAGGAGGAAGAAGCTAGTTATAAAGCTGCATTTCAAGATGCACCCGTGACTAGCCGGAAAGATGAAAATGTCACGGTTTCAGGTAACCATTGTTTGTTGTTTCAGGTACCCAAGGAAGAAAATATTGGAAGAGGAGGAGAAATTCCTAGTGACTGGGAGAAAAGAAAACTCCAACTTGGGTCACCTGTAAGAATCAAGAACAAGTTGTGGGTTGTGAAGGGCTTTAAAGAGAAGGAGATGATAGAGATAGAGTCTCCATATTCTAGAAGGACCAAGACAGTTCAGAGGAAACAGCTGAGGAGTTGGTGGAATGACAACATCAACTATAAAGAAGATGGAACTTGAACTTTATTGGGTCAAGCTAATGACGTTAAAAGAGCGCTTGCTGGGAGGCAACCCAGTGGATTTAAAGACTTTTGATTTGGTTTTGTAATTTTTAATTTGTGAACATTATTTTTGTAATTATTTTGTTGGAGATAGCATCTACTGAAGGATGCTAGGTGGTTAAGTATCTACTGAAGGATACTATGTTTGTAACACCTACTGATGGGTGTTGGTGGATTTTGGGTCAGGCTCGTGACGTTAAACAAGCGCTACTTGGGAGGCAACCCAGTTGATTGAATATTTCTGTTTGTTTATTTTAGTTAGGGTTTGCATAAGCATTTTAAACATTGAATTGCAGGGAACCAATGAGAGGCATGTATGGGAGGCACGTAGGTTAAGAAAAGAAGGAGAAGAGCACATCACGAAAGTGCCGCTGAGCGGTAATTTACCGCTGAGCGGTACTCTCGCAGAATGGGTTTTAGTTCCCCTTAGCGGGACCCGAGCCCATTAGGGTATTTTTAAACCCTAAGCTGCGCACTTGCTCACACTTTCAGATTTTTCTATGCACAAACACTCCCACATACCTTCTCCAAGGTTTTCCACATATTTTCACTCTTCCCTCTTAAGAAAATTTCTCTTCCACTCACTTTTTCACTAGTGTGCCATCAAAGTTTGGGGTTGGAAGAGAGCATTCTAGCTTGGAAACATTCTCATTGCATCTAGTATCTCCATCCAAGTAAGTAAAATGCATTTTGTTCATTCTAGGGTTTTTGATTTTGAATGTGATTGTCAAAGCATGAATATTTAGGGGTTTTGATTTCTATGCATGATTTGATGATATATTTGATGTTTGAACCGATTAAACTGCATGATTATGAACTGGAAAACTGAAAATTGCATTTGGGTGGAGTTAGGACAGCTTTAAAACAAGGTTTTCAAAAATCTGCAGAGTTACCGCTGAGGGGTAAACTGCCGCTGAGCGGCACTCTGCCAGATTTGGTTTTTCTGGTTTCTTGTGATCTGGACTGTGGCACTAGTGGCGCTGAGGGGAAATTCTGGCCCTCAGCGGTGGTTTAGCTTCGAAAGGAGTTGTGTTCTATGTTTTACTAATGATTAACATCATGTTATGTGGTTTTGTATTTGTGTTTGAATGTAGGAATGACATCCTCTTCAGGAAAGAGATTGAAAAGCATGGCAACCAAGAGAAAGGAAAAGGAACCAGAGCAACCCCACTCTAGCAGGTTCCTCTCTAGGAAACATGAGAAGCACTTTAGGGTGGTTCAGGATAGGAGACTTCTGATGGAGAGAAAGGTTGGAATGATACCTAACTTTGCTCCTCAATTTGGAGAGCAAGTGTTAGGGAATGACTGGGAAAGCTAGCCACCTATCCTGCACCTGCCAACATAGCTGTGGTAAAGGAATTTTACACCAATGCAAAGAAGATTGGTGATTATCCAGCTGAGAATTATTTGGGCTATGTCAGAGGCCATGCTATCAGGTATGATCCTGATTCTATTAATAACTTCCTGGACACTGTATGGGCTGGTGAGCAATGCCAGTTTACCCTTTGCATGGAGGAAGGTGCTGATTATGAGGATGTGGAGAGAGTACTGTGCATACCTGGAGGACACTTCCAAAGAAATAGATCTGGCTCAGTGGTTAACATTAGGAGGACAGATCTGACTCCTCTTGCAAAGTATTGGATGGCGTTTTCTCATGCCAACATTCAGCCATGTTCACATGTGTCAGATATTACTCTCAGTAGGGCACTTTTCATCTACTGTGCTATCAGAAACTTGAATGTTAATATTGGGCAGGTGATAGCTGATGATATTAGTGTGTGCGCCAATACCTCAAACAACAAAGCACCACTAGGACATCCCTCTTTGATCACTCACCTTTGCAAGATAGCTGGGGTGGACACTTCTGCTCCACCATTTGAGAGGCCAAGAAAAGCTATTGATGAGGCTTATTACAGGCAGTACTGTGGAGGTGAGGAAGCAGATCAGCCAGTGCCACCACGCTATGCTCGTAGAGAGAGAGGGCCAGCACAGAGCCAGACATCTGCTGAGACACATGAAGCAGAACCATTCCAGATGAGGGACATGTATATGTCTCTTATAGGTGCTCAGTTGCAGTCCATTCACAGAGGACATGTGGCCACTGCTGAGATGATTGTGGGGATGTATGATACACCTCCAGCTCACAGGTGGACTATGGATGAATTCCATAATGTGGTAGCTTGGCCAGAGGAACCAGTGCATGGAGGAGGAGCTGGAGCAGCTGAAGCTTCGGCTAGAGAGATGGAAGAAGATGAAGCTGATGATGATGATGCATTTGAAGATGATGAAGATGAGGAGGAAGAGGAAGATACAGAGGACAGCTCAGACTGATGAGGAGTTGAGATAGCATTTACTGATAAATGCTATCATATGATTATGCTTTTGTGGTTTAAGTTTTCTGAACTTATTTGTTTTTATTTTTAGATTAGGGTTTGATGTACTCTATTGAACACCTGGTTTGTTATGATGGTTTGCTATTTAACTGTGATTGTGTGATAAGTAATGCTGAATGATGCTTATTGATTGATGGATGTTGAGATGATGTGCACATTAAAATGCTTATACAAGTGATTCACAAGCTGTGTGAACAAATGCAAGATATTATGATTGTGATTGTGAGATTAAGCAGGATGTGTATGTCAAATGTGAATGAGCTTATATGTGAGGTTTTGAGCTCCATAATTGTTATTGTTGAATGCTATTACTTTGAAAGCATGAATGATTTTGCCCAGGTTTTCTATGATTGAATCAATTGCTTGTTTTGCATCATATGATCAAGGCCGTTTATTGGAACCCTTTTTATTGGCCAAATGCATAAAGTTAGTCCACTAAAAGAGAACACTTTGTGTTCTATCCTTTGAACCCTTAGCCTTGAACATACACTGAAAACCCTTGATTGAAAATCTTTACCTTGAGTTAAGTAGAAGATCTTGTGTGGTATTGTTAAATGTTCAAGTTTGGGGTTGTTGGGAAAACATGAAAAAGGAAAAGCATTGAGCTAAGAGCTAAAAAGTAAGAATATACAAAGAAAAAGAAAAAGAAGCAAAGCTCAATGCAAATGCAAAGGCAAGTTGGGAAGAATAAGAATAATTGTGTTGTTATGATTCTCTTAACTCAAGGATTTTGTGATTCAGAAAAACCAATTTTCTTGTTAGCCCAGCCACATTATAAGCCATTGAAAAGTCCTTGTGATGATGCATGCTTGTGAATGTTTGTGATTGTGGTAAAATGAAAGGCAAAGTTAATTCATGTGACATTGTGATAGTAGAGTGAATGAGTGATTACCTCTTATACACTTGTGTGTGAGTGAAACACTTTACCTAGTGAGGAAATATTCCATTAGCACATGAACATCCATGCTTAATTGATTGATCATTCATGAAAAATAGCATTTGTTGGAATTTAAATGACTTTGTGAACACTAAAGCATGTGCACATCCTGACTGAAATCTTGGTCATAAGTTTGATTAAAGTTTTTACTTATCTTGAAAAGAAGATTTTTGAATAGGTGAACCATCATATGAATTGGTTGAAGATTGAGTTACATTTTGTTTGCTTGAGGACAAGCAAAGTTCTAAGTTTGGGGTTGTGATAACAGTTGAAAAACTGTTATTTTCATGCTTAAAATTGATACTAAAAGCAACCTTTATACTTAGAAACTAGCTTGAAATCATGCTTTTCTTCATATTTTCAGAAATAAGAGAGCTGGACAGGTTTATGCTTGATTTCAGTGTTTTTGTGCAGGTTTTAAGGTGAATTTGGTGAAAGAAGTGAAGAAGGAGAGAGATGGAATCAAAAAAGACATCAAAAAGTGCAAAAGGAGAAGCCGAAGTCACCGCTCAGCGGCAGTTTACCGCTGAGCGGCACTCAGGAGCTCACGGGAGGACCGCTGAGGGGCAAAATGGCCGCTGAGGGGAAGAAACGTGACACGCACTTACCGCTGAGCGGTATTTTACCGCCGAGCGGTATTTTACCGCTGAGCGGCACTTTAATGGGCTTGGACCTAATTTTCTGTAATTTACGAATAATATATAAGCTTTAGGGTTTCCTAGGGTTAGGTATCTTTGGCAGAAACGAGGCAAACACTCTCTCTTTCACCCCTTTGAAGGAGGAGCTTGGATGCTGAGGCTTCCTCTTCACCTTTTTAGGGTTTTATCTTTCATTCTTTCATTGTTATTCATCTAGGTTCACCATGAATATGGTGAACTAAACTCTGAATGTTTGTTGGGGAATCAATGTAATCTTTTGAAGCTCTCATATATGGAATCTGTTTTTACATCTTTTAATTAAGATCTATGCTTTCTTTCATCATTAGTTAGGGTTTTTCCTCTTTGTGTAATGCTTGCATTGTTTAACTCATTCGATGCATGATTATTGATTTTGTCGATACGGGCGCGTACGGGGAAGTCTAGATCCGGGGAATTTCTCCCAATATCATATTGGTTGTCGTTAAGCTCCTGCACTTATGAACTGATCATTAGGAATGCTAGGAATTGTATGAACTCGTGATTAGGGAGAAGCCTTCTTGAAAGGTACTTTAGAGAGTGGCATTAACAATGATGATTTGAATGTTGAATTCCTAAAATATATGAGAGTGGATAAGATGAAATTGACCCCCAACAACATATTCATACATATATTTCATTGAAAGTGTTTATCTTTTGCTTTTTGCCATTGATCAAAACTTCATGCATACATATTTAATTTTCATCTTTTGCATATAAAAATCCAAATATTTCGTCTTTAAGTCTTAGCTAATCAAACAACCACACAACTAAACTAGGCCGTGAGTCCTTTGGGAAGAACGATACTTGGTCTTACCAAGTTTATTACTTGAACGATTCGGTCATACTTGCCGATTGAAAAACAAGTTTGTGACATCATATTTTGGTGTTCATAAATTTGTCCATCACTGGTTTGTTTCCACCTTCTTCTAGAAACACATATTTCAGGTGTAATGGTAACATCTTCAACTCCTTTTTGCTTTCCTTGGATTTTTCTTCTGTATTTTGCAAAGGATCCTTTTTTAATTCTTCCAAATCAGACAAGCACTCATCAATTAATTCCTCTTCTTTCTCATTTAGCTCTTCACAAGTGTCAACTAGTATTTCCTCCAAAGAAAGAGTATCACTTGCGTTGTTTTCTTGGATCATGCAAATTTCATCAAGTGCATCAAGATGAAAACATTACTTATCATCTTTTGGGTGAGACATGGCTTTGAAGACATCAAAATTTACTTCTTCATCTTGCACATCTTGCACTCTCACCTTTAGTTTGTCATTTTTCACATCAATCAAAACTCTCGCTGTCTTCATAAAAGGTCTCCCAAGAATAAGAGGTACTTTCAAATCCTCCTCCATTTCCATGATGACAAAGTCCACAGGAAAACAAATTTTATCTACTTTCACAAGCACATCTTTAGCCACCCCATAAGGATATTTCAGAGATCTATCTGTAAGTTGAAGAGTCATCCGAGTAGGCTTGAGTTCCAACCCCTCAATCTTTTCAAACATGGATAACGACATGAGATTAATACTGGCTCCCAGATCAATAAGTGCATTTTCAACAAAGATATTCCCTATAGTGCAGGGAATGGTGAAACTTCCTGGATCTTTATACTTGGGGGGTAGGAGCTTTTGTATGATAGCACTACAATTTCCTTGAACTTCAATAGTTTCTTTTTCAATGTACTTCCTTTTCTTTGTGAGGAGCTCCTTCAAAAATTTAGCATATGAAGGCATTTTTTGCAAAGCTTCAGAGAAGGGTATATTAATCTCCAATTTCTTGAAGATTTCCATGAAACGCTTAAACTGTTTTTCTTTTTCCTTCCTGGAATAATTCTTTGGATAAGGAAGGGGCTTTTCATAAGATTCTTTTTTCTTTCTCTCATCTTCTTCCTCTCTCTTTTTCTTTTTTTTCTCTCTCTTCTTTTTCTTTTTTCTCTCTCTCTTCTTTTTCACTCAACCTTTCTTTTCCTTTTTTTTTCACTCTTTTTTTCTTTTTCACTCAACCTCTCATCCAAAACTTTGCCACTTCTAGTAACAATAGCGTTGCATTCTTCTCTAGAGTTGGCTTTCAGGTTACTCCCCAGATCATCCAGCTTTTGAATCATGTGACAAAGCTGCTTCTCTATCCTCTTAAATGCTGCTTGATTGCTTTTATGATGAGAATCAAACACCTGTAGTAACTGTTGAAGGGTGTCATCCATCTTAGTCCATCTTTCTGATAGAGAAGGTTGTTGTTGCCATTGTTGTTGACCGATAGCTTGTCCGAATTGCATCCTGCAAGCTAAAAGTTCTAAAAAAATATTGTTAGCAAAAATAAAATTAAAAATAAAAGATACGAAAATAAAATAAAACAAAATAAAATAGAATAAAGTAAAATAAAGTAAAGCCAAAATTAATTAAGAATCACACAAATAGAATAGTTTAAATCGTGAGTTCCCAGCAACGGCGCCAAAAAACTTGTTGATGGATTGGCAAGTGTACCAAATCACACAAGTAATATAAAATGGTAAGACCAAGTATCGTATCCCAGAGGACTCTCGACCCTAAACATTCGTGTGATAAATTAATTAATTAAGACTTAAAATAAACGAGATCATTGATTTAAAATGCAAAGACAGAAAATTAAATATGAATGCAAATTGATCAATAGTAGAGTAACACAAAGATGAACGAATGTTGTTTAATATGAGATGAATATGTTGTTGGGGTTAGATTTCACCAGGTTCCCTCTCATGTATATAAGAATTCCTCTTTATGCATTAATGTTAACGTCACTCACTAAAGTAGTTAGAACCCAATCCCTTGGCGATATAAGTCTGCCTTAATTCCTAGTTCGTGCAATTCCTAGCGTTCCTAGAAAATTAAGTCTGAAGATCAAGAGCTTAAGACAACCAAATACTCATACCCTCATCCTTGAGAAATATTAGCCTTGGGAGAATTCAACAAGAACCTGAATTGTAAGGAACCTCTCGGTACTCATGAAATTCATAAATCATGCAACTAAATGAGTTAAATAGAGCAAGCATTAAAACAAATAAATTCCCTAACAATTAATGAATAAAGCATTAATGATTAAGAATCAATTCAAATACATGAGAGTTCACAAGGTTACGTCATTCCCCAACAATAAATAGAGTTTAGTTCCCCATAAACATGGAGAAACTAGATGTATAATGGAAAAGCATGAGATAGTAAAACCCTAAGAGTAGAAGAGGAAGCTTCCGCCTCCAGATCCGCCTTTAGAGAGTAAAAGAGTGTGCTGTTGTGTTGCTCCAGCCAGAGATACAAAACCTAGAGCGCCTGGGTCCTTTAAATAAAGTTGGAAAAGAGTAGAAAGAGGGCCCGGTCCAAAAGAGTCGAAATAGAACAAAAATTGGGTCGGATCAGCAGCGCACGCCGCTCGGGCGACCTAGCCTGCCCGGGCGGCGGGCGTCGATTTTTCCACGCCCAAGCTTCGTGCAGTTCCCTCTTCTAGTGCTTTTCTAGGCCTTTCTGAGCTCTATTTCCTTAGCACTTCATCTCTGCTTCCTGCATTAACTCATTTTCTATCAAAACAAAGGGAATTAGTCATAAAATCATCAAATTCAACCTCAACTCTCTTATTCACACAACATAATGAAAAAGCATGAGTCCAAGCAAGTTTCTAAGTCAAAAAGGGTGTATTGAGTATCAAAATTACATCAAAGATAACAATATTTTAAATCGTTATCACAACCCCAAACTTAGAACTTTGCTTATCCTCAAGCAAAACAAAATGTAACTTAGCTCTCAACAAATATCACAGTGGTTTAACAGTTTTTCAAAATCTGTTTTCTAAGACAAGTAATCACTTAAATCAGCTAATCATAGGAATATCAGTCAAGATGCATAAATGCTTTCTCTCAAATAACTTAAAGTGGTACTAAAACAGTTCAACAGATGCTATCCTTAAGAGCAATCAATCAATTAAGCAGAGATGCAATCAGAAATTCAAAGAACTACTTGTCACCAAGTAAAGTGTTTCACTCAAGCACTCAAAAGTATTTTACTCAAGCGCTCAAAAGTGTATCACTCAACTCATAAGTGTATAGTGGGCTCTCTCAATCACTCTGCTATCACAATGTCACACAAATTAATTTTGCCTTTCATTTTAACCAAAATCAAACATACTCACAAGCAAGTTTTTATCACAAGGGCTTTTCTTGGCTTGTAACTTGGCTGGGCTAAGAAGAAACATGGTTTTTCTGGTCAGCAAAATTCCTTGAATTATGATCCTGGTGGCACTGCAGAGTTGTGTTTAAGGTTTGGGAATAGCAAAAAAGAAGGGTGGATTATGGGTGTTAATGGCTCATAGTTGTTTGTTTGTGGGTTTTCTGTTTCGTGGTTGTTTACAATTATCCTTTCGAAGCTCTGCAAGGGTTTTATTTTTCAGATTCAGTTTCTTTAGAATTGCCTATTGTTCTCATTTCACCCTCAAATATTTCAGTTATATTGAGAAGGGTGATCTCTTATGATTCATGGAAAATGAAGAAGTGGAAAATGTGATTCCACTATTTGAATGGGCAGTTGAGACTATAAGAATTAAGAGGAAGTTTCTCAAGAACTCGCTGGTAAAGTCACTTCATATAGTCTATATAATGTTTTTTTGAGCATTTACATAGTGTCAATTTCCAAAATGTTTCCTTTTGTCAGAGAATTTCCTTTATTATTATTTTCTTATTCTAAGAATTGGTTAACAATATATTAAGATTCAATTTCTTTCAATTTTACTACACTAAAACTTATGGAATGTGTATAGTTGATGCTTACTTATACTACACTTAATAATTGATCCATCATTGGGAGACTATTTGGCTTAGGTACTATTCATATTCTTAGTCATTTGGTGTATAAGGTGAACCTTGCATCAAGCCTTGATTTTGTATATGTTTATAAGATGAAATATTTTGAATTGAAAGTCTTATGGCTTTTTGAGAAGGTTAATTGCTGAATTTTTGTATTTAATTGTAGCCAAATATTTTTTTCGAAGTATTCCTTTTAAGATAAGTAAGTGGACTTTCACATTCACTTTTCCTTTAGATTTTATTCTTCCATTACTTTCTCATTTCCTTTTGGTATTCATGAAAATGTATATTCAATTTACTCTTTTTGAGTATGTTGTATGGAGAGAAGATGTTGCAAATGGAAAACTTCTACCTATAGTGGCTGAACCTGAATTTCTTATTGGCCTTGAAAAGAATTGGTTTAGTTCTCTCTTTTTTTAATGTAATTTATGTTTTAAATGAAATCCTTAAGGTGTTTTGGCCAAGACTACAACACTTAATGCTAGACAAGACCCTAACAACATGAATGTTGAAGTATATATCTTAGTTCATCTTAAGGATGTTAAAAAATTTTAGTGCAACAAGATACATGAGTTTAATTATAATTGTTTAGTAAAGTTCTATGTCTAATATAATTCTTAGTAGTATTACTGAACAAGTACATCATACAATTTGAAATCATGCTAAACAATTTATTGTTGTATAGAAAGAGTATAACAACTAACCATATAACGTTGACTGGATAACCACGTACTGGACTAAAAAATCTGACCAGTTTTATCCATCTCAACCATTTTGTTTCTGTACAAAATGACAGACACAATGAACCACATAACATTAATTGGATAATCACTCAGTGCACCAAGAAATCAAAAAGACAATTCTATCAATATCAATCATCTTATAATCAGTTTTTATTGTGTAGGTCTGATTGTGGTGTATTGGTAATTAAATATATGGAGTTATGAGAGGATGTCCATAAATTTGATGGGAACACAATGTCAGAGTACATAATGATGTATATTAATTACGTATATATTTATTTATATAAGGTTTATGATAACTGATTTATTTGTGTAATATTTGACAGTACTAATATTATTCTAGGAAGAATTGCAAATGATTCGATAAAACATGCTCAGTGGGCGTTGCACGAAGAAAACTTTCATCGCGAAGCTGTTTTGAGAAAATGTAAAAACTTGTAGGAAATGGTTGGTGTATTTTGTACACAATGATGTAAGGATATTTAAATGAGAGAAAATACATTGATTTCCATAGTTAAATGACATTTAGTTGGAGTAGGTGTAATTTTTTCCCAATTTCGGTTGTTGTTTAGAAGAACCCCATTAACTAACCATAAAATAAGTTGTCACAAACTTGTTACTCCATGAATAAAACAAATCATCTATGTTTACCCTTATATTTTAGTTCAGAATGACTGTCACAACAAACCACATAACCAATAGTGGATAACCACAAATTAATCCATTAAATCATATAACTTGAAATCATGTTTAACTCTTAGCATTTAAGATGTTGTTGAGGAGTTTGTTATTGTGCATAATGACTTCTACAACTAACCACATAACTTGATGACAATAGCCACTTACTTAAGAAGATGTGATACAACTTGAAATGATGACCAATTTTATGTTGTACAAAATGATTATAACAACTAACCACATAACGTACACTGTATAACCACTTACTGCACCAATAAATCAAACCACTTATATGCACATAAGCATAATAGGATGACCTCATGTTTAACTCTCAACACTTGAGATGTTGTTAAGGAGTTTCTTGTTTTGTAGAATGACAACTACAACTCACCACATAAGATGATGCCAATGACCACTTACTTAAAGAAGATGTCATACAACTTCAAATGAACATGGCCAATTTTATGTTGTACAAAATGACTATAACAACTAACCATATAACGTACTCTACATAACCACTTACTACAAAAATAAATCAAACCACTTATATCCATATAAGCACAACAAGATGACCTCATGTTTAACTCTCAACACTTGAAATGTTGTTGAGGAGTTTCTTATTATGCGCAATGACCACTACAACTCACCACATAACATGATGACAATAACCACTTACTTAAGAAAGATGTCATACAACTTCAAATGAACATGATCAATTTTATGTTGTATGAAATGACTATAACAACTAACCACATAACGTATCTTGCATAACTACTTACTGCACCAATAAGTCAAACCACTTATATCCATATAAGCACAATAGGATGATCTCATGTTTAACTCTGGGCACTTTAAATGTTGTTAAGGAGTTTCTTATTATGATCAACATTAAATAAACCACACATTTATAACCAAAATAAATTAAATATTCATCATGGGAATTGTGGAATACCAATAATTTATTTCATTGTGTTTGTTACGCTTCTGTGTTATGAATATGAAGTATTCACTATTCATGACTTGAATAATTTCCAGTTATTGGTTATCTGCTATGAACAACATGGTTATATTAGGTCTACATTCTGAACACACAACATCAATAGTGCATCAAAACCAACTTGTCAAATATAAGCAAATAATGTTGCATCAAGCATGGGAATTCTATCACACCAAGCATGGTGGATGAAAATGAACCTACCAAATATAACCAAATGAATTGAAAGATGTATCTAACAAACATCAATGGACCACGAATTAACATATATTCATCCAACAATCAAGTGAAAGTCATTCAAATTAATTACTGTGCTTGTTAACGATACATATGAATTAAAACATATTTTCCAAGACAAAAATATTCATTAACTAGTCAATGGGCCTATGACTTTTCCTTCATAATCTTCTCCAAGGAGTTCTACAAAGAACACTTTTCACATGCTTCTTAGGTTGACCTTTTAAACGTGTGTATAAATCAGATTTTTGTTTGTCCATGTCTTTCTCAAGTAAATCATCAGCATCTCTTTCATTGTAACTTTCCAGTTTTTCTACCATTTTCTCAAGCTTCACAATGAAATCCTCTTGTTTAACAAGCATAGCAACCAAAACTTCTTTTTCTATAATAAGATCTTACAAATGTTTCCTCTGGAAGTTCTTCACTCTATCATTATGATCACCAACAAAGGCTTCTTTAATAATGTCAATACACATCTCTTCATTTGATAGAAACACCTAAATAATCACCTGTGCAAAACAAATAAACGTCATATTCAAACAAACAAGTAATACTTCAAATCATGTTAAATAATTTATTGTTGTACGCTAAGACTATAACAACTAACAACATAACGTTGACTAGATAACCACATATTGGACCACAAAATATGACACTCTTGTCCATCTAAAAAAATTTCTTTTTTGTACAGAATGACAGTCACAAAGAATCACATAACATGATTTGGATAACCATTTATTGCACCAACAAATCAGACCACTATAAATCATCTGCACAATTTCCTTATTGTGTAGAATGACCAAAACAAATAACCATATAACTTCATGTGGATAACCAATTATTGCACCAATACAACAAAATATCGAAACCCATATCAAATCTGATATGTAACGACTATAATTTGACTATATATTGGAGGCAACAATTTTCTTCTTCTTTATTTAGCTTATTGAAATTCTTTATATGCAATACACACAATTACTTTCCAAACTTAAAAAAAAAATCAACCTGAACTGTTTCAACATCATACATACCCACTCTTCACTCTTTCTATTGATTTTCATTCCCAAAATTCTCACTTTTCTCTTATCCAAAACTAGCATGTGCAAAATTGGAAGTTCAGTGCATCAAGCTTCAAATCAACAAATTCAATATTGATACACCATCCAAAGTGCAAGAAAATTACATAGTTAATAAGTAAACCAAAATATACATTCGTGAAATAAATTTCAAATTCAAACTAATAAAGGAAACAACTCAGACTGTGCTTTCAAAATTAAAGCCTCGTTCCAGTTACTAAGTTCACCTTTAACTCTACTTAAGAAGACCTCTTGTAAAAACAACCTTTATTTCGAGAACTTAGATCCAAAAATAGAACTACTCTGCTCGTAATTGAAGATGATGGTAAAGTCACTCTACATCTATCATTCTTATAAAAGAAAAAGAAGAAAAATACCTACAACCTAACCCCTTTTTTATGCAGATGCAGGTTTGTACTGGCGTCACCCTCAACCCCAGCCTCTTCCAAATGGGCCTCTTACTTGGTCATAGGATGACTCTATTCAACGTTGCAAACCCTTACGATGGTTCTCTTTTCACACAATAGTGCAATGAGTGGTGTGCTCTGGTTCATAACTCTTCCAAATGGGCGTCTTGCTTGGTCACATAATGACTCTATTAACCGTTCAGACTCTTAAGATGGTTCCTTCTTCTGGTAAAGTTGCGGCCAGTGGTGGTCCGCGAAGATGAGAGAACGCGAGAAAAGACGAAAGAGACGAGAGATTGGGGATTTTGACGAAACATATAACCTAATTAATTTCAAAAATAGTTTTATTTCCAAAATTACCCTTTATCATTATTTTAAAAAATGGACCCCACACTGTGTCAAATGAATGTAAAATTACTCACCATGTCAAAGTATCATTCTTCGATTGATTTGGGTTAGTCGGTGGTTCTGTAGGTTTTCGGTTCTCGTGGGTATGAAGAATTTTTGTCCTAGTGGTAGTTTAGGGTTTTGACATCATTGTGCTTGTTTGTTTGATTTTAATTTCAAAAATAGTTTTATTTCCAAAATTACCCTTTACCAACCAGTATTATTTTAAAATAGACCCACACCATATCAAATGAATGTAATAATTACTCACCATGTCAAAATATCATTCTTCTTTAAAATATGTGCTTCACACTTACATGTTTGGTTGTAAAGTATTTTTTGATAATATTATTTACAGTTTGTTACATTGTATTATTTAATGTTTCGTTAGATTACATTATGTTTTTAAAAATTCTGTTTCGCATATTAAATTTCTGTTTCATTAGTTTAAAATCTTTAAAATCTTTTATTATATTATTTTCAAATTTCCATACGTAAGTAAAAGTTTGTTTTTTTAAATATTTTATTATGTTATTTTAAAATTTAAAATGTTTATTTTAAATGTAAAATTTTATTAGATTAATTTAAAATATTTAATTATATTATTTATAAATGTTTAAATAGATAATTTTTATGAATATTTAAAATTTATGAAAAATATAAATTTTATTTAAAATTCATATAAAAAAATTATAAAAATTATTATGTAGTTTTAAGTTTATTATATTATTTTTTTAATTTTATAATTTAATTATAAATGTTTAATTTATTCTATTAATTTTTAATTTTGTTATAAAATAAATTGTATAACTTTTTTTAATTTATTTAAAGAAATTTGTGTGCCACAAATTTGTATTTGTACATTGAAAAAGTTGTTTTCAAAGGAATTTTTGACCATTTCTTTTTTTTATTTTTTAAATATTAAATAGTTTTAAATGGGTTGATTTAGGAATTGTTTACAAATTTGGAGGTAGGATGAAGGGATTGGAGGTGGAGGGTGAAACTTCCTTCAAATTGGCTTATCGTGGCCAATTTTTGGGCGTTATTCCCTCCACCACCACACACTACTCATTGCACCTCTCCATTCCCATTTTACCCTTAACTAATATTTAAACGGATACGAATATACGTTGGATTTTAAATTGAATATCAACATTTGTGCACAGATTTCAACATCCGTTGAAGGATAAACGGATGTTGATATCCGTCCGTTTAAAAATTAAGGATGTTGACATCCGTCCAACTATGCCTACACCATTACCAGACTTCCGACCACTTTACAAATAAAATTATAAAATTGGCTAACTCACTACTACACTACTTTAACAATTTTTTCACACAATACATTCTCTCTCTCTTTCTATCAGTGATTCCATGCCTAACATATCAGAGATATGGGAATTTGAAATTCATGTATTCAAGTAAGTTGTCCACATGCAGAATACTGAACTACACCAGAAGCATTGGTTTTGTTCCATTATTATTAAAGGGCCTGTTTGTATTGGTTTTCTTCATTGACAAAAGAACTCTTTTGTAGAGAAACTGATTATGGCTCAAGTAAGAATTCCTCCAACCATAAAGATAATTTGAATTGTGATTGTTGGATGAAACTATAGAATTAACATATTTTTTGGTGTTAGAAGTATGCAGACAACTAAATGTTTGTCTTTATATGAAAACTTTCAGAAGATGATAGTAAAAATGAATGGAACCATATCAAAATTACAAAGTCATTTAATCTGCATTTATTAAAAACAATCCACCGTTTGTCCTCTATCTACAAAAAGGAAGATTACAAGCGTGTCAATATAATTGCAGCATTGATATCTTGATTGACACATTGCAGATGTGTATATTTAGAGGCACTCAGGAGATGGGGAGGTGAAACGAAAATGGGAAAAGGGGAAGAGAGATCCATGGATAGGTGCTGGGAAAGGGAAAGAGAGATCCGTGAAAAAGGATATAATTGTATTTAAAAGGTTTAATCATTCACTAAGTCCCTATTTTCGCATGGAATCTCAATTTCGTCCCTTTCTTTCTGAAAATATCAATTGGGTCCCAATTTTATGAAAATTGCAACAAATCGATCCTTTCCGTTGAATTGGCTGGACGGCGTTAAAAAAATTGATGAGTGGATGCTGTGATGACGAACGAACGCTCGTCCACCAGCGAACGAACGCTCGTTCTCCAGCGAACGAACGCTCGTCCACCAGCGAACGAACGCTCGTGGACCTCTTACTGCTGGACGACCGTTCGTTCCACACTGGACGACCGTTCGTTCGGTGATCGACGAGCTTTCGTTCGTTGGTGGACGAGCGTTCGTTCGCTGGTGAACGAGCGTTCGTTCGCTGGTGAACGAGCGTTCGTTCGTCATCTCAGCATCCACTCATAAATTTTTTTAACGCCGTTTGACACTATTTAACGGAAAGGATCGATTTGTTGCAATTTTCATAAAATTGGGACCCAATTGATATTTTCAGAAAGAAAGGGACGAAATTGAGATTCCATGCGAAAATAGGGACTTAGTGAATGATTAAACCTATTTAAAATAATGTGGAGAGGTGGAGGAAGTATACGGTGATGGTGGAGGGAGCAACACCCCCAATTTTTTGGCCTATTGGAAAGCTTGAGTTTGTTCTTTCTACAAGTCAATACATTAGGCTAATTCTTGTCATCAGTATACTAGATGTTGTGATGATACCCTTTGATAATACAATTAGAATAATGCTTATTTTTTGATACAGGTAAATAGTTTAGAGAAAATCTATAGAGTGGTGGTGCAATTTAAGCATCCTGTTTTTATTTTTTAAAATGTCTAATATTATATTTATGTAAATTGTTTTACAAATGTGTAATTTAAGCAACCCTATTTTTATTTTTTGCTTATATAAACTAGTTCTTTTCAAATAAAA
The DNA here is from genome assembly GCF_029865625.1 of Vigna umbellata. Taxonomy (NCBI): domain Eukaryota; kingdom Viridiplantae; phylum Streptophyta; class Magnoliopsida; order Fabales; family Fabaceae; genus Vigna; species Vigna umbellata. Next base: position 22,172,996 of record NC_142174.1, read on the forward strand.
AATACCAATTTAATTAGATTTAGAAAACGAGTCCAATCGAGTTTCGTGCCTCTAATCCTTGCACGTGAATTCCTTAACTATGCTACCTTGAACATATAAAAGAACTGTATGTTTACAAATAAATTTTAAAAAAAAGGAGTGAACTACGTGAGATCTTTACTTTTGGAATACAAAAATAAAATCCACTGTGAACCACAATATTCACAAATGTTATATAAAGGAATGGATGATGATCAATACAAAATGCATAAATTTAACAAATTTATAACTAGTGGTATCTTATCAAGGCTACTATTTATATTTTTATAAATATATTAAATTTTTTAACTTATAAAAAATTTATTTATAGTATGTTTAATATCCTATTTTGTCCCCAATTTTGTTCAAAAATGTCAAATTAGTCCATTCTTTAAAAAGTGCGTCAATTAAGTCCTCACTTAATAAAATTTACGTCAATGAAATCCTTTCCGTTAAATCCATACAAACGGTGTTAGATATTTTTCTCTCTTTTACTTTTTCTGTGCAACATAGGTTTTAGCAGGTTTTTGTCAGATTTTCTCTCTCTCTCTCTCTCTCTCTCTCTATATATATATATATATATATATATATATATATATATATATATATATATATATATTATAAATAAAAGATATATTTCACACTTCTACCCCACCTCCAGTGCCAAAGAAGCCTTACCCACAGTTTACCACTCTTCATCGATGGTGTTGAAGTAGAGTTCTACTGGGACATGTTGAGTTGGGTGGTTGATAGTGAAAACGACAATGGATATGGTGTTTTTGTGTTTCAAGTAAGTGATGGTGGCACAGTGTGGCCTGAAATGGTGGGGCCAGAGAAGAAGTTGATGAAGAAGAGGTTGGTGGAAGAGGAGAGCAGTGATGGAGGAAAGAGTTCGTCGTCTTCTTCAACTAGGTCGTGTGGGAGCAGTAACGGTGGTTTCTCTTTGTTACTCTATGGTTAGAGGAGAGACTGAACTCTGAAATTTTATAACAGGATTGCTTCATTGTTCTTTGGCAAATTCATGACTTCACTTATGAAAATCGATTTTTATAATGAAACTACTATTTTCATGAGATTTCAACTTTGAATATTGTCCTGGATTGTAGCGTAGTCCTATATCTCAACTTTCTGTATATCTTGTACAGTTATTTTATCTCTTGAAAATTATTTATCTTAAGTTATCTTCAAGTAGTATGAACAAAATAACTCAATGGTTATCCGTTTCTAGTCCTTTGTGTATCTATCCATCTATATATATATACATATATATGTATATATATATACATATATATGTATATGTATATATATATATATATATGTATATATACATATATATTTATATATATGCATATGTATATACATATGTATGCATATGTATATACATATGTATGCATATGTATATATATATATATATATATATATATATATACACATATGTATGTATATATGTATATATGTATGTATATATATATATATATGTATGTATGTATAGATGTATGTATATATATATATATATATATATGTATGTATGTATATGTATATAAAGATTAAGGTAGCATAGTAGTATCTTGGATTCTTTGATTCAATAATACCATCTTACCATTAGACATCATATGGTAGGCAAAGTACATATAGAAAGGTAACTATATCTTTCTTTAAAATATCGGAGATTCTCTACAACATGACTTCTTTATTTACTATTACTTTCTAACATTAAATCTACCCCTGGGCTTCAGAACTAGTGTGTAATGAATTTGGCATGCCAGAGAGGCCCATAAGATCGGCATGCATTGAGCAGGCTAGCCACTGAAATAGTAAAGCCACATTGTTTGAGATTGCAACTCCAAATTCGTATGCTTCATCCTTTAAAAAGTGGAAGGAGAGAGTATTTAAAGTAGAAGAAAAGTAGAAGAGAAAAAAAACTAACAAAAACCTGTATTGCACAGAAAACGAAAACGCTTCTTTAACACCAAAATTTTGACACAATTTTGACAACGCCACGTGGCGGTTGTCCATTGGCTCAATTTGAAAAAAGAACTTCAATACTGAATTGATCAGGGGAGGGTATTATGGGAAGGGAAAAATACGAAATTTCTTTTCACGCTTTCCCTATTCTTCTTTCATTTGCAGTTTGGCTCTCTCATTTCTCTCGTTCTCCCATCTCTTTCGTCTTTCTGTGGAACCTTAAAGCCTTGACCCACCTTGTCTCCACCGTTCCTCTTGGTCGGTCTCTCACCTTTGTTATACTCTTTGTTTTTGGCGCGACCCAACACCTTGTTGTGCAACATTGAAGCCGTCTTGGACGTCCCTATCCACCATTGGTATTGTGCCTTCTCGGTATCGTGTTGTTTTGTGGTTTTCGTGTGTTGCGTGAACCCTAACCATCTTCTCGAGCATTGGCGTTTTTGTGTTGGACGAACCCTAACCTTCATGTCCACCATTTTTCCATTGTGCCTTTTTGCTGCAAGCCACCCAGGATTGAAGTTTTATCCAAGGTTGGTAGCATTATTGAGAGTGGATCCTGGACAACGAGAACATTAGAAGAATGGAAGCGCTAGCGGAATATGGATTGTTATAGGATTAGTTTCATTTGTAGAGACTTTGTTTGTATTTAGACGAAGATGGATTTTTTGCTTTGTAACAAACAATGATATTTATGTACAAATTGTTATTGCAATAAGATTATAGCTTTCATGATTACTTAATGTGTAATGTCATTTCATTTACGTTGTGAGTGCTTTGATGAAAAAGTAACGCCCAATATTAATAAGTTTTTGACATTAATCCAATGGTTTACAATTGATTTTGGTGTTTAGGTGTGAGTAGAGTGTGAGAAGTCATGTTTTGGAACTCCATCATGGAGGAAGGAAACAATGTTTGTGAGATTACCAACTTCGGTGAAGTCCTAAAACTTGTGGAAGCCAAAAACACACTGGTAATCGATTACCACTGGCTTGTAAACGATTACACGTGGAAAATCTTGGTTTTATACAGAAACTTCTACTATAGGAGCCAACTGTAGTAATCTAGGTGACCACGGTCAATATATATAAGTTTTTGACATGAATTCAATGTTTTTCACATGATCTTGATGTTTAAGTGTGAGTAGAGGAAGAGAAGTGATATTTGGGCACTCCATCATGGAGGAAAGAAATAATGTATGTGATATTACCAACTTAGGTGAAGACCTAAAAGTTGTGCAGCAAAAAACACACAGGTAATCAATTACAACGGGCTCATAAACGATTACACGAGTAAATTATTTGAAAGCTCTTTGAGTCTATATTCCAACAAAACAAGAATCAACTCATTTGGAGTTCGGTGAAGAAAGTTATGAGCAAAACAACTAGCAAAGGTCAGAGGTGGCAGGAATGTGTAAAATGTTAACTTTAAGGAATTAACTGCACCTACTTAGATGTCAAAAAATCACAAATTAGTAGTCCTTGGAAAGAGTTTTGAGTGTACTTTATAATAAAAAAAGAATCACATCATTTGGAGGTCTGTGGAAAAAGTTATGATTAAAATAGTCAGCAAAGGTCAAAGTTTACAGCATGTTATCTCACTCAAATTGCTTGAGTCTTTCCTCCACCATGCGTTTCCCAAACCTCATCGTTCAGGCTCCTCTCACACTTAAACACTAAAAAGAAGTCTCATCCATTAAAAAAGCATGAAAAAATTACGTAAAATGTCTTTGGCTACTTATGTGCCCACAGTCGGCTTCTGCAGCACAACTTTTTGTACAAAACCAGATTTGTTTTCGTGTAATCGTTTACAGGGTCCTTGTAATCGATTACAATGGACAAAATGGACTGCACTGGATTACCAAGGCATAACTTGGGCAAAAATGGTCATAGACTTCACCTACCTTGGTTCAAAAACATGTACCAGGTTTGACGTTTGCTGATTATTTTAATCATAACTTTTCTCACAGACCTCCAAATGATGTGATTCTTTTTTTATTAGAAAATAGACTAAAAAATATTTCCAATGACTACTAATTTTTAATATTTGGACACCTGAGTAGGTACAGTTAATTCCTTAAAGTTAACGTTTTATATATTCCTATCACCTTTGACCTTTGCTGGTTGTTTTCCTTTTAACTTTCTCCACGGAACAATAAATGAGTTTATTCATATTTTAATTAGAGAATAGACTCAAAAATATTTCCAATGAATACTAATTTGTAATTTTCTCATCTAAAATAAGAAACATGAAACAATAACTTGAAAGTAAACTCGTTTAGGAAGCTTAGAAAAATGTTGTTTTTGGGAAATTAACTGCATCTACTACAATGGTCTAAAATTTATGGGTTGACAGTCATTTTAAAGATATTTGAGTCTAGATTCCAACAAAACAATAATCAACTCATTTGGAGTTCGATGAAGAAAGTTATGAGCAAAACAACTACCAAAGTTCAGGGGTGGCAGGAATGTGTAAAACGTTAACTTTAAGGAATTAACTAGACCTACTCAGATGTCAAAAAATCACAAATTAGTAGTCCTTGGAAAGAGTTTTGAGTGTACTTTATAATAAAAAAAGAATCACATCATTTGGAGGTCTGTGGAAAAAGTTATGATTAAAATAATCAGCAAAGGTCAAAGTTTACAGCATGTTATCTCACTCAAATTGCTTGAGTCTTTCCTCCACCATGCGTTTCCCAAACCTCATCGTTCAGGCTCCTCTCACACTTAAACACTAAAAAGAAGTCTCATCCATTAAAAAAGCATGAAAAAATTACGTAAAATGTCTTTGGCTACTTATGTGCCCACAGTCGGCTTCTGCAGCACAACTTTTTGTACAAAACCAGATTTGTTTTCGTGTAATCGTTTACAGGGTCCTTGTAATCGATTACAATGGACAAAATGGACTGCACTGGATTACCAAGGCATAACTTGGGCAAAAATGGTCATAGACTTCACCTACCTTGGTTCAAAAACATGTACCGGGTTTGACGTTTGCTGATTATTTTAATCATAAGTTTTCTCACAGACCTCCAAATGATGTGATTCTTTTTTTATTAGAAAATAGACTAAAAAATATTTCCAATGACTACTAATTTTTAATATTTGGACACCTGAGTAGGTACAGTTAATTCCTTAAAGTTAACGTTTTATATATTCCTATCACCTTTGACCTTTGCTGGTTGTTTTCCTTTTAACTTTCTCCACGGAACTATAAATGAGTTTATTCATTTTTTAATTAGAGAATAGACTCAAAAATATTTCCAATGAATACTAATTTGTAATTTTCTCATCTAAAATAAGAAACATGAAACAATAACTTGAAAGTAAACTCGTTTAGGAAGCTTAGAAAAATGTTGTTTTTGGGAAATTAACTGCATCTACTACAATGGTCTAAAATTTATGGGTTGACAGTCATTTTAAAGATATTTGAGTCTAGATTCCAACAAAACAATAATCAACTCATTTGGAGTTCGATGAAGAAAGTTATGAACAAAACAGCTACCAAAGTTCAGGGGTGGCAGGAATGTGTAAAACGTTAACTTTAAGGAATTAACTAGACCTACTCAGATGTCCAAAATTCACTAATTAGTACTCCTTGGAAAGAGTTTTGAGTCTATTTTCTAATAAAAAAAGAATCACACAATTTGGAGGTTTGTAGGAAAAGTTATGATTAAAATAGTCAGCAAAGGTCAAAGTTGACAGCATGTTATCTCACTCAAATTGCCTTTGGCTACTTATGTGCCCACAGCTGCCTCCTGCAGTACAAGTTTCTGTACAAAACCCACTTTTTACTCGCGTAATCGTTTACGAGCAAGTTGTAATCGATTTCCAGTGTGGTTTTTGCTTGCACAACTTTTAGGACTTCACTTTAAGTTGGTAATCTCACAAACATTGTTTCTTTCCTCCATGATGGAGTTCCCAAACATGACTTCCCAGCCTCTACTCACACGTTAACACTAAAATCAAGTGAAAAATATTGGATTTATGTCAAAAAGTTATAAATATTGACTATGGTCACTCAGGTTACCACATTTGGCTCCTGAAGTACAAGTTTATGTACAAAACCAAGATTTTGTTCGTGTAATCGTTTACAAAGCAGTTGTAAATGATTACAAGTGTGTTTTTTGGTTGACAAATTTCAGGACTTTATCTAACTTGCTCATCTCATAAACATTGTTCCTTTCCTTCCTCATGGGGTGCCCAAACATGACTTCCCACACTCTACTCATAGTTAAACAACAAAATCAAGTCAAAACCATTGGATTTATGCCAAAAAATGAGAAATTTTGACAATGGTCACCCAGGTTACCACAGCTGGCTCCTACAGTACAAGTTTTTGTACAAAACCCAGATTTTGTTCGTGTAATCGTTTACCAAGAAGTTGTAAACGATTACAAGTGTGTTTTTTGGTTGATAAGTTTCAGGACTTCACCTAACTTGCTCATCTCATAAACATTGTTCCTTTACTTCATCATGGGGTGCCTAAACATGACTTTCCACACTCTACTCACACTTAAACAACAAAATCAAGTCAAAACCATTGGATTTATGCCAAAAAATGAGAAATTTTGACAATGGTCACTTAGGTTACCATAGTTGGCTCCTACAATACAAGTTTCTGTACAAAACCCATATGTTTTTCGTGTAATCGTTTACCAAGCAGTTGTAAACGATTACAAGTGTGTTTTTTAGTGCAGAAGTTTCAGGACTTCAACTAAGTTGCTCAACTCATAGAAGTTGTTCCTTTCCTCCATCATGGGGTGCCCAAACATGACTTCTCACACTCTACTCACACTTAAACAACAAATCAAGTCAAAACCATAGGATTTATGCCAAAATATGAGAAATTTTGACTATGGTCACCTAGCTTACCACAACTGGCTCCTGCAGTACATGTTTTTGTACAAAACCAAGATTTTGTTCGTGTAATCGTTTACCAAGCAGTTGTAAACGATTACCACTGTCTTTTTTGCAGCAGAACCTTCACCACTTATGCTAAGTTCATCATGTCACAAGCATTGTTTCATTCATCCATCACAAATATTACTACTCAATCAAAGTGGCCACTTTATTCATTAACATTCCAAACAAAACCTCATTTCACAATGACGATAACGAAGAGAATTCAATTAACATTAACAATATGTATCGCAAGCAAAGATGCATCTTTTATAACGTTGAACAAAAAAGGTTACATTACACACATTTATTTGTTCATCTATGTACAATGTTGTATTACTTTCTTTTAACAAATATCACTTATATTTTATTCTAAGCAATCCAGTGTACGGAGTCCTAAGCGCTCTGCTCTTGTAACGCCTTCGTGATCCGACCCTCATATACGTCTTCATAGGAGGTGGATTGGTGAACATGCCTCCCGAGGAAACAAAGCCACTGCCCATGGAGGGTTCTGCATGAGGCACACTTTGTTCACCATCATCTTTATTATTTCTTCTAGCTTTCTCTTTAGCCAACTCTACCTCTAGGACAACGATCCTCCTTTTAAGATTATCACTCAAATATAAAAACCACCAAAATGGAGTCTCCGCAATGAGTGACTGGTGCTCGTTTATCAAACGTTCGTTCAAAGTACAAATATACTTTGTTGAAAAAGAGTTACGAACGATCAACTACATCAACGAAAACAAAATAAGCAAAAGGGCAAATCCCAAAAACGAAAACAACAAACATTTTAACACAACATGGAAAACCCAAAAGCCAAATAAAAAAACGCAATGACGAAAATGGAGCAAGAACACATTTACCTTGCTCGAAGGACCATGGCTACCGAAGCTTGTCATTTCGCACAATACCCTCAATGAGAACGAAGAGGGAGAACGAGAACGAAGAGGGAGAACGAGAACGAAGATGAAGAATGAGAACGAAGATGGAGAACGAGAACGAAGAGTGAGAACATTGATTTGTAATGAAACAGGGAAAGGGGTATATTTGGAATCCCAAATTTCTAAAATCCTCCTCCATTTCGACGTCACATTTTAACAATAAAAGCAAATTAAAAATGGGCCAATGGGATGGTGACACCTGGCGGTGTCAAAACTGTGTTAAAATTTTGGTGTCAAAATATCGGGATCCCACAGAAAAATAGAAGAAAAGTAGAAGAGAGAGAAAAATAGTTAACGTCTGATTTAACGGAAGGAATTTCATTGACATAAATTTTATTAAGTGAGGGCTTAATTGACGCACTTTTTAAAGGATGGATTAATTTGACGTTTTCGAGTGAAACTGAAGACAAAATAGGATATTAAACCTTACTTTAACGAGTGCATTTCACATATTTAACTATTTGATTAAGTAAAACTAACTAAATAAGACCATATTAATTAAGTGAACTAATATATTACTAAGCTAAACCTAACTTATTGGATTTGTGAGTCAGAGGAATAATTCTCAAATCCTAACTTATTATATTTAAATAACATTTCACTACTAAAAAATGTGTTTTTTCTTCCAATGTTTTGTATTAGTATTATAGAAATGACAAAAATATTCATTTAAATATCTATAGATAAAATATGATACAGATAACAAAGGATTAATTTAATACACTTATAAATAGATCGAGATGTAGATATCACACTACTTGTACTCCCAAGTATTTATTAACGGTAAGAAAACTAAAATTAAATTTATTTTATATTTTATTAGATTAAATTTAATTAAAATCAAAATATAATTTATGTTTAATTATAACTTATTTAATTAAAATCAAAATTTAATTTACATTTAATTTATAATATATTTATATTTTTTATAATTTTATATATATTTTATTTTAAAATTTTATATTTTTTATATATTGGAGGGTTTCATAAATATCCTATATTCTGAAAAATCACAAACAATTTTTAAAGAAGTATCTAATAAGAAATGGATAAATTTATTTAATTAATTATCATGTTTGTGTAATAAAATAATATTTCTTTATATAATAGAAAATATTTCGGTATTAAATGTCAAATGGTTGCTTGAGGTTTGTATGTGCATGTCATGGTTTGTATATCCAAGTCTATCTAACACTCATACAATCAAACAAATTCTACTTCTTTGATAATTATATATATATATATATATATATATATATATATATAATTATATATATATATATAATTATATATATATATATATAATTATATATATATATATAATTATATATATATATATATATATATATATATATATATATATATAATATTATATATGAATAAATTGATATGTAATTTCTTACTGTCAGACCTCGGAAAACCCACCTGTCCCATCTTATTAAAAACGCATCCAAACTCTCTGTGCGAACGCCAGGTGTCAAGAATCGAAGTTTCGAAAATCAGTTAGTGGATGACAGGTGTCGACAGGAGAGCATACGTCCGTTTGGACGTGGGGTAAACAAAAATGATTTTCTGAAAACCCTGCCCACTCTCCTCTGCATGCACCCTCTTTTCAAAATCTGATCTTTCATTTTCCTCCTTCTTCTCTCTAGAAAACCCTTCCTTCTCTCTACTGTAACTCACCTTTTTCTGCCCCAATCACCATTCAGGCACCGTAGGAATACTCCCGGCGTCCCAAGCTTCAAATCAAACCGATTAGCTTCAAGTTCTGAAACTGGTAAATCTCTTCGTCTTCACTCGTTCGTTTTCTGGTACATGCAAACCAAGTATCGGTTTCATGCTGTTATGTTATCTGAACCATTTTTGGTTTTTGGCTGTAGGGTTAGTTTAAGAGTTGTGGAACGTAAGAGTAGAAGGGAATCCAGTCAGGCTAACGTGTTGTGTTGTTAGGACGTCCGTTCACAAAAGAGGTAAGGGAAGCTTATTCAATTTAATTCATATGTTTTTACTGAGTTGCATGGACGTTCTGTGAGTTGCATGAAGCATGACTTTGTGATGTTGATTATTTGATATATGATAATGATTATGAGTTGATGTATGAATAATACGAAATGTGCTATGATAGGAAAGTATGAAATTATGAAGTTATACGCTGAGAAATGAATTAGAATGAAAGTGAGTTCAAATAAGAAATTTTCCTATGATATTGAACGTTCCACATTGAACGGTCTTTGACCATTCGGTGTTCCCTGTAAACTCTTTTGAAATTGAATTCTTTCATTTGGGAAGAGTTCTGGTGGAGGACGAACGTTTTCTTGTAATAGTACTTTGTTTGAGCGTTTGGCCGAACATAGATGTACTTGAGTGTTAAGTGAGGAACTGAAAATCTTGTAAACAGATATTTGTATATTTAGTTATTCTTCAACACCGTCTCGAAATGTGTCTTATCATAATTATTATTATTGTTCCTATTATAAGTTCAAATTAGTGATAGTCTCAACTCACGCTCTCATAATGATTGGTGTTCGGTCTTACACCGAGCGCTCGTAACCATTTTAACTTATAAATCGGGATGAAAACAGCGTTCGTCCAAATTCAGTAGAATCTCCTTTACCGTGTTCAGTCATTGACCAACACTTAGTTTATATATATATATATATATATATATATATATATGTATATATATATATGTATGTATTAATTATTCTACTTTTGGTTCTTTAAACGTCTTGGCATGTCTACCTTCGTTGCCTCCGACCTAGAGTTCCCGTACCGGATATATTCTTCGAGTGTTAATCTTAGTTCACGAGAGTCAGTTCATTTAACTGATTCATGTTGTAAGTAACGTTCGTCACATATTGTGTAACCGTACTCAATTTATTTTAAATCTGAAAGTAACCCCTTCAGTCTTATTCTATTCTGGAAAGGAAGATTTCACGGTCTCGTTCCTGTCGTTCGTCCTCATTCTGAAGAGGGCTGAACGTTCAGTATTTGACGTTCTTGGAAATTGTGATAAAAATGGCATTAAAGTGAAGATTTATAAAAGATGAAGAGTATATGAGATGAATGAAAGATTGTGGATTTGAACGAGCGTTCCGGGGAGGAAGGACTCATGAGTGAATATTTGATAGTTGTAAAGTATGACTGTGGTAATGCTAAGCTGTCGATTCATCCTGATTTTCCGTGAGTACTCGTCCTCATGTAGAGGAGAGTAGGTCATGTGTGGGGACGACTGGAGGTCCTAGTCCTTAGGGGTACTTTGGACTGATAGGACTAACCTCGGGTGGCAACTGATGGGAATATTCCAGTTACTACATCACCTGGGTGCACGAATGATAACAGTTGAAAAACTGTTATTTTCATGCTCAAAATTGATACTAAAAGCAACCTTTAACACTTAGAACCTAGCTTAAAATCATGCTTTTGGTCATATTTTTAGAAATAAGAGAGCTGGACAAGTTTATGATTGATTTCAGTGTTTTTGTGCAGGTTTTAAGGTGAATTTGGTGAAAGAAGTGAAGAAGGACAGAGATGGAATCAGAAAAGACATCAAAAAAGTGCAAAAGGAGAAGCCGCAACTGCCGCTCAACGGCAGTTTACCGCTGAGCGGCACTCAGGATGTCACGTTGGATCCGCTGAGGGGTGAAAAAGCCGCTGAGGGGAGAAAAACAACTAACGCACTTACCGCTGAGCGGTAGTTTACTGCTGAGCGGCACTATTTTTGGGCTTGGGCCTAATTTTCTGTATTTTTAGAATAATATATAAGCTTTAGGACGTCCTAGGGTTTGTATTTTTGGCAGAGACGGAGCAAACACTCTCTTTTCCACCCCTTGAAGGAAGATCTTGGATGCTCAGGCTACCTCCTCCTCTTTCTAGGGTTCTATCTTTCATTCTTTCATTATTGTTCATCTAGTTTCACCATGAATATGGTGAACTAAACCTTGTATTGTTGTTGGGGAATCAATGTAGTCTTGTGAAACTCTCATATATGGAATTTGATTTAATGTCTTATATTAAGATATATGCTTTCTTTCATCTTTAGCTAGGGTTTTTCCTCTTTGCTTATTGCTTGCTTTGTTTAACTCATTCATTGCCATGATTATTGATTTTGTCGATACGGGAACGTACGGGGAAGTCTAGATCCGGGGAATTTCTCCCAATAGCATATTGGTTGCCTTTAAGCTCCTGCACTTTAAGAACTAATTACTAGAAATGCTACGAATTGTATGAACTCGTAATTAGGGATAGGCCTTCTTGCAAGGTGATTTAGAGAGTGGCATTAGCATTGATGATAAGAATGATGAATTCCTGAAAATATATGAGAGTGGATAAGATGAAATTGATAACCCCAACAACATACTCATCCATTTAATTCATTGAAGTGTTTGTATTCTGTTTTTCTCCATTGATCAAACCCATGCATACATATTTAATTACTGTCTCTTGCATTAAAACCTACAATTGAATTGTTCTTAAGTCTTAAATAATCAACAAATCACATAGCTAAACTAGGCCTTGAGTCCTTTGGGAGAACGATACTTGGTCTTACCTTGTTTATTACTTAATACGATTCGGTCACACTTGCCAATTGTTCAACAAGTTTGTGGCGCCGTTTTTCGGTGTTCATAAATTTGTCATCAAGTTTTTGGCACCGCTGCCGGGGACTCGTGGTTTAACTAGTTGATAACAGTTGAAAAACTGTTATTTTCATGATTAAAATTGACACTAAAAGCAACCTTCACACTTAGAAATTAGCTTGAAATCATGTTTTTCTTTATATTTTTAGAAATAAGAGAGTTGGACAGGTTTATGCTTGATTTCAGTGTTTTTGTGCAGGTTTTAAGGTGAATTTGGTAAAAGAAGTGAAGAAGGAGAGAGATGAAATCAGAAAAGACAACAAAAAGTGCAAAAGGAGAAGCCGAAGTCACCGCTCAGCGGCAGTTTACCGCTGAGCGGCACTCAGGAGTTTGCGGGAGATCCGCTGAGGGGCAAAATGGCCGCTGAGGGGAGAAAACAAGTCACGCAATCACCGCTGAGCGGTAGTTTACCGCTGAGCGGCACTTTAATGGGCTTGGACTTGATTTTTTGTAATTTACGAATGATACATAAGCTTTAGGGTTTCCTAGGGTTAGGTATCTCTGGCAGGAACGAGGCAAACACTCTCTCTACCACCCCTTTGAAGGAGGATCTTGGATGCTGAGGCTTCCGCTTCACCTTTTTAGGGTTTATTCTTTCATTCTTTCATTGTAATTCATTTAGGTTCACCATGAATATGGTGAACTAACCTCTTTATGTTTTTTGGGGAATCAATGTAGTCTTGTGAAACTCTCATATATGGAATCTGTGTTTACATCTTTTAATTAAGACTTATGCTTTCTTTCATCATTAGTTAGGGTTTTTCCTCTTTGTTTAATGCTTGCATGGTTTAACTCATTCGATGCATGATTATTGGTTTTGTCGATACGGGAACGTACGGGGAAGTCTAGATCCGGGGAATTTCTCCCAATTTTATATTGGTTGTCGTTAAGCTCCTGAACTTATGAACTAATCATTAGGAATGCTAGGAATTGTATGAACTCGTGATTAGGGAGAAGCCTTCTGGAAAGGTACATTAGAGAGTGGCATTAACAATGGTGATTTGATCGTTGAATTCCTAAAATATATGAGAGTGGATAAGATGAAATTGAACCCCAACAACATATCCATACATAAATTTCATTGAAAGTGTTTATCCTTTGCTTTTTGCCATTGATCACAATTCATGCATACATGTTTATTTTCTGTCTTGCATTTTAAACCCCAATTAATTTGTTTGTAAGTCTTAGTTAATTAAGAAATCACATAACTAAACTAGGCCGTGAGTCCTTTGGGAAGAACGATACTTGGTCTTACCAAGTTTTATTACTTGAACGATTCGGTCATACTTGCCGATTGAAAACAAGTTTGTGACATCATAATTTGGTGTTCATAAATTTGTCCATCACTAGTTCATTTGTGTGATTATTGATTGTCTTTGACTTGTTTTTGAATTTTGAAATTTGAATTTTTGTTTTTATTTTATTTTATTTTATTTTCTGTTTTTTGTTTTTATCTTCTCATCTCAGATTTTATATCTTCTTTTATATCTTTTTGTGCTAACCAATTTTTCTAGGGTTTTGTTTTCTTGTGTATGCAGGAAGCAATCCGAACTAGAAGCAAGAAAACTGCAGAACCTCTTCTTGAAGGTTTAGATGAGAGTAGACGAGGAGAAGAATCCGTACATCTAGAGAACTTTTTCCTCCTCCGAAAACTCTGTTACAACCATCACCACAAGGTTCTAACCATAGCACTGAAAATATGGAGAATAATAATGCCAGAAGAACTCTTGCAGATTACACAAATATAGCTGGACCTCAACACTTTAACAGCATAGCAAGACCAAGGGTCAATGCAGTCAACATGGAGGTTAAGGCAGCATTAATTCAACTGGTGAAGAGTAATCAATTCAATGGGTTGTCTCACGAAAGCCCATATGAGCACCTCACAACTTTTAATGAGATTTGCAACACGGTGAAAATAAATGGGGTGCCGGAAGAAGCAATCAAACTTAGCTTGTTTCCATTCTCACTAGGAGGCAATGCTAAGTTTTGGTTAAATTCTTTTCCAGAAGAAAGTTTTACAGAGTGGGAAGCAGTGGTGACCAAGTTCCTAAACAAATACTTTCCACAATCAAAAGTAAATAAAGGAAAGCAAGAGATTTCATCATTCAGGCAAGGCATGGAAGAATCACTGGGGCATGCATGGGACAGGTATAAAAGCTTATTAAGAAAGACACCCACGCATGGCTTTGATGATGTGCAAGTAGTCCTAACCTTCCTTGGAGGTCTTGGTCCACAAACCAAGATGATGCTTGACGCCTCAGCAGAAGGAAATATTAAATGGAAAACTCCAGAGGAAGCTACAGAAATCATTGACAATATGGCTACTAGTGACAATGAGCTCAATAGTGAAAGAGAAGCTCCTATACAACAAAAAGGAGTTCTACAGTTACAAACCCATGATACCTTGCTAGCACAAAATAAGATACTAACTCAACAAGTGGAGACTCTTACGAAAACACTTGCACAACTACCAAAAGAGTTAAAGACTGTTGCACAGGCTCAATCACAGTTGTGTGAATTATGTGGAGGCGACCATATCAATGGTCAATGCGCATTTCCATTAGAAGCATTAGAGGATGTAAACTTCATGGCCAATCAATACCGTCAGGGGAATTTTAATCAAGGGTGGAAACCACACCCAAGCATTGGTCACGGACAAACTGGGCAAGCTGGACAAACTGGGCAATTCAATAAGCAACAGCAACAACCAACCTTATGGCAACAAATGGCTATACTAAATGAAAGGTCAATAAGGATGGAAGAAACTCTTAATCAGTTCATACAGAAAACTGAGTTTACTCAAAAGAGCACTGAGGCTTTTATTAAGAATTGGGAGACTCAAATGGGTCAGATTACCAAGCAATTGGAAGAGAGGCCAAACAAAAATTTTGGGGCTAATACTGAGGTTAACCCCAGGGAAGAATGCAAAGTGGTGGAGAGAACAAATGATGAGAGAGTTGAGTTAAAAGAAAAGAGAGAAAAGAAAGAACAAGAAGAGAGAGAAAAGAGAGAAAAAGAAAAAGAAGAGAGAGAAAAAGAAAAAGAGAGAAAAGAGAAAGGAGAGAGAAGAGAGATAGAGAGTAATGATATTTTTCCTTTTCCAATGAATCAAAAGAAGCAATTTGATTTTACAGAATTATTCAAGATGGTGGACAATGATGTACCTTGGAATCAGATACTACAACAAATTACAGTTTATACTAAACCTGAAGAAGAAGTCTCTACATGGAAAAGACGTAGAGAGGATGATACAAAAAAGTATAAAGCTGTTAAAAGGGAGCCACTCCCTCTAAAGGCAAAAGATCCAGGAGGTTTCTCCATTCCATGCACAATAGGGAAGAAGAGGATAAACAAAGCCTTACTCGATTTAGGATCAAGTGTTAACTTGATACCTTATTCTTTACTGGAGCAGATCGATGATGTTGATGTGAAACCTGTAAAGGTTAACTTAGTAATGGCAGATGGATCTTCAAAGGAACCCTGTGGAATAGCAGAAGATATTATAGTTTGTGTGGGCAAACTCCAGTTTATGGTAGACTTTGTGGTGATGAAGATGGAGACTGAAAAGATACCCATTATTCTTGGAAGACCGTTTAGAAAACGGCCAAAGCTATCATTGATGTGAACGAAGGTATAGTGGTGCTCCAAGACAGAGAAGAGAGAGTTGTTGTAGATGTCTTCAAGGACGAGAGGCAGATGCAGGAGGAAGAAGCTAATGACGTTAAAAGAGCGCTTGCTGGGAGTCAACCCAGTGATTTAAGAACTTTTAATTTTTGGTTTGGTGATGTAATTTTGAACTTTTGAACATTATTTCTATAAATATTTTATTGGGATATAGCATCTACTGAAGGATGTTAGGTGGTTAAGTATCCACTGAAGGATACTAGGTTTGTTACATCTACTGATGGGTGTTGGTAAGAAAGTTTTGCACCTACTGATGGGTGCTGGTGGATGTTGGGTCAGGCTCATGACGTTAAACAAGCGCTACCTGGGAGGCAACCCAGTTGATTGATTATATTTTTGTTTGTTCTGTTGTAGTTGCATAATAGGATTTTGCA
Source organism: Vigna umbellata (assembly GCF_029865625.1). Classification (NCBI taxonomy): domain Eukaryota; kingdom Viridiplantae; phylum Streptophyta; class Magnoliopsida; order Fabales; family Fabaceae; genus Vigna; species Vigna umbellata. The sequence goes on from NC_142174.1 coordinate 22,189,519, forward strand.
TGAGTAATCTGAGCATGTTATTGCAGGGAGTAAGTGAGAGGCATGGGTAGGAGGCACCTAGGTTAAGCTAGGAAGAAGAAGAGCACTTCCCGAAAGTGCCGCTGAGCGGCAAACTACCGCTGAGCGGTAATGTCGCAGACTGGGCTTAGGTTGCCCCTAAGCGGGACCCGAGCCCATTAGGGTATTTTTATACCCTAAGCTGCGCCTTAGTTTCTCTTTTCAGATTTTTCTTTGCACACACACTCCTACATACCCTTTCAAAGGTTCTCTACAACTTTTCCTTCATCCCTCTTGAAAAAAATCTCTCTTTCACTCATTTTATCACTAGCTTTCCATCTAAGTTTGGGGTAGGAAGAGAGACCATCATAGCTTGAAAGCATTCTCAGTTCATCTAGCATCTCCACCCAAGTAAGTCAAGCATTTTTCATTCTAGGGTTCTTGAATTTGAATTTGATTGTTAAAGCATGAATCTTTAGGGGTTTTGATTTCTATGCATGATTTGATGATTTAATTGAAGTTTGAACTGGAAAATTGAAAATTGAAAATTGCATGTGGGTGGAGTTAGGACAGGTTAAAACAAAAGTTTCAAAAATCTACAGAGTTACCGCTCAGCGGCAGTTTACCGCTGAGCGGCACTCTGACAGACAACAGATTTTTGTTGAATTGTGTTCTGGATTGCTGCACTGGTGGCGCTGAGGGGTGATTTTTGACCCTCAGCGGTGGCTTAGCCTAGAAATAAGGTGTTTTTTGTGTTTTACTAATGATTAACAACATGTTTTGTGGTTTGGTATCTGTGTTTGATGTAGGAATGACATCCTCTTCAGGCAAAAGATTTAAGACCATGGCATCCAAAAGAAAAGAAAAGGAACCAGAAAAACCCCATTCTAGTAGGTTCCTATCCCGCAAACATGAGAAGCACTTCAAGGTGGTCCAAGATAGGAGGCTACTGATGGAGAGAAAGGTTGGAATGATACCTAACTTTGCTCCTCAATTTGGAGAGCAATTGCTAGGGAATGATTGGGGAAAGCTAGCCACATACCCTACACCTGCCATAGCTGTGGTAAAAGAATTCTACACTAATGCAAGAAAGATTGGTGATTATCCAGCTGAGAATTACTTGGGCTATGTTAGAGGCCATGCTATCAGGTATGATCCTAATTCCATCAACAACTTCTTGGATACTGTGTGGGCTGGTGAGCAGTGCCAGTTTGCTCTCTGTATGGAAGAAGGAGCTGATTTTGAGGATGTAGAGAGAGTTTTATGTGTGCTTGGAGGACATTTTCAAAGGAATATAACTGGCGTTGTGGTAAACATTAGGAGAACTGACTTGACTCCTCTTGCAAAGTATTGGATGGCATTTTCTCATGCCAACATTCCGCCATGTTCTCATGTGTCAGACATTACTCTTAGCAGGGCACTCCTCCTTTATTGTGCAATCAGGAACTTGAATGTCAATATTGGATAGGTAATAGCTGATGAGATAAGGGTGTGTGCTAACACAACAAACAACAAAGCACCCTTAGGACATCCGTCCTTAATCACACACCTCTGCAAGATAGCTGGGGTGGATACTTCATCTCCACCCTTTGAAAGGCCAAGGAAAGCAATTGATGAGGCTTATTATAGACAATATTGTGGAAGTGATGAAGCAGCTCAACCAGTTCCACCACGCCGTACTCGTAGAGAAAGAGGACAAGCACAGAGTCGGGCATCTGCTGAAACACATGAAGCAGAACCTTTTCAAATGAGGGACATGTACATGTCTCTTATAGGTGCACAGTTACAGTCTATCCACAGAGGGCAGGTGGCTATTGCAGAGATGATTGTTGGAATGTATGATACACCTCCAGCACACAGGTGGACTATGGAGGAATTTCATAATGTAGTAGCTTGGCCAGAAGAGCAGGTATAAGGAGGCAGAGCTGAAGCAGCTGAAGCTTCAGCTATGGAGATGGAAGAAGATGATGAAGCTGATGATGATGCATTTGAAGATGCGGAAGATGAGGAAGAAGAGGAGGATACAGATGACAACTCAGATTGATGAGGAGCTGAGATAACATTTACTGATGAATGCTATCATATTTAGAGCAGGACCTATGCTTTTATTTTGTTTTATGTTCTGAACTTAATTACTATCGTTTTAGAATAGGGTTTGATGTACTCAATTGGAAACTTTGTCTGGTATGATGGTTTGCTTATAATTGTGATTGTTTGATAAGTGATGCTTGATGATACTTTGATATGGATTGATGTTGAGATGTACATTATACAGGTGATTCGCAAGCTTTGTGAACAAATGCATGATATTATGATTGTAATTGTGATATTAAGCAGGATGTTTATGTCAAATATGAATGAGCTTATACGTGAGGTTTTGAGCTTCAGAGTTTTGTGTTTGAATGCTATTCCTTTGGAAGCATGAATGACTTTGCCCAGGTTTTCTATGATTGAATTACTTGCTTGTTTGCATCATATGATCAAGGCCATTTGTTGGTAACCCTTATATTAGCCAATTTCATGATCAGCCACTAAAAGAGAACACTATGTGTTCTATCCTTTGAACCCTTAGCATTGAACATGATTTGAAAACCCTTGTTGAAAAGCTTTACCTTGAGTTAAGTAGAAAATATTTTGTACTCGTCCTCATGTAGAGGAGAGTAGGTCATGTGTGGGGACGGCAGGAGGTCCTAGTCCTTAGGGGTACTTTGGACTGATAGGACTAACCTCGGGTGGCAGCTGATGGGAATATTCCAGTTACTACATCACCTGGGTGCACGAACGTCGTAGCTACACAGATGTCATACAGTCCGGACGGTCGGTCTAGTAGTAAGCATTGCTTGAAGTGTTTTGTTAACTTTGTTTCTGTGTTGATGTATGAATTGTATGATTTGTAACTGAATTAAATTACATAAGCTTACCCTGTGTTGTTCCTTGTGTTGTCTCGTCTTGTACGTTCGTCTTGTCGTTGCAATGATCATCCGTGTGGATGTGAGCAGAAGGAGATGCGCTACTGGAAGAGGCGTTGGAAGAAGGAAATTTGAAGGAAGAGAATCTCGTAGAAGTTGAAGTTAAGGCCGAACACTAGAACGTTCGGTTGGTAGTATAGTTTAGTTAGTGTAAGGTGTCGTTCGGTCACCTTTTTCTTTTGGTAGGAATGACCGTTCGGTAACCCCTTTTGTAAACCGTTCAGTCTAGTCTTGTTTATCTTGTGCAGTTAAGTTTATAGCTCTATGTAAGGTCGTTCGGCCAAGATCGTACGTTTGATTATAGTATAAGACTGAACTGATATATTACTAATTGTAATTATTTCTAATGTATGGTTTATTACTGTATTTTTTGGATGTTACACTTACTTATAAATTCATATTCATATATAATTACATATAAATATATTAGTATATAATTATTTATAAATTTATATATATATATATATATATATATATATATATATATATATATATATATAGGTAATACTGCTTTATTTACGAATTTTTGACCTTGGATACGAATTTTAGCAGTAAATAACAATAATTTTTCTTATAGTAAAAGTAACTAATCAGATTTTATATTGTAAGTCTAATAATGAATACACCATGTCCGTGTCAATTCCACTCGTTACTATTCCTATATATGTATATACAATTTAAAATTCTTCCAACTAAAATCCTTTTATGTTGAATAACAGCATACTCACGACAATGATAGCAATTATAATCTTCACACATTACACTTTAGCTATCTATCTATTATATATATATATATATATATATAAATATATATATATATATATATAAATATATATATATATATATATAAAGTCAATACATCAATAAAATATGAATTAAAAAAATATTTAAGAAAGTATTTTAATCAGAAATATAGTTTTGTGTGTTGCATAAGATCAATATATAATAAAATAAGACAATCACTAGTAAAAAAACTGGTTTTAAACTCGCGTTATAGGCACCGGTTTAGGTGAAACCGAAGTCTATTAAAATACGGTGGCATTTTTGTAGTTTAAGTGAACTTATATGTCTCGGTTCAAAATCAACCGAAGCATATAAATCATATTACCTCGGTTAAAGCACCGACCGAAGCCTAAAAGCCCACATGTCCCCTGATAGTCTTTGAAATTTGAATTCTGTGCAGAGCCTATGGCTTCGGTTCGTTCAGAACCAGTACGAAATAATGTTTATGCCTCGGTTTAAACGGAAACCGAGCTATATAGTCATTTTATATTTTTTTTTTCATTTTTTTTAGGATTATATGCCTCGGTCAGGTGTAGAACCGAGACCTATATGCATGTATTGTTTCGGGCGAGAGAGAACCGAGTCATATGTGCAGCACACACTTAACCACAAAAACGTAAACTTTCATTTCCTTCTTCCTCCTCCAGATCTGCAACCCACCCTCGCTCCCTCGCTCCCTCGCTCTCCCTCCTTTCCTTCTTCCTCCCCACCCTCGCTCTCTCGCTCTCCCTCCTTTCCTTCTTCCTCTCCACCCTCGCTCCCTCGCTCTCCCTCCTTTCCTTCTTCCTCCAGATCTGACTCCCTCCCTCCCACTCCCTCCATCGCTTTCTCGCGTCGTCCAGTCTCGTTCTCGACTATTCCAGCGGCATCATCTACTCCGACTGCGGCCTCGTCCCCGACCGCGCCACCGGCGACATCGCCTTCTCCAACTGCGGCCTCGTCCCAGACCGCGCCACCGGGGACATCCTCTGCTCCGAGTGCGACAACGACCCCAACGTCTTTGAGTCTAGATCCCGTCGCGACGACGGCACCCACACAACCAGCACAGCCGCGAGATCGGTGGTTTCCGGCGAGAGAGAAAGGATGGTGGACGCGGCGACGGCGAGGACGCGGGGACGGCGAGGACGCGGCGGCAGCGACAATTCCTCGATCTCCCTCACCATCTCTGTTTTCTCTCCTACCGTTTGAGTTTCTGGGTTCTGTGTGCAGGTTGGGGTGGAGAAGATTGAATCATGGAGACACGATTTGGGTTTTAGGTTGCTGTTATAGTGGTTCTGGGTTGTTGTTTTGGGTTGCAGGTTGTTGTTCTGGGTTATGGGTTGCGCTTCTGGGTTCTGCAGTTGCATTTTTGGGAATCTCGGTCACCAAATCCTCCTGCTTGAACTGAACTGGGTTACCTAAATTTAAAAAAAAAAAGTGTTACGACCTCGGTTATCTAAAATTCGGGGCATAATCTTACCACTTTTGTCTCGGTTCATGACCGAAGCATAAAACCTATATTTTTTTAACTCGTCTGGTTATGCACCGATTGCAGAACCGGTGCCTATGACCAATTTTAACCGGTGCTATATCCTCCTCCTGTACTAGTGAATTTTAATTCTACATAATGGTTATCCCAAACTAAATTTAAAAAACGTGGTCTGTACAAAATAAATAATAAAATGAGTCAAACATTTTAATATATTAAAAATAACATATGCACTTCGAAGTCAGATAAATTATGTTAAAATTTTTTAACCTAAAATAAAATACAATGATTTTAATTTATTCAAACAAAACTTAAGGCTTGAAATCTCCATTGTCTTTTTTTTTCTTCTCTTTTTTACTCTATTTTTGCAAGAAAACGTGAAGGCCTGGAAAGAAGGAAGTTGGTGACTGGCAAGTTGGCTATACAGTCCTTGGTAAATGCAAGACATTCACAATTTAGATATTAAATTTTAGGGTTTCCTTCGTCCATTTTGGACTCAGCTATTGTAGTTCCGTTGCATATTAAAAAGCGAGTCTCCTATGGCTGCAAAATAATGCTTATTAAACAAAACAAAAATCCAATAATATAATATAGACACAGTCAAGTCAACCTTTTGGAAGTATCTCTCTCTCTCTATATATATATATATGTGTTAACTTATGTATCCATATCAAATTTTAGTTGATAAAAATATCTTTATATATTATGAATTAATTAAAAATATTTAAATAATTTTTTATTTTTTCTATTTATTTATTTTAAATTAAAAATAAAAATTATTAAAATACTTTTATATTTAAAGTATATTTTTTTTATGAATAGAGTATTTTCTGTTAACTAAATTTTGATACACATTAATAAGTTACATAAGTTTAGTAAATCATATATATATATATATATATATATATATATATATATATTAAATTGCTATTATTTTGAATTAATGAAAGATTTACAATACATATAATATAAATATTATGAGTTCATGCCAAAAATATCAGGCCCGAGATAATTAGTTATATTTGACTCTTACTAAACTAATATAATGAAGTGACTTTTTAAGATTATATATTATATATTAATCTTTATATAATATAGTTATATTCATGTTAATTAACTATACAATAAAATTTTACAACAACTTAAGCATTTGTTTTGTCTTAAATAAATTTTTAAGTAATGTGTTTTGATTTTGGCCTTTATTATTAGACCATCATCAGCCTTAATGTCAAATGTTGGTATATAAAAACTAAAGCTCATTAGTATATACTATATAAATATAACAAAAAATAATAAAATTATTATTATTTTATGTATTTTGTAGGTAATTTTATTATAAATAGCTTTTATGTATTATGTAGGTAAGTTATTATACATAGTTATTTTAGTTTTAAAATGATTAAATTTAAAAAAAAGGTCATTTAAAGAGTAAAATTGGTAAGATGATTATTTTAATTTTAAAAAATGGCTTAAAAGTAAAGAGAAAATACGTACACAAAAATATAACACTAGTGCATATATTGCATTTTAACTTGAACAATAGGTTTCAGTTTAGAAAAAACCGAAACATATCAAAACATGGTGACACTTTTGTAGTTTCGACGAACTTATATGCCTCAGTTCAAGGGGAATCGAGGCATAAAACCTATATTAGCTCAGTTAAATTAGGAATCGAGGCTTAAAACCCCTCTAAATTTCCACGTGTCCCTTTGCTAAAGAGACTTTTCACCTGACACCTCTTTGAAAAGGTCATATTGTCTCGGTTATCTGACCAACATCGATTCTATATGGAACCGAGGTAGTATGTCATGTCCAGCAGCTGACAGTTCTAATTTTTGAATGTTCCAATTCGTTTTGTCAACCCTTATGACTTCGGTTCTATTAGAGCCAATGTTAAAAGGGTTTTATGCCTCGGTTCAACCGCGAACTGAGGCGTATAGGATGAAAATAATTTCAAAATTGTCATTTCATATTTTATTTTGATTTTTTTCTGACTAGTTTAGGCATCAGTTGCATTAATAACCGAGGCGGTAAGTGGTCTATTGCCTCGATTCTTTACTTAACCGAGGTAGTATCTCTTTCGATAGTTAACATTTCACAAATGCAAAAAATTATAACCTACTTTTCCTTCTTCTTTCTCGCGCTCCCTTCTTCATTCTTCTTCCTCGCACAACCATTCTCTCAAGTGAAGTTGTTGGTCCCCATCTTTGTTTTCATTGCCTCCATTTCTCTCTCGCACGAAGTGCCTGGTGTGGTCTCCATCTTCGTTGCCTTCATTTCAGTCGTGCCAACATTGCTGCCTCCATTTCTCTCGCGCAAACTGAGCTATTCGTTGCTGCCACCGGTCGTTCGTTGGACCACCGACCATTTGTCGCCACCACTGGCCGTTTGGGCCTCCACTTGCCGTTGCTCCTTACTGCCTCAATTTCTTCCATTTTTTATCTTAAGAAAGGTGAACTAAATACAAGGCTTTACATTAGTTATTGGTTGTAGAGGATCAAAGAAAGAGGATTGAAATAGAAGGAAAATGGATTTATTGTTTGATTTAATATGGTTTAATCCTTTTCAACATCCCTATTTATGTAGGAATGTCTCAGATAGGTCCTCGTTTTCTAAAGTGTATCAAAATGGTCCTTAATTTTGAAAATTGAAATCAATTGAGACCTACCCGTTAAGTTGGCTGGACGGCGTTAAAAAAATTGATGAGTGGGATGCTGAGATGACCAAATGGTACTGACGTGGCACAGTACTGTTGTTGACATGGCTTAATGGTGAGTTTTTTATATTTAAAAAAGTTAAATTTGTAAATCAAAACGCAACGTTTTGATTTTTAACATAAACAACGAACGTTTTATTAGAAGGAGGAATCCCTAAATTGAAGAAATCCCCAAATTGGTTGACGAGAGCGAGGTTCGCGTTGGAGGTTGTTGAGGTTGTTGCAAGAAGGGAATTTTGGTTCGACGTAGGTGGGTGGGTTTAAGAACGTAGTTGTTCGAAGACGATGTCGAGGGAGCATTCTTGTTGTTCGTCGACATGCACTGTGTGGCAGAAGGAGAACCGTAATTTGTGTTCACCGATTTGCCACTGTGGACTTAGATGTGCGATGAGAACTGCTAAAACTGTGAAGAATCGTGGCAAGCAATTTTGGGGATGCTCGAAGTATAAGGTATGATTTATTTGACGTTTGTATTATGTGGAAGTGTTTTTGAGAATGGATTGTTGTTTATATAGAGTGGTGCTGAAGAGGGTGGTTGCAACTACTTCAAATGGTTCAATGATGTTGTGGAAGAGGAAAGGGGCAAATGCTTGAAGTGTGAAGGAAAGAAAGAAAGTTCGGTGCACAGTGAAGAAAGGGATAGTAATAGGAAAATTTTAGTTAAGTTTGAGAAATCTTTGTTGGTTGTTCAGAACTGGATGAAGGTGTTGATATTTTTGGTTTTTCTTTTATGTGTAATAAATACAATTTGCGTATCAATGTTGATGAGAATGGGCTGATGGGTTGTAACCGTGTTGTACTTTTCTTCCATTTCAATGAAAGTCAGACTTCTTATTAGTGAAAAATTTATTTTTGTTATGAAATGTGATGAGTAAATAATGTTATTATGTTGAAGTTGTAATGTTTTTATGAGTCTAAAAAAATCTGCATATTTGAGGTATTTTTATGAGTCTCCTATCATACACCTGCGTCATGCATATCTGAGGTGTTTTTATGAGTCTAAAAAAATCTGCATTGCTTAGGGTCACTTTTTTACGAGTGTCCTATTCTCGTTGGCCGACCGTGCACTGAGCGTTCTCTGTGGACGAGCGTCCTCTTTTCGCTGAGGGAGCGTTCTCTAGTGCGTCCACACTGGACGAGCGTCCACATCTCTCTGAGCGAGCGTCCATTGTGCGTCCAAACTCAGCGAGCGTCCTCTTCTCGCTAGGCCAGCGTCCTCTCGTGCGTCCACAGGGCGAGTGTCCTGTTCTCGCTGGACGAGCGTCCTCTCGTGCGTCCACAGGGCGAGTGTCGTGTTCTAACTGGATGAGCGTCCTCTCGTGCGTCCACAGGGCGAGTGTCGTGTTCTAACTGGATGAGCGTCCTCTCGTGCATCCACAGGGCGAGTGTCCTGTTCTCGCTGGACGAGCGTCCTCTCGTGCGTCCATACTGGACGAGCGTTCGTTCGGTGGTAATACAATTATTTAGAAGAAAAAAGAGGATTTAACATAAAAATTAGCATTATCAACTGTGTAATAGAAAAAGATTACCAAAGTACTGTCTAATACAAAAAGAGCACCAAGTTGCTGTCTAATACAAAGAGACATAAAAAAAACATTAAATTTGTTCATTTATCCCCTTAAACTGCAGCTTCTTCTTGATTTGATGATGGGATGTTTGGTTGAGTTGATGGGTTACTTTGTTGTGTTTGTTGAGAGTTGAAATCAGTTGTTTGTTGTGCTTTGGTGCAAGAAGTCCTATTGTGGCCGAGTTCCTTACAAATGCCACATCTTTTCTTTAAACCACCCTTCCTCATTCTTTTGTCATCCTTCACCAACTCCCATTGCTCCAACCTTCGCTTCTTCTTTCGTCTTCCAGGCAAAGTTCTTTTTGGTGGAGGGAGAACATCTTCATATGTGGTAATCTCCCACAGATTGTTACCATTTATTGGATAGACAATTGAAGAGTATGTTTCTTCATATGTTGACTTCCTAAAGCAACATGGAATGAATTCCTCTGCATCAAGATTTAGGAATTTCATAGCAGCTAAGGAGTGGCAACATGGTATGGCAGTGATTTCCCACTTCCTGCATGTACACAAATTTTCATCTAAATTGACTACAAATCTGTCACCAGCTTGGGACACATGGCGAACTTCAAAAATCTTGTTTGCTGACCAACTGTAAAATCAAAACAAGAAACACATTATAATCATAAACCACTAACACATTTTAAAAGAAATCATAAGTGAACAAACCTCATTCTTACCACGGTATCCAATATTTAGTTAACTGAGACTCCTTCTTTAGTCTAGTCTTGATTTTTGGACAAATGTTCCCAGAAAGTGATTGACTTTTTGTCCTGTTAGTTGCCCATCTCTTCATCAAGTAAAGCCGGATTTCCTCCATCATGCTTACGATTGGCTTAGACCTTGTATGCACCATTACACTATTGAAAGCCTCTGACAAGTTGTTAACCAAAGTATCACACTGAGGCTTGCTGCTAAATCTTGATCTTGACCAGTACCTAGAACATATATATGTTCATCAATGTTACTGTGAATATTTGCCAGATTTTTAACAATAGAAATTTAAATACAAACCTGGGAGGAATTTTTAACAAGTATTTGAAAGCCTCATCGTTAAGTTGTTTAATATTTCTCATTTCTGCTTCCCATGCTTGTGGATGGGTTGCTGTAGCTGCCTTCCACATCAAACGCTTGAGTTGTTTTCCAGGGAATTTCTTTCTAAAATTAGCGTATAAGTGCCTAACACAGAAACGTTGATCAACTCCAGGCACCACTTCTTGTACAGCTTGTAGTAGTCCCTATTGAATGAAATTATGACAGTGTTGTTAGAGATATGATTTCAACCTCAAAGATAATTAACATAATCCGGGAATAGGTCATGTGCATTACCTTTTGCTGGTCCGACATGAATGTAAATGATGAACTTACTTCCTCCCCACCGAGATCTTCAACCAGAAGTTGAAGGAACCATTTCCAAGTATCCTTGTTCTCTACTTCCACCACGGCATACGCAAGCGGTAACATTTGATCATTTGCGTCTCTACCATTAGCAGTTAACATTTCACCACCATATTTTCCTTTCAGAAAAGCACCATCCAATCTAATTATTGGCCTGCAGGACACAAAACTATCCTTGCAGGCCTTTAGACATGTATAAAACCTCATAAAACTGATTCCATCCACATTCTCTTCAACTTTGACTTTTATTGTGGATCCTGGATTACGAGCTAAAACCTCATTGGCATAATCATAAATCCTTCTATATTGGTCTTTGAAAGACCCATCAACATGGTCTGAAGCAATGGCCTTTGCCCTATAAGCCATACATCTAGATACACCTACATTCCATTTTCGATTTATCTTCTCACGAATTTCCTTTCCCTTTACTTGGGGATTTTCTCTAACAGTTTTTTCCAACCTTTTACTGAGCCATTTTGCATTAAGTAATCTTAATTTGTGCTCTCTACTACATCTGTGGTCATCAACAATAGTCCTTAATTGCCACGTATGAATGGCTTCCATATAAGCACAATATGCCATCCAGGGGCACTCTCCTTTAACACCCAAACATTTTAGCCTCATTCTCTTCTTATCATTTTTAATATATTTAATATTTCTGCCATTTGCATATGTTTTCATGGCATCCACAAAGTCTTCCTTCTTAGCAAAATAAGTTCCCACATCCCATTTATAATCTACCATTGTCTTAGGCATGCAGAAGGTTACAAACTTCCCACAACCCTCCTCTTCATCATCTTCTGCTTCACTTTCTACTCCACCGGCTAATTCATCGGATTTCCATTCATCATCGGACAAACCTCTATGATGATCACTATTCATTCCATCATCCACATCACTATCATCAGATTGCACATCAACTTCGACATTACCAAACCAATCTGCCACTCTATCTCCTACCTCCTCTTCTAAATCACACTCAACATTAACATCAACCAGACCTTCCATACAGTCGTAATTAACCTCCTCATTGCCATCATCATGACCACTACTGGTCCAGCTTCGAACATCACAACCATCCTCTTCAACCTCACCCACACCAACATGTGTTTCAATTTCTCCTTCAACAACATCATCATCCTGACCTCTCTCACCTTCATTGACAGCCACCTCAAATTGTCTTTCACTGTGTTGTTCACATTCACCCCCACCAACCTCTCTTTGAATTTCTCCTTCAACAACATCATCAGCCTCAACTCTTTCTTCTGAAACCACAATAGTTTCCTTGATTCCATCACACTGCCCTCTCTCACCTTCATTAACAGCCACCTTAAATTGTCTTTCACTATGTTGTTCACATTCACCCCCACCAACCTCTGTTTCAATTTCTCCTTCAACAACATCATCAGCCTCAATTCTTTCTTCTAAAACAGGTTCAACAACCATACCCCCAACTTCCTCTTCACCTTCACCCATAACCATACCTACAGGTTCAACTTCTACTTCATCTGTATTTTGAGGAATATATTCTAACATATGTATCACCTCAGGTTCAGAGACATTGTGAACAACAAATAGATGAACCTCACCATTAAGCCTGGCTAAGGTAATCATGTGCATGACTCCTATGTCATCCAACAAAGGTTCCAACCTATTTTCCAAAACAGAACCACCACCAACGCAGTACAACAACTCCTTAAACCCATCATAACCTAGACCTTTTACTACACTGACTACAAGGAAATAGCTCCACATGTCTGGGTCAAAGGATAAACTTGTACTCTCCCCCTCATACTTAAGTTTTCCTTCATTTATGAACTTCCCACCATGGTGAAAAACAACTTCAAAATTTCCTTCCATTACGTACAACACAACAATTATATTTTAACCTATAAAGTAAGAAAAGACTTTAACAATGGGGGACCACATTGCAACCGACCACAAAAAAAAGCATTAACAATATATACAAACCACAACCCACTGAAAAAGACAATCAAACAACGCTTTAATAACGAGGGACCACATTGCAATCGAAAACGAAACAATATACAACATACAACAGTGTACGACAACCATAAAGGACAAAATCATCACAAAATTCAATCAAAAGCACATTTACTAACCTGAACACGTGGTTCACTTCGAACACTTTCGCCACTGCTTTCCACGTGCTTCACCGCCAACACCTTCTTGATTCTACCGAAATACCACCGATAGATCACTCGCAAATCTAGAAACGATACCTATTTAGTCACCAACTACACCAAATAACACCGATATACCCTATTGTCCCCCAAATTGGAACCACAAAAGACAACCCTCGACAAAACCCTCTTCAATTTAGGGATTCCTCCTTCTAATAAAACGTTCGCTGTTTATGTTAAAAATCAAAACGTTGCGTTTTGATTTACAAATTTAACTTTTTTAAATATAAAAAACTCACCATTAAGCCATGTCAACAACAGTACTGTGCCACGTCAGTACCATTTGGTCATCTCAGCATCCCACTCATCAATTTTTTTAACGCCGTCCAGCCAACTTAACGGGAAGGTCTCAATTGATTTCAATTTTCAAAATTAAGGACCATTTTGATACAGTTTAGAAAACGAGGACCTATCTGAGACATTCCTACACAAATAGGGATGTCGAAAAGGATTAAACCATTTAATATAAAGTATGAAAACTGCATAATGGTACACAACAAATCATATTCATACATACCTTGTGTATTACAAAACAATCAAACGTCACATTATCATTTTGATTTCATTACATTTTATTATGTTATTGTGATGAATTTTATTTGATCTGCTATTATTAATCCAAGCATAGCCTTATCCAAAATTACAAATAGTTAAAAAGAGTTGTGGTGAAATAGTGGTGTGGCGTGGAAGTGGGAAACAATGCTTTCGAATATGCTAAACTTATTTGTCCCGTTGTAGATAAATAAAGAAAAAAGTTGATTTTGAATATACAATGATGATAGAAGGGTGGTGATTAAATTAAATGGAGGGTTCAAAAAGAGAAGATAAAATAAGAGCAATAAAATGAAGAATGATTAGAGGGTGAGATCACATGAAATGAGATGAAATGAAAGGAGAGACAGTTACACATATTAATGGATGCCATACAAGTGTACAAGGTTACAATAGTTGGAGTGTGTTCCATTCCATTCACACTTCAATAACAAACACTTGATTCCTGTGTGCCTGCTTGCCACATGTTCTATTTCAATATAATAAGTTTGATATGAAATTTTATAATATTTAGAACTCTAAAATTTTCTAATATAAAATATGTAGTATAAGAGTTATTATATATATAGTTATATAAATTGTTTTGAATTAGAGATATAAAAATTAGGGGAGTGGAAATTTGAATTGTTTGTATTAAACTGTTGATTTGCTGATGAAATAAACTTTAAGGTTAGGAATCATGAGACTAATTAATGTGTTGTTCGTTTTTGTCCAAATATTGTATTTTTGTGGTAAGGTTTTATAGCTTCCAAAATGTAGACATTCTCCATTGTTGACCGACTTTTACACTCCAAGTTTCTATTCTTAAAAAGTTTCTTTTAATATGAACATATAATTATTTATTTGCTTGAATATATTGTATGTTGCATATGTAATTATTTGTTTGCTTGAATATATTGTTATTTTGAATTAGTCTCAATTTCCCGTTTGAGATTTAATACAAAAATTATTTACTATCTCCAAATATTTTTTAACAAATGTACTTTTTACAAATCAATACAGAGGAGATGGTAATAATAATTTATAAGTATTGAATCTTGAATTTTTCAGTTGAACAATTTAAGAAGAGTAATAACTTTTTCATAGTTTATTATTATATATAAATTTTAATATACATGTCTTAAATTTCGTGAAATTTGCAGTTGTGTTTTGTATTGATCTTCAATTTGATTGTGATTTATAATCACTTTCATTTCGTGTAACCTAAAGACCAATGCGAAATGCTGGTACAATTTTGTGAAATTTTATATATGTTGTTTAAAATTTATGTTTAATAAATTAAAAAAAAAAGTGAATCTTCTTGAATGGGATAGGGTCACACCTCGATTACAAAAGCGATCAAAGTGATCATTCAAGATTATTGAAATTGTGTAAACAATTTCATTAAATAAGCGTACAGATCGACATTGGATTATATCAGTGTTGAGTATGAGAAAGGCGTAGAAAAATTTATACAATTTGCGCAACATAATGAGGGTAGATTTGTAGTTTGCCAAAAAATGTTAGGTACATCATAACTCGATTGTGTTCATTTTTCTTATAAATTTGTGGTAAAGTCATTGATCCTGCAAAGTTAGATGAACTTCTAGGCGTGATTATAATCATCTTGTGTCAGCTAGAAATTTTTTTCCCTCCATCCTTTTTTGACATCATGTTACATTTACTTGTTTATTTGGTCAGAAAAATCAAGTTGTGTGGACCAGTATACTTAAGATGGATATATCCTATTGAGCGTTATGTGAAGATTTTGAAAGGGTACGTGATAACAGTTGAAAAACTGTTATTTTCATGCTTAAAAGTGATACTAAAAGCAACCTTTAGACTTAGAAACTAGCTTGAAATCATGCATTTTGTTTATATTTTCAGAAATAAGAGAGCTGGACAGGTTTATGCTTGATTTAAGTGTTTTTGTGCAGGTTTTGAGGTGAATTTGGTGAAAGAAGTGAAGAATAAGAGAGAGGACATTAGAAAAGACAAGAAAGAGTGCAAAAAGGAGAAGTCGAAGGCACCGCTCAGCGGCAAACTACCGCTGAGCGGCACTCAAGAGGTGACGTTGGAACCGCTGAGGGGCAAATGGCCGCTGAGGGGAAGAAAGAAGACGCGTAACCACCGCTGAGCGGTAAATGGCGCTGAGCGGCACTTTTTGGGCTTGGACTTTTATAATCTTTTGTAACTCTAGATTAGTATTTAAGGGCTTGCACGTCCTTTAGTTAGGATCTTTGGCAGAAACGAAGCAAACACTCTCTCTTCCACCCCTTGGGGTAGATTGGGAGATGGTGACAGCTCTCCTCTTCTCTTTCACGGGTTTTTCTATCTCTTTCATTCTTTCATTGTTATTCATCTAGGTTCACCATGAATATGGTGAACTAAACCTTGTATGTTTGTTGGGGAATCAATGTAATCTCTTGAAGCTCTCATATATGGATTTGTTGAATACATCTTTGAATTAAGACATATGCTTTCTTTTCATCATTAGTTAGGGTTTTTCCTCTTTGCTCAATGCTTGCATTGTTTAACTCATTCTAATGCATGATTATTGGTTTTGTTGATACGGACACGTACGGGGAAATCTAGATCCGGGGAATTTCTCCCAATATTTTACTGACAATATTATATTGGTTGCCTTAAGCTCCTGCGGTAATGAACTAATCATTAGGAATGCTAGGAATTGTATGAACTATTTGATTAGGGAGAAGCCATCTAGAATGGTACATTAGTGAGTGGCATTAACAATGATGATTTGAATGTTGAATTCCTAAAATATATGAGAGTGGATGAGATGAAATTGACCCCCAACAACATATTCATTCATATATTCCATTGAAAGTGTTTATCTTTTATCTTTGCCATTGATCAATTCATGCATACATGTTTATTTTCTGTCTTGCATTTTAAACCCAAATATTTCGTTCGTAAGTCTTAGTTAATCAAGAAACCACATAACTAAACTAGGCCGTGAGTCCTTTGGGAAGAACGATACTTGGTCTTACCAAGTTTTATTACTTGAACGATTCGGTCATACTTGCCGATTGTGAAACAAGTTTGTGACATCATATTTTGGTGCTTACAAATTTGTCCATCAAGTTTTTGGCGCCGTTGCCGGGGACTCGTGGTTTAACTGGTTAATTTGTGTGATTATTGATTATCTTTGACTTATTTTTTTTATTTTTAATTTAAATTTCGAATTTTTTTTTATTTTTTTTCTGTTTATATTTTACAGTTTGTATTTTATTTGATTTTATTTTATTTTTCTGTTTTCTGTTTTTTTATTTTTTCTGTTTTTATTTTTATTTTATCTTTTTAGATTAGATTTTTTTATCTTTTTAGATTAGATTAGATTAGATTTGATTTTATTTTATTTGATTAGATTTTATTTTATTTTATCTTTTAGATTAGGTTAGATTAGATTTTATTTTATTAGGTTAGATTTTATTTTATTTTATTTTATTTTATCTTTAGATTAGGTTAGATTTTATTTTATCTTTTAGATTAGGTTAGATTTTATATTTTTTAGATTAGGTTTTATTTTATTCTATCTTATTTGATTCTATCTTCTAAATCTTTTTATCTTCTGAATATTTATCTATCTTCTCTATCTTTATGTGCTAACAATTATTTTCTAGAGTTTTGTGCCTAACGTTTGCAGGATGCAATTCGAACAAGAATTTAATAGGCACTCAATTCTACTAAGGTAATTTCAATCACTGGTGGGATCTCACTCAAGCATGAATGATGATCAATTTTGGCAAGCTGTCGAACAATTTAAGAATCTACCACCACAACAAAGGCAGAAAAAACCCTCTCCATCAGTAAATTTGGATGACACTCAACAATTTTTGAAAAATTTGGAGATGCACCTTCGTTTCATTAGACAAAAATTGAATGATGAGGTTAATACTGAAGTTAACCTTAAGGAGGAAGGGCAAACCAATGTTACCGAAAGTGACAAGATTCTTGATGAGGAAAAATTAGAGAGAGAGGAGGAAAAGGTAGAGAGAAAAGAGAAAGAAGAGTTGAGTGAGAAAAATAAAGATGAAGAAAAAGAGAAAGAAGTGGTTGAGAGAGAAGAGAGAAAGAAGATTTGTGTGAAAAGAAAGAAGTTGAAAAGAAAAAGAAAAGGGAAGAAAAAAATAAAAGAAAGGAAAAAGAGAAATTTTAGGGAGAGAAAAAGGAAGAAAAAGAAGATGAGAGGAAAGAAGAAGAAATCATATGAAAAATCCCATCCTCATCTAAAGAAGAATCATGGGAAGGAAAAGATATTCAAGTGCTTTATGGAAATCTTCAAGAAATTGGAGATTAAAGTTCCTATGATTGAAACACTGCAACAGGTTCCTGGTTTAATCAAATTTCTGAAGAAGTTCAGTAGAAAGAAGAAAAAGAAGAAGGAACATGAGCTTTATTGGGTCAAGCTAATGACGTTAAAAGAGCGCTTGCTGGGAGGCAACCCAGTGATTTAAGAACTTTTGATTTTATTTTGGTTTTGTAATTTTTAATTTAGGGACATTATTTTTGTAACTATTTTGTTAGAGATAGCATCTACTGAAGGATGCTAGGTGGTTGAGTATCTACTGAAGGATACTAGGTTTGTAACACCTACTGATGGGTGTTAGTGAGAAAATTTTGCACCTACTGATGGGTGCTGGTAAGTTTGAAACACCTACTGATGGGTGTTGGTGGATTTTGGGTCAGGCTCGTGACGTTAAACAAGCGCTACCTGGGAGGCAACCCAGTTGATTGATTGTTTTTGTTTGTTTTAGTTAGGGTTTGCATAAGTATTTTAAACATTGAATTGCAGGGAACCAGTGGGGGGCATGTCTAGGAGGCACGTAGGTTAAGAAAAGAAGGAGAAGAGCACATCACGCAAGTGCCGCTGAGCGGTATTTTACCGCTGAGCGGTACTCTCGCAGAATGGGCTTTAGTTCCCCTTAGCGGGACCCGAGCCCATTAGGGTATTTTTATACCCTAAGCTGCGCATAAGCTTCTATTTTCAGGCTCTTCTCTGCACACACACTCCCACATACCTTTTCCAAGGTTTTCCACATCTTTTCACTCTTCCCTCTTAAGAAAATCTCTCTTCTATTCATTTTTTCACTAGTGTGCCATCAAAGTTTGGGGTTGGAAGAGAGCATTCTAGTTTGAAGGCATTCTCATTGCATCTAGTATCTCCACCCAAGTAAGTAAAATGCATTTTGTTCATTCTAGGGTTCTTGAATTTGAATGTGATTGTCAAAGCATGAATATTTAGGGGTTTTGATTTCTATGCATGATTTGATGATATATTTGATGTTTGAACCGATTAAAACTGCATGATTATGAACTGGAAAACTGAAAATTGCATTTGGGTGGAGTTAGGGAAGCTTTAAAACTGATTTTTCAAAAATCTGCAGAGTTACCGCTGAGGGGTAAATTACCGCTGAGCGGCACTCTGCCAGATTTGGTTTTTTCTGATTTTTGCGTGTTGGAATGTGGCGCTGGTGGCGCTGAGGGGAAATTCTGGCCCTCAGCGGTGGTTTAGCTTCAAAAGGAGTTTTGTTTTGTGTTTACTAATGATTAACATCATGTTCTGTGGTTTTGGATTTATGTTTGAATGCAGGAATGGCATCCTCTTCAGGAAAGAGATTGAAAACCATGGCAACCAAGAGAAAGGAAAAGGAACCAGAGCAGCCCCATAATGGCAGGTTCCTCTCTAGGAAACATGAGAAGCACTTTAGAGTGGTTCAGGACAGGAGACTTCTAATGGAGAGAAAGGTTGGAATGATACCTAACTTTGCTCCTCAATTTGGAGAGCAAGTGTTAGGGAATGATTGGGGGAAGCTAGCCACTTATCCATCACCTGCCAACATAGCTGTGGTGAAAGAATTCTACACCAATGCAAAGAAGATTGGTGATTATCCAGCTGAGAATTATTTGGGCTATGTTAGAGGCCATGCTATCAGGTATGATCCTGACTCCATAAATAACTTTCTGGATACTGTGTGGGCTGGTGAGCAATGCCAGTTTGCTCTTAGCATGGAGGAAGGTGCTGATTATGAGGATGTGGAGAGAGTATTGTGTATACCTGGAGGACACTTCCAAAGGAATAGATCTGGCTCAGTGGTTAACATTAGGAGGACAGATTTGACTCCTCTTGCAAAGTATTGGATGGCATTTTCTCATGCCAACATTCAGCCATGTTCACATGTGTCAGATATTACTCTCAGCAGGGCACTCTTCATCTACTGTGTTATCAGAAACTTGAATGTTAATATTGGGCAGGTGATAGCTGATGAGATTAGTGTGTGTGCTAACACCTCAAACAACAAAGCACCACTGGGACATCCGTCTTTGATCACTCACCTTTGCAAGCTAGCTGGGGTGGACACTTCTGTTCCACCATTTGAGAGGCCAAGAAAAGCTATAGATGAGGCATATTACAGACAGTACTGTGGAGGTGAGGAGGCAGCCCAGCCAGTGCCACCACGCCAGGCTCGTAGAGAGAGAAGGCCAGCACAGAGCAGGACTTCTGTTGATACTCATGAGGCAGAACCATTCCAGATGAGGGACATGTATATGTCTCTTATAGGTGCTCAGTTGCAGTCCATCCACAGAGGGCAGGTGGCCACGGCTGAGATGATAGTGGGGATGTATGATACCCCTCCAGCACACAGGTGGACTATGGATGAATTCCATAATGTGGTAGCTTGGCCAGAAGAACCAGTATATGGAGGAGCTGGAGCAGCTGAAGCTTCAGCCAGAGATATGGAGGAAGATGAAGCAGAGGAGGAGGATGCATTTGATGAAGATGATGATGAAGAGGAAGAGGAAGATACAGAGAGCTCGGACTGATGAGGAGCTGAGATAGCATTTACTGATGAATGCTATCATATGATTATGCTTTTATGGTTTAAGTTTTCTGAACTTATTTGTTTTTGTTTTTAGATTAGGGTTTGATGTACTCTATTGAACACCTGGTTTGTTATGATGGTTTGCTATTAACTGTGATTGTGTGATAAGTAATGCTTGATGATGCTTATTGATTGATTAATGTTGAGATGATGTGCACATTAAAATGCTTATACAGGTGATTCACAAGCTTTGTGAACAAATGCATAATATCATGATTGTGATTGTGAAATTAAGCAGGATGTGCATGTCAAATGTGAATGAGCTTATATGTGAGGTTTTGAGCTCCAGAGTTATTATTGTTGAATGCTATTACTTTGAAAGCATGAATGACTTTGCCCAGGTTTTCTATGATTGAATCAATTGCTTGTTTTGCATCATATGATCAAAGGCCGTGTTTTTGAAACCCTTTTTATTGGCCAAATTCATAAAGTTAGCCTTCTAAAAGAGAACACGTTGTGTTCTATCCTTTGAACCTTTAGCCTTAAATATACACTGAACACCCTTGATTGAAAATCTTTACCTTGAGTTAAGTAGAAGATCTTGTGTGGTATTGTTAAATGTTCAAGTTTGGGGTTATTGGGGAAACATGAAAAAGGAAAAAGCATTGAGCTAAGAGCTAAAAAGTAAGAATATGCAAAGAAAAGAAAAGAAAAAGAAGCAAAGCTCAATGCAAATGCAAAAGCAAAGGCAAAAGAAAGTTGGGAATGAATAAGAAGATTGTGTGTTATGATTCTCTTAACTCAAGGATTTTGTGATCCAGAAAAACCAATTTTCTTGTTAGCCCAGCCACATTATAAGCCATTGAAAAGTCCTTGTGATGATGCATGCTTGTGAATGTATTGATTGTGGTTAAATGAAAGGCAAAGTTGATTCATGTGACATTGTGATAGTGGAGTGAATGAGTGAAACACTTTACCTCTTATACACTTGTGTGTTGAGTGAAACACTTTACCTAGTGAGGAAATATTCCATAAGCACATGAACATCCATGCTTAATTGATTGATCATTCATGAAAAATAGCATTTGTTGGAATTTAAATGACTTTGTGAACACTAAAGCATGTGCACATCTTGAATTAACTCTTGGTCATAAGTTTGAGTGAAGTTATTACTTATCTTGAAAAGAGGATTTTGAATGAGTGAACCATCATATGAATTGGTTGGAGATGGAGTTACATTTTGTTTGCTTGAGGACAAGCAAAGTTCTAAGTTTGGGGTTGTGATAACAGTTGAAAAACTGTTATTTTCATGCTTAAAAGTGATACTAAAAGCAACCTTTAGACTTAGAAACTAGCTTGAAATCATGCATTTTGTTTATATTTTCAGAAATAAGAGAGCTGGACAGGTTTATGCTTGATTTAAGTGTTTTTGTGCAGGTTTTGAGGTGAATTTGGTGAAAGAAGTGAAGAATAAGAGAGAGGACATTAGAAAAGACAAGAAAGAGTGCAAAAAGGAGAAGTCGAAGGCACCGCTCAGCGGCAAACTACCGCTGAGCGGCACTCAAGAGGTGACGTTGGAACCGCTGAGGGGCAAATGGCCGCTGAGGGGAAGAAAGAAGACGCGTAACCACCGCTGAGCGGTAAATGGCGCTGAGCGGCACTTTTTGGGCTTGGACTTTTATAATCTTTTGTAACTCTAGATTAGTATTTAAGGGCTTGCACGTCCTTTAGTTAGGATCTTTGGCAGAAACGAAGCAAACACTCTCTCTTCCACCCCTTGGGGTAGATTGGGAGATGGTGACAGCTCTCCTCTTCTCTTTCACGGGTTTTTCTATCTCTTTCATTCTTTCATTGTTATTCATCTAGGTTCACCATGAATATGGTGAACTAAACCTTGTATGTTTGTTGGGGAATCAATGTAATCTCTTGAAGCTCTCATATATGGATTTGTTGAATACATCTTTGAATTAAGACATATGCTTTCTTTTCATCATTAGTTAGGGTTTTTCCTCTTTGCTCAATGCTTGCATTGTTTAACTCATTCTAATGCATGATTATTGGTTTTGTTGATACGGACACGTACGGGGAAATCTAGATCCGGGGAATTTCTCCCAATATTTTACTGACAATATTATATTGGTTGCCTTAAGCTCCTGCGGTAATGAACTAATCATTAGGAATGCTAGGAATTGTATGAACTATTTGATTAGGGAGAAGCCATCTAGAATGGTACATTAGTGAGTGGCATTAACAATGATGATTTGAATGTTGAATTCCTAAAATATATGAGAGTGGATGAGATGAAATTGACCCCCAACAACATATTCATTCATATATTCCATTGAAAGTGTTTATCTTTTATCTTTGCCATTGATCAATTCATGCATACATGTTTATTTTCTGTCTTGCATTTTAAACCCAAATATTTCGTTCGTAAGTCTTAGTTAATCAAGAAACCACATAACTAAACTAGGCCGTGAGTCCTTTGGGAAGAACGATACTTGGTCTTACCAAGTTTTATTACTTGAACGATTCGGTCATACTTGCCGATTGTGAAACAAGTTTGTGACATCATATTTTGGTGCTTACAAATTTGTCCATCAGTACGTCAAAAATCAACATCGTCTAGAAGGTTCAATGATTGAAAAATATATTGCTAAAAAAGTATCAAGTTTTTTCAGATTATATGATGAAAGCAAATCCAATAGGAGTCCCTCGCACATCATGGTTGAATAGATATTCTACAAATAAAAGCATCCGAGGTGTGAATGTGGTGACGAAAGATCGTGAAGAATTATTGCAAGCACATCTATACATATTAAACAACACGTATGAGGTGATCCCGTTTTTATAAGCACACAAAAGCCGTTGTGAATGATAAGAATCCAAGAAAATCAGAGAAATAACAGTTGATAGAGAATAATAGAAAATTCCTGTCCTTGTTCAAATATGAAGTTTAGAAAGAGTCACGATCTTTTGAGACTTTGTTGTGGCTAGAAAATGATTTAAAGTTTGATGTTGTATGTCGTACAAGCTATGAAATTAATAATTACACATTCTATACGAATACTTTGGATGATAAAAGCATAATACAAAATAGTAGCATTAGTTTAGAAGTTGACTCACTACAATTTTCCACATCCAAAGATCAAAATCTTGTACTTGGATCAATGAGATATTATGGTAGAATAGAAGAGATATGGGAGGTTGATTATACTATGTTTAATGTTCCATTGGTCAAATATAAGTGGGTTGATAATAAGAGTAGTGTCAAAATAAATGAATCTGGTATGACACTAGTTGATTTTCGAAGGTTGGTTATTGAGACAAACGTTTATCAAGGCATATCAAGCTAGTTAGGTTTTTTATGTCAAAGATCCTAAGTCTAACCATTGGTATGTCGCTCTTCAAGGAAAAAAAAGAAATTGAAGTTAACGAAGAAAATCTAACTAATCTTCATATTACTAATAACCATCCATTTAAAACGACAATAAATTTAGATGACGACCCTCTAGTTGACGATGTACATGCATTTAGGGAAGATCACAATGAGGGAATATACATATGACCAATCCATATTATTATGTATGAATTTCATATTTGTGTAAAACTTTATGGCTTTTGTTAAATAATATAGGTTATTTTATAAGTTTTATATTAATCTGTCATGTTATTTATTGTGAGAGGTATATGGCTAAGGCACCACATTTATCACGGGATGAAGTTCCCACTTCTAGACCCACTAGAGGAGCGACCAGGTTAAGAAAACCTTTAGTTAGAAAAAATGCAAGTGAGAGGACACTTGTCATTGTTGACGTGGTCACCAATGTAGCATTTTGTCCAAATGCAGATGTTTTTAGGTCTTACCTTAGAGTATTGGCACATGACCGTGTATTTATCCTTACTCCATCATTTGATTATGTATCTAAAGTTGATCGGAACCTAATATGACAAGATCTATGGCTAAGTTAATGAATATTGCTCAAAATTCTAGTTTGATTGTATTGATAAAATTTTATTGATATAAGGTTATTTTCTTTCTTGTAGATGACATTTGATATTCCAAATGTCGCGACCTTAAGGAATAAGTGTTTATTTTCATTCATCGAAAGATTTCGGGATTTTAAGACGAAATGGACGTCAATATATATCTTCGAAGCAAAAAGAAATGAAACTCCATCTTCAAAATATACGACAATTGACAAAGAGACTTGACGTCAATTTGTACAGATTCGTACATCACAATCATGACAGGTAAGTGTAGCTAGAATCATTCAATTCATCATTCACAATTTTATATCATAACAATTGATTCATTATGTCACATGAAACAAGGTCTAAAGCACAAAGTATATATGCTCAAAATAAAAATCCACACTTATTATCTCGTGGATGGTACAAAAAGCTTGAAGAGAAAATAATCAAGCAAAAGTCAAACAATAGGCCCCCCACTTTCTGAGGGTCGCAGTCCCCATCCTCCTTCACCACCATCTCGGCATCAGAAGTGAAAGTTAACTCGTGTACGATCATCGAGCTCCTACACTTCTAGCAGTGTTAAAGAAATATCAGAAAGAATTGTAAGATATCATCCCTTATTTTGACAAGATTTTCGTTATACATATTACATAGATATTTGAAAATAGTTTAAAGTTTTGTTATGATACATGACTCCTTGTTGAGTTGAGCTCCTAAGGTCAATTCACTCATGAAGGTAGTCAGGATATTTTTACTACTACTATTGGACGACCTGAGCACCCAGGATGAGTGCGTGCTACTGCAACTAACATAGGCATTAAACAATTTTTTGGGAGTTCCTCACGTCACACTTCATACACACCAGTTAAGAGTATGAAGAAAGACTGACACATGAGATCACAAAGAAGGTCAAGGCGGAGTTGTATAATGAAGTCGCTTCAGAAGTGACTAAAAGGGTTATTCGCTAGTTTCAACAACAGTTTGAGAGTTATGGCATGCGTTCGCAACCATCTCTTATAGTGAAACATGTTGTGCTTCTCATAGATAAAATTAATAATAATTTTTGTTTAATAATTTACTTATTGTATAAGCTAACATTTCATTTGACAAGTAGAAGGGGTAAAGGAAGTTGTTCAGCTCCAAGTGTCCCAAGGGACGACATGAATGACACTCGTCCATGTCAGCGATATGTTGTCATGGTATCGGGACCATGCTAGTGGCTCGTGACACACTCTTTAAGGCAGTACTGTAGTTCATGGTATGAAGCTAGCAGAAAATGAAGTGAAGGTCACAGTCGATAAAATTGTCGTACCAGATGCGATAGTTCTTGTGGCAACAGATGAGATTGTTACTTTGCACAAACATTTCAGTATTTCCTTGCCTGGCCTAGATATTTGGTTGCTTCTATTTATGATTCCTCGACATGGACACTTACTATATACTTCTCAACTTTAAACTTTACTTCTTATTGACGTCAAAACATAACTATTTTTTTATGTAACAGCAGACAGGTCGAGAGGAAAGTCCTACACCGAAGAAAATTCATTTATCTGAATACGACCCTCTTGGTGCATTACACGAGCTTTCTAACATCATTGTAGATGTGTCAATGATTATTCCATGGGATTTTACTATATTTGGAAGAGACTCTGAGATCTCATTGTACTTGCATGAGCAAGATATTCAGGAGCTTGCATCGGGGAAAGAAGAGTTTAATATTACCCTCATTTAGTTGTGGATAATGTAAGTCTGTAAGCACTTATTTATATAAATTTTATTTATCAAGTTACTTGTATCAAATCATTTCTTGATTTCAGGTATATGTTTGGTGTAACTAAAAAGATGAGGTTCAATGATGTATATGGGTTCATTGACCTCCAAATGACTCACGAAGGAAATAAATTTGATGATATCTAAACATACGTCACCAATTCTTTTGCAATAGGGAAGAAACTATATTTTCTCCCTTATATAGTTGGGTAAGTGAAGTTTGTTAACTTTAAAGTTTCATTTGTGATTTTAATATATAACACTTAAGTTATTACATATTTCAGGTACCATTTACAACTACTTGTGGTTTCCATACTGGAGAATACTGTTTTGTGGTTTTGCTCATTGCACAAGTCTCCTGCCAAACATCTCAAACAAGTAGTAGATTGATAAGAACCTCAATGTTTGAATTTCTTTGTTATATAAATGTACTCTAAAGCCATTTTTTTAATAGTTCTCTTGCAACACATATGATGTTGTCCGGGAGATCAACTGTTAAGACTAAAAAGCTTGCATGGTTGATCCTTAAGGTTTGGTGTTTTAGTCCAATACTTTCTTATAATAGTTTTATTCCAATGATGTTTTCTTAACATTTTATAATTGTGATGATATATTGTATTGTCATAGACAAAACAAATCATATGAGTGTGGTTATTACATAATGTATTGGATGATGACCACTATTCGTGCATATGTTACAAGTGGATAGGAAACGATAATATTTAGTTTTATTGAATTTTTTTTCTATAATTTAGAATTCATATAAATTAATTCAAATAGTTGTGTCTTGTGTAGAGATTCAATTCTACTGTTTCAATTCCAGAGAAGTCACTTAAATACATAAGGAAAACACTTGTAAAATATGTAATTCAACTCTCTAATAGCATGTATATATTAGGATATATGTACATTGTATTGATTTATGATTCAAAGTTGATTTATGGTTAGAATTTTATGTACATTGAATTGATTTATAATTTATTATAATTTGCATTGAAAATAAGCTTCTGGATTGTATTTGGACAATTTCTGTATATGCAGGTTTGTTTCTGTATAAGGGTTGTTACAGAAACATACCTGTCTTTTAAAAAAATTCATAGTATAGACATCGGTTGTGACCAGAACTGAGGCAATATGTCCTATATGGTATCGATTCTAACAACAACCGAGGTAACAAGTTTGACGAAAAAACAAAAAATACCATCTACTGTCTCGGTTCAACCTCCAACCTAGGTACAAGACCCCTATACTACTTCGGTTCCATTGAACTAAGGCAATAGACCTTGCAGTAAAAAACATTATATGGTGATGGAAGACCATCTGAGACACACATTGGACCTCTTACTAGAGCCATGGCAAAGAGTCAAGAGGAAGAAGGATCACCTACCATTTTGCTTCTATGGAAGGTAATTTACATTAATCCTTCTTCCCATAATTAAAAGCACATTTTTTGCTTTGCTTTGTAGGATTAATAAAATTGGACGGAGCAGTTGCCAGCATAGCATTTGAGCACATGAAAAGAGAGACTTGGAGGGAGAAGCTTGCTGCCAAAGCTATCAAAAAAGCTCATAACCTAGCAAGCCCAGCTTTCACGTGTGCTGCTGAGTTGGAATAAGAATTCAGAATTGGTGTTGTTTCATGTGTGCTGCTGAGTTGGAATGAGGCATGTTTGGAGCTGAAGCAAATTGGCGCCTTTTTCATTTGCTTTTGGATTGAATTTCATTTCAGATTTGAGGCTCTTATCTTCCTATAAATAGGATACCTCTTCCTTTTGTAGACACTTTTGAGCTTAGTCTAATTGCTGCAGAAATGAAATTCCAGCTTATCTTTGCTCTTGAGTCAACCCAATTCTTCACTTTCTTTCTCCTTACCTCTAGCTTCCTTCCAAAGTAGAAGGCCCTCTGAGCTGAGAGGTTCTAACCCACTCCATTCTTCACTGAAACCATACCATTCTCTGCATCTATTTCAGAATTTCGCTGTCTCCATTGCTCACTGGAACGCCTTCTGTTTGGCTTTCTGGTTCAATGCGTCTCACCCATAGCAAGCTTCCATCAAGTGGTATCAGAGCCTGGTTGTCCACGCAAACCATAGCTAAGTGCCTTTCCATTCTGCTGTGTAATTCCAGTCCACTTTATGCTATTTATGTTTCTATTTTCAGTCCAGTTTGTGCTGTTTCTGTTTCTGTTTTGCTGTTGTTTTCAATTCTGTATTGCTTTTGCAGTCATTCAATTTTAGTTTCCTTTGTGTGCTTATATTGTCCTTTCATTTTAATCGGTGAAACCTTCTTGTTTGGGTCATTTCCAGCTTTACATTTCAATTCTGTATTGTTTTAAGTCTTGTGCAATTTACTGTTACAGTATTTTTTTTGTCTCTGTTCAGTTTTCTTTTCTGCTGAATTATTTCGTTTTAATTGATTTGCAAGTGCTAAACAAGCTGAATATATACCAAATAAGGCAATGAGGACTTGATCTAGCCTGGGTTATACAAGCTGAAGCATCAAAATGCAATTCTGTTTTGTTTTCCATTGTGAATTCTGATACAAAATTTAAATCTGGTGCTAAAATTCTAAAACTGTTTCAGTGGTTTTCTTTTGATTCTGGAGCTTGGTACAACATTGTGTAATGTTGTTGAATGTGTCTTAAGGTATAGCAAACCAAAACAAGCACTAAAATGCAATATGCATAGTGTGGTTGCTCAAAATCCTTAACCATTCACCATTTCAGCTTGAACTTCTAGCTTTTCACCGTGCTAATATACTTGATTTGGTCTAATCTGAGTTTGGTCATGCTAAGCATATTAAATCTAGCTTAGATATGTGTTTATACACTTCTTAGAGTCATTGCCTTTGCTGTCCAGTTTTTGATTCCATGAAAAGCTAAATTTGGTTGGTTCATTGATGGTTTTTGCTGCATAATTTGGCCATAGCAAGGGTGATTTTCGAATCCTGCTATTTCTGTGCTTTTGGAAAGCTTGAGCAAGTCTAAATGGATGTTTGAAAGTTGTTAATACTGCTCATTTGGTCAAAAATGAATTTATATGTAGATTGGATATTTAAACCATCATTTTTGAGTTAAAAATGGAAGTGATCAGTGATTATGAATATTAATCATTGTTTCAGCTGTTTAAGAGTTTAAACATGTTTAATATCACCAAGAAAAGTTGTTTGAACATTCATCAAAGTTGCTGAATCACTACCACTCATTTTTGGGTTTCAAAACCACCATTTTAGTTCATTTTTCTAGTGCAGTTTATGTTTTCCAGCCACTGTTTTGGTAATTTTAGTGTAAAATTCATTGCTGGATTGTGAAAAAGCTGGTTCAATGTTTAAAAATGAAAATACATGATCAAAAGAAGAAGTATCAAGTGTTAAAAAGCTGCTAGAACCAATCAATCCAGATTACAGGCCCTGAAAAATCAAAAACACAAAATCTGAAATTCATTGGGGCATTTTATCAAACACTTCTGAAAATTATCAAACAGTTTGCATTTGGAATAATTTCTGAACTGTGCTTGTGTTTTTCTTGCTTTCTTCATCCATTCTAGTGCCTTTGATAAGTTCCTCTTGTGTACCTACTTTTCATTTGTGTGTTGTCCAATTGTTTGTGTCTATTTTTTTGGCATCTAAAGTGTTCAATACAGCAGCCTATACTGGTGTAGTGTGCAGAAATTTGGTGCAGATTTTTAATCTGTTTAGTGTGATTTCTAATGAGTTTTGGAGTGTGTGTGCAAGCTGTTTGGGGCATCCAGCACCAGAGACCTACTCCTACTTTGGTAGCCTTTTAGGAAGTGGTTTAAGAATTGGAAGTGGAGCAAGAAGGAAGACTCAACAGCAGCCCAAACACCATTGTCCAACAGCCCAAACACCACTGTCCAACAGCTGAAAAACTCTGTTACAGCAGCATTTCAAACCTGGAAAAAGAGCAACTCACACCTTCATTTTGAGTAGCTTTCTGCAGCAGCAAGAAGACAAAGCTCACATTACTTCTAGGCCTCATTTCAAGTTTATTTACACCAAATATCACGGAATTTGCTGTTTGAAATTGTATTTTTTTTTCTTTGCTGCTTTTGAGCCAAGTGACTTGGAAAAATGCTCTTGAAGCAATTCCAAGTTCACAATTGAACATTGTAATAGTCCAATTTCGTTTTCTTAGTGTGGAAGTGTGTCAAGGAGCTCCAAGTGTCACTTGCACTTTCACTTAGGGCCGTCTAACATTTACATTCTTGCATCTTTATTGCTTTCTTTAATTTCTTGCTTAATCTTTTTGTTTGTTTTTTTAAGTCTCCGTGGTATATAGGATTGCATACATTTAGTCAACCTTTCTTTGGTTTTAGGTTCAATTCATAACATTTGAAAAGAATTTGAAGAATTTCTACTTAGAAACTAAGGTAAAAGATAACTCTAAGGAAACTCTGGCTAAGGAAGAACTTGGTTTCTAAGCTTGTCCATTTGTGACTCACCTCTTCTTCCTGGGAGCTACTTAGAAACATCTTTTGCCTCTAGAATCTCTTTAGAAATTTTTCACTAAAAACAAAGAAAGCTTGTGAAAATCTTTTCACTCATTACTTGTCAAATATTTTGAAAACTTTGTGAAAACCTTATCCTTTGACAAGAATGAGTCAATCAAGTGTGCAAGGAAGTTTGAAACCCCATAGTGAGAGTTCTTTAAGGGAGGAATTTGAGCAAAAATTTGAACAAAGGGATA
The DNA here is from genome assembly GCF_029865625.1 of Vigna umbellata. Taxonomy (NCBI): domain Eukaryota; kingdom Viridiplantae; phylum Streptophyta; class Magnoliopsida; order Fabales; family Fabaceae; genus Vigna; species Vigna umbellata. The sequence continues at coordinate 22,220,445 of NC_142174.1, forward strand.
GAGAGATTAGTGAGCTCAAAGACATGATTAGTCAACTTTTGACTAATCAAGACAAAAAGAAAGAGAGATCTTCCCATAGGAGAATAGAAGAATCATCATCTTCTCATAGTGAGCTTGAGCAATATAGTAGTCACCACAATGATGACCACTACCAAATGCCTCCTAGAAGACATCATAGAGTTAGAGAGCACCATCCAAGAGAGCCCAAAATTGATCTTCCTTCCTTTCATGGAAAGGATGATGTGGAAGAGTACCTAGAATGGGAAATGAAAGTTGAACAAATGTTTAAGTGCCACCAAATAGACGATGAAAGGAGAGTCACCATGGCTTCTCTAAGCTTTCAAGGCTATGCCTTAATTTGGTGGACAGCCTTGGTCAAGGATTATAGGCTAAGACACCTACCTCCCATCAGATATTGGAATGAGTTGAGAACCGCCTTGAGAAGAAGACATGTACCAGCCTATTATGATAGGGAATTAATGGATAAGCTCCACAAACTCCAACAAAGAAACATGAGTGTTGAAGAGTATAGGCAGAAAATGGAGTTGCTTATGTTGAGAGCTGGAATAAGAGAGGAACAAAGGATAACAATTGCTAGGTTCCAAAGTGGACTCAGCTATGACATAAGAGATAGGGTTGAACTTATACCCTACAATGATCTCAATGAATTAGTCCAACTTTGTGTGAGGGTGAAGCAACAACTCAAGAGGAAAAGCTCCACTAAGAAAGATTACCCTCATAGTTCCAACCATAAGAAAGAGTACAAGAGGGAGGGTAGTCTAACCAAGCCAAGATATGAAGAAGTTAGAGAGAGAGAGGAAAAGAAAAAGTCAAAGAACCTTCAAGAGATCATAAGAGTAAGGAGACTAAGTGCTTTAGATGTGGGGAAAAAGGGCACTATGCATCTGAGTGTCGCAATAGAAGGTCAACTTTCATCCTTGAGCATGAGAGTGAAAGTGAGGGTTCTTCATATAGTGAGTCTGAAACATCCACTTCTGAAGAAGAAGAAGCTTTACCTTGTGATGGTGACTTACTTATGGTAAGGAGACTCCTGGAAAGTAAACATGTAGAATTAGAACAGTCACAAAGAGAGAACCTATTCCACACAAGATGCAAAGTTTTGGAAAAGACATGTTCAATGATTGTGGATAGTGGTTCTTGTTGTAACTGTTGTAGTTCTAGAATGGTAGAGAAGCTTGGCTTAACCATTATTCCTCATCCTAAACCTTACAAACTTCAATGGATCAAAGAGGATGATGGAATAGTAGTTAAAGAACAAGTAAGAGTACCCATTTCCATTGGCAAATATAGAGAAACAAGTCAATGAATTATTGAATAAAGGGTGGATCCAAAAGAGTTTAAGTCCTTGTGTTGTGCCTGTGTTGTTGGTTCCTAAGAAGGATGGATCTTGGAGGATGTGTACAGATTGTAGGGCCATCAACAACATAATTGTCAAGTATAGGCACCCCATTCCTAGGCTAGATGATATGTTGGATGAATTACATGAGCAAATCTTTTCACCAAAATTGATCTCAAAAGCGGATACCATCAAATAAGAATTCATGAAGGAGATTAATGGAAAACTTCTTTTAAGACCAAGTTTGGTTTGTATGAATGGTTAGTCATGCCCTTTGGCTTGACCAATGCTCCAAGTACATTCATGAGATTAATGAATCATGTCCTTAGGGAATGCATAGGAAGATTTGTAGTGGTCTATTTTGATGACATCTTAATTTATAGTCAAAGTCTTCAAGAGCACCTTAACCATGTCAAAGAAGTCTTGCTTCTTAGAGAACATAATCTCTTTGCCAACTTTGATAAATGTACTTTTTATCAAGAAAGTGTGATTTTCCTTAGTTTCAAAGTTGGAAAAGAAGGTGTACATGTTGATCTAGAGAAGATCAAAGCTATACAAGAATGGCCAACCCCTAAAAATGTAGGAGAGGTGAGAAGTTTTCACGGGTTAGCAAGTTTTTATAGAAGATTTGTGAAAGACTTCTCCACCATAGCTGCTCCTTTAAATGAGCTAGTCAAGAAAGATATGCCTTTTCTTTGGGGTGATAAGCAAGAGTTGTCTTTTGAGACTTTGAAACAGAAGTTAACTCATGCACTTATTCTAGTTTTGCCTGATTTTTCCAAAGCCTTTGAACTAGAATGTGATGCATCTGGGGTAGGTATAGGAGCTGTTTTAATACAAGGAGGACATCCCGTAGCTTACTTTAGTGAAAAACTTAGGGGCCTACCTTGAACTATCCTACCTATGACAAAGAGTTGTATGCCCTCATTAGAGCTTTAAAAAGTTGGGAGCATTACTTGGTAACTAGAGAATTCATAATACACACTGACCATGAATCTCTCAAGTACATTAAAGGGCAAGCAAAGCTAAACAAAAGACATGCAAAGTGGGTGGAATACCTTGAGCAATTTCCTATGTCATCAAACACAAAAAGGGGAGTACTAATGTTGTTGCGGATGCTTTATCTAGAAGACATGCATTATTAGTAACCCTAGGATCCCAAATATTAGGATTTGATGACATAAAAGAGTTATATGAAAATGATGAAACATTTGCATCCATTTATTCATCATGTCTTAAGAAGCCTTTTGATGGATTCTATCTTTCTGAGGGGTATCTTTTTAATAAAGGAAAACTTTGTATACCCCAAGGATCCATTAGAAAACTTCTTATCAAAGAGAGTCATGGAGGAGGACTCATGGGCCATCATGGAGTTGATAAAACTCTAAACATTTTGAAAAGTAAATTTTATTGGCCACAGATGAGAATAGATGTTCAAAGGCATTGTTCTAAATGTATAGCTTGTTTACAAGCTAAGTCCAAAATTATGCCTCATGGACTCTATACACCTCTTCCTATAGCTAATACCCCTTGGGAGGACATAAGCATGGACTTTGTCTTAGGATTGCCAAGAACTCAAAGGGGGTATGATTCTATATTTGTGGTAGTAGATCGTTTTAGTAAAATGGCTCATTTTATACCATGCCACAAAGTAGATGATGCTAGCTATATTTCTAGACTCTTCTTTAAAGAAATAGTGAGATTGCATGGCTTACCCAAAACTATAGTGTCTGATAGAGATGTGAAGTTCCTAAGCCATTTTTGGAAAACTTTATGGGAAAAGCTTGGAACTAAACTTCTATTTTCTACTACATGTCACCCACAAACTGATGGGCAAATTGAAGTAGTAAATAGATGTTTATCTACATTATTAAGGGTAATATTAAGAGGTAATAACAAATCTTGGGATGAACATCTACCTCATATTGAATTTGCTTATAATAGAGTAGTCCACAAGACTACTAATCTTTCTCCTTTTGAGGTTGTTTATGGTTTTAACCCTATCACACCTCTTGATTTACTACCTCTTCCAGAATCACCTTCTTTTCTTCATAAAGAAGGTGCTTCTAAAGCGGAGTTCATCAAGAAGTTACATGAGAAAGTCAAAATCCAAATTAAAAAACAAACTCAAAAATATGCAGAATACAACAACAAAGGGAGAAAGAAAATAGTTTTTGAAAAAGGAGACCTAGTTTGGCTTCATTTGAGAAAGGAAAGATTTCCCTCTCAAAGGAAGTCCAAACTTAGTCCAAGAGGAGATGGTCCATTCAAGGTGGTCAAAAGGATAAATGATAACGCATACATCTTAGATCTCCCTGAAAGTTATGGTGTAAGTCATACTTTTAACATCTGCGACTTAATTCCTTTCACAGGGAATGATCAACAGGTTGAATCAGATCTGAGGACAGATCCTTTTCAAGAGGGAGGGTCTGATGGAAGACCATCTAAGACACACATTGGACCTCTTACTAGAGCCATGGCAAAGAGGATTCAAGAGGAAGAAGGATCACCTACCATTTTGCTTCTATGGAAGGTAATTTGCATTAATCCTTCTTCCCATAATTAAAAGCACATTTTTTCTTTGCTTTGTAGGATTAATAAAATTGGAGGGAGCAGCTGCCAGCATAGCATTTGAGCACATGAAAAGAGAGACTTGGAGGGAGAAGCTTGCTGCCAAAGCTATAAAAAAAGCTCATAACTTAGCTAGCCCAGCTTTCACGTGTGCTGCTGAGTTGGAATAAGAATTCAGAATTGGTGTTGTTTCACGTGTGCTGCTGAGTTGGAATGAGGCATGTTTGGAGCTGAAGCAAATTGGCGCCTTTTTCATTTGCTTTTGGATTGAATTTCATTTCAGATTTGAGGCTCTTATCTTCCTATAAATAGGATACCTCTTCCTTTTGTAGACACTTTTGAGCTTAGTCTAATTGCTACATAAATGAAATTCCAGCTTATCTTTGCTCTTGAGTCAACCCAATTCTTCACTTTCTTTCTCCTTACCTCTAGCTTCCTTCCAAAGTAGAAGGCCCTCTGAGCTGAGAGGTTCTAACCCACTCCATTCTTCATTGAAACCATACCATTCTCTGCATCTATTTCAGAATTTCGCTACCTTCATTGCTCACTGGAACGCTTGCTGTTTGGCTTTCTGGTTCAATGCGTCTCACCCATAGCAAGCTTCCATCATATGGAATACCCTTTATCGCCTCAGTTGCATTTGAATCGAGACAAAAACCTATCTCTTTTTGCTTCGGTTCTAAATCGAGACAAAAAGTCAACTTTCTCACCTGTATATACCGTGGTTGGTAAACCGCTACGTATAAATGAAAATAACTGCTCATTTTCCTTTACTGCACTAGTATAATCTCCTTTATTTTATATATGATAATTATATATATATATATGTGTGTGTGTGTTTGTTATTATCTGTTTTTTTTAATTTAAATCAAGTACGTGACATTTAGTTACCGTAAAATGAATTTTTGGAATCAATGGTTTGAAGTGATTATTTCTTTAAAAGAAAAATACAGAAAAAATCGTTTGCTTTTATATATATTGAAATCATTAATTTTAAGTTAATGAAAGACAAAATACCAACTTTTTTTTATAGAGATCAAAATAAAAAAAAACACGCTCATATTTTATTTTATATTGATTATTATTTTATCTCTAGGAACATACAAACGTATTGTTATATAAATAACATTATTCAGTTGTTTTGTGTATTTTACTTTGTAACTTTTGGTCGTTACCTAACACACTTATCTTTTGTTTCATGAGAACACCATGTTTGAACCTATAATAATAACTTCTTTTTGTAGCCAAGGGTTTCTGTTGATGTTGGTGGTTTGTCGTATTTGGGATAGACAGGAGGGGAAAATGGTTATCAAGAAGATAGTCAACATAAGTGTCGTGAAATTTATTGACTAAACAGTGTGTTTGAAATATAAATTTCTTTTCCTCTCTATAACAAAAGGCAAAGATTTTGTGCAAAATATTATATATTTTTTAAATGTTTTTATATTTAAAAGTCGAATATATAAGAGACCCTCGTTAAGATTATCACTCGATAAGACTATAAATTATTAAAAGATTTCTGTAGACTTTTCTTTTTTAGTTAAAAGAGTGAGGAAAATAATTGTGTTTTTTCAATCCAGTTCGGCAAATTACCGCATTAAGAAATTTTTAGAAATCAGCTGCACTGCTAACACGTGGCGTATATCTTGTTTCTTTTTTCTATCTGTTTTTATGTCACAATTTTGTTATTCCGTTTTATATTTAATGACAGTCATAAGTCAAACTTTAGATAATATAAAATACTCACAAGTCATTCACCACATACTTGAACGTGGGCACTTTTAGATAAATTATAGGCTTTGTCGTGGTCAACATGAAAAAAAAAACACAATTGATAAATATTTAATGGTAAGATGCTTAATTTAAAAGGTTTAATACTTATTTTTATTATTTTGGTCTCTTTATAGAGTGTGTTCAAAGTTGTCATTTTTTTCAAAAGTTCACTAATGTCCTATATTTTGCAAAAACGGTTCACGTTAGTTCTTTTTGCTTATAGCGTTAAAAAGGTTAACGACATACTTGTTTTGCTGGCAAAAACTTGATGACGTGTACAATTATTATTGACGTGGCACTCTGAGATCATTTGATGCCAATGAAAAGATGTAACATGGCAGATCCCTTTTCACCCAAAATTAGGGTTTCACAATTGCAGCATCCATTTTCTTCCTCTCTAGCATTGACACCAATTTTTTCTGATTTTCTTCCACCATCAACAACATTGTTGCTAAAGTTGTCTTGAGGTTTGTCATTTCATTCTCCAAAATGACAATCTTAGCATCCATTTTTTAATGCGACATTCATCTACCCTTTTCCTAAATTTCTGATCCCTTTCCTCCAAACTTCCCCTCTCAATAAATCCAATAGATGAGAAAAGTTTGATGCAATCAAGAAGCGTTATAGGTAATAACACATAAATCATTAAATGAAATAAAGAAACTGGTGGGTATTGTTTCTGTAAAGAACAAAATTATAGTGGAGAAACCCTTCTACAACAACCAACCAACAGTTAAGCTCCTACAAAGAACTACTGCCCCCACCTAAAATAAACATGTTTAATTTTCACCTAGAGGACTTTATACTCTGATTGCATTATCTAATAACACAAGACCCTCTTTCCTTGCTCTGTTAAAAAGTGTGAGCGAAACTAAACACAAAAATCCTGAAACAGAAACCCTAAATTGCGTATTCTTTCTCATGAGTTCATCGTTCTCGCGCAAAATAGAACTAGAAACTCATTTACATCGCGTGGACCGAATCGTAGTGCCATGGCGTTCTCCTTCGTGCAACAATCGCGTCGCCGTTTTGAATACCTGAATCGTGCTTCCACGACAATTCGTGGTATAACCTCCAGTTGCAGAGAAAGCCCTTGCCCATTCTACAATTGTGAAACCCTATATTTTGGTGGAAAGGGATCTGCCACGTACCATCTTCTCATTGGCCTCAAATGACCTCATAGTGCCACGTCAACAATAATTGTACACATCATCAAGTTTTTGCCAGCGGAGCAAGTCTGTCGTTAGCCTTTTTAACGCTGTAAGCAAAAAGGATTAACATGAACCGTTTTTGCGAAATATAGGACGTTAGTGAACTTTTGAAAAAAAAGAGGACAACTTTAAACACAACCTACAAACCGAGAGACCAAAATAGGTATTAAACCATTTAAAAATTTAAAACAATAAATGCATGCAACTAAAATTACACAATTTTATAGAAGACGACAAAAATTAACTAAATCATGTATCTCCATTAAATTTTTTCCACCTAGTGGGCTATTGAGCCCAACATGTAATGCATTCTAAAAGATAATTACCATAATATTTTTGTTATCTAGAGTTACCTTTTAAAACTATGCAATGAATAATATCAGATGTAAAGTTTTCATATAAGTATTCTTTGCAATGTTTTAATTACATAATAAGAATGAGGAAAGCATTGCCATTAATCGGCAAAGAATTAAACAATATTAGAAGAGATTATTATTTTGATTACTACGAAAAAAAATAAATAAAACAAGTATCACAACTTTACAGTAATTTACTTTCTAGATTTTTGACACATCTCGGTCCTCTTTTGAGTTGAATCCAATCCTAATGAAAAATATAAATTAATTGAAGTATAGTAAAATTAACACTAAAAAGAAAATAAAGTATTTAAAAAGAAATAAGGTAGCCTAGTGTTAAAAAAATTGAAGGGGAAGTGAGGGAGGACATAAGTTCAATTCTATTTATTATTATTTAGGAGTTCTAATTAATATTAGTTTTGTGGGTTTAAAAAGGAGGATGTGAGAGATTGTTCCTTAAAAAAATTATGTTATATATATATATATATATATATATATATATATATATATATATATATATATATATATATATATATATATATATATAATTTTAGATTTTTTATGTTAATTTTAAGTCTGACAATCATATATAAGACATGTAAACTTTTTTTACTTAACTACCATGAAACACCCATGACAATACAATTGATGCAATGAAAATCTATGAAGATATAGAACACATACCATGGAAACATAAAACACATACCTCGATGACATATTTAACCCATAAAAACATCAATGTAGTTAGAGCCACTGCCACTGGGGCTGGGCCTTATTTAACAAACTATACTAAACTACAGTTATTTATATTATATTATACTTAAAAAAACTAAATTAGTATATACTAAAATTTAATTAAACTATTCTTTGTTTAATGTGAAGAAAAACTGAACTTTACATTATTTCAGTTAAGTTAACTGTGTGAACCTATTGTACAACTATGTTGCAATTATTAAGGCACCGAAACAAAGAGTTATAATAATGTTCAAAACTCAAACTCTGCTGCAACTATTAAGATGGAAATGTTCTTCTTTCAATGACTTTGGATTTGAAATTATCTCATCTGCAACTATTAAAGAATTTTATATGTCTTTATTCTATAATAATATATTCTTTTCAAATCCGCATCTCTTGTTCAAAAGCAGGCTTGAAGAAATTTTACATAAATGGATTCAACAATTTCAATATTTTTCTCTGTTTTAGACAAAGAAAAAGCATTTAAGAAAACAAAGAGTTATAATAATGTCTGTTAAAAGGTTTGTTTGTTTTGTTAGCAGAGAAAGGAAGACGATCAATTCAGAGTTATGGCATGCTTGTGTTGGACCTTTGGTGTCTTTTGAATGTTGTTGATAATAGAAGACTTTATTATATAGTTTTGATAAAATATTATTTTTACTATTGAACAAGTTTTCATTAAAAAGGGAAAGTGTAATGATTCAATAATTAGTTATTTATGATATTACTTGCAGTGTTCTAAATTTGAGTTAATAATTCACTGAATTACACTGTATTATACCTAAACTAAAAAATAATTCAATTAAATTCGTCTAAAATATTTTTTAGCCTAATTTAATTCGAATGAACTATTTTATAGTAAACTATAAACTTTTATAGTACAGTAGTATAGTACACTTTATTCACCTCTAACTACCACGAAACACCTATAACTACACAAAAAATCCACCAACAACAAAGGGAGACATAGTTTTCAAACCAACAAAGTAGAAATTTAGAAAACTAACCTCAATATACACAAATGCAATCGGAAAATTTTTTCCCTACAATAAACCACAAAAGATTAAGAAAATAAACTATTTTGGTCACCAACGAAGTCTCCACACACCCAGGGTCATCATGGAAGAAGACAAAAGTCGCATGCATAGGTTTTTATAATAGAAAAGTAAGGAAAAAAAGTTGCACACAGTATTTAAAAAACTCATTTACACCAAACTCATTATTGTCGAACATTAAAAAACCCATTTACATTGGAATTTCTAATTGACAAAAATTTATGTCGAACGTTATAAGACCCGATTTAAAAAGTTTACTCTAATTAGAAAAACTATCACAATAATTTTTTAATGTCTTATTCTTTATTCTGACCCATAAATCATGTGACGTAAAAGGCCTCTTTTACCACTAGTGACACTTGTTATATATTATCTTCTCACATTTTACTAGCTCTAAATTCCTCTCTTCTTATGACAACTTAACCTAAATATCCTCTAAACCACTAAGATATACCTAGTCAAAGTGTGAGACTGAAAAAAAAAATGATAATCTAAATTATATTTGTGTCATTAAGATGGTATATTCATAATTGTAAATTATTCTCGTTATATATTTGTTTATATTTGATGATATATATATATATATATATATATATATATATATATATATATATATATATATATATATATATTTATATATATATATATATATTTATATTTATTTATTTATTTTGCACCTTTTCCTATTACCATAGGATAGGATTAGTAGTTATTTTGTCTCATGAAACACAATCAAAGTTAAATACCATTTTGAATTGAACTATATTAAATAGAAGATTATGATTTTTCCTACAGTACATAACCATACCTACCCCTAAGCCTAATCGACTATGTTGTTTCAAATGTTTCACGTAACTACAATATGAGTCTATATTAACATAATATGAACCTATTTAACATGATTTTTTAGTTGAAAATTTAATGTTCATTGTAAAACCTTGGAAAACTGGTATTTTATGAATAGTTTTATTATAAATAGTTTTGTTATAAACGAATTTCATTATTTTAAAATGTACCATCTCTCTAGAAAATACTATTCTAGAGTTCTCTACCTTCTCTCTAAGAGTTTTGACTCTTGAGTCATCTATTTGATGATCAGGAGGTGTCTAGACGATAACGGCATCAAGGTGTACAAATCTAACCGATCAATTTCTATCTTAGAACAAGTAAGTTTCTACTCATTTTTACCTTTTAGCTTCGGTCCATGATCATGCATAGAAACTATTTTGCATGTATCATTTAGCCTTCCTTTCTTGTTCTTGGTTGATATAGAGTTCTAAGGACTCTGTCTGTTTTCAATATGGTGTCTTATTTGTTTGTCTAGAGATTTCTTGTGTTTCAAGCAATCGACGAAATGTTTCTTTGAGTTGGGCGGATTTCTTGTGGGGTAAGGGAAGTTAGACCTTGTTTTAGATTATTTTGGTTGTCAAACCCCTGAAAATGACACTTGGAAGGAAGGGACAGATGTCTCAAATAAAAGAGTTTGAGCATTTTATAGAATTTCCCAAAGCATAGCTCATCCCATTTTCTTAGAATATGTATCTCTCTAAAACTCAAGCCTATTCTTTTCTCCTCCTTCTCTCTAGAAACTCTTCATCTCATTTCATCTTTTCTTCAACCCGCCATAGTCTAAGCAATTTTGGGAGTCAAGATCTTCTTATCCACCGATCAAAATCAAGTTTATAATCGGTAAGTTCACTCTCTTCCTAGAAATTATGTTTCCTGGTACATGCAAGCCAAGTTCCTGACTGCATGTGCTCATCATTTTCTTATTCTCGTTTCTAATCACTTTCTTGGTCTCTTGGGGTGATCATTCCTTCTCAATTGGTGAGCTTTAGGTGTTATAGGATTTTGGTGTGTGGTGCTCGCAATTCTGCAGTTTGATTTAGCTTGTTGTTCGGTCCAGTTATAAGGTAAGGGAAGCTAGCTAATTTAATTACTTGGTTTTGATGTATGAAAATGTTGTTTGATGATATTGAATGTATGTGAAATTGAATGAATTGGTGTTCGGTGTTGTTGGTGTGGAATATTGATGCTGTGTTTATGATGATTTTGTATCTGCATGATTATGGTTCAGTGGCCGAGTGAAATTGGAAGGAAGTGTGGTAGTGGAAATGGGGAAATTGTGTTCGGTTTGGGTTTGGTCTGTATAGGAAATTTGATTCTCGGTCATTGAGTTCATGATTCTATAGAATTGACTCTCAAATCTATGATGAAACTCTCTTAGCGATGTATGAAAGGTTTAAACCATCTTAGTCTAGTGTAAAGAAGGTGTTTGATATATGTTTGGAGGATTAGAAGTTGGAAGATTGTAGTGAAATTGGTAAGGTTTGGTGTTGATCATAGTTCTGCAGTTATTCTGCAGAATTATGTAGTTCGCTGAGGGTCTTTAATTGACTGTTCGATTTTTCTTTGGTGCACGGTCTTAACTGAGTTTTGCTATTGTGGATTCTCAATTAATGACCGCTCAGTCTTGTGTTGATTTTCAATTTAATATAGCATTCGGTCTAGACATAACTTTTGATTGTAAACAGCGTTCAATATGTCATATGCTTTAACTGTTAATGACTGCTCGGTCACATACTGTCCTGGTAGTGCTCGATCATTTACCAACACTCGGTTTCAGAAGCGCTCGGTCTTGTACTACCAGTTATGCTAGTGTTAGCGCTCGGTCTCGGTAGTGCTTGGTCTTGTACTAGTACTCGGTTTGTATTGGTGTTCGGTCTAAGCTCTAAGTGTTTGATCTAAATCAAATGTGTTCGGTCTAAGCCACTGGTGTTCAGCCTAAGCCAATAGTGATCGGTCTAAGGCATTAGTATTTGTTTTAAATCATAAGGGTTCGGTCTAAGATTCAAGTGTTCGTTTTAGCTTTAGAATTCGGTTGTTCTGGCATTCAGCTTCAAAGACGTTCAGCTCATGATTGAGTTTTTACTCTTTACATGACCTTTCGGTTATATTCACATATGGAGAGTGTTCGACCATTCGGTCTTGTTCATAAGATTTGTTGATCTTGTCGTTCGGTCGTGCTCAAGGGTGATGATTGTTTTACTGTTCGGTTTGATGTTGTTTAAATGTGTTATGGATGAGAAAATATGTTTGTATTAAGGTTTGGTATTTATAATGTGATATGAAAGAGAATTCCAAAGAGGAATGTCTTAGTGGTGGTTTCAATGTGGTGAAAGTATGAATATGGTCAGACTAAGTTGGCGTTCATCCTGACATTCTAATGGTCACCGAATCTCAAGTAGAGAATGGTGGCGCATGTGGTGAGAATAGCAAGAGGCCTGGTTGCGTATAGCTTGGGGTTCTAGCTATTGGACTAAATTCATGTGTAGTTTGTGGTTTCCAACTACAGTGAGGGATGAAGGGCTAACCTCGTGTGGCGGCTTGGGTTTCCAGCTATGGTATTCATGGGGTTTCCAGTTTACCTTTCCACGAGTGCAAGAACACCGTAGCTACATAATTCATACAGTCCGGACAGTCAGAGTAAAAGTGGTCAGTTATAACATGCGTGTATGATTTTCGTAGATAGATGATTGTAGTATATGATTGCATGAATTGTATGTTTACATAGTTAATTAAATTATACTAGCTTACCCTTATTTTCCTGTCTTGTCATGTTGTCCTTCTGTCGTTCTTGTCATTGCAATGATCACTCTGTGGGTGTGAGCAATAAAACAAATGTATAATACATTCTCTTCAACTAAAATATAAAGTTGTAAACTCGAATCACCATGAGCCAAGAGCAACCCGAGAGGCCTCAAACGGAAAAAGATCCAATCAAATACGACAACGTTTTAGACGTCTGATCTATAGTGTCAGACGTCTATATAGACGTTTGACCTGTATGGATAGGACATCTATATAGACGTCTGACCTGTGTGGATCGGATGTCTATATAGACGTTTGACCTATTGGGTCCGACGTCTCATTAACGTCACCCATATAGACGTCGGGCAGAGATCAGACGTTAAAAGCCCAAAATAACAAACGTCTAAAGCCCTTTCTGTAGTAGTGTACGTATCTACTGTATAATGTAAATTTGATTTTATTTCCAATTAATTTAAAATTTTCAATACACTTTATATAGATACATATACATTACTTAATACGTAAATAAGAAGTTGATTCTCTTTTTATTTTAGAAGTCCTACATCGACTAGAGATAAGGCTAAATTATAATATATAAGTGAGGTGCAAAGCTCACCTTACAAGACGGTTTTGTGCGGTTGAGTTAGGCTTAAAACCCACTTTCTAATATGAGCCGGTTTGTGGGGTTGAGTTAGGCTTAAAACCCACTATTTTAACATGGTATCAGAGCCATGGTTAGACCCCATCCTAGCGATATTTCTTGCTTCTTGGGCATTTATATTCCACCCGTTGTCGGGCCACTATCGGACCACCCATTTCTACTATCACGCTCGAGATGTCTATACCTCGGCGTGAAGGGGGTGTGTTGGAAGTCCCACATTGACTAGAGATAAGGTCAAATTATAATATATAAATGGGGTGCAAACCTCACCTTACAAGCCGGTTTTGTGGGGTTGAGTTAGGCTTAAACCCATTTTCTAATATGGTATCAAAGCTACGGTTGGAGCCTATCCTAACGATATTTCTTATTTCTTGGACATTTCTATTCCACCCGTTGTAGGACCATTATCGGACCACCCAATTTCAATTATCACGCTCGAGATGTTTGTACGTCGGCGTGAAGGAGGTGTGTTGGAAGTCCTACATCAACTAGAGATAAGGCCAAATTATAATATACAATTGAAGTGCAAACCTTACCTTACAAGCCAGTTTTGTGGAGTTGAATTAGGCTTAAAACTCCCTTTCTAATATTTTATTATTTTATGTTCCTCTTTTAGGCTTTGTTCTCTTGAGGGTAATTGGGGGAGATGTTTTGGGGGAGATGATTTGGGTGGATTTGAGGGTAATTTTGTAGTTGTTTTTTTGAGTTGATTTGTGGGTAATTGAGAGTGGATTTGGAAGTAAAGTTTGTGAGAATTAGTGTAGGATTTGATGATGTGATAGATTTAAAAAAATAGTTTAATTGTTAGAAATGAAAGATTACAAAAATGTCCCTAGTTATAAATATAATATAAAATGTAATTTATTAATGTTATATTTATTTGTATAAATGTTTATATAGAGACAAAAAATATAAAGAATTTATAAAATAATAATTATTAAATGATATAAATTATAATGCAGTATAAAATGAATTTATTTTTTTCAAAATTTAGTATTTGTTTGTAATATAACTTACTACGAAGTCGTAAAAATTTTTTTCGATAGGTAAGTGAGAGTGATTAATGTTAAAGAAATAAATAATTAAATGAAGTTGAAATATTCAAGTACGTCAAATAAGTGGCAACAATTTAACATACAAATATATGGAGTAATAGGTAAGGTAATATATCAAACACACAATTCAATTTAAGGGAAAATAAGTAATGTAATACATAATCGGAATAAAAATTAACTTAGTCATCGAAACGGTGAAGAATCTTGTTAACATTCTGATTGAGGTTAGCAAATAAAGTACTGGATGGACGAACGCGACTCTCTGTTTGGTCAGTTAAATGAACTGACTCTTATTGAAGGTATAATGATACTTAGAAAAATTTCATCATATAGATCTTGGGCCAGATTTAATGTACCAAGGATGGTCAATGACACATAGAATTTTCTTTGAAGACTTTTGCATATGAAGAACCGATGCCAGTTTTGAACGAACGTAAGAAGATGAATATTGAAATGTTGGAACGAACGCTATTTTATCAAAGTGGTTATTCAATATGACGATCGCTCTTTAGGACGAACGCTTGGTATAAGACCGAGCGCTATTTAGAACGAACGCTTGGTATAAGACCAAACACTATTTAGAACGAACGCTTGGTATAAGACCAAGCACTATTTAGAACGAACGTTCGGTATAAGACCGAGCGCTATTTAATTCAGTATTATTTAATTTAAGGCGTACGACAACTCTATGTTGAGCCGAACGCTCAAACATAGTAATTCAATGAAAACGCTCGTTCTCAAACCGAACTCTTCCCAAATGAAACAATTCTCTTCTAAGTCTTTTTCAGGGAAACCGAACAGTATAAGACCGTTCGATAACGAGCGTAATTTATCATAGGGAATTTATCAGATCCAGATTTTCACTATCTTAAATTTAACATTTATTCATACGATTTAAACTCCTATGAATTCTTATCCACATTAATTTTCATACTTTATAACCTTAATTCACATCATCAAATCCAACTATAGACTACTCATTCATCCTTCATACACATCAAAATCAACATGCAGTACAACCAAATCAAAAATCATGTTCATCCAGTACAACAGGTTTCGTTCAAACATATCAAATCAGCACATATACATATATTTCATACAGATAGACCATATCATACTTTCATACAATCGTACAAGTATAAATTAAATATATAAGCTTCCCTTACCCGGATCAGTATACGAACTTCCTAAAGCAAGGTATGGTGCGTCCTCTAACAGCGTTCTACCCTCAGTTTTACTAAACACTTTCACTTGATCTAAACACCAAAATCAGAGATGACTCAGATATAATCCATGCATGAACCCAGAACTTGTTTTCGCATGAAACCCTAATGGACGAACTACTAGAGAAGAGTACTTACCAGCTCAGATTCTAATTCTGTTCGGTCCAGAATAACGTCCGCGTCTCCGAGAACGTTCCTACGGTTCTGAAATGAAATCGGAGGAGAAGGGAATGAATTACAGTAGAGAGAAGGTGAACTGGTTCTAGAGAGAAGGTGGAGAAAAATGGAGAAATCAGTTTTGAGGAAGAAGGTGAATGCATGCAGAGAATGGGAAGGAGTGTTTTCAGAAAATTAAATTCTCTTTCCCAAGTCAAACGGACGTTCATTCACACGCGGACACCTGTCTTCCACTACTGATTTTTAGAAGGTTCCAGCATGACACATGGCAGATGGGTGGCAGAGAGTGTGAGTGGATTTTTAATGTTCTGAGTAATGGCATGGGTGCGTTTTTCAATGCTTGGCAGAGTGGTTTAATTACATTAAATCTGATTGGACAGGTGTTTTGCAGAGTTAAATATCTAGGGTCTTACATTTTCCCTAACTACAAAAATTTTCGACCTCGAAAATTAGTACTAACCCGGAAATAAATGAGGATACAAGTCCCTCATAGCATCTTCGACTTCCCACGTTGAATCACCAGTCTTCGCGTCCCACACCATTTTGACTAGACGAACGTCTTTTCCTTTGTATAGCTTGGTGCGGCTGTCTTCCACACGCACTGGTTGCAACTCCAGCGTTCGGTCGTGGCGTAGTGGAACGTCTTCCAACTCCAATATATGAGAGGGGTTGGCTATGTACTTACGGAGTTGGGAAACGTGGAAGACTGGATGAAGATTTGATAGTTGAGGAGGCAAGGCAAGTTCATACGCCACTGGTCCAATCTTCTTCAAAATCTGGTACGGTCCTATGAACTTGGGTGATAGTTTCTTTGGATGAACGGCTCGGCCTACTCCAGTGATCGGGTTATGTCTTAAAAATACATGGTCTCCTGCAGCGAACTCCAAGGGTCTTCTTCTTCTATCCGCATATGATTTCTGCCTGCTCAGGGACGTCTTTAATCTATCTTGGATCAGCTTAACCTTCTCGGTCGTTTGCTGGATGAGCTCAGGTCCGGTTAGCACGTTCTCTCCTTCTTGAAACCAACATAGTGGCGTTCGACATTTTCTCCCATAAAGAGCTTCAAACGGCGCCATTCCAATGCTAGCCTGAAAGCTGTTGTTGTAAGTGAATTCCACGAGCGGCAAGACTTCATCCCAGGCACCCAAGTGATCTAGGACGCACGTCCTCAGTAAGTCTTCCAGCGTCTGGATGGTCCGCTCAGACTGGCCGTCCGTCTGAGGATGATATGCTGAACTCATCTGCAACTTGCTTCCCAATTCGCCTTGTAAGGATTGCCAAAACCGAGATGTGAATCTCGTGTCTCGGTCAGAAATTATGCTTGAAGGCACTCCATGCAGACGAACGATCTCCTTAATATATAACTTGGCCAAATTTGACATCGACATCTTCAAGTTCACTGCCAGGAAGTGGGCGCTCTTCGTTAGTCTGTCCACGATCACCCAAATCGAGTCATGATTTCTGACCGTGCGTGGTAGATGAGTCACGAAATCCATGGAGATGCTGTCCCACTTCCATTCAGGAATTTCCAATTGCTGCAATAGGCCGCCAGGTCTTTGGTGTTCCGCCTTCGCTCGTTGACAGGTTAGGCATGACGCTACAAAACGAGCGACATCGCTCTTCATTCTAGGCCACCAGAACGAACACCGAAGGTCTTGGTACGTCTTAGTCATACCTGGATGTATGCTAAGACGACTATGATGTGCTTCCTCCAATATGATTCGCTTTAGCTCGCCATCATTAGGAACGCACGTCCGTCCCATGTATCGTAACAAGCCGTCCGTTCCAGTGTTGAAATGTTTGGCCTGATCCGTACCGAGCGCGCTTAAAATCTTCAACAATTCCTCGTCCTCGCGTTGCTTCATTCTGATTCGGTCAAAGACGTCACTGGAAATTCTAAGGTTACAACATCTGATAACGTTCGTTCCCAGATCGAACTGTAACCTTAGGTCTCGGAAACTCTCCACCAAACTTAGCTCTTTAATCATCATCACCGAGACATGAACTGTCTTCCTGCTTAGGGCGTCCGCCACTACATTAGCTTTCCCCGGATGATAGAGCAACTCAAAATCATAGTCCTTCAAAAACTCTAACCAACGCCTCTGCCTCATGTTCAACTCCTTCTGATCAAATAAATATTTGAGGCTCTTGTGATCACTGAAGACTTGGAAAGTAGATCCGTACAAGTAATGCCTCCAAATCTTCAATGCAAAGACGACCGCTGCCAATTCCAGGTCGTGCGTTGGGTAGTTTTTCTCATGAATCTTCAGTTGACGAGACGCATACGCTACCGCTCGCCTCTCTTGCATGAGCACACAGCCCAACCCTTGATGAGACGCGTCGCAGTACACTTCAAAGGGCTTGGACGTGTCCGGAATGATCAGCACTGGAGCGCTCGTTAACTTATTCTTCAACTCTTGAAATCGTTCTTCACACAAATCAGTCCACGCGAACGGTTGGTCTTTCCTGGTAAGCTGTGTTAGTGGTGCTACTATCTTAGAAAATCCTTCAATGAAGCGTCTATAGTAGCCCGCGAGACCAACGAAACTCCTTACTTCTGTGACCGAACGTGGACTTTTCCATTCCAGTACCGCTCGTACCTTTGCTGGATCTACCGAGATCCCTCCAGCTGACACAACATGTCCCAAAAACTGCACCTCCTTCATCCAAAATTCACACTTGGACAACTTTGCATATAACTCCTTTTCTCTTAATACGCTCAGCACTGCCCTCAAGTGTTCTTCATGTTCGTCTTTGGTCTTGGAGTAGATGAGAATATCATCTATGAAGACGACCACGAACTTGTCCAGGTACGGCCTGAAAATGCGATTCATACAATCCATGAATACTGCAGGAGCGTTCGTCACTCCAAAAGGCATCACTACATAGTGTCCATAACGAGATCTGAAAGCAGTCTTCTGGATGTCGTCCTCCTTCACCCTGATTTGGTGATATCCCGAACGTAAATCAATCTTAGAAAACATCGTCGCTCCATGCAGTTGATCCAACAAGTCATCTATCCTTGGCAATGGGTACTTGTTCTTGATGGTCAGCTTGTTCAATTGCCTGTAATCTATACATAACCGAGAGCTGCCATCCTTCTTTTTCACCAAGAGCACAGGCGTTCCCCAAGGTGATACGCTCGGCCTGATGAACTGCTTGTCCATCAACTCTTCAATCTGCTTCTTGAGTTCAACCAACTCTGCAGGCGCCATTCGGTAAGGTTGAACTGATATAGGTGCTGCTGTCGTCACCAAATCAATGGTGAATTCAACTTCACGAACGGGAGGCAGTCCAGGGATCTCTTCCGAAAAGACGTCCGTAAATTCATTCACGATCGTTCGTTCAATACTGCCCTCCCTAGACGTTCGTTCATTTCCCAATCCTCCGAACTCTTGGTCTTCATGCGTCATGATCAGAAAACAGCTCGCACCTTCCATTATGTCCTCCTTTAACTGACCGAGCGTTACAGATAATTCTTCTTCTTCTTCGTCCGGAAACACCAACTCCTTCTTCCCACAATCTATGAGAATGTGATTGGTAGCCAGCCAATCCATTCCTAAAATCACCTCCAACCCTTGAAGAGGTAGGCAGATAAGGTTTACTTTATACTTACGCCCTTCTACTTCTATAGGACACCTCACGCACATAGTGGACGTCCTAACCTCTCCAGCCGCTGGGGTTGACACCACCAGATCGAACTGCATCTCGCTCATTTCTAAACCCAGTTTGCCAACGCACGCCTTCGAGATGAAGGAATGTGTTGCTCCCGAATCAAACAATACGCAGCAAGATGTGCCATACACGAAGCATGTACTGATGATAAGTGTACCTGAATTGGCTGCCTCCGCCCCAGTTATAGCATAAACGCGTCCCACTGCTTGGGCTCGTCCACCTCTTTGC
Organism: Vigna umbellata; assembly: GCF_029865625.1. Classification (NCBI taxonomy): domain Eukaryota; kingdom Viridiplantae; phylum Streptophyta; class Magnoliopsida; order Fabales; family Fabaceae; genus Vigna; species Vigna umbellata. Next base: position 22,240,113 of record NC_142174.1, read on the forward strand.
GGATTCCTTCCGGCGGTTGGTGATCTCATTATCGCTCGCCCTCCAAAGTTGCAATCGTTCTCCACATGTCCATTCCTTCCACATTTGTTGCAGTGTTTTCCCCCCACCAGTTGAGGACAGAACGAACGGTAGTGTGGTCCACCACATTTAAAACAGGTGACGTTTCCTTGCTGCCCAGACTGTCCGGCAGGAATCAATGCTTGAGATCCACTCGTGTTTGTTGTCGGACGAGCGTAAGGAGATCCCCTCTGATTGACATTTCCCCTTGAGACGATCGGTCCCCTTACTGTTTGTTGTTTCTTGTGTCGTTCAGCTTCTGCCATGTTCTTCTCCAACACCTTGGCCCTCTCAACCATGGCAGGAAACGTTCGTATGCACAAGCTTGAAATCAGAACTTTCAAATCACTCCTTAGACCGTTCTCAAACTTCCGACATTGCCACTCTTCACTAGTGGCCATTGTATTGAATCTGACAAGGTGTTTAAATTTGTTGGTGTATTCTGAAACAGACATACCCCCCTGAACCAGCTGTAAAAACTCAACCTCCTTTGCAAAACGGACGCTGTCAGGGAAGTACTCTTCATAAAATTTGTTTCTGAACACTTCCCAAGTGATTGGTTGTTGAGCGTCCGTCAAAATGGCCCTCGCGCTCGCCCACCAGTGGCTCGCTTCTCCAGTTAGCAAGTACTCAGTATACGCCAAGCGGTTCTCATCCGGACACCTCTTAGCATTGAAGATCCTCTCCATATCCCGTAACCATTGATCTGCCTCGTCAGGGAGACATTTCCCACTGAACTTGGCTGGATGGTGTTGTAAAAAGCTCTCCAAACTCCACTCAGTAGCAGGTTGGGCAGCGTTGGAAGAGGATGCTCCAGGCGCACCTCTTGTTGCCGCTAGGATTTCCATTAGCTGCCTTTGGGTTGTTTCAGAGTTGGCACGAGAGGCCTCCAAACTCTGCATAGCGGCCTGGTTTTGCTGCATCAGTGTGGCGTTCTGCTCCAGTAACGTTGTGTTTTGTTGATGCAATCTTTCAACCACGGTTTCCAACAACCTAGTGTTGCTGGACGTATCAGACTCGTTCGGTTGCGGAGGAGGAGGGAGTCTAGGCGCCATTAGTTCTCTGGACCAAAGAAAAACGAGCGTTAGTAATGTTCAAGAGTTAAAACAATAACTCATTAAACACATAATAAGCACACAGCAAAAACATAGTGCACTCATAACCTACAGTGTCCCTTAAAAGAACAAAACTGCTCTGATACCACTAATGTAACATCCCAAAATACAGTAATTACCATAATCAGAATTAATTACATTAAACCAGTAAAACAGTGCAGTCTTTACCATAATGGATCAAAGTTCCAAAGCCGAACGGCTTATATACAGAAAATACCATTTACGAAACGAAAATAAGGAAAGTCTAGAACGAACGGTTTTACAAAATATTTAACCGAACGTCAAAATGAAATCTAACATTTACAATCCTATCATAACGAGCGTTCTAAGGCTCGGCTTTTACTTCCACCTCGACCAAATTCTCTTCTTCAATAACGTCTTCCAGAGTGGCCTCGCCTTCTGCTCACATCCACACGGATGATCATTGCAAGACAGGACGAACGTACATAGACAGTAGACAACACAAGGAAAAACAAAAGGGTAAGCTTATATAATTTAAATTATACATCAACACATACAATAAACATATCATTCCACACAAGCGCATAGTTTTAACATATAACAATCATGTAACATTATATAAATATATATATATATATATATATATATCTATATGACGACCGTCCGGACTGTATGATCTGTGTAGTTACAAGCGTCCTTGCACTCGAGTGATGTAGTAACCGGGATACACCTAATCAGCTGCCACTCGAGGTTAGTCCGTTCTTACGTCACCCATGTTAACTTATGGACTAAGGACCTCCTGCCATTCACACGCATGACTTATCCTCTCTACGTGAGAAGAGTAATCACTGAATATCAGGATGGACAGCGAGTCTTAACTTATCCACAGTCATACTTTACCAAATTTAATATTTAACATATCTGAGACGTTCCTCCTTGGAACGCTCGTCCAAAATCCATAATCATAGAATCACTCCATATAGTGTTCACACTGTAATTTCTTATGATTTATCATCAATTTCATCTTTAACTTTAAGAGCATAAAAGTACGAACGTTCAATCCTTTGAAGAATTAGGACGAACGTCCAAATAAAGTACTGGATGGACGAACGCGACTCTCTGTTTGGTCAGTTAAATGAACTGACTCTTATTGAAGGTATAATGATACTTAGAAAAATTTCATCATATAGATCTTGGGCCAGATTTAATGTACCAAGGATGGTCAATGACACATAGAATTTTCTTTGAAGACTTTTGCATATGAAGAACCGATGCCAGTTTTGAACGAACGTAAGAGGATGAATATTGAAATGTTGGAACGAACGCTATTTTATCAAAGTGGTTATTCAATATGACGATCGCTCTTTAGGACGAACGCTTGGTATAAGACCGAGCGCTATTTAGAACGAACGCTTGGTATAAGACCAAACACTATTTAGAACAAACGCTTGGTATAAGACCAAGCACTATTTAGAACGAACGTTCGGTATAAGACCGAGCGCTATTTAATTCAGTATTATTTAATTTAAGGCGTACGACAACTCTATGTTGAGCCGAACGCTCAAACATAGTAATTCAATGAAAACGCTCGTTCTCAAACCGAACTCTTCCCAAATGAAAGAATTCTCTTCTAAGTCTTTTTCAGGGAAACCGAACAGTATAAGACCGTTCGATAACGAGCGTAATTTATCATAGGGAATTTATCAGATCCAGATTTTCACTATCTTAAATTTAACATTTATTCATACGATTTAAACTCCTATGAATTCTTATCCACATTAATTTTCATACTTTATAACCTTAATTCACATCATCAAATCCAACTATAGACTACTCATTCATCCTTCATACGCATCAAAATCAACATGCAGTACAACCAAATCAAAAATCATGTTCATCCAGTACAACAGGTTTCATTCAAACATATCAAATCAGCACATATACATATATTTCATACAGATAGACCATATCATGCTTTCATACAATCGTACAAGTATAAATTAAATATATAAGCTTCCCTTACCCGGATCAGTATACGAACTTCCTAAAGCAAGGTATGGTGCGTCCTCTAACAGCGTTCTACCCTCAGTTTTACTAAACACTTTCACTTGATCTAAACACCAAAATCAGAGATGACTCAGATATAATCCATGCATGAACCCAGAACTTGTTTTCGCATGAAACCCTAATGGACGAACTACTAGAGAAGAGTACTTACCAACTCAGATTCTAATTCTGTTCGGTCCAGAATAACGTCCGCGTCTTCGAGAACGTTCCTACGGTTCTGAAATGAAATCGGAGGAGAAGGGAATGAATTACAGTAGAGAGAAGGTGAACTGGTTCTAGAGAGAAGGTGGAGAAAAATGGAGAAATCAGTTTTGAGGAAGAAGGTGAATGCATGCAGAGAATGGGAAGGAGTGTTTTCAGAAAATTAAATTCTCTTTCCCAAGTCAAACGGACGTTCATTCACACGTGGACACCTGTCTTCCACTACTGATTTTTAGAAGGTTCCAGCATGACACATGGCAGATGGGTGGCAGAGAGTGTGAGTGGATTTTTAATGTTCTGAGTAATGGCATGGGTGCGTTTTTCAATGCTTGGCAGAGTGGTTTAATTACATTAAATCTGATTAGACAGGTGTTTTGCAGAGTTAAATATCTAGGGTCTTACATTCTCCCTAACTACAAAAATTTTCGACCTCGAAAATTAGTACTAACCCGGAAATAAATGAGGATACAAGTCCCTCATAGCATCTTCGACTTCCCACGTTGAATCACCAGTCTTCGCGTCCCACACCATTTTGACTAGACGAACGTCTTTTCCTTTGTATAGCTGATGGACAAATTTGTAAGCACCAAAATATGATGTCACAAACTTGTTTCACAATCGGCAAGTATGACCGAATCGTTTCAAGTAATAAACTTGGTAAGACCAAGTATCGTTCTCCCAAAGGACTCACGGCCTAGTTTAGTTATGTGATTTGTTGATTAGCTAAGACTTAAGAACACAATAATTGAAGTTTAATATGCAAAGACGAAAATTAAATATGTATGCATGAATTGATCAATGACAAAGACAAAAGATAAACACTTTCAAGGAAATATATGAATGAATATGTTGTTGGGGGTCAATTTCATCTCATCCACTCTCATATATTTTAGGAATTCAACATTCAAATCATCATTGTTAATGCCACTCTCTAATGTACCATTCTAGATGGCTTCTCCCTAATCAAATAGTTCATACAATTCCTAGCATTCCTAATGATTAGTTCATGAGTGCAGGAGCTTAAAGGCAACCAATATAATATTGTCAGTATAATATTGGGAGAAATTCCCCGAATCTAGATTTCCCCGTACGTGTCCGTATCAACAAAACCAATAATCATGCATTAGAATGAGTTAAACAATGCAAGCATTGAGCAAAGAGGAAAAACCCTAACTAATGATGAAAGAAAGCATATGTCTTAATTCAAAGATGTACTCAACAAATCCATATATGAGAGCTTCAAGAGATTACTTTGATTCCCCAACAAACATACAAGGTTTAGTTCACCATATTCATGGTGAACCTAGATGAATTACAATGAAAGTATGAAAGAATAAACCCAATAAAGGTGAAGAGGTAGCCTGAGCATCCAAGATCCTCCTTCAAAGGGGTGAAAGAGAGAGTGTTTGCCTCGTTTCTGCCAAAGATGCCTAACTATAGGACGTGCAAGCCCTTATATACTAATCTAGAGTTACAAAAGATTACAAAAGTCCAAGCCCAAAAAGTGCCGCTCAGCGGTATTTACCGCTCAGCGGTGATTGCGCGTCTTCTTTCTTCCCCTCAGCGGCCATTTTGCCCCTCAGTGGTTCCAACGTCACCTCTTGAGTGCCGCTCAGCGGTAGTTTGCCGCTGAGCGGTGCCTTCGACTTCTCCTTTTTGCACTCTTTCTTGTCTTTTCTAATGTCCTCTCTCTTATTCTTCACTTCTTTCACCAAATTCACCTCAAAACCTGCACAAAAACACTTAAATCAAGCATAAACCTGTCCAGCTCTCTTATTTCTGAAAATATAAACAAAAGGCATGATTTCAAGCTAGTTTCTAAGTCTAAAGGTTGCTTTTAGTATCAACTTTAAGCATGAAAATAACAGTTTTTCAACTGTTATCACAACCCCAAACTTAGAACTTTGCTTGTCCTCAAGCAAACAAAATGTAACTCCATCTCCAACCAATTCATATGATGGTTCACTCATTCAAAAATCCTCTCTTTCAAGATAAGTAACAACTTCACTCAAACTTATGACCAAGAGTTCAATCAAGATGTGCACATGCTTTAGTGTTCACAAGGTCATTTAAATTCCAACAAATGCTATTTTTCATGAATGATCAATCAATTAAGCATGGATGTTTATGTGCTTATGGAATATTTCCTCACTAGGTAAAGTGTTTCACTCAACACACAAGTGTATAAGAGGTAAAGTGTTTCACTCATTCACTCCACTATCACAATGTCACATGAATCAACTTTGCCTTTCATTTAACCACAATCAAATACATTCACAAGCATGCATCATCACAAGGACTTTTCAATGGCTTATAATGTGGCTGGGCTAACAAGAAAATTGGTTTTTCTGGATCACAAAATCCTTGAGTTAAGAGAATCATAACAACACAATCTTCTTATTCATTCCCAACTTTCTTTTGCCTTTGCTTTTGCATTTGCATTGAGCTTTGCTTCTTTTTCTTTTCTTTTCTTTGCATATTCTTACTTTTTAGCTCTTAGCTCAATGCTTTTTCCTTTTTCATGTTTCCCCAATAACCCCAAACTTGAACATTTAACAATACCACACAAGATCTTCTACTTAACTCAAGGTAAAGATTTTCAATCAAGGGTGTTCAGTGTATATTTAAGGCTAAGGGTTCAACGGATAGAACACAACGTGTTCTCTTTTAGAAGGCTAACTTTATGAATTTGGCCAATAAAAAGGGTTTCAAAAACACGGCCTTTGATCATATGATGCAAAACAAGCAATTGATTCAATCATAGAAAACCTGGGCAAAGTCATTCATGCTTTCAAAGTAATAGCATTCAACAATAACAACTCTGGAGCTCAAAACCTCACATATAAGCTCATTCACATTTGACATACACATCCTGCTTAATTTCACAATCACAATCATGATATTATGCATTTGTTCACAAAGCTTGTGAATCACCTGTATAAGCATTTTAATGTGCACATCATCTCAACATCAATCAATCAATAAGCATCATCATTACTTATCACACAATCACAGTTAATAGCAAACCATCATAACAAACCAGGTGTTCAATAGAGTACATCAAACCCTAATCTAAAAACAAAAACAAATAAGTTCAGAAAACTTAAACCACAAAAGCATAATCATATGATAGCATTCATCAGTAAATGCTATCTCAGCTCCTCATCAGTCCGAGCTCTCTGTATCTTCCTCTTCCTCTTCATCATCATCTTCATCAAATGCATCCTCCTCCTCAGCTTCATCTTCATCCATGTCTCGGGCTGAAGCTTCAGCTGCTTCAGCTCCTCCATGCCATGGTTCTTCTGGCCAAGCTACCACATTATGGAATTCATCCATAGTCCACCTGTGTGCTGGAGGGGTATCATACATCCCCACTATCATCTCAGCCGTGGCCACCTGCCCTCTGTGGATGGACTGCAACTGAGCACCTATAAGAGACATATACATGTCCCTCATCTGGAATGGTTCTGCCTCATGAGTATCAGCAGAAGTCCTGCTCTGTGCTGGCCTTCTCTCTCTACGAGCCTGGCGTGGTGGCACTGGTTGGGCTGCCTCCTCACCTCCACAGTACTGTCTGTAATAGGCCTCATCTATAGCTTTTCTTGGCCTCTCAAATGGTGGAACAGAAGTGTCCACCCCAGCTAGCTTGCAAAGGTGAGTGATCAAAGAAGGATGTCCCAGTGGTGCTTTGTTGTTTGAAGTGTTAGCACACACACTAATCTCATCAGCTATCACCTGCCCAATATTAACATTCAAGTTTCTGATAGCACAGTAGATGAAGAGTGCCCTGCTGAGAGTAATATCTGACACATGTGAACATGGCTGAATGTTGGCATGAGAAAATGCCATCCAATACTTTGCAAGAGGAGTCAAATCTGTCCTCCTAATATTAACCACTGAGCCAGATCTATTCCTTTGGAAGTGTCCTCCAGGTATGCACAATACTCTCTCAACATCCTCAAAGTCAGCACCTTCCTCCATGCTAAGAGCAAACTGGCATTGCTCACCAGCCCACACAGTATCCAGAAAGTTATTGATGGAGTCAGGATCATACCTGATAGCATGGCCTCTAACATAGCCCAAATAATTCTCAGCTGGATAATCACCAATCTTCTTTGCATTGGTGTAGAATTCCTTCACCACAGCTATGTTGGCAGGTGCTGGATAAGTGGCTAGCTTTCCCCAATCATTCCCTAACACTTGCTCTCCAAATTGAGGAGCAAAGTTAGGTATCATTCCAACCTTTCTCTCCATTAGAAGTCTCCTGTCCTGAACCACCCTAAAGTGCTTCTCATGTTTCCTAGAGAGGAACCTGCTAGAGTGAGGTTGCTCTGGTTCCTTTTCCTTTCTCTTGGTTGCCATGGTTTTCAATCTTTTTCCTGATGAGGATGCCATTCCTACATTCAAAACACAAGCAAAACCACAGAACATGATGTTAATCATTAGTAAAACATAGAACATAACTCCTGTCGAAGCTAAACCACCGCTGAGGGCCAGAATTTCCCCTCAGCGCCACCAGCGCCACATTCCAACACGCAAAAATCAGAAAAAACCAAATCTGGCAGAGTGCCGCTCAGCGGTAATTTACCCCTCAGCGGTAACTCTGCAGATTTTTGAAAAATCAGTTTCAAAGCTTCCCTAACTCCACCCAAATGCAATTTTCAGTTTTCCAGTTCATAATCATGCAGTTTAATCGGTTCAAAAATCAAATATATCATCAAATCATGCATAGAAATCAAAACCCCTAAATATTCATGCTTTGACAATCACATTCAAATTCAAGAACCCTAGAATGAACAAAATGCATTTTACTTACTGGGTGGAGATACTAGATGCAATGAGAATGCCTTCAAACTAGAATGCTCTCTTCCAACCCCAAACTTTGATGGCACACTAGTGAAAAAGTGAATAGAAGAGAGATTTTCTTAAGAGGGAAGAGTGAAAAGATGTGGAAAACCTAGGAGAAGGTGTGTGGAAGTGTTTGTGCAGAGAGAAGTCTGGAAATAAACCCTAAAACGCAGCTTGGGGTATAAAAATACCCTAATGGGCTCGGGTCCCGCTAAGGGGAACTAAAGCCCAGTCTGCGAGAGTACCGCTCAGCGGTAAAATCCCGCTCAGCGGCACTGTCGTGATGTGCTCCTCTCCTTCTTTTCTTGACCTACGTGCCTTCCTAGCATACCCCTCATAGGTTCCCTGCAATTCAATGTTAAAAATGCTTATGCAAATCCTAAAAATAAACAAACAGAAAACAATCAATCAACTGGGTTGCCTCCCAGGTAGCGCTTGTTTAACGTCACGAGCCTGACCCAAATTCCACCAGCACCCATCAGTAGGTGTTTCCAACTTACCAGCACCCATCAGTAGGTGCAAAATTTTCTCACCAACACCCATCAGTAGGTGTTACAAACCTAGCATCCTTCAGTAGATGCTTAACCACCTAGCATCCTTCAGTAGATGCTGGATCCAACAAAAATATTTACAGAATAATGTCCACAATTTAAAAGTTACAAAACCAAATCAAAAGTTTTTAAATCCACTGGGTTGCCTCCCAGCAAGCGCTCTTTTAACGTCATTAGCTTGACCCAGTAAAGCTCATGTTCCTTCTTCTTTTTCTTCTTTCTACTGAACTTCTTCAGAAATTTGATCAAACCAGGAACCTGTTGCAATGTCTCAATCATAGGAACTTTAATCTCCAATTTCTTGAAGATTTCCATAAAGCACTTAAATTTCTTTTCCTTCCTATGATTCTTCTTTAGATGAGGATGTGATTTTTCATGTGATTTCTTCTTCTTTCCTCTCATCTTCTTTTTCTTCCTTTTTCTCTCCCTAAATTTTCTCTTTTTCTCTTCTTTTATTTTTTTCTTCCTTTCTCTTTTTCTCCTCAACTTCTTTATCTTCACACAAATTTTCTTTCTCTCTTTTCTCTCAACCAATTCTTTTTCTTTTTCTTCATCTTTATCTTTCTCACTCAACTCTTCTTTCTCTTTTCTCTCTACCCTTTCCTCATCTCCCTCTAATTTTTCCTCATCAAGAATCTTGTCACTTTCAGTGATAATGACTTGCCCTTCCTCCTTAAGGTTAACATCAGTATTAACATCATCATTTAATATCTGACTAATGTGACGAAGTTGCGTCTCCATTCTTTTACATGATTCTTCAATGCTTTTCTGAGTAGAGTCGGAATTTTTCAAAAATCGTTGAAGGGTGTCCTCCAACCTATCCAAACTTCCTGATAGAAAGGGTTGTTGCTGCCATTGTTGTTGTGGTTGGTTCTCAAATTGTCCAGCAGCTTGCCAAAATTGGCTTTGATCCATGCTTGAGTGAGGTTCCCACCATTGGTTGAGATTACTTTGGTAGAATTGAGTGCCCCTATAGTTAAACTCTTGACCAAATTGCATTCTGCAGACATTAGGCACAAAACCCTAAAAACAATTGTTAGCACAAAAAGATAGAGAAAAGAAAAAAAATCAAAGGATATAATTGAAAAGATAAGAAGATAGGAAATAAAAACAGAAAAATAAAAACATAAAATAAAATAAAATAAAATAAAATACAAACAGAAAATAAAATAAAATAAAATAAAATAAAATATAATCTAATCAAATAAAATAAAATCAAATAAAAACCGAAAAATAAAAAACAGAAAATAAAAACAGAAAACAGAAAAACAGAAAACAGAAAAAAAATAAAATAAAATCAAATAAAATACAAACTGAAAAATATAAACAGAAAAATAAAATAAAATAAAAATTCGAAATTAAAATAAAATCTAATCTAAAAAGATAAAAATAAAATCTAACCTAAAGGATAAAAATAAAATCTAAAAAGATCAAATAATAAAAACAGAAAAAATAAAAACAGAAATTCAAAATTAAAGTCAAAGATAATCAATAATCACACAAATTAACCAGTTAAACCACGAATCCCCGGCAGCGGCGCCAAAAACTTGATGGACAAATTTGTAAGCACCAAAATATGATGTCACAAACTTGTTTCACAATCGGCAAGTATGACCGAATCGTTTCAAGTAATAAACTTGGTAAGACCAAGTATCGTTCTCCCAAAGGACTCACGGCCTAGTTTAGTTATGTGATTTGTTGATTAGCTAAGACTTAAGAACACAATAATTGAAGTTTAATATGCAAAGACGAAAATTAAATATGTATGCATGAATTGATCAATGACAAAGACAAAAGATAAACACTTTCAAGGAAATATATGAATGAATATGTTGTTGGGGGTCAATTTCATCTCATCCACTCTCATATATTTTAGGAATTCAACATTCAAATCATCATTGTTAATGCCACTCTCTAATGTACCATTCTAGATGGCTTCTCCCTAATCAAATAGTTCATACAATTCCTAGCATTCCTAATGATTAGTTCATGAGTGCAGGAGCTTAAAGGCAACCAATATAATATTGTCAGTATAATATTGGGAGAAATTCCCCGAATCTAGATTTCCCCGTACGTGTCCGTATCAACAAAACCAATAATCATGCATTAGAATGAGTTAAACAATGCAAGCATTGAGCAAAGAGGAAAAACCCTAACTAATGATGAAAGAAAGCATATGTCTTAATTCAAAGATGTACTCAACAAATCCATATATGAGAGCTTCAAGAGATTACTTTGATTCCCCAACAAACATACAAGGTTTAGTTCACCATATTCATGGTGAACCTAGATGAATTACAATGAAAGTATGAAAGAATAAACCCAATAAAGGTGAAGAGGTAGCCTGAGCATCCAAGATCCTCCTTCAAAGGGGTGAAAGAGAGAGTGTTTGCCTCGTTTCTGCCAAAGATGCCTAACTATAGGACGTGCAAGCCCTTATATACTAATCTAGAGTTACAAAAGATTACAAAAGTCCAAGCCCAAAAAGTGCCGCTCAGCGGTATTTACCGCTCAGCGGTGATTGCGCGTCTTCTTTCTTCCCCTCAGCGGCCATTTTGCCCCTCAGTGGTTCCAACGTCACCTCTTGAGTGCCGCTCAGCGGTAGTTTGCCGCTGAGCGGTGCCTTCGACTTCTCCTTTTTGCACTCTTTCTTGTCTTTTCTAATGTCCTCTCTCTTATTCTTCACTTCTTTCACCAAATTCACCTCAAAACCTGCACAAAAACACTTAAATCAAGCATAAACCTGTCCAGCTCTCTTATTTCTGAAAATATAAACAAAAGGCATGATTTCAAGCTAGTTTCTAAGTCTAAAGGTTGCTTTTAGTATCAACTTTAAGCATGAAAATAACAGTTTTTCAACTGTTATCAATAGCTTGGTGCGGCTGTCTTCCACACGCACTGGTTGCAACTCCAGCGTTCGGTCGTGGCGTAGTGGAACGTCTTCCAACTCCAATATATGAGAGGGGTTGGCTATGTACTTACGGAGTTGGGAAACGTGGAAGACTGGATGAAGATTTGATAGTTGAGGAGGCAAGGCAAGTTCATACGCCACTGGTCCAATCTTCTTCAAAATCTGGTACGGTCCTATGAACTTGGGTGATAGTTTCTTTGGATGAACGGCTCGGCCTACTCCAGTGATCGGGTTATGTCTTAAAAATACATGGTCTCCTGCAGCGAACTCCAAGGGTCTTCTTCTTCTATCCGCATATGATTTCTGCCTGCTCAGGGACGTCTTTAATCTATCTTGGATCAGCTTAACCTTCTCGGTCGTTTGCTGGATGAGCTCAGGTCCGGTTAGCACGTTCTCTCCTTCTTGAAACCAACATAGTGGCGTTCGACATTTTCTCCCATAAAGAGCTTCAAACGGCGCCATTCCAATGCTAGCCTGAAAGCTGTTGTTGTAAGTGAATTCCACGAGCGGCAAGACTTCATCCCAGGCACCCAAGTGATCTAGGACGCACGTCCTCAGTAAGTCTTCCAGCGTCTGGATGGTCCGCTCAGACTGGCCGTCCGTCTGAGGATGATATGCTGAACTCATCTGCAACTTGCTTCCCAATTCGCCTTGTAAGGATTGCCAAAACCGAGATGTGAATCTCGTGTCTCGGTCAGAAATTATGCTTGAAGGCACTCCATGCAGACGAACGATCTCCTTAATATATAACTTGGCCAAATTTGACATCGACATCTTCAAGTTCACTGCCAGGAAGTGGGCGCTCTTCGTTAGTCTGTCCACGATCACCCAAATCGAGTCATGATTTCTGACCGTGCGTGGTAGATGAGTCACGAAATCCATGGAGATGCTGTCCCACTTCCATTCAGGAATTTCCAATTGCTGCAATAGGCCGCCAGGTCTTTGGTGTTCCGCCTTCGCTCGTTGACAGGTTAGGCATGACGCTACAAAACGAGCGACATCGCTCTTCATTCTAGGCCACCAGAACGAACACCGAAGGTCTTGGTACGTCTTAGTCATACCTGGATGTATGCTAAGACGACTATGATGTGCTTCCTCCAATATGATTCGCTTTAGCTCGCCATCATTAGGAACGCACGTCCGTCCCATGTATCGTAACAAGCCGTCCGTTCCAGTGTTGAAATGTTTGGCCTGATCCGTACCGAGCGCGCTTAAAATCTTCAACAATTCCTCGTCCTCGCGTTGCTTCATTCTGATTCGGTCAAAGACGTCACTGGAAATTCTAAGGTTACAACATCTGATAACGTTCGTTCCCAGATCGAACTGTAACCTTAGGTCTCGGAAACTCTCCACCAAACTTAGCTCTTTAATCATCATCACCGAGACATGAACTGTCTTCCTGCTTAGGGCGTCCGCCACTACATTAGCTTTCCCCGGATGATAGAGCAACTCAAAATCATAGTCCTTCAAAAACTCTAACCAACGCCTCTGCCTCATGTTCAACTCCTTCTGATCAAATAAATATTTGAGGCTCTTGTGATCACTGAAGACTTGGAAAGTAGATCCGTACAAGTAATGCCTCCAAATCTTCAATGCAAAGACGACCGCTGCCAATTCCAGGTCGTGCGTTGGGTAGTTTTTCTCATGAATCTTCAGTTGACGAGACGCATACGCTACCGCTCGCCTCTCTTGCATGAGCACACAGCCCAACCCTTGATGAGACGCGTCGCAGTACACTTCAAAGGGCTTGGACGTGTCCGGAATGATCAGCATTGGAGCGCTCGTTAACTTATTCTTCAACTCTTGAAATCGTTCTTCACACAAATCAGTCCACGCGAACGGTTGGTCTTTCCTGGTAAGCTGTGTTAGTGGTGCTACTATCTTAGAAAATCCTTCAATGAAGCGTCTATAGTAGCCCGCGAGACCAACGAAACTCCTTACTTCTGTGACCGAACGTGGACTTTTCCATTCCAGTACCGCTCGTACCTTTGCTGGATCTACCGAGATCCCTCCAGCTGACACAACATGTCCCAAAAACTGCACCTCCTTCATCCAAAATTCACACTTGGACAACTTTGCATATAACTCCTTTTCTCTTAATACGCTCAGCACTGCCCTCAAGTGTTCTTCATGTTCGTCTTTGGTCTTGGAGTAGATGAGAATATCATCTATGAAGACGACCACGAACTTGTCCAGGTACGGCCTGAAAATGCGATTCATATAATCCATGAATACTGCAGGAGCGTTCGTCACTCCAAAAGGCATCACTACATACTCGTAGTGTCCATAACGAGATCTGAAAGCAGTCTTCTGGATGTCGTCCTCCTTCACCCTGATTTGGTGATATCCCGAACGTAAATCAATCTTAGAAAACATCGTCGCTCCATGCAGTTGATCCAACAAGTCATCTATCCTTGGCAATGGGTACTTGTTCTTGATGGTCAGCTTGTTCAATTGCCTGTAATCTATACATAACCGAGAGCTGCCATCCTTCTTTTTCACCAAGAGCACAGGCGCTCCCCAAGGTGATACGCTCGGCCTGATGAACTGCTTGTCCATCAACTCTTCAATCTGCTTCTTGAGTTCAACCAACTCTGCAGGCGCCATTCGGTAAGGTTGAACTGATATAGGTGCTGCTGTCGTCACCAAATCAATGGTGAATTCAACTTCACGAACGGGACGCAGTCCAGGGATCTCTTCCGGAAAGACGTCCGGAAATTCATTCACGATCGTTCGTTCAATACTGCCCTCCCTGGACGTTCGTTCATTTCCCAATCCTCCGAACTCTTGGTCTTCATGCGTCATGATCAGAAAACAGCTCGCACCTTCCATTATGTCCTCCTTTAACTGACCGAGCGTTACAGATAATTCTTCTTCTTCTTCGTCCGGAAACACCAACTCCTTCTTCCCACAATCTATGAGAATGTGATTGGTAGCCAGCCAATCCATTCCTAAAATCACCTCCAACCCTTGAAGAGGTAGGCAGATAAGGTTTACTTTATACTTACGCCCTTCTACTTCTATAGGACACCTGACGCACATAGTGGACGTCCTAACCTCTCCAGCCGCTGGGGTTGACACCACCAGATCGAACTGCATCTCGCTCATTTCTAAACCCAGTTTGCCAACGCACGCCTTCGAGATGAAGGAATGTGTTGCTCCCGAATCAAACAATACGCAGCAAGATGTGCCATACACGAAGCATGTACTGATGATAAGTGTACCTGAATTGGCTGCCTCCGCCCCAGTTATAGCATAAACGCGTCCCACTGCTTGGGCTCGTCCACCTCTTTGCTGATTCCTTCCGGCGGTTGGTGATCTCATTACCGCTCGCCCTCCAAAGTTGCAATCGTTCTCCACATGTCCATTCCTTCCACATTTGTTGCAGTGTTTTCCCCCCACCAGTTGAGGACAGAACGAACGGTAGTGTGGTCCACCACATTTAAAACAGGTGACGTTTCCTTGCTGCCCAGACTGTCCGGCAGGAATCAAGGCTTGAGATCCACTCGTGTTTGTTGTCGGACGAGCGTAAGGAGATCCCCTCTGATTGACATTTCCCCTTGAGACGATCGGTCCCCTTACTGTTTGTTGTTTCTTGTGTCGTTCAGCTTCTGCCATGTTCTTCTCCAACACCTTGGCCCTCTCAACCATGGCAGGAAACGTTCGTATGCACAAGCTTGAAATCAGAACTTTCAAATCACTCCTTAGACCGTTCTCAAACTTCCGACATTGCCACTCTTCACTAGTGGCCATTGTATTGAATCTGACAAGGTGTTTAAATTTGTTGGTGTATTCTGAAACAGACATACCCCCCTGAACCAGCTGTAAAAACTCAACCTCCTTTGCAAAACGGACGCTGTCAGGGAAGTACTCTTCATAAAATTTGTTTCTGAACACTTCCCAAGTGATTGGTTGTTGAGCGTCCGTCAAAATGGCCCTCGCGCTCGCCCACCAGTGGCTCGCTTCTCCAGTTAGCAAGTACTCAGTATACGCCAAGCGGTTCTCATCCGGACACCTCTTAGCATTGAAGATCCTCTCCATATCCAGTAACCATTGATCTGCCTCGTCAGGGAGACATTTCCCACTGAACTTGGCTGGATGGTGTTGTAAAAAGCTCTCCAAACTCCACTCAGTAGCAGGTTGGGCAGCGTTGGAAGAGGATGCTCCAGGCGCACCTCTTGTTGCCGCTAGGATTTCTATTAGCTGCCTTTGGGTTGTTTCAGAGTTGGCACGAGAGGCCTCCAAACTCTGCATAGCGGCCTGGTTTTGCTGCATCAGTGTGGCGTTCTGCTCCAGTAACGTTGTGTTTTGTTGATGCAATCTTTCAACCACGGTTTCCAACAACCTAGTGTTGCTGGACGTATCAGACTCGTTCGGTTGCGGAGGAGGAGGGAGTCTAGGCGCCATTAGTTCTCTGGACCAGAGAAAAACGAGCGTTAGTAATGTTCAAGAGTTAAAACAATAACTCATTAAACACATAATAAGCACACAGCAAAAACATAGTGCACTCATAACCTACAGTGTCCCTTAAAAGAACAAAACTGCTCTGATACCACTAATGTAACATCCCAAAATACAGTAATTACCATAATCAGAATTAATTACATTAAACCAGTAAAACAGTGCAGTCTTTACCATAATGGATCAAAGTTCCAAAGCCGAACGGCTTATATACAGAAAATACCATTTACGAAACGAAAATAAGGAAAGTCTAGAACGAACGGTTTTACAAAATATTTAACCGAACGTCAAAATGAAATCTAACATTTACAATCCTATCATAACGAGCGTTCTAAGGCTCGGCTTTTACTTCCACCTCGACCAAATTCTCTTCTTCAATAACGTCTTCCAGAGTGGCCTCGCCTTCTGCTCACATCCACACGGATGATCATTGCAAGACAGGACGAACGTACATAGACAGTAGACAACACAAGGAAAAACAAAAGGGTAAGCTTATATAATTTAAATTATACATCAACACATACAATAAACATATCATTCCACACAAGCGCATAGTTTTAACATATAACAATCATGTAACATTATATAAATATATATATATATATCTATATGACGACCGTCCGGACTGTATGATCTGTGTAGTTACAAGCGTCCTTGCACTCGAGTGATGTAGTAACCGGGATACACCTAATCAGCTGCCACTCGAGGTTAGTCCGTTCTTACGTCACCCATGTTAACTTATGGACTAAGGACCTCCTGCCATTCACACGCATGACTTACCCTCTCTACGTGAGAAGAGTAATCACTGAATATCAGGATGGACAGCGAGTCTTAACTTATCCACAGTCATACTTTACCAAATTTAATATTTAACATATCTGAGACGTTCCTCCTTGGAACGCTCGTCCAAAATCCATAATCATAGAATCACTCCATATAGTGTTCACACTGTAATTTCTTATGATTTATCATCAATTTCATCTTTAACTTTAAGAGCATAAAAGTACGAACGTTCAATCCTTTGAAGAATTAGGACGAACGTCCAAATAAAGTACTGGATGGACGAACGCGACTCTCTGTTTGGTCAGTTAAATGAACTGACTCTTATTGAAGGTATAATGGTACTTAGAAAAATTTCATCATATAGATCTTGGGCCAGATTTAATGTACCAAGGATGGTCAATGACACATAGAATTTTCTTTGAAGACTTTTGCATATGAAGAACCGATGCCAGTTTTGAACGAACGTAAGAGGATGAATATTGAAATGTTGGAACGAACGCTATTTTATCAAAGTGGTTATTCAATATGACGATCGCTCTTTAGGACGAACGCTTGGTATAAGACCGAGCGCTATTTAGAACGAACGCTTGGTATAAGACCAAACACTATTTAGAACGAACGCTTGGTATAAGACCAAGCACTATTTAGAACGAACGTTCGGTATAAGACCGAGCGCTATTTAATTCAGTATTATTTAATTTAAGGCGTACGACAACTCTATGTTGAGCCGAACGCTCAAACATAGTAATTCAATGAAAACGCTCGTTCTCAAACCGAACTCTTCCCAAATGAAAGAATTCTCTTCTAAGTCTTTTTCAGGGAAACCGAACAGTATAAGACCGTTCGATAACGAGCGTAATTTATCATAGGGAATTTATCAGATCCAGATTTTCACTATCTTAAATTTAACATTTATTCATACGATTTAAACTCCTATGAATTCTTATCCACATTAATTTTCATACTTTATAACCTTAATTCACATCATCAAATCCAACTATAGACTACTCATTCATCCTTCATACGCATCAAAATCAACATGCAGTACAACCAAATCAAAAATCATGTTCATCCAGTACAACAGGTTTCGTTCAAACATATCAAATCAGCACATATACATATATTTCATACAGATAGACCATATCATGCTTTCATACAATCGTACAAGTATAAATTAAATATATAAGCTTCCCTTACCCGGATCAGTATACGAACTTCCTAAAGCAAGGTATGGTGCGTCCTCTAACAGCGTTCTACCCTCAGTTTTACTAAACACTTTCACTTGATCTAAACACCAAAATCAGAGATGACTCAGATATAATCCATGCATGAACCCAGAACTTGTTTTCGCATGAAACCCTAATGGACGAACTACTAGAGAAGAGTACTTACCAGCTCAGATTCTAATTTTGTTCGGTCCAGAATAACGTCCGCGTCTTCGAGAACGTTCCTACGGTTCTGAAATGAAATCGGAGGAGAAGGGAATGAATTACAGTAGAGAGAAGGTGAACTGGTTCTAGAGAGAAGGTGGAGAAAAATGGAGAAATCAGTTTTGAGGAAGAAGGTGAATGCATGCAGAGAATGGGAAGGAGTGTTTTCAGAAAATTAAATTCTCTTTACCAAGTCAAACGGACGTTCATTCACACGCGGACACCTGTCTTCCACTACTGATTTTTAGAAGGTTCCAGCATGACACATGGCAGATGGGTGGCAGAGAGTGTGAGTGGATTTTTAATGTTCTGAGTAATGGCATGGGTGCGTTTTTCAATGCTTGGCAGAGTGGTTTAATTACATTAAATCTGATTGGACAGGTGTTTTGCAGAGTTAAATATCTAGGGTCTTACAATCCCCTTCACTGTTATTTTTTTCACTTTCATTTTTCACTTCTTCACTGTTACATTGTTTTCTAAATTCAGAATTGTAGTAGTTGTGTCCGGTGGTGGTGAGGAAGAAGGCAACGAGACTTCTCAAGTTAGTGTATTGTTTGAAGTAAACACGTAAATCGCAGGTGGAAATGCAGTTAATAATGGCGTAGTTGATACCCCCAACTGCACTTCGAATTGCGGTTTAGGAGTGCCGCACTTCCAAAGTGCAGTTCCAGTGTGCGAGACACTTTCTTTTAGCTGATCTGCACACGCTTATCATTTTATGTTTTTTAGTACATTGCATTTTCAATCTTCTCTCATTTTTTTTTTACAAATACTTAAAATAATCAAGAAAAAATTAATAACAACAAAAATTAATAATACTTAAATAATAACAACTTATAACAAAAACATTAAAAATAATAAATAATTTAAGAAACAAAATAATAATTGAAAAAATAAAAAAATTATGAATAATTATTATTATTTAATGAAATAAATAAAAAATTCAGAAAAAAAAAGTTAAAATTAAACAGCAAAATATACGTAATAAATATTATATACAAAATTTAAAATTAAGAAAAAAAACACATTAAAAGAAAATTACCAAACAAAAAAATAAAAGCACATGCTACTAAAACATATTAACAAAAGAAAACCCAAAACACTAGTACAAAATAGGGATAAGAACACGGGTCATATGTCTCGGTTTTTAGAAAACCGAAGCATATATAAAGGCGGTGACATTTTTGCAATTTCGACGAACTTATACGCCTCGGTTGTAAAAAAACCGAAGCATAAAAACCAAATTAACTCGGTTAAAAATAAAATCGAGACCTGATGTTCTGCCACGTCCCACCTTAAACGAGGTTAATTTTTTTCTACCTCGGTCCTCTAACCCAACCGAGGCATAAACGTTCCAAATACCTCGGTCCTCTAACCCGAGGCATAAACCTTCCGAAATGAAAAAAGGGGTATCCTCTACTACTCCCGTCACTTGCAACATATAGAGCACGCATCCAGAGCATGCGAAATCCAGAAGCAACTTAACGTTGGCGGCGAGTGCGGCGAGGCATGGCGAGGTGACGGCGAGGCATGGTGAGGTCGCGGCGAGGTCGGAGCAAGGTGGCGGCGAGATCTCTTCTTCCCTTGTTTCTTTTCAGGTTCAGACGCGATTTATCGTAGGTAGGGGCGGCCGCCGCGACTTTGTCTCCACGGCGTGACGGTCCCTGTTTGTGGAGGTGGGAGGTTGTCCGCGGCGTGACGGTCCCTGTCCGCGGCGTGACTTTGTCTCCGTTAGCGATTCAATTTAGGGTTTCGATTTGGGATTCGTTGGTGGCGCCTAGCGGCTGGCGGCTGGCGGTGGATCTCGCCTTCGTAGGGGATGGACCGAAGGGCGAGGTGATGGAAAACCAAAGGCGCGACGATGGACCGACAAGGACGAGCTGATGGTGCGGCAGCGGTGGCGCGGCGAGGGTTTCGTTGGCAACAAGGGTTTCGTTTTTGGCAGCGAGGGCTTCTGCGTTTTTGGGTTCTCTGCCTTTAGTTTCAAAACTCATCATTCAATTTTATTTTTGTAGATTTTGCCTATGGAATGCATGCTGGAGTGATGAGAAGGGACGAGAGAAGGCACCACGGAGGAAGCCATGGAAGCTTTGGAGATCCTGCTGGAAGCACTGAATGAGAAGAGGTTCTTTGAAGGAGAGACCATAGGATTGGAAGTTATTGCTGCATTTGCCAAGTTATTGCTGCCAGCAGGAAATTGGGTTGAGATATTGCTGCCAAGTTGAGCCAAGAGTTTCCCAGAGATGAATTGTTTGTTGTCTTCAAAGTTTGTGTAACCACTCTCTCTAGACACACTTCTACTTCCCCATGCTCCACAAGGTGTGGCAGATAAAAAAATAAAAACCACTTTACTGCCTCGGTTCATGTTTCAATTGAGATAGTATAAGATAAGATACTAACTCGGTTTACAACCGAGGCATAAGAAGAAGACTTTTTACCTCGTCCAGATATGCCTCGGTTTCTCAACCGAGGCCTATGACCAAAAACAACCGAGGCCATTTCCTTCTACTGTACTAGTGAAAAACTCATAAGAAAATAAAACCCAAAAAAACTCACATCACCCAACACCAACCGCACATCCAATTTCGGAAAATGTCCAGTGCACCTCGAAATGCGGTGCTCCTTAGCCGCACTTGACGAACTTCGGTGGAAACACTAGTCGCACCTCCAATTGCGGCACTCCTCAACCGAACCTCCAACTGTGGCTCTATGCGCATAGTAACCGTGCTTTCATGTGCGACACTGCCTTGGTGGATTAAACGTCCGTCCCTCTCGTATACTCTTCCCACCCCATATGCAAACATCACAACCTAGATCAATCAACCCCAACCACAAATCAAGCATCCAAACAGGCATGTACCATAACAACATTTAACAGAATTCATGCATTATATAACAACAACAGGAAATCACACAACAACTAAACTGGACGCCAGCTCGAAGAAAAAGAAGCACGGATATGCTAGACCTCACCACCATAGCAACACCACACAACCACCAATACCAACACCAAATAGCCACCAAACGAAAAATCACACAGGAGGAGAGGACGGGTTCAAATTAAATAGTGAAAGTAGTGAGAGAGAGAGAGAGAGAGCAGGAAGGAGTGCACGACTACTGCAAGAGGGTGAGATATGAAATTCGAGAAGAAAGGGAAAAGGGGACTCAAAGGGGTGTAGGGTTTTCAAGTTGTGAAATGCGGGACTGGAGTGGAGAAAGGGGTTTGAATAGATGGGTCAGCTTTTTTGGAAATCAAAATATTCCTGACAGGGTTCGAATTGGAAATATCAAAAGAATGAGAGATGCAGGGTGAAGTTGGTGAGGTGCAGGGAGAAACACTCCCAACTTTTTTACCGACTTGAACATTGGAAAGTCTTTTACAAATAGATATTCTCTTGTGTTCTATCCCTCAAGAGTACCCGTCAAAAACTTCAAAATCACTCTGATCATGCCACATGTCCAAAGGTCCACCATGATCCGCTAAGAACATTTAGAGCCAATCATAAACTTCAAAATCACTCTGATCATGCCACATGTCCAAAGGTCCATCATGATCCGCTAATAACATTTAGAGCCAATCATAAGGCCTGATAAAACTTTTCCTTAACCTCACTCTTCCATGGTCACCACCCAAAGTCAAGTCCAACTTTCTCACAAGATGGAATCTAACCCAGAAACGACCCTTAAGTATAAAATGCAAATGCTAATTCAGCAAAACGAAACGAAGAATAACACAAGTGCTATGATGCCGAGCTTGAAGCCCTACATGTACCTCCAAGAGCTTCCATAGAAGTTGAATGGCTTGGAGAATGGGAAATCACCTCCCGACATCGGTCTAACTCTCTGGGAGAAGGCTCGCGTAACTAACGAACAGATCGCATATCGCCAACACAACAAGATTCGCGTGAAATACGGTACCCACCATGGAGGATTCCTTTGAAGCGTTGACCATGTTCAGAGCTTGATTTACTGATCGCAAGACGGTACCCACCATGTCAGCATTTCATGAGAGGTTCATTACTGCAACGACCACGATCTCCAAAGGATACATCAATCTACTGATGACCTTCGAAATGCCTGAAGCCCATTGCACTGTGATGATATAATCCCTTATAATGGATAGAAGCACATCCTATAATATCTAGGTTTGACCAAAAATGTTTTACAAGCTCGTGTCCACCCCGAACATGAAAGTTATAATGCATAAATATTATAATTTGCTCTTTATATATTGTTAAATATATGGATTGTATATTTATGCGTATATAAAGCAAGTTAAACATATTATATATTTTTTTCTTACTCTCATTATTTGGATTGTTTAAATTATTATCATTCAAAAATTATTTTTTAGAGTACATTTTCTCAACCTTTTAAGTTATAATCAAGTTCAGATGAAACAATTTTATTTGTGAATAGTCTATCTTTTAAAACTAAATTAATATAAGTCATTTTTTAAATAATTCAATGCTTGGTATACTTTAAATAAATTTAGTATTAATTCAATTCAATTCAAATACTATTTAATCTATTCGGTAAAATGAATTAAAAAGCATAAAGATAGTATTTTTAGCGTTAAATTTTCAATAAAGATTTTAAACATAAAATATATTATCTAGAAGGTATTGTCCCATAGGAAAAGATAAGACCTTCAATACAGAATGTAGAAACTGAAATGATTTCCAAAAAATTAAAAGGGTCATTGTAAAAGTTACAAAAAAAGTTACTTAAAATTTTAAGGTCAGATTTATAATTAGAGTAAAAGTTAAATGAAATTTTAAAAGATGTTCTATCATGTGATATAGGGACATACAAAGAAGTATAATAATGCACGATCTCATTCATTAAAAATCTCAAATTCTCAACAAAAAAAATCAATATTAATTTTTACAGCGTACATAAATTATGAATGCTTATTTAAAGTAGTTTCATTTTAAACAAATTAAAGCTGTTCAAAATTTCAGAGAATACATTAAACTTTTGAACAAATAATTTAATATTTATTAAGGACAAGATCAATTAATACATTTTAAAAAAAAAATTCCTTAGCGGATTGAACGCTAACCTATGAATCTGGACATACATAAAACATGGTGAAGGTTTGGTGTGTGGGTGAACTTATTTATACCAGTTCATTTAACCATCCCATTGAAAAACACTTTCTACTTGAACATTTTTTAACTATGGTATGGAAGAGTGAAAAATTATAACCGAAAAGTAATTTTTGTGAAAATATATGTAGCAATAATAATTAATATGATGAATTGAAAGCGATATGGAAGTTTAATTATTAAAAAAAATGTTTGATTAAATTTGTTGGCGAAAGTGTGTGAGGATGAGAAATCTACTTTTCTTTAGTTTCTCCCTTTCTCTGGTGGTGTGCGCGTGTCCATCTATCAAAAGGCAACTACCTCCTTCCTACTTATCTACCCCCACACCCTTTCAATGCTAGCAGCCCTTCTTCTATTTATATACCCAACTCGTCTCTTCTTTTCTTTTCATTCTCAAACGCTATTCAATTCTCACTCACTGCCATGGCTCCTTCTTTCGACACAAACACTCAAACAGTTTGCGTCATGGACGCTTCCGGCCACCTAGGTTTCACCCTCGTCCAGCGACTCCTCCAACGAGGCTACACCGTCCATGCCTCTCTCCAAAAATATGGTAATCGATCATCTCTTTAACTCTTCATGCTACGCTTCCTTCCCTTCAATTTCGATTTCAATTTCAATTTCCGATCGTGTCTCAGGGGATGAAGACCTACTCAATGGGATTTCCGCAGACTCTAATAAGCTCAAGGTTTTTCGATCTGACCCATTCGATTACCATAGCATAATCGAGGCACTCCGAGGCTGCTCTGGTTTGTTCTACACGTTCGAACCTCCACATGACCAACCAAATTATGACGTAAGCACTTCTTTTTTTCTTCTTTCTTTATGAGATTTGTTATATTCCTCATCCTATCGCAATTAAAACAAAATAATGAAAATAGTTAAACCATGAGAGCCTTTTGTGGGCATTAATTTATTGGTGTATGCAGAATTTGCCTGAGATGCTTCATGGTGTGCTGGAATGACCCTACTCATGTGTGGGTTACTCGCCTCCATTATAGTCAAGTAAATGGTGAATTCGCCTTTATGCTAAATTAATTGTAATTAATAGAAACCAATCGTGGTAGTTTTGATTTGGTTATCCATCTCAATCACTTAATAATTCACTCATGTGTCGTAATCGTTTGTGCTGGTTAGTTTTCAGCCATGTGCTTATTTGCTTATCTCATCAAGTGTCTGATCTTATCGACATCTTATTCCTAAATTATTGCTAATCATGATGAAATATTGATACGGAAAGGTTTGCACTTCATGCGTGACGCTGATACAGAGGTTCACAACTTGATAATATAAATTTAAATTTTGCCATGTCTTAATTAGTTTAATTACTGAATTGCAATAATGAATGCACTTAGCACTGTCTATATATGTCATTTTGCTATCTTCTAAAGCATATTTTATTACATATATTTGCTTTACCATATCAGAACCTTCCTGTCAGTAAATTATAAAACAAATCTGACTTACAAAAAAAAAAAAAAAACTTCAATTCCTAATTAATTGTCCGGTGCATTTAATTTATTGGCAAGCATTTTTCGGAAAGTCTGTTTGACTAAAGAAGTAGTTTGGCAGAAAACTTATTACGGTTCAACTGTTACCAGAGTTCATAAAACGCGTTGAAAGTTTATTTTTTTAGGAAAAATTAGGTGTTTCTTCATTTCTATCATTTGTTTATCATGAATAAAAAATTATACGAACGTTTTAAAACTGAACTCTGTCAAGTCAACGGTTTTAAATATACGTGGTCATCAAAAGAGCATTTAATTCAGTTTCTGAAAAGTAGTAAATTTAGTTTGAGATTTGTGCTGAGAGCAGAAGTGATATGTGTGGTATTTGAAAACGTACAGGAATACATGGCAGACGTGGAAGTAAGAGCTGCACACAACGTGTTGGAAGCCTGTGCCCAGACAGAGACAATGGATAAAGTGGTTTTTACTTCCTCAGCAACCGCAGTAGTTTGGAGAGAGGATCGCAAGACCATGGAACTGGATCTGGATGAGAGACATTGGAGTGATGTTAATTTCTGTCGCAAATTCAAGGTATATATAACGTCTCTTGGATGCAACACTAATATTCTTTTATTATTATTTTATAGTAAAAATAGAGTTAATTAGCCTAGTTTCATGTTTGGGTATGTTGCATAATTGATTGATAGATGATGATAATAAGCAACGTGCATGAATAAAATGTGGGAAACAAAATGAGTTGTAAGGGAAGATGGGATGCGAGGAAAATGACAAAACTGAATAATTGAATGTTTTGTACAGTTATGGCACGGTGTGTCGAAGACAATGGCTGAGAAAAGTGCGTGGGCCTTGGCAATGGATAGAGGAGTCAATATGGTGTCCATCAACGCTGGCTTATTGATGACTCATGATCTCACCATCCAACACCCTTACCTCAGAGGAGCTGCTGAGATGTACGAGGATGGTGTTTTCGTCACCGTTGATTTACCTTTCTTGGTGGATGCCCATATCTGCGTCTACGAAGAAGTCTCATCTTACGGTCGTTATTTGTGTTTTAATCACATCATCAACACCCAAGACGACGCCGTTCAGTTAGCTCAAAAGTTGACTTCCTCTGCTGGTTCTTCCTCGTCGTCTTCATCCTCTCCATCGCCGCAAAGGTCAGAGGACTTTTTTTGTTTATTTTGACTTTTTTTTCCTTTTAAATGTTAACTTTGACATATTCAACTTTTTTATTTGTCTGCAGTGGTGACCTCGGTAAGGGTTTTATCGAACAGAAAATTAGCAACAAGAAGTTGAACAAATTGATGGTGAACTTTGAAGCTTGATTGAAGCAGTCACCTTGGATGTTGTTCTGCGGGAGAGTATTCGTGTGCAAAATGTAACAGAAATTTGTACCTATAATACCCTCATATTATTAGTATCATTATACACATTAATGTATTTCAATCAAATAATCATTTCTTTATTTGTTTTAATATTATATAATGTAAAATAGTTTTCCTGTTTTTAAATTCTCTTTGCCTAATGCACCGTCCATTTTTTCACCGCGAGTCACAATAGTGTTTATGTCTATAAAACAATTTTATTGGACGAAGATCGAAAACATCATTCCGAAAATAAAAACAATTGAATAAAGAGAAACTAAATCGATTTTTTTTTAAAAAAAAAAATTGCATTCTTTTTATTCTATTGAATTATATTTAAGTTTTTGTAAGACCCTATAAAATTAGCAATGATAATTCTTTGTTAAACCAGATTTATGAAGTATAATCAAATGCTTATCCTATTAAATCCCATTTCAAATCTGCTGAAATATATACTGTTATGGTGTGCACTAATACAGTGCCACATCGCGCTCTGAAACACGCACCACTGCACACATTCAGTGCATTAAAAACGCACCAATCTGTGCATGCACACACGCCAAGTGTCACGGGAGAGAATTCCAAATCAGAGTTTGATGTGCAGGTGGCAGACTGGGAGACGCTCTCCTGTTTGACGTGGAATCCACCCAAAATTCTGAGTTTTGAGAAAATCTCTCACTCATACGCACACTTCGTCTTCCTCAGAAAACCACACCTTTCATCTTCTCCAAACTTCTCTCTACGAACCTTCATCTTCCTTCTACCATTACTCACTTCATTCAACTCCAATCAGTTTTCTGAAACCATAGAAACGTTCACGGGGCAGTAAGCTTCGAATTGATCCGAACCTCTTTAGATCCTGTAACTGGTAAGTTCCAAACCATAATCTAATTCTAGAAGTTCTAGGAACACTGTTTCAGTTGCATGCAAAGAATAAAATCTGAGTTTCTGAGTCTCTTTGGTTAAATCTAGTTGAGGAGCGTAAGAAAGAGCTGATTGGGTAGAAATTCATAGTTGGACAGAATCAAGTTACACTGTTAAAAGTTCACTGCTAGACCAGGTAAGGGAAGCTTATATGTTTAATTTATACTGTTTGATTTATGATCTGAGATTCATATAAGAAAAACATGATGTTTGAGTATTTAGAACGTTTACTGATATCTGATATGTATTCTGGTTTGGATGGATCTGTCATGAACTGATACGGCTTATATGAATTTTATTTGATGATGAATTTGATTTAAATGCATGATTGAGTTGATTATGGATAAATGGAGAATGGTTATTGTGTGGTTGGAATGATTTAAATGTTGAAATTTGCATGATGATGGTGTCTGAAGGGAATTAAATCTGGAAATGAAAGTATAAAGTTGAAAAATGGAAATCTGGAAAAATTTCTACTAAGTGTGAAAACTCTGAATTTCTGATCATTCTCTGTTGCTAAATGACGCTCGTCACTGTACGGTCTTAGACCGTTCGGTTTTTGGTTAACATGACTTAGATTGGAATTCATTCATTTGGAATGAATTCTGCTCGAGAACGAGCGTCCCCCAATTGAGTGAATGAGCGTTCGTTTCTGCTCAGTATAGATAAATATTTAAAACTTTATAAATAAGTGACGTTCGGCCTTAAGTCGAGCGTACGTTCTCATTGACGTTCGGCCTCATGTTGAGCGTTCGTCCTTATTGTCGTTCGTCCTTATTGTCGTTCGACCTTATATTGAACGTTCGTTCTACAGAGTGTTCGGTCTTATACTGAAGTGCTCGTTCTAAGTTGAGCTCGGTTTATACCAAGCGTTCGTTCTGATTGTGCTCGGTCATTGACCCAGCGTTCGTTCAAGGAGGGTTCGGTTACTTTTTATATAACTGAACGCTCGTCCTTACCATTGAATTCTGAGAGAACGTAATTGGCGTTCGTCCAAATTGTTAATGAACGTTCGTTCTTTGACTGGCAGTGTTGTTTTTTTTGAAATCAATTATATTGATTGTTTATCTAAACATTTTCTTACGGGTTTTATCCTTTGGATTCTACCTGGATTCTTTACCTTCAAAATATTTCTAAGTATCATCCATATCTTTTAAAGATCAGTATTTTCAAATTATGAAGTGTTGAAACGTGTTAAGTGAATAAATGGTTCGTTTCTTTTGTTCAGAAACGAGGATGTAGGAGTACTGTAACATGTTAAGTCCTGTTGATTAAGTGATGAACGTTCGTGGAATTAAGAGAGTGGAACACGGAATGAAAATGTGAATCAGTGAACTGTTTAATATGGTGAATGATATGTTGAACGAATTATTGGAACTGGATTTTATTAGCGTTCCAAGGAGGAACGTTTTTGATATGATTGATTATTGAGTTTTGTAAAGTATGACTGTGGGCATGCTAATGCTGGCTTGGTCCATCCTGATATTCCGTGATACTCATCTTCACGTAGAAGGGAGTAGTCATGCGTGGGAATGGCAGGAGACTCTATTCCTTAGAGGTACTTTGGATAGGGTTAACCTCGAGTGGCAGCTGTCGAGTGTAATACAGTTACCACACCACTCGGGTGCAAGGACGCCTGTAGCTACACGGTTCATACAGTCCGGACGGTCTGTCGTTTATACGTATCTATATGATTGTTAATTGATGAGCTTACATGTTGAATGTGTGGATTGATATGTAACTGTATGTGTTGATTTTATAAATTAAATATTATAAGCTTACCCTTGCATTTCCTTTGTGTTGTCTAATGTCCATGTATAATCCGTCTTGTCGAAATGCAATGATCATCCGTTGTGGATGTGAGCAGATGGTGGTGCATCCCTTGAGCAAGTACTGGAAGAAGAAAATTTGGAGGATGCCAACCTTGTGGACGTTGAAGTAAAATTGGAGCAGTAGGGATTAGTTCCGTAGTAGCAGCAGTAGTTAATTTTGGGTGTGCTGTATTCTGGCAGCCTGTATATAATTCTGCAGATTTGTTCCTGTAGATCTGTTTTGTATATTTTGCTAAAATTCTGAACACTGTAAACTCTACTGTAAGTTACTGTACAGTACTGTTTATTTATATAAGTGCTGTTTTCTTTTGGAGCAGCTGTTAATTACGCAAAGACTGTTTACTGTTACTGTTAATTGTGATAAATTCTGAATTATAGTGATTACTGTATTTTGGGATGTTACAGTTTTAAAAACCAATATGTGATCCAAACCAAGTTTGTATACATTTATATGAATTCAGTCATAGTTTTATAAAAAATGAACAATGTTTATATTTTCATTGTTTATATAATTACAAAATTATCATATAACTTATACTTATTTATGAAAAATATATTTATTCAAGATATTTCTCTACCAAGTATTCGAGTGAAGGTGTTTAAATATCAAGTGTAAATTTTTATGTGATATATCATATATTAAAAATGTACAAAAAGTTATATTATTATGTCTTGCATAAAACAATGTATATATGAAAAATATATTTATTACAGGTGATTGCAATTTGCTTGCATAAAAAATGCCAAAATATTTCAAAATTTATATTATCGAGTTTCATCGCACCACATCATTTTTCAGATTATTTTTATTTTTGCAACTTTTAATAAACATTTTACAAAATTTACACTATAACTAATACTTTATTTAATTATTGATAGAAATACTCATTTCTAAGATAGAAATATATTGTTTTTCTTATGATCCAAAATGTTATTAAGATCCAAAAAATTTAAATTTTACGCCATATTATTATATTTGAATGGAACTAAGTCTTAAATTTATGACTTTATATCATTTTTAATCAAAAGTGTCATTGAATCTGTAAGACCTAGGAAATCAGCAATGCAAATCTCTGTCACATCACCATTAATACACAAGCCACGTCACTACTCCGGGTAATTAAAACCCACTTTGCACTGCATGCACGAGCGCCACGTGTCGAGTTGGAAACTTCTGAAATCAGAAGTGGGGGTGCAGGTGTCAGCAGAGGAGACGCTCGTTCGTCTGGGATTTGAATGATCAAAAATGATTTTCGAAAAACCCTCCCACTCACCTGCATCACTCATCTTCTTCCTCAGAACCTAACCTTTCATTTTCTTCCGCTTCTCTCTAAAAACCTCCAACTTCTCTCTACTGTTACTCATCCATTTCTTCTCCGTTCAACATTCAGAACCGTAGGAACGTTCCCTACGCCGTGAACTTCATTTTGGTCCTAACAACTCCAGATTCTGTAAACGGTAAGTTTTCCAACCCATACACTCGTTTCTGGAATTCCTGCGAACCCAGATTCAGTTGCATGCAAGGGTATAAGTTGATATCTTCTACGTTTCTTTGGTTAGATTTATTTGAAGAAACTTAAGTGACCGTTGAGTATAGAAGAGCCATAGTTGAACGAGTTAAAATCATACTCTTAAGACATACACTGCTATCCAGGTAAGGGAAGCTTATATATTTAATTTATACTTGTATGATTTTATGAAGGCATGATCTGGGTTGTCTGTATGAAATATATGTATATGTGCTGTTCTGGATCTGCATGAACGAACCCTGTTGTGCTGTATGAATATGTTTTCTATTGGTTGAAATGCATGTTGAATTGGACTCGTATGAAAGATGTATGACTATAGTATAGTTGGATTTATTAATGTGAAGAAAGCTGTATAGTATGTAAATTAATGTGGATATGAAATTATAAAGTATGTATCGTATGAGAAATGTGAAAGTTAAGAAAGTTGGAAAAAATCTGGATATGATAAACTCTTCCTATGATAAAATACGCTCGTCACCGTACGGTCTTATACCGTTCGGTTTTTCCTGGAAATAACTTAGAATGGAATTCTTTCATTTGGAAAGGACTCCGCTCGAGAACGAGCGTCCCCAATTGAATGTCTGAGCGTTCGGTTCAGCTCAGTTTTATATAAATACCCTAAACTTTAAAATACGTAACGTTCGGTCTTATACCGAATGTTCGTCCTAAATAGCGCTCGGTCTTAAACCAAGCGTTCGTCATGATTGGTGCTCGGTCATCTACCTAGCGTTCGTATTAATGAAGTGTTCGGTCTTAGATTGAACGCTCGTCCTATCTTTGATTCCTTAACGAACGTAAATAGCGTTTGTCCAAATACTTAATAAATGTATATTGTCGCGTTCGGTCATTGACTGGCAGTCGACCCCTTTTAAACAAAAGGTTCTCAATGTAGTTAAGTATTCTTCTTGATGTATCTTCGACCAGTAGAGTCAACCTGATCTCTTGGTACTTAAAATATTCTGAAAATGGTCTTATTATTCTGGAGTCGTTCTGATTGTTAATGGGTTCTTCTAAATCTGGTTTTGAACGTTCGTCCTCTTCCTTCAGAAAATTGAACGTTCGTCTTTTTAAGAGAGTGGAACATAGAATGAAAATGTGGTAAATATGAAAGGTTAAGGTGTTTGAACACTATATTAAATGATTGTACGATATTGGATTTGAACGAGCATTCCAGGGAGGAACGACTCATATATGTTGATTATTGGATTGGTAAAGTATGACTATGGATAAGTTAAGCCAGGCTGTCCATCCTGATATTCAGTGATTACTCTTCTCACGTAGAGAGGGTAAGTCATGCGTGTGAATGGCAGGAGGTCCTTAGTCCATAAGTTAACATGGGCGACGTAAGAACGAATTAACCTCGAGTGGCAGCTGTTGAGTGTATCCCAGTTACTACACCACTCGGGTGCAGGGACGCTTGTAACTACACAGATCATACAGTCCGGACGGTCGTCTTATATATATATATATATATATATATTTATAGATGTTACATGATGTTATATGTTAAACTATGTGCTTGAGTGGAATGATATGTTCATTGTATGTGTTGAATTATAAATTAAATTATATAAGCTTACCCTTTCGTTTTCCTTGTGTTGTCCATGGTATGTGTACGTTCGTCTTGTCTTGCAATGATCATCCGTTGTGGATGTGAGCAGAAGGCGAGGCTACTCTGGAGGACGTTATTGAAGAAGAAAACTTAGTTGAAGTGGAAGTGAAAGCGGAGCAGTAGGATTATTATTTTTTAAAATTAAAGTTAAAAATAAGTTTAACTCGATTATTATTTTTTTAAAATTAAAAATTTTATAACATTACAAGTTAAATATAAATAAATTTAATTTAATTTATTTTTGGACGAACCAAAAATTTTACTGACTTATTATAAATTAAATTAATGGATTAACTCACAATATATGTTTTATTTTTCTAATCGAATTAAGTAAGCACAATTTACTTTGACTTATTCTAAAAAAAACTTAATTTTTTTCTAATTTAATTTAACTTGAATTCATATATGTTGAATTGACTCAGAAGTTTAAACTTGTTTTGTAATCTATATCACAGTTTTAAACTCATGATTCTGTAATGAAATAAAAAAATTTAAACAATTAAATCACTAAATTCCCAACAGTATGACTGATGAAAAAAAATATATTTAATTTGGACAGATCCAATCTAATTTGACTTGAATTTGAATATTAATAACGCTTATTCAAACCCACCAACACACCTAGTATTATTAATTTAGTATATTGTGTGCTGTTGTGAATAGGATAAAAGTAAAAGGAAATAAGATGGTTTATGAGGAACATTTATTTTTCACCTAAATGAAGAAGGGTAGTCGGAAAGTAACCGTTAACTGGAAAACCCTGAATTGAACCAACAAATGCTTTGATGGATTATAAATCCATGTCGGTGTGGACAGAGGTAGAAGAAAAAATACCAACGCTAAACCTATGGTTGCATTGCATTATGTGCAATAATACATGGTAGATAAAAATACCTTTTTTCTCTTTTGGGTACCATAAAATGGCTTTGTGAGCACACTATAGTTAGATAAGAAAATAGGTTGCCTCTAAGCTATGTTCTCCCTTTATCATTCAATTATGTTGGCCTCGACCCTTCTAATATGTCCTTTAAAATTGGAGATTATTGTTGGTTTACTTAAGTTTATTAGTAATTATAAACTTTTGTGTTGTAATATAATATATGTACAACATAAAATTAATTACTAGCTAAAAAGTGTATTTGCTAATACAACTCTGATATAAATTTCTCTATAACATTTTGATCTTTTTAGCAGTATGCTTAACGATTAAGAAAAATAAATAAACAAAAGAATACATGAATTTAATATACTAAAACATATTTACTTAAATAAGTCGGGTTGATAAATTTAAAAATACTTTTAATTATCCAACATATATATTTTTTAACTAAATATTTTTAGTAATGTTTAATCGGACTTATTTCCTAAAAGTGTAGAAAACTATTTGCTTTTTTAGTTTACTGTGATTGTTTAATGTTTAATAGAAAAATGTGTTTTAACAATTTTTTTTACATCATAAGTGTAACTTATGATTGATTCAATTCAAATATTTTTAAAAAAATAAATTTAACCAGACCAATAAAATAATGACAGGTGATTATTATAAAAAAAATTGTTATAAAAAAATAGTTAACATATTAAGTTGCTGTTGAATAATATGTTTTCTCTTTCATCCTCCCAAATTTACGTATGATGATTGGGTGGTAGAAACAAATCAACGGCAGTGATAGGTCTTCATGATATTTTGCTTTCAATAATTTAATTAATTCGTAAAACAAATCCAAATATTATATTTTCATAAAGAAAGGCCATGTTTGGAATGATTCTCTTGCCTATTGTTTTTCCTCGGTTCTTCTCCCCCTAAACATAACCTGTCTGTACGTGGCTCGAATGATTTGAACGATTGGCTCATTTCCAATTTGGTTTCATGCAATTATATTAAGATTAGATTCATATAAGAAAATGACTAGACGAGGAAAACATATAAAGTATGATAATAAGAATAAGAAACTTTAAAATCTTGTATGAGCAATTTCTTTGGCTACCAAGAGTTTCCAGCCATAGGGTATCATAATTCAATATTTCAAGTCAAGAGTTGCAATGGCACAATTATGACTTCTACAATGAGTTGTTAATGCTTTATTACCACAATTCACAATTCAATAAATAGAATGAGTATAATATAAAATAAATGCTTGATGACTCTAATTAAGTGATATTACCATGATCATTAAATGAATGTTGATGTTACTTATAATACATAAGAAACAGGAGTTTTAGAACTAGTAATTGATGTAGAATGTTAATCATTTTCTATATTTGTTTGCGAGTAAAACTAATATAAAATGTTTTTTTAATATTATTTTGTGAAGGTGTTTTTTTGTCTTAAAAAAAATATGTTTTGGCACTTTCCCATTTATTAAAATTAAGATAAAGAAAAACATACACAATTTATATCATAAAAAATAATAAGAACATATGAAATTATAATAAAACAAATTAAACTTTGGTTTTTAATTATTCACGACAAGAATCTCAATTTCTTTCTTTCTTTTAATGTATAATCTCGATATGTGGATTCTCTCTCCATTAGTTACTACTATAATTGATATAATATGTTCCCTATATTTATTGAAATGTTAGTGTCTCTCTTTGGACAATGACTTTTTTTAAACTATATAATGTCGGCAATGTAATAAAATGTTTTTTCATTAGTGGATATTGGATGATAACACTTGCTCCTTCAGCATCCTTCCTAAAACTTGAGATTAAATTAAGATCTAATTACTAATGGAAAGTATAAAAATTTGGTAATAAATTTCACTAATTCACATACATTTCCGTAAGAAGGAGTTTTTACATTGTTTATTTTCGACATTTTGCTTTGGTTGTAGGATCAACGTAGAAAGTAAAGAAGTTTTAATATGCATTGATATCTTATGTAAAAAGTGGATTTTAAGATTTGTGGTAGAATGTAATTAATGTAAAATATATTATTTTTTCATGTGTTACTTGAGAATGTAATTGATGTAAAATATGTAATTTTACATTATATATTATTTAGAATTATAATTGATGTAATATATATATATATATATATATGTATGTATATATATATATATGTATGTATATATATATATATATATATGTATATATATATATATATGTATGTATGTATATATATATATGTATGTATGTATGTATATATATATATATATGTATGTATATATATATATATATGTATGTATATATATATATATATATGTATGTATATATATATATATATATGTATGTATATATATATATATATGTATGTATATATATATATATATGTATGTATATATATATATATGTATGTATATATATATATATATGTATGTATATATATATATATATGTATGTATATATATATATATATGTATGTATATATATATATATGTATGTATATATATATATATATGTATGTATATATATATATATATATATATGGGGTTTTCTAACTTGCGTATGCTCTTTTTTCAGTTGGTACATTTTAGCAATGACTGAATTTTAGTAAACAAAAATATCATCATATATTATGGATTCTAAGTTTTAAGGTCAATGGTATTTGAATAATTTTCATTCTCCAAAACTAAAAAAAAAACAAGAAACCCCCAAACCCTTTCTCACCTCCATTATTCTTCTCAACCCTTTTTCTTTCATCTCTCGCACTCCAATATTTTCTCTGTCATCCCTGCTGTAGCTCCAATTGAAGAAAATCAGAAACACTTGTCTAACCCTAATCCACATTCCTCACTTATCCAATTTTCTCTGTTCATAACTCTTTTCAATAATTTTTTCCTGTTAAATCATTTAGTACAATGTGCATTCAGTCTCCATGAAACCACAAACTAGACGTGCATCGGTCTCGACATTGGTACTTCAGATCAATAATAGGTTTTGCAATAAAAGCAAAAAATACCATGTCTTTAAAGCAAAAAATTAAATGGCTCCACAAAAAAGAAATTATAAAATATTGAAGCGTTTACTTTATTTTGTTTAACACATACTTTTGTGAGTAAAAATATCCAGCACAAAAAGGTTCAATCCCTTACCTATTGATCAGTTCGACCACCATTCAACCTTATCAGGTTCTAATGGCTTCTCATTATAAAAATAAAATATTGAATATTTTATTTAACACATATTTTTGTGACTAAAAATATCGGAAGGTTCAATCCCTTACCGCTTGGTCAGTTGGACCACCAATGTTCAACTTTGTCAGGTTCTAATTACTTCTTATTATAAAAATAAAATATTGAATATTTTATTTAACACATATTTTTGTGAGTAACAGTATCCTGCACAAGAAGCTTCAATCCCTTACTACTTGGTCTGTTGGACTACCAAAGTTCAACCTTGTCAGGTTCTAATGGCTTCTCAATATAAAAATATAATATTGAATATGTTATTTAACACATATTTTTGTGAATAAAAATATCTTGCACAGGAAGGTTCAGTCCCTTACCACTTGGTCAATTGGACCACCAACGTTCAACTTTATCAGGTTCTAATGACTTCTCAGTATAAAAATAAAATATTGTATATTTTATTTAACGCATATTTTTGTGAGTAAAAATATTCTGCACAGGAAGGTTCAGTCCCTTACCGCTTGGTCAGTTGGACGACCAACATTTAACCTTATCAGGTTCTAGCGGCTTCTCATTATAAAAATAAAATATTTAATATTTTATTTAACGCATATAAATATTCTGTATAGGAAGGTTCAATCCCTTACCGCTTGGTTAGTTAGACCACCAAAGTTCAACCTTGTCAGGTTCTAATGACTTCGCATTATAAAAATAAATTATAAAATATTGAAGCGTTTACTTTATTTTGTTTAAGACATATTTTTGTGAATGAAAATATCTTGCACAGCAAAAAGTTCCAAAGAGAACTCCTAGCGCCCACTCCTCAACCTAGGAAAAAGTTCCAAAGAGAACTCCTAGCATCTATGTTAACTCTCTATTTTTTTCCTACTTTTCTATGATAATACTCTTCTTATAGGTTATTTTTGCTTTTAATTTTCTAGAATTAAGGTAGTGTCACAACCGGAATCGCGATGGGACGACGATCCAAAAAAGAGATGGGTTTTGAAAAAGAGATTTGGAGTCGCCACCATAGTTTATTCTAGAAAACTACGTAAAAACCATAAAATGGTAAGGCATGGTCTACGAAAATGAGATTCTGGGTTCAAGAGTCGGTTACGCGTAGGGAAGGTATTAACACCCTACAACGCCTGCCCGAAGGCAGTACCTTTAACTAAATACGCGAATGTGATGTGGTTTTCAAAATGTTTAACTATCCCCTAAAATAAAACTCTAAAGAAACAAAATATATTTTTTAGTTTTTTGGGCCGACAAGGATTGACCTCGTTCCTACGTATTCTCACT
This sequence comes from Vigna umbellata, assembly GCF_029865625.1. Lineage (NCBI taxonomy): Eukaryota > Viridiplantae > Streptophyta > Magnoliopsida > Fabales > Fabaceae > Vigna > Vigna umbellata. The sequence goes on from NC_142174.1 coordinate 22,277,711, forward strand.
CAGAATGAGAAATCAGGGTTACGTAGTTCTTTTGGAAATTATTTGGAAAGTTTGTTTAGAGAATTGTTTGAGAATTTTGTTTGGAAATGATTATGGATAAGTTTGGATTTTTGGAAAGTGAACCTGACAAAGACTAGCCTTGCTCCTACGTATCTCCACTTTTGATGGAGAATCAAGGATCACGTAGTTCTGGCTGAAAGATTGCTTGTTCAAAATGGATGTTTTTATGGCCGAAAGATTGTTTATTCAAAATGGATGTTTTTAGTTTTTGAAGGTTTTTTCATTTTTGGTATTTTTTATAAAAGAAAGAGGAAAGATTTTTAGCACAAGGACGATGCGAGTGATCACACGTATGCTTAACCTTTAAAACATATTTTTGGTATTTTTTATAAAAGAAAGAGAAAAGGTTTTTAGCACATGGACGATGCGAGTGATCACACGTGTACTTAACCTTTAAAACATTTTTTGTTATTTTTTATAAGAAAGAGAAAAGTTTTCTAGCACAAGGGTGACGCGAGCGATCACACGTGTGCTTAACCTTTAAAACATACTTTTGGTATTTTTTATAAAAGAAAGAGAAAAGGTTTTTAGCACAAGTACGATGCGAGGGATCACACATGTGCTTAACCTTTAAAACATATTTTGGTATTTTTTATAAAAGAAAGATAAAAGGTTTTTAGCACAAGGACGATGCGAGCGATTACACGAGTGTTTAACCTTTTGAAATGTTATTTTTGTTATTATTACTTTTTTTTGTAGTTTTTATGTATTTTTCATGTAATATTTAATGAGTAGAAATTTAAAAACGAAATAAAAGTCAAAAAATAAAATTAATTAAATAAAAAGAACAAAATAACAAAGTGCAAATAGGATACACGCAAACCTAAATAAAAGGAAGAAATAAAACAAAAATTATGGGGGTGTGAGGTTTAGCAAAAATCGAATGGGCTTAAGCCCAAACAAAATGGGGGTGTAAGAATGAAATTGGAGGTGCACTTCGTATTTGCTGGTCTAGGCCCAAGGTCTTCTTCTCAGCAGAAACATTAGGGGCTCTGCCCTTTCTTTCATTTGTCGTCAAACCCACGAGACTCGGGGTCTCTTTCTTTGGACGAAACATCCTAAGAAGGGGCTTGACTCCCCTGTACACACCCGCCTCCACCCCTATCAGACCAGCCACTACGACGGACTCTCTACTCAGTCCACAATGTCGCCGGTGACACCAAACGCCGCCGAAGCTATTGCCGGCCGTGGCTTCAGATATCCTTTCCCTCTTTGATGTATGATTGTAGCTCTGCGTAGGGATTTTCGGGCTTGTACAGTGTGAGCACCTTGTTGTAGGGGAAACAGTCTTCTATATCAAGCATGCTGTGAGCTGTGGTATGTTGCAGGAAATAGAGCTCAACTCGTGCTTGCCTAGACTGAGAATGGGGAGAAGCACAAGTCTGTTATTCCTAAAAGGCTTAGTTGACTATTGTGTTTTCTTTTTTTTTTAGATTTTTTTGTTTTGTTAACGTTTAACATAAAAATTAAAAAAAAAGAAGATAAAAATAAAACTAAACAACAAAAAGAAACTAACGTAAAAAAAAGAATAAAATGAAATAACTCTAAATAATAAAAAGTAAAATAAAATAAAAATATAATAATAAAAAAAACTACTAAAATAAGATAAAATAAAATAAAGTAAAAAGATAAAATATATATTATTTAGTCACCCGGACGAAATTGAGTGTTGACAGCTGCCCTTCTTTACTTAGATATGGCTAGATAATATGAAAATTTGATATTTTCGTGTTATAAAAGTAAAAGCTAAGTAAATATAAAAACACTAAATTCGTTTGGGTTTCAAAGGAGGCGAAACGAAGGAGGATTAGTACAAAACATAGGATTAAGCAAATCCATGAAAAAGGTGAGATTGCAACAAAAGAATTCGACTATTTCCTAGCAAAGGACCGAAACAAAAAGAAAAATTGAGCTTAGATGCTAGGTAAGATGGGCTTTGGGGGCCAGATGAACTAGGCTTTATGGGCCAGGCGAAACTGGGCTTTGGGGGCCAGTGTAAAAACTGGCCTTTGGGGCCAGTGTGGTAACTGGGCTTTGGGGCCAGTGTGGTAACTGGGCTTTGGGGGGCAAGTATGGAAACTGGGCTTTTGGGGTTAGTATGGAACCTGGGCTCGAGGGCCAATGTGGAAACAGGGCGTAAGGGCCAGTGTGAAAACTGGGCTTGTGGGCCAGGCGAGCTGGGCTTGGTGGGCCAGTATGGAAACTGGGCATTAGGGCCAGTGTATAAACTGGGCTTGGTGGGCCAGTATGGAAACTAGGCTTTGGGGGCCAGTATGGAAACTGGGCTTTGGGGGCCAATGTGGAAACTGAGCTTTGGGGCCAGTGTGGAAACTGGACATTGGGGCCAGGCAAGCTGGGCTTTGTGGGCCAGTATGGAAACTGGGCTTTGGGGGGCCAGTATGGAAACTGGGCTTTGGGGCCAGTGTGGAAACTGGCCTTGGTGAGCCAGTATGGAAATTGGGCTCTGGGGGCCAGTGTGGAAACTAGGCTTTGGGGCTTGTGTGGAAACTAGGCTTTGGGGCCAGGCAAGCTGGGTTTTGTGGACCAGTATGGAAACTGGGCTTTGGGGCCAGTGTGGAAACTGGGCTTGAGGGCTAGTGTGGAAATTGGGCTTTGGGGCCAGTGTGGAAACTGGGCTTTGGGCCAGTGTGGAAACTGGGCTTTGTGGGCCAGTATGGAAACTGGACTTTGGGGGCCAGTGTGGAAACTATGCTTGGGGGCCATGCAAGCTGGGCTTTGGGGGCCTGATAAAACTAGGCTTGGGGGCCAGTGTGGAAATTGGGCTTGGGGGGCCAATATGGAAACTGGGCTTAGGGGGCTAGTGTGGAAACTGGGCTTTGGGGCCAGTGTGGAAACTGGGCTTTGGGGCCAGGCAAGCTGGGCTTTATGGGCCAGTATGGAAACTGGGCTTGGGGGCCAATGTGGAAATTGGGCTTGGGGCCAGTGTGGAAACTGGGCTTTGTGGGCCAGTGTGGAAACTGGGCTTTGGGGCCAGGCAAGCTGGGCTTTGGGGGCTAGTGTGGAAACAGGGCTTGGGGGCGAGTGTGGAAACTGGGCTTTGGGGCCAGTGTGGAAACTGGGCTTGGGGGCCACGTAAAATTGGGCTTTCAAATTTCGAAATTCTTGAAACTTGTAATTTTTTGAAATGTTTTATAATTTTGACAGAAATCTGATTTTTGAAAAGACATCAAGGCGTTGAAACCCTTCATTACAAAGTATTAAAATCTTGATGCGGGATCAGGATGTCAAGACCCTAATATGAATGAAAAAGCTCGATCGACATGAATGACTTGAAAGAGAAAATCTGAATGTTATTCTTTTTGTGTTTTTTAAGAAGGAATCGATAGCCATTCATATGAATGAAGAGGGTTTCGGTCAGAAAGACTTTCTTTTGATGGATTGATGGCAACTTATGTTATGCACATATGAAAACATTTGCTTTGTTTTGTTTTTTATTTTTTGCTTGAGTCAATTGTCTTACTTGCAATCATCAAACTGGTCATTATTTTCAATGCTTCGAAAAGTGAGGAATTTCATACATCCGAGATCTAACTTTGAGATTATTACATTTTGACTTTTTTTCCGAGACATCAACGCACACATGCTTGAATTTACTGGCAAGTGAAGAAATGAGAGCTGTTTAGAATGGTTTGGAAGAGAATGGGATAGCCATGCGGGCATGTCACCTCATACGCTCCTTAAAGGAGATGAGTGCCAAAGCGAAACACGAGGTACCCAAAAGTTGCCCCGGTTTGGTGTAATCAGTATGGTGATGAATCCATGATAATTCGGGTGGAAAATCAAGTAAGATTTGCAAAGCTGCCCCAGTCTTGAGATTTTGGGTTGATGAATTTCAAGGAAAAGACGCGTGGTGAGATCCACCAAGCTGCCCAGTTTTTGTTGTTGTTTTTTTGTTTTTGGCATGGGGTTATGTTTAGAAGAGGTAGTGGGCATGAAAGGATCGGCTAAAAGGATGGCCCAAATTGGTTTGATTTTCTTTTGTACGCTTCTGGTTGGTTGCTAGGGAGATCCCCTATTCCTGAGACATTAGTTTTTTCTCTTTTTTTTTTTGTTTTCATTCATTCATTTTCAACTTCTTTTTTTTACGACACATTGAAAGTCATTTCACCTTATCGCAAAATTAAGCTTTATGAAAACTTGAGCAAACATTATCCAATCTGTGTGGGCTTTATTAGGTTTGTAACGTGGCTAAGGGCTAAAAGGTATTGAAAAAAGATATAAAGGCTCAAATGAAATGTTTGTCGGCTATATTTTTTTTGGAAACAAGGGTTGTCATCTAGGCATTGCATCAATTATTTGACTTTTTGAGCATTTTGTTTTTTCTCGAACTTTGTTCTTTATTCCTTTTTCTCATCACCACTTTGTGATGTTTTGTTTTTGTTATTGTTTTATATATATTGTGGAAGGTTGGTGAAAAACTCTTCACTTGATCATTAAGTGCTCATTATTTGCCTACCGAGTTGACTCCTAGTGACGATAACCCTTGCTTGGGAAATTTTTTGAAAAAGAATTTATTTTTAGCTGAAACGGGTGACAATGGATATATTTTTTGCTTTTTAGATAAAGACAAGAAGGCCACACATCATTTTGAACTCTAATTGCTTTTTTTTCAAAAGAATAACTCTACGACTAGATGACCTCAACATAAGTCATTTTTTTTCTTACTAGCCTGTCCTTTCAGGTTTTCAATCCAGTGGACTTATTCTTCTCTCCTTTTTTTTTGTCTTCTTTTTTTTTTGTCCCAATGGATTCAGGAATCACCCCACTAGCGCAAGCGAGAAAACTTTTGACTAGACCAATCTGCCCCAGTGTAAAGGTTTACTTTGTTACTGAGGGCAGTGACAGTGTTTGTTGGGGAAAATCCTTTATTTTGGAAAAGGTAAAGGGTGAAGGTTTTCAAGCAACATGTGCACAAACGTCTCGAAAAAACGTCAAATTGTTATTTTTGATTCAACATTTGACCTCGGAAAAATCTGACACTGCAACTTTTGTTTTCGATTATCGATTTTTTTTTTACTTTTTCGAAAAACAAAAGTTTGACGATTTACAAGAAAGACAAGTGACTCAAGATTGCCTTCATTTTTTTTTTCAATTTTGTTATTTGCAGCTTTCGTTTTCTCCACGACACCCTATTAGGACATGATTTCTAGTAAACCTTGGAGATACTGATAACAGTTGAAAAACTGTTATTTTCATGCTTAAAATTGATACTAAAAGCAACCTTTAACACTTAGAAACTAGCTTGAAATCATGCTTTTGGGTATATTTTTAGAAATAAGAGAGCTGGACAGGTTTATGCTTGATTTCAGTGTTTTATGCAGGTTTTAAGGTGAATTTGGTGAAAGAAGTGAAGAAGGATAGAGATGGAATCAGAAAAGACATAAAAAAAGTGCAAAAGGAGAAGCCGCAACTACCGTTGAGCGGCAGTTTACCGCTGAGCGGCACTCAGGCAATCACGGTGGATCCGCTGAGGGGTGAAAAGGCCGCTGAGGGGAGGAAAACAACTCACGCACTTACCGCTGAGCGACACTATTTTGGGCTTGGGCCTAATTTTCTGTATATTTTAGAATAGTATATAAGCTTTAGGACGTCCTAGGGTTTGTATCTTTGGCTGAGACGACCCTTGAAGGAAGATCTTGGATGCTCAGGCTACCTCCTTCTCTTTCTAGGGTTTTTCTATCTTTCTTTCATTCATTATTGTTCATCTAGTTTCACCATGAATATGGTGAACTAAACTGATGGACGAGTGAAGACGCAGCGGAATGGAATAAGAAACTCGAGATTGAAGGGGAAAACGGAGACCAGACACTAGAAAACCTAGGATCTAGGTTTTAATCGGTGGAAACACTAATCGGACACGAAGAAACCCTAAAATGGTGATGAGACTCAATATAAATCGATTAATCGGTTCAAATGATTCGGATGATCGGTGAAAAGTGAAGGTCGAAGGGATTAAGGTGTTTGAACGATGGAAAATGGTGGAAGGAAGTGGAAACCCTAGAGGAAGATGTGGTAGTGTAATGAACGAAGATAAAATACCTTCAAAGATGCGTATGGAGTGCGGATCTATGGTTGACGACAATGGAGCTCTCGAGAACGAAAAGGAGACTCTATGAAATGTGGAGGGATGCGTAATGGATGCACGAGAGAAGAAATGAGAGGCGTGGTTGTGATGTGAAGGAGAATTAAAGATGTGGCTGCTGACACGTGCTGAAGGAGGATGTGGCGCTGATGTGCACGCACAGTGGCCGGTGATGCGTCAGCGTGGAAATGAGAGAGTAAGCACCGGGGATTTTTGGAGAAATGGAAGAATGAGAGTGTGCTTGGAAGGTGGCTAGAGGGAGTCTGTGGACTCTCTAGCCTATGACTTTCAAGAGAGAATAGTTTCTATTTTAGAAAGCCTAATTCTCATTAATCTCCAAAAGTCCTAATACAAGAGAGGAGTTGGGTATTTATAGTAACCCATGCTCCTTAAGAACTAAGCTAGGAAAAGTAAAAATGCAAAAGGAGGACTACGTCAAGGAGGATTCCATCATAAACCTTGTATTGTTGTTGGGGAATCAATGTAGTCTTGTGAAACTCTCATATATGAAATTTGTGTTTTAACATCTTACTTTAAGATATATGCTTTCTTTCATCTTTAGTTAGGGATTTTCGTCCTTGCTTAATGCTTGCTTTGTTTAACTCATTCATTGCCATGATTATTGATTTTGTCGATATGGGAACGTACGGGGAAGTCTAGATCCGGGGAATTTCTCCCAATAGCATATTGGTTGCCTTTAAGCTCCTGCACTTCAGAACTAATTACTAGGAGTGCTAGGAATTGTATGAACTCGTAATTAAGGATATGCCTTCTTGCAAGGTGATTTAGAGAGTGGCATTAGCAATTGATGATAAGAATGATGAATTCCTAAAAGTATATGAGAGTGGATAAGATGAAATTGATAACCCCAACAACATACTCATCCATTTAATTCATTAAAGTGTTTGTTTTCCTCTTTTCCATTGATCAACATTCATGTATACATGTTTAATTACTGTCTTTTGCATTTAAACCCTACAATCAATTGTTCACAAGTCTTAAATAATCAACAAATCATATAACTAATTAGGTCGTGAGTCCTTTGGGAAAACGATACTTGGTCTTACCTAGTTTTATTACTTGATACGATTCGGTCACACTTGCCGATTGTTAAACAAGTTTGTGGCGCCATTTTTCGGTGTTCATAAATTTGTCATCAAGTTTTTGGCGCCGTTGCCGAGGACTCGTGGTTTAACTAGTTCATTTGTGTGATTATTGATTATCTTTGACTTGAATTTTGAATTTTGAATTTTGAATTTCTGTTTTTATTTTTTCTGTTTTTATTTTTTCTGTTTTTATTTTATTTTAGTTTTCTATTTTTATTTTTTTTTCTTCTCTGTTTTTATTTTATCTTCTTATCTCTGATCTTATATCTTCTTCTATATCTTTTTGTGCTAACCAATTTTTCTAGGGTTTTGTTTTCTTGTGTATGCAGGAGACAATCCGAACGAGGAGCAAGAAAACTGCAGAACCTCTTCTTGAAGGTTTAGACGAGAGTAGACGGAGGAGAAGAATCCGTACATCTAGAGAACTTTTTCCTCCTCCGGAAACTCTGTTACAACCATCACCACAAGGTTCTGACCATAGCACTAAGAATATGGAGAATAATAATGCCAGAAGAACTCTTGCAGATTACACAAATATAGCTGGACCTCAACATTTTAATAGCATAGCAAGACCGAGGGTCAATGCAGCCAACATGGAGGTGAAACCAGCATTAATCCAACTGGTGAAGAGTAATCAATTTAATGGGTTGTCTCACGAAAGCCCATATGAGCACCTCACAACTTTTAATGAGATCTGCAACACGGTGAAAATAAACGGGGTGCCGGACGAAGCAATCAAACTTAGCCTGTTTCCATTCTCATTAGGAGGCAACACTAAGCTTTGGTTAAATTCTTTTCCAGAAGGAAGCTTTACAGAGTGGGAAGCAGTGGTGACCAAGTTCCTAAACAAATACTTTCCAAGATCAAAGGTGAATAAAGGAAAGCAAGAGATTTCATCATTCAGGCAAGGCATGGAAGAATCACTGGGGCATGCATGGGACAAATATAAAAGCTTATTAAGAAAGACACCCACGCATGGATTTGATGAAGTGGAAGTAGTCCTGATCTTCCTTGGAGCTCTTGGTTCACAAACCAAGATGATGCTTGACGCCTCAGCAGGAGGAAATATCAAATGGAAAACTCCAGAGGAAGCTACAGAAATCATTGATAATATGGCTACTAGTGATAATGAACTAAACAGTGAAAGAGGAGCTCCTACTCAACAAAAAGGAGTTCTACAGTTACAAACCCATGATGCCTTGCTAGCACAAAACAAGATACTAACTCAACAACTAGAGACTCTTACAAAAACACTTGCACAACTGCCAAAAGAGTTAAAGACTGTTGCACAGGCTCAATCACAGTTGTGTGAATTATGTGGAGGTGACCATATCAATGGTTAATGCGCTTTTCCAGCAGAAGCCTTAGAGGATGTTAACTTCATGGCCAATCAATACCGTCAGGGGAATTTTAATCAAGGGTGGAAACCACACCCAAGCATTGGTCACGGACAAACTGGGCAAGCCGGACAAACTGGGCAATTTAACAAGCAACAACAACAACCAACCTTATGGCAACAGTTTTCTATACTTAATGAAAGATCAATAAGGATGGAAGAAACTCTTCATCAGTTCATACAGAAAACTGATTCTACTCAAAAGAGCGATGAAGCTGCTATTAAGAATTTGGAGATTCAAATGGGTCAGACTACCAAGCAGTTGGAAGAGAGGTCAGACAAAAATTTTGGGGCTAATACTGAGGTTAACCCCAGAGAAGAATGTAAAGTGTTGGAGAGTACAAATGATGAGACAGTTGAGTTAGAAAAAGGATAGATAGAAAAAGAAGAGAGAGAAAAGAGAGAAAAAGAAAAAGAAGAGAGAAAAGAGAAAGGAGAGAGAAGAGATATAAAGAGTAATGATACTTTTCCTTTTCCGATCAATCAAGAGAAACAATTTGATTTTACAGAATTATTCAAGATGGTGGACAATGATGTACCTTGGAATCAGATATTACAATAAATTGCAGTTTATACTACACCTGAGGACGAAGTCTCTACAAAGAAAAGACGTCGAGATGATGATACAAAAAAGTATAAAGTTGTTCATGTGTTCATAAAATGGTGGTTGTAGAGTATTCAGAAATATGGTAGTAGTATAAAATGGTGGTTGTAGAGTATTCAGAAATATGGTAGTCATCTCCTTGTCACTAGAGGTGGCTATACTTGAGCAACAATTTCTCTCCACCTTTGGGCATATTCTCTGAATGATTCAGACTCTTTCTTCACCATGTTTTGCAGTTGTACTCTATCAGGTGTTAGATCTTTATTATATTCATACTGCTTTAGGAATGCATCAACCAAATCTTTCCATGAGTAGATATGAGTCGTTTCCAAGCGCATGTACCAAGTTAGAGCCACGTCAGTTAAACTTTCTTAGAAGAAGTGAATCAAAAGTTTTTCATCGTGGGCATAAGCTGCCATTTTTTTGCAGTACATGGTTATGTAGCTCCTTGGGCAAGTATTTCCCCGATATTTCTCAAACTCTGGCAACTTGAACTTTGGAGGTATCACCACATCAGGAACTAAACATAGTTTTCTAGCATCTCCAAATTCAAAACTTCCTTCGCCCTCTATGGCTCTCAACCTCTTCTCAAAGACTTCTAATTTACTATATCGTCCTTAAAATCCGCTGGTGTAACGACACAAGTTGAAGACATCGTCTCAGGTTGTTTTGTCATCACCACGCTCGCAATACCTGTCTCGGTTGTCTCCCTAGGAATTATGGCAATGGTTGCCCCGAGCTTGTCTTCTACTTCAACTATGTTATCTTCGGCCTTTCGAGTGTCAACATGTCCCATGTCCACTGCTGAGGGTGGAGTGTAATTCGGGGGAAGACCATAAGGAGGGAGATTTTGTGCCTCTGGAACTCTTCGTTGTGGTCGTGGTGTGCACGAATCTCCAGGGCTTTGTAAGGCATTCAGGGCCTCTAAGAATTGACTCATTTGTCCCTTCAGCTGTTGGATATCGGCTTTCATTCCCTCTTGAACTTCTCCTTGGTTCTCCATGATTTTGCCACTGGCTTGTGTCCTTTAGGGTGTCTTGGAGACTTAGCCGTATAATTATTTTTAAATTGAATTTCATTAGATGAAATAAATTAAGAAAAAGAAAATAAAAACAAAAAGAAAAAGAGAAAAGACAAAGTAACACAATTACTATAGTAAGAAATTATAAAGATGTGAAAACATTGCCAAATGTATAATCTGGAAATTAACATGAAACAAAGTCAATAGGACAGTCAATCCACAACATTTAAGTTCACCACATGTGAGGTATACAACGACATGATCAACTATCATGAGCTTTAGCTATCAGATTCCTTATTTCTCTCATCAGTTTCTTGCAGTAATTGAGGAAAGTTTCAACCTTCTTAGGTGGGTTAAAGATCGACATTGCAGACTCAGCATCAGATAATAACTTAGGGACATCCTTAATGGCTTCATTAGCAAGGGAAGCTAGCTGTGAGAAACTTCTCTTCCAATTCTCTATAACTCGCCCTTGTTCAACGCTATACTCCTTCATCTGATTCATCAACTCTTGATGTTTCTTTTCTGATTCAGCCCGATGCCAACATACCTTCTTCAGTTTTGTCACCGCTGCTTTCGCTTGTTGTTCGGCGTCGTCCATTCTAATATGCATTTTGTGCAGCTCCTTTAGTGCTTTTTGCTTGTCCCTCTTGAATTGGTCACACAATTGCTTCGTAACACGCTCTGATATCTCAATTATACCATATTCCTGGTCTTTCAAGGTTAGCTCAATGTTAGCCGCTACCAGCTCTTGCTTTTGTCTTCTTAACAACTCCTTGTATGCTTCGCTGTTTTCCACACTATCTTGCTTAAGATTCACATAATCATGTTGTAGGTTGTGAAGATTACTGGTCAACTTGATATTTTCTAGTTTCATTCGCTCTAATTCTTCCTTCAATAGTTGTACCTCCTCACTTTCAACCTCATGAAACCGCTTTTCACAATCCAAGTTAGGAGAAATTAACTTGAAAGGCAACTTCACTGTCCTAACCCTCTCTGCAATCCAATGACTATAAGGAATTCCTTCATCAATAGTCCATGGTCTGGGGTCCCTTTCCGCACGAACAATGTTGCCCCAAGCATTCCTAACTTGATGAAGCACTTCAACAAAGGTTCCTTCCTCATAATAGATCTGCAATATGGCAAGAGATGCAGGTGTAGGTGATCCTCTCATAGGACGCCCAAATTGCCTTTGTGCTAACACAGGATTATAATTAATACAACACATGATACCCATGAGGGGTACATTAGGGTACCTCCCACAATGATATATGATTTGCGATCTACGCTGCCAAGGGATACACCATTTAATTTGCTCCTCATTTAAACTAGCACAAAGTTGCGCCCATTCATTTGCCCCTTTCACATTTGGTTTACACTACAGTAGCTCATCCATGGGACACGTGGTATTCAAGGCGTCCTCACTCACACGGGAGATGAACCACATATACAACACTAGTAGACAACATAACATTTTTCCTCCCTTTAGCTCATAACAACGATTAAGGGTCCCATAAACTTCAGCCAGGATAGTAGTGACTGGATTCTCACAACGCTCTTTGTATCCCACAAATGCGTTCATGGCGGCATAGTCGACGAAATTCTTGACATTAGGAAAAAACATGACACCATGGAGGAGAAGAGCCAATATATCCATAAATGTTTCCCAGTTTTCCTCTTCAGCCAAACGATGCAAGTATCCCTCAGGTATCCTTGAGGAAGGCCCCTCACTTTGCCCTTGATTGTGAACTTGCTCTCCAACTTCATAGGGTGGTGTACTTTCATGATCCTCGCTAGTTGCAAGACAGGGGTATACTGCCCAAGGTAGTTGTATAGAGCTTTTCCCTTGAGAGGTATATTTAAGATTTGCTCGAATTCTTCCACTGTAGGCACTAATTGGAAATCCCGAAAAGTGAAACATCTCAGTGGTGGATCATAGTACTAGGCTAAAGTAGTAATTGCTGATTTTTGAACTTCCACCTCTAACATGCTCAACAAATTCTCATACTCCTTCTTGAATGCATCCTTTTGGGATGTCTTCATTTTCTTTACGAGTTCTCTCAGACCATCCATATTTCCTTCCTCTGCTTCAATGGCTATCCTTTCCTTTAAAATGTTTGAACTTGAAGGCCGGTCAACTTCAAATCTCATGTTAATTTCCATTTTACCTCAAGGGCTTAATCACAAATTTATAACTTCCTACCTAGAACCAACAACAAGACCATAAAAATGCATGAGAAAGACGCATAATGATATAGTGATATGTACAAAGTGTTTAATTTTATTAAGCAAAAATAACGGTTATAAGACGACACACATCTCCCTTTGTGCCCTAGGAAGGTTCAACGGGTAAGATTCAAGGTTAGGTACATGCAATCTCATAAGGATGGTTCCCTGAGCCTAAATATCAATGGTCACTAGAGCTATTCCCCCTTCACAGCATCTCCACAACATACAAGTAATCAACTAGGTGTGAAAACACAAATGAAGAGAACAAACTCTAGTTGGGGTTCTCGCGATAGCCAAACAGGAAGTATGTCCCAAGTGGCACCACTACACAACCCCTCTAATTCTAAGTTACACTCGAACTCGGGTATAGGGTCTCAATCATGATATGCATAGTGTCCATGTGTGAAGGGAGAATGCAATGCATACCCAAACCCCCACCTGCAAAACAACCAGAAAATTCTCCCAGGCAGATATAAGCATGTCATCTATTCTAGGATTCAATATCCAACAATTATTTCAAACATAGAGAACAAGTAAAAGAACTCACATGCAATTATTCCAAATATCAAACATAGATAAAGAAAAAGAGAAGAAACACGTAGAATTCACGCATCTAATTAAATGGCCTGACTCTCTAGATTCCCCAGTGGAGTCGCCATCTGTCGCAACCGGAATCGCGACGGCACGATGATCCAAAAAAGAAACGTGTTTTGAAAAAGAGATTTGGAGTCGCCACCATAGTTTATTCTGGAAAACTATGGAAAAACCATAAAAGGATAAGGCATGGTCTACGAAAATGAGATTATGGGTTCGGGAGTCGGTTACGCGTAGGGAAGGTATTAGCACCTTACAACGTTTGCTCTCGAAGGCAGTACCTTTAACTAAATACGCGAATGTTATGTGGTTTTCAAAATGTTTAATTATCCCCTAAAATAAAACTCTAAAGAAACAAAATATATTTTTTAGTTTTTTGGGCCCGACAAGTATTGACCTCGCTCCTACGTATTCTTATTCAGAATGAGAAATCAGGGTTACGTAGTTCTTTTGGAAACTATTTGGAAAGTTTGTTTAGAGAATTGTTTGAGAATTTTGTTTGGAAATGATTATGGATAATTTTGGATTTTTGGGAAGTGAACCTGACAAAGACTAGCCTTGCTCCTACGTATCTCCACTTTTGATGGAGAATCAAGGATCATGTAGTTATGGCTGAAAGATTGCTTGTTAAAAATGGATGTTTTTATGGGCGAAAGATTGTTTATTCAAAATGGATGTTTTTAGTTTTTGAAGGTTTTTTCATTTTTGGTATTTTTTATAAAAGAAAGAGGAAAGGTTTTTAGCACAAGGATGATGCAAGTGATCACACGTATGCTTAACATTTAAAACATATTTTTGGTATTCTTTTATAAAAGAAAGAGAAAAGGTTTTTAGCATAAGGACGATGCGAGTGATCACACGTGTGCTTAACCTTTAAAACGTATTTTGGTATTTTTTTTTATAAAAGAAAGAGAAAAGGTTTTTAACAGAAGGACGATGCGAGCGGTCACACGTGTGCTTAACCTTTAAAACATATTTTTGGTATTTTTTATAAAAGAAAGAGAAAAGGTTTTTAGCATAAGGACGATGCGAGTGATCACACTTGTGCTTAACCTTTAAAACGTATTTTGGTATTTTTTTTATAAAAGAAAGAGAAAAGGTTTTTAACACAAGGACGATGCGAGCGGTCACACGTGTGATTAACCTTTAAAACATATTTTTGGTATTTTTTATAAAAGAAAGAGAAAAGGTTTTTAGCACAAGGACGATGCGAGCGATCACACGAGTACTTAACCTTTTAAAATGTTATTTTTGTTATTATTACTCTTTTTTGTAGTTTTTATGTATTTTTCATGTAATATTTAATGGGTAGATATTTAAAAACAAAATAAAAGTCAAAAAATAAATTAATTAAAATAAAAAGAACAAAATAACAAAGTGCAAATAGGATACAAGTAAACCTAAATAAAAGGAAGAAATAAAACAAAAATTATGGGGTGTGAGGTTTAGCAGAAATCGAATGGGCTTAAGCCCAAACAAAATGGGGGTGTAAGAATGAAATTGGAGGTGCACTTAGTATTTGCTGGTCTAGGCCCAAGGCCTTCTTCTCAACAGAAACATTAGGGTTCTGCCCTTTCTTTCATTTGTGCTCAAACCCAGGAGACTCAGGGTCTCTTTCTTTGGATGAAACATCCTAAGAAGGAGCTTGACTCCCCTGTGCACACTTGCCTCCACCCCCATCAGACCAGCCACTGCGACAGAGTCTCTACTCAGTCCACAGTGTCGCCGGTGACATCAAACGTCGCCGAAGCTATTGCCGGCCGCGAATTCAGATTCCTCTCTTTTCTCTTCTTTGCTCGCAAATAGGGAGACCCTTTTCCTCTCCTTCACGTTCGAGACTACAGCCACCAACGAAACCGGTCTCCATCGCCGCTGCTCATAAAGCCAAACTCTACGATCCTATGCTGGGAGCAATCGCGCCCATTCACAGTTGTTCAAACACTCACCCTCTCCTCCTCTTACCGATCAAACCCTAACTCCGAGAACCGCCCGTTCCTGCCACCGCTTGACGCCGATGACTGTCTCTACTTCGGCGTCGTCAGCCTTGGAGGCCGTCACTGACGCTACCCTCTCACCTTCCCCCTTTGAATGTGGTTCACTCTTTCCCAGGTTCACCATTATGAATCGTGACTCCTCGCCGGTGCTGCCGCTCACCGTCGCGACACCACCATACCACAACGTCGTGACTGGGAATGCCTCTGTCTTTGCGTGGAAGTAGCCCTTGGGATTTTTAGTGGGTGATGTTTTTGGGGTGGTTACGGGTGTATGAATGATGATGGTGTTAGAAAACGTGGTGGACGTAGAGGTTTTTGGTCAGAGGTGAATGATGGATGCTGTTGGAGGTGAGGAATTGGGAGTGAAAAGGAAATGTGGTTGGGGTGGTTACGGGTTAGAGGAGCAGAGGAGTGGAGAGCAAAATGGGAGAGCGTGTATGAGTGTGCGTGTGTGAGGGAGGATGGTGCTGCCTCTGCCAGTTGGAGGAACGGTTTCGGAGGGATTTCCTGATTCTCTTGGAGCTTAGGCGAATGATGGTTTAAGATTGGGTGATGGAGAATGGAGTCACACAACAATCATACACAACCATACATAACATAGCAAGTAATATTCACAACAACAAGTGAAAGCTGAGATATCAAATGTAGCAAACAACTCACTAAAAACATGATGACAGATGTGCAAGGCAATGTTTACCTCTTGAAGCTTGGTTCCCTCTTTATTAACCCCGTGCCTCAGATGGATTATTCTTCCTTGTGGCTGACCTTCTTTTTTCCAGTAGTGTGTCAGTGAATGATGGTTGGTGAGAATGGAGAGTCTTATAGTATAAGAGGACCTTTGCAGCTTCAAGAAAAAATGTTTTTCCTTTTGTTCTAGTCTCCTTTGCTCTCTTGGATTGAATTTCCTTTAGGTTACAAATTTTCTTACAAGTGCAAGAAATTTATGGCGAACGTGCACAAGTCTTCCTAGAAGACAACAAAGGTCAAGGGAGTTGAAAGAACAAAAGGTTTTTTTTTCGCTCCTGTACTGAGGCTGCCCCCTTTGAAAAAAGATCATGAAGCAATTTGATTCCAACAAACGCTCCTCTCTGCCACACTGCTTTCGGGAAGATCAGGGCATATCCTTTGACTTGTGATTTCCTCCTTGTCTTTTTCCTTCTTTGTGTTTAAATTAGATCAATTGGGAAAAGCCATTCAGATATCCTTTCCCTCTTTGATGTATGATTGTAGCTCTACGCAGGGATTTTCAGGCTTGTACACTGTGAGCACCTTGTTGCAGGGGAAACAATCTTCTATATCAAGCATGCTGTGAGCTGTGGTATGTTGCAGGAAAGAGAGCTCAACTCGTGCTTGCCTTGCCTAGACTGAGAATGGGGAGAAGCACAAGTCTGTTATTCCTAAAAGGCTTAGTTGACTGTTGTGTTTTCTTTTTTTTTAGATTTTTTTGTTTTGTTAACGTTTAACATAAAAATTAAAACAAAAGAAGATAAAAATAAAACTAAACAACAAAAAGAAACTAATGTGTTTTGTTAACGTTTAACATAAAAATTAAAACAAAAGAAGATAAAAATAAAACTAAACAACAAAAAGAAACTAACGAAAAAAAAAGAATAAAATGAAATAACTCTAAATAATAAAAAGTAAAATAAAATAAAAATATAATAATAAAAAAAACTACTAAAATAAGATAAAATAAAATAAAGTAAAAAGATAAAATATATATTATTTAGTCATCCGGACGAAATTGAGTGTTAACAGGTAGGTTAGTATAAATAGGATAAAAATAGGTTTTTGTAGAAATAGTGTTAATTTTCTCTTTTTAGTTAAATAAAATAGGTTTTTAAATAAATAGATATCTCCTTTTTTTCTTTTAGTAAAAATATTCAGAAAATTTAAATAAAATTTCATTTTTTTATCATAGGCTTTTATTTCCTCTCTTTGTTGTTTAACTCCTCATTATTTTTTTTCTTTTTCAGAACAACCCCTGGTTATTTGGGCAGGTATGAATTGGGCCAACCACATATGGGTCAACATTGAATGAAAGAGGGGTGTTGCTCCCTCCACCACCACCAATGCTCCCTGCACCTCCCCAAATTTCTCCAAAATTTTTTTAATTACAAAAGTACCCATTTTTACTTTAATCATATTTATTTACCTTTTTCTGAAATTCTAAATCTCTGATTCATTTTCACAGTCCCACCCCCCCCTCTCATTTTTCCAAACCCGTTTGTTCTCACCCTCAACTCTCACTTCCAGATTCGTTTCTTTCCATCTCCCAACTCTCACTTTCTCTCCTTTTTCATATCCGTTTCCATTTCTTCTTCATTTTGGTTTTGGTTCGTGGCGCGATGATGTTGCTGTTCGTGGTGCTTTTATAACTCGGAAGTGGTGGTCACCTTCACTGTATGCTTGCAAGGCTTTCACCCACACAACGCCTACAAGCCTCTGTGGGTCTCCGAAAAGTGCCAACTTTCATCACAAAAGTTAAACCTAGGTCGTTGTAGTAAATTGCAGAAGCAGGCACAATTATATGAGCTATATATATATATATATATATATATATTATATTCTTTATTTGGTTTTGCAAGGAAGAATGAGACATGAAGAGGAAGCATTTAGGAGTAGTAGAAAGTGGGTACGGGAGTGGGTAGTTTATGATGATAATATGAAATTGGAATTCTAGTTAATGATTTTTAGGTTAGTTTGAATTGGGTATTTGTACAAAGAAGATGTAGCATGGCACTGCATTTATTAAAAGGAAAAATGGAATTGTGAATTTTGTTGAGCATGAAAATGGCATTACAGTGGTCCTGTAATTCAGCTTTTTTTGTGGCATTAATTAATTGGTATTAAGTGTCCTTTAAAACATAAAGCTAATACGTGGAAAATGAGAAAGAAATGTCTGCACTGATCAATCAAATCCACTCATCAATGCTTTACAGGATTAGGTTGGAAAAATAAAAAATCAAAAAACACATTAGCAGGAAGATTCACTTTTTTTAAACGGATTTCACCGTAAACGGAGGTCGACATTCGTTTGTACTTCAACGAATGTTGATATCTATTTAAAAATGGGCTTAATAGCTTATTTCGTCCTTAAGAGCTGAATTTCCGTTTAGTACCCGGTTTTAAAAATGAAGACATTAAGTCCCAAAATTATAAAAATTGTATGATTAAAGTCATGTCCGTTAAATTGATAATAATGGCGTTAACTTCACGCTTACGTGGCTGAATTTTTTTTCACTCCTCTGCTCTTTCTGCCAGCATTTTTTTCTCTCTCATATGCTCTTCCTGCCAACAGAGTTCATCTTTTCCACCTACACACAGAGAACCAAGAAACCCATACACAAAAAACACAAGAACCTATACACATAGAAACCCTTCTTCAATCTTCATTCATTTGTATTCACGAACGGTCCAGTTTAATCCTACTCCCCATTCTCTTGTACTCATCCTCTGCAGCAGTGCGACTCTGCCGCTTCTTCAACTCCTCCACCTTCCTCTCAGCCTCCGCCTGGTCCTCTTTCTGCCGTCACCAAATCTCGACTTCATCGCAAATCCAAGCCAAGGACGGTCTCTTCCATCAGATTTGTCATTAATCCACCGATTGATTTTGACTTTGCACTGATTAAAACATCCCAAATCCTCAACCCTAGAAATTACAGTGAATAAACCTTTAATCTAGGGTTCACCGTCGCGATTTGCCTTAGGGATTCTGAATGTAGCTCAGATTTGGGCGAATTGATTTATCTGGTTGCAGGTTTCTGAGCGCAATTTGGATGAAGAAGTCGATATTGCGGTTTGTGGTGGAAGAGATTGGCATCGCGGCGGGGTAGTTGCAGCTGTTGGTGGCGTTGTTGTGCTGGTTTCATGGCGGAGAAGATGATGGCTCGTGCAGGAGGAGGCTCGCGCTCTGAACTCGCGACGATTTGAGGGTTGCTTTCGCGATTTAATGATGGAGGTTGTGGATTTTGCTCTGGGTGATTCTCTGCGGTGAGTTGATGACAGCAATGTGTGGTGGCGAGATGAACTCGTGGTGTTCCGACGATGGTGAGTTTTGCGGTAGCAACGTTGACGATTGTGGATGGTGGTCGTGGTGTATACGACATCGGCTGCAAGCTCCCTAGTGTAATTTTTCATAACACAGTAATTTTTTCATTTTCCTGCCACGTTAACTACCCCAATTCATTGCCACGACCACATTTCTTGCACACCTCACAATCACACTCAAGTCAACGTTTTCAATTTTAACGCCATTAAACGATGATGACATAAGATACACAATTTTCATAAAATAGGGATAAATGTCTTTATTTTTAAAACCGAATACTAAACAGAAATTCAGCTCTTAACTTGGGAACGAAATAAGCTATTAAGCCTTTAAAAATGCATATTCATATTTTTTCAGTCTACATCCGTTTAAATATTATTTAAGGATAAAAAAGAGATGGGGAGGTGGAGGGAGCACTCCGTATTGGTGGAGGAAGTAACAGTGATGAAAGAGCTGCACCTTGGCTGATTGGGATGAAGTAGTCACTTGGGTTGCTGCTATGGGGATGGGCTGCTCCGCTGGAAAGGGTTGAAGCCCTTTTGAAGAGATTAATGAAACGCGACATTGAAGGCAAAGCTAGAAGGGGTTCAAAATCGCGTATAATTATAAGCAGAGAGGCTAAAAACAGAAATGGGGATTTTCTCCCAAATTGTCTCAACCCTCGACTTAGGGTTCATGAGCCAGCAAAAAGACGAAGCAGAGAAGCGTTCCAAGGTTCGATTGGGAGGATGATCAAAAGCGCTGCTGTCGCAACCGGGATCGCGACGGGACAGCGATCCGAAAAATAAACGGGTTTGAGAAAAAAGATTTGTGGAGTCGCCACCATAATTTATATGGAAAAACTATGGAAAACCAAAAAATAAGAAATGGTCTGCGAAAAGTAGATTTTTAGGTTCGGGAATCGGTTACGCGTAAGGAAGGTGTTAGCACCCTATCGCGCCTGCCTAAAGGCAGGACCTTTAATTAAATGTAAAAAGGTTGACGTGGTTTTTTTTTAAATGTTTAATTTTCCCTAAAAAAATAATATAAAGAAACTATTAAGAGACAAAAAAATATTTTTTGTTTTATGAACCCGACAAGAATTGACCTTGGTCCTACGTACATCCATTTATAATGGACAATCAGGGATCACGTAGTTCTTTATCTAGAAAAAGGTTTGTGAGTTTGTTTGAAAATTATTATTGATTGATTTAGATTTTTGAAAAGTGAATCCGAAAAAGATTTTGTTTGAAGATTTTGTATTTTTTTATTTATTTAAAAATGGTGGGAAAAAGAAAGAAACCGGTCATAGGCCGACACATACTTATAAAATAAATTATGATTTAAAAAAAACATTATTTATGTATAGGAAAACAACATACCTTTAGAAAAAAAGACTTCAGAGTACAATAAAAAGAGAAATGGTGCAGAGGCGACATACCTTTTTAACTTTCAGTATTCTCCTGGTTCTTCCTTGATAATCTCTTATGGCAGAGTTCCTCCAACCTGAGAGCTTACTTTTCTCTCTATTATTTCAAAATATTTCTCCCCCCTTTCTCTATGACAGAGTGCGTATTTATATACACATTATAATATTGTGGAAATCTTGCCTTAATTGTGAACACAATAGGGAAATAAATGGTCATGGTTGCCAGAAAACAAATTAAATAATATTCAAAACATTGATTATCATTATTGCCAGAAAATCATATTTTCCTCTTTAAAAGCAACTGATGCAACAAATTATATTAATATACTATGTTAATTATTGTTTATAGTTATTAGCATAATATTAATTCAAATTATTACCATATTAAACTAACATTTCAAAAATATTGTATTAAAGTCATTATTTTATCCCTTTTTACCCACCATTAATTATTATTATCTTATTTTTTATTATTTTTTAAATATTTACTTACCCGGACGAAATTGGGTGTTGACAGCTGCCCCTCTTTATTTGGATTTTGCTGGATAACATGAACCTTAGAGTTTTGTGTTATCCTTGTAAAAGCTAAATAAAGATAAAGACACTAATTTCGTTTGGGTCCAAGGAAAAGGAAAGAGATTACCTCGGAGCGTACCTGGTAGACCATGTAGCAACCTTGTGGACCTTGCTTAAGAGTCATGACGCCTTGTAACTTGATGGTGAGGCGCACGAACCTCGTAAAATTAAATGGAGAGGCGCACGAACCTCGTAAAATTAAATGGAGAGGCGCACGAACCTCGTAAAAGCTTTTTTTTTGTGCCAGGATGAAAACTGGGCTTTGGTGCCAGGATGAAAACTGGGCTTTGGTGTCAGGATGAAAACTGGGCTTGAGTGCCAGGATGAAAACTGGGCTTTGGTGCCAGAATGAGAACTGGGCTTTTTTTTGTTTGGAGTTCTTTGATGCCAGAATGAAAACTGGGTTTTGGTGCTAGAATGAAAACTGGGCTTTGGTGCCAGGATGAAAACTGGGCTCTGGTGCCAGGATGAAAACTGGGCTTTAGTGCCAGAATGAAAACTGGGCTTTAGTGCCAGGATGAAAACTAGGCTTTAGTGCCAGGATGAAAACTGGACTTTGGTGCCAGGATGAAAACTGGGCTTAGGTGCCAGGATGAAAACTGGGCTTATGTGCCAGGATGAAAGCTGGGCTTTGGTGCCAGGATGAAAACTAGGCTTTGGTGCCAGGATGAAAACTGGGCTTTGGTGCCAGGATGAAAACTGGGCTTTGGTGCCAGGATGAAAACTGGGCTTTGGTGCCAGGATGAAAATTGGGCTTTGGTGCCAGGATGAAAACTAGGCTTTGGTGCCAGAATGAAAACTGGGCTTTGGTGCCAGGATGAAAACTGGGCTTTGGTGCCAGGATGAAAACTGGGCTTTGGTGCCAGGATGAAAACTGGGCTTTGGTGCCAGGATGAAAACTGGGCTTAGGTGCCAGGATGAAAACTGGGCTTTAGTGCGAGGATGAAAACTGGGCTTAGGTGCCAGGATGAAAACTGGGCTTTGGTTCCAGAATGAAAACTGGGCTTTGGTGCCAGAATGAAAACTGGGCTTTGGTGCCAGGATGAAAACTGGGCTTAGGTGCCAGGATGAGAACTGGGTTTTGGTGCCAGAATGAGAACTGAGCTTTTTTTTTTAAATTCTGAATTTTGTCACTGATTTATTTTCTTTGAACTGTATTCTGTCGAATTTACGAATTCCTGTTGAATGTTGACGATGCATGGTGTGCCATGCTTTTCCTATGATGATGCCTACACTATGATGAGTGCATGAATGTATGGGTGAAAATTCATGTGAGACCCAAATACTTCCCGTTTTGTGTTAATTCCACGACATCCTTTAAGAATACACTTGCACCCAGTGCATATGCCTGTGATGCTTATTATTTTCGGGAGGGATTTTGAAAGTTAAGAACGACCTTATGAAAGAGATGAAAAAAGATTTATTGAATAATATAATATTGTGAATTCCACTTTAAAAGCATTCCCTATCATGGAATCATTAGAAATTTTTGATTGCGCCAGAATTAACTAGCAAAGGTAACCCCTCTCCATCCATTCTGGTGAGAATAAGTGCACCACCACCAAAAGTCGTCTTTACTACATACGGACCTTCATAATTTGGAGTCCACTTGCCCCTATGATCCTTTAGTATTGGCAAAATCTTTTTTAGGACCAATTCACCTTCTTGGAATTCCCTTTGCTGGTATAGTTGCCCATGACATGTTGCGGTCAATCTTTTTTCAATGAGATTGAGTTGATCAAACCGGTTTTGAACTCCATCTGCTTCTTTTAACTGGTTTCCACTAACACTTGTAGGGATGGGATTTCTACCTCGAAGTGTAGTACTGCTTCTGTTCCATATGCCAAAGAAAAAGGTATTGCCCCAGTCGATATGCGTACCGATGTGAGGTAACTGAAGGTATATTCCTCTTGATATCTTTTTATTAGCGGCCTTAACTGTCCCATTCATCTTTGGGACGACGATGGGAAGTTTGATTGTTCAGGTTTGCGGCAATGAGAAATTGTCTTTAAATCATGATAGTCGACATGCATTTGCTCATTATAGTCCTTCTTCAACACGATACTTGCCACCTATTGGGAGTATCTTGCCCCAGCTAAAAATCTCGTATTGAACTGCTTTTTGTACTTCATCTTTGATTCTGAAGACATTCTGGCTTGAGTAGTAACTCGTGTTGAACTCTTTCTTCGTGCTAGTGTCGACTTTTGCCTTTTTTCTCTCGCTTTCTTCTCTTACACTAAAGATTTCAACCTTTACTTGATGGGGTTTTATTTCTTTAGAATCTTGCTTCACAAATATCATTAACTTTGGAGAGGGTTCCGGGTCAGTCATAATCATCTTCCATGTTATTGATAGGGTGCTCAAAATTAGGAAAAACAACATTATTGTTTTCAAAACATTCATTGTCATATCCATGTTATTTGATTTTAAAAAATATTTAAGACTCGAGAATAAAATGAAACAAACATGATTTAATGTTAAACCAAATGCAAAAGAAAGTGTCAACCCTAAAATAGGAACCCCAAGGCTCCGGGCAAAGCAGTGAGGTTAATTAAAAATGATTACATTTCAATAAGCATCACAGACAAATTCTTTATCTTCTAGTTCTTGGGTTTGCAGATACTTCTTCTTCTTTATTCTCGTAGTATATTTGTAGGAAACTTCTGTCAATCAGATCTTGGAGAAAGCTCCTAAACTTGGTACACTCATTAATGATATGTTCAGCTCCTGGGCAGATTCCACATGCCTCACCGAGGCCATCTCCCCCCCTTAACAAACTCAATCTTATCAGCGTTTCAAAAATGACCTTTTTAGAACTACAAATTTTACTAACATCCCGCACTAGCCGGTGTCGTCCAACCTTGATGGCATTTGTTGAGGTATTTCCATGCTCGGCAAGGGGATTGACTTCAACACTAGATTCGTCTTCTTGGAACTTCAGCCATCCTGCATCAATTAGATATTGTACTTTGAATTTAAGAGAGGTGCATCCTTCGGTCGAATGGCCAATGGCTCCCCCATGAAAATCGCATCTCGCATTTGCAACAAAACTTTTAGGGTATGGAGGCTGTAAGAGTTTCACTGGACGAATAGCGGCCAAACCCTTCTTAAGGAGTTGAGGTAACAAATCTGTATACGTCATAGGAATGGGAGTGAAAATTTTCAATTGGTTCCTCCTAACATTAGCACTTTGACCAACATTATGATCTGGACCTAAACCGACTCCAGTGCCCCTAGCATTAGCCTATTGTGGTTGATAATATCTTGGTTGTCGAGATCTCATTTGGGGACCAGACACTGTATTGTTCACATAAGGAGGATAACTCTTGCTTGATTGATAGCTATGTGTGGGGGCATGACCTCCCCACATGGGTATTGCTGATGTTGCATGCACTCCCCCTTCTTTATCTTTCTTTGGATTAAAAATAGATTTCTTCGGAGTGGTGGCTTGAGATATAATTTTCCCACTTTTCAGTCCGATTTCGATTCTTTCGCCTATGATGATGATATCAGCGAAATTGGAAGACACGTTGCCAATCATATGCTCATAAAAAGGTGGTTGTAGTGTGCTTACAAACATTGCAACCATCTCCTTGTCATATAGAGGTGGTTCAACCTGCGCTGCCAGTTCTCTCCATCGTTGTGCGTATTCTTTAAAAGACTCCTCATCTTTCTTTGCCATATGGTGCAATTGTAACCTGTCTGGCGCGACATGCATGTTGTATTTGTACTGTCTTACAAAGGCATCCGCCAAATCTGTCCAAGAACGGATATGAGAGGATTCCAGATGCGTATACCAACTCAACGCTGCTTCAGCCAAACTATCTTGAAAGAAATGAATAAGTAGTTTATCGTCGTATGCGTAGGAAGCCATTTCTCGACAATACATGGTCAAATGGTTCTTAGGGCATGTGGTTTCCCTTGTATTTCTCAAATTCTGGCACCTTAAACTTGTGTGGAATGGTCACTCCTGGAGCCAAACTCAACCTTGCCACGTCACCAAACCCGTAACTTTGAAACCCTTCTATGGCTCTCAGTCTACCTTCTAGAACTTCAAGTTTATCCTTCGCTCCTTCTATGTTCGCATGCAAAGTAACATCTTGTGCGACAATTGTGTGGGGAAGCTTGGACATTTCATTCAGTTTTGCCTCAGTTGTGTGGATAGGCCCCTGGGTACTAATGGGAAGTATATTGCTAGTTACGGGAAAAACCAAAGAAGTATGCTCTGCCTCTGAATGATCTCCAATAGGCGGTGTGTAACCTGGTGGTAAACCATACATTGGAAATGTGAATTGTGTGCCCACAGCGTCATGTATTGGAGTGTGAGCATTATCATCAGCCTTTGCAAACGAAGTCTCCCCTGCGGTTTTCATGGCTTTCAACGCTTCTAAAATTTGACCGACTTGATCCTTTAGCTGACTAATATCGGCCTTTACAGTTTCACGTTCCTCTTCCCAATCTTCCATAGCTTTGGCGTTTGCTCGAGTCTTATAAGGATGTCGTGGAAGTTTCGCCGTTGTTTTTTTCTTAAACTTTAATACTGTTTTTATTAACTTGGATTAGATGAAAACGAATTATGCGAAAATGCAGAAATGATGCATGCTAAAAATAAACGGAAATCAAAGTGGTAAGGATTTAAAGGACACTGGATAGCCACGTTGGCGTGTAATATGTGAATATGAGATACAACACACCAAAAGGATGTTGGTGTTTAGTAAAGTAAGTATGGAGATATGTATCCATGAATGTCAAAGCTGCCCCAGTTTTTTTTCAATTTCAATTTTTTTATTTTTTTATTCTTTTTTTTGCTAAAAATATTGCTTACGATCACTTGAGATAGTGCTCCTTGTAAATTGATTTTTTTTTAACATGAATGATGGAAAATGATGAAGAAAACTATTTTCGCGATTTCATGTCATACATGCTTCAAAAAGTTAATTAATTCAATTGATTAAAAAGTGTTTATTTTGCCTTATTTATTTATGCATTAAAGCATGACATTTTTGTTCTTGTTTTTTTTTATTTAAATAAAAACAAGACACATTTATTGTTATGTATAAAGAAAATGAAGGAAAAAAAGATGAAAATGCTGCTAACGCATATGATATGATGCATGAAGATGTCTATGCCAAAATAATGATTAAAAGACAACATGTTTTATGTTTTTAAGGTAGGTCCAACGTCCTAAAGTCTAAGCATTGCATATGCAATCTCACAAGGAAAGCTTCCTAAACCTAAAATTGAGGCCACGAGAGCTATGGTCCTTTTCACAGCTTTTCCACAACAGTTGAAACGCAACTAGGTTGAAATTGCATGTAAAGAGAACAGACACTGGCTGGGGTTCTCACGATAGCCAAACTGGAAATAGTCCAGACGTGACACCGCTACACAACCCCTCTAATTCTATGTTACACTCAGGCCCGGGTATAGGGTCCCACTCATGATATGCACAATAATGATAATAATAAAAATGAATATAAATAAATTACCAAAATAAATAAAGACGATCATATATAATAAATAAAGGGAAAATAAATAAATAAAATAAAATAAAATAAAAACCACATCAATTTTGCACATTTAATTAAGAAGGCCTGATTCTCTACCATCCCCAGTGGAGTCGCCATCTGTCGCAACCGGGATCGCGACGGGACGGCGAGCCGAAAAACAAACGGGTTTGAGAAAAAGGTTTGTGGAGTCGCCACCATAATTTATATGGAAAAACTATGGAAAACCAAAAAATAAGACATGATCTGCGAAAAGTAGATTTTTAGGTTCGGGAATCGGTTACGCGTAAGGAAGGTGTTAGCACCCTATCGCGCCTGCCTAAAGGCAGTACCTTTAATTAAATGTAAAAAGGTTGACGTGGTTTTTTTTAAATGTTTAATTTTCCCTAAAAAAATAATATAAAGAAACTATTAAGAGACAAAAAAATATTTTTTGTTTTATGAACCCGACAAGAATTGACCTTGGTCCTACGTACATCCATTTATAATGGACAATCAGGGATCACGTAGTTCTTTATCTAGAAAAAGGTTTGTGAGTTTGTTTGAAAATTATTATTGATTGATTTAGATTTTTGAAAAAGTGAATCCGAAAAAGATTTTGTTTGAAGATTTTGTATTTTTTTATTTATTTAAAAATGGTGGGAAAAAGAAAGAAACCGGTCATAGGCCGACACATACTTATAAAATAAATTATGATTTAAAAAAAACATTATTTGTGTATAGGAAAACAACATACCTTTAGAAAAAAAGACTTCAGAGTACAATAAAAAGAGAAATGGTGCAGAGGCGACATACCTTTTTAACTTTCAGTATTCTCCTGGTTCTTCCTTGATAATCTCTTATGGCAGAGTTCCTCCAACCTGAGAGCTTACCTTTCTCTCTATTATTTCAAAATATTTCTCCCCCCTTTCTCTATGACAGAGTGCGTATTTATATACACATTATAATATTGTGGAAATCTTGCCTTAATTGTGAACAAAATAGGGAAATAAATGGTCATGGTTGCCAGAAAACAAATTAAATAATATTCAAAACATTGATTATCATTATTGCCAGAAAATCATATTTTCCTCTTTAAAAGCAACTGATGCAACAAATTATATTAATATACTATTTTAATTATTGTTTATAATTATTAGCATAATATTAATTCAAATTATTACCATATTAAACTAACATTTCAAAAATATTGTATTAAAGTCATTATTTTATCCCTTTTTACCCACCATTAATTATTATTGTCTTATTTTTTATTATTTTTTAAATATTTACTTACCCGGACGAAATTGGGTGTTGACAGCTGCGACCCAGAAGGAAGACGACCCAGAAGCTAATCGGACCAGAAGGATGATCGGAAGGATGACAGAGCTGATCCAAGTGCTGAGCTGGAAGCAAAGTAATTCAGAGTTAGTTGGAGAAGAAGAACCGAGAAGCTTCCGAGTTAGTTGGTGATTCCTCCCCCTTTCCTCATTTTCTTTATTTTTTGGTTTTTGACTTTCCTTATATAAAGGGAAGTCTTGTAAAGTATAAACACGGGTAGTGGGTGACAGACGCTACGTTCTCAGTTTCATGCTTTAGTTTAGACTTTATGCTTTCGTAAAAGTATATATGTTCTTGGCTTCACTGGATTTTTCTGGGGAGCTCATGAGGGTGATAGGGCGTGGGTTTATTGGTGATTCCGATATCTTGTACTTTTGTTCTTGAATTTTAATTGAAATCTGATGTTTACTGTGACACCCGGGCACTGACAAGAGCGGGGAGTGATCGCCAGTGCAAGAGGCATGGTGCAAAGGGCACTGACAAGGAGCGGCTCCTAGCAGGCTTCCAGTGGAAGGGGCACAGGGACGAATCGAACATACACCGGAATGAGAGGGATCTAGAGACTGTATAGGTATGGGACTATACAGTCGAAGGATAGCTTAAAGGGATTGATTTGGCTACTCATATCACCAAAATTGCATTTGCTTTTTGGTAGCCTGACCCATAAGAACTCCATGGGTATGGGACTATACAGTTGAAGGATAGCTTAAAGGGATTGATTTGGCTACTCATATCACCAAAAATGCATTTGCTTTTTGGTAGCCTGACCCATAAGAACTCCATGGTTAAGCGTGCTTGGCCTAGAGCAATTTAGGGATGGGTGACCTTTGGAAAGCCTGGTGGTGATGTGTGGGGGCAGTCGATACTCTCTGTAAGTTGTCGGGACGTTACATTTACTTCTTGATCCAATTTTTACAATTATGCTTTTTAATTGTTTCTTGCATTTGAGTTTACTTCCCTACCATATCATTAAGCAATTTTACATTTCAGTTTTATATTATGAGTTGTTTAGGATTTTTCATTTCTCTTTTATGATTCTAGCATTTGATTTGGGTATTGCATGATTAGAAATAACATTTTAGGGATCTGTTTCATTCTTTTTAGGTTTCTAGCATTGTTGATTAGCGAATATGCATCTAGTATTGTTTTGAATTTGTTTATTTACTTTTATGTCTTAGAGTTAGGTTCCCATTAAGTAGATATTGCACATATTGTGCTACAGTGTTTAGATGTTTTAGTTTTAGTCAACTTCAGATTAATTACTTAATACCTTTGAGAATGTGAATGAGAATCTGCACTATTGATAACAGTTGAAAAATTGTTATTTTCATGCTTAAAATTGATACTAAAAGCAACCTTTAACACTTAGAAACTAGCTTGAAATCATGCTTTTGGGTATATTTTTAGAAATAAGAGAGCTGGATAGGTTTATGCTTGATTTCAGTGTTTTATGCAGGTTTTAAGGTGAATTTGGTGAAAGAAGTGAAGAAGGATAGAGATGGAATCAGAAAAGACATCAAAAAGTGCAAAAGGAGAAGCCGCAACTGCCGCTGAGCGGCAGTTTACCGCTGAGCGGCACTTAGGCAGTCACGTTGGCTCCGTTGAGGGGTGAAAAGGCCGCTGAGGGGAGAAAAACAACTCACGCACTTACCGCTGAGCGGTAGTTTACCGCTGAGCGGCACTATTTTGGGCTTGGGCCTAATTTTCTGTAATTTTAGAATAGTATATAAGCTTTAGGACGTCCTAGGGTTTGTATCTTTGGCAGAGACGAAGCAAACACTCTCTTTTCCACCCCTTGAAGGAAGATCTTGGATGCTCAGGCTACCTACCTCCTCCTCTTTCTAGGGTTCTATGTTTCATTCTTTCATTATTGTTCATCTAGTTTCACCATGAATATGGTGAACTAAACCTTGTATTGTTGTTGGGGAATCAATGTAGTCTTGTGAAACTCTCATATATGGAATTTGTGTTTTAACGTCTTATATTAAGATATATGCTTTCTTTCATCTTTAGCTAGGGTTTTTCCTCTTTGCTTATTGCTTGCTTTGTATAACTCATTCATTGCCATGATTATTGATTTTTTCGATACAGGAACGTACGGGGAAATCTAGATCCGGGGAATTTCTCCCAATAGCATATTGGTTGCCTTTAAGCTCCTGCACTTTAGAACTAATTACTAGGAATGCTAGGAATTGTATGAACTCGTAATTAAGGATAGGCCTTCTTGCAAGGTGATTTAGAGAGTGGCATTAGCATTGATGAAAAGAATGATGAATTCCTAAAAATATATGAGAGTGAATAAGATGAAATTGATAACCCCAACAACATACTCATCCATCTAATTCATTAAAGTGTTTGTATTTTGTTTTTCTCCATTGATCAAATTCATGCATACATATTTAATTACTGTCTCTTGTATTAAAACCTACAATCAATTTGTTCTTAAGTCTTAAATAATCAACAAATCATATAGCTAAACTAGGCCGTGAGTCCTTTGGGAGAACGATACTTGGTCTTACTGAGTTTATTACTTGATACGATTCGGTCACACTTGCCAATTGTTAAACAAGTTTGTGGCGCCGTTTTTCGGTGTTCATAAATTTGTCATCAACTATTCAGCCTCTATATTAGAGTCTGCAAGACCCCAAAGTGGGCTTGTCTAACCAAGATGTGAGACAGATTGAGATTTACATGTATCAAATAGATCAAGTAATCAATTCTGGGTTGTTTTGTTTTGTTCTGAGCCTTTGATTTTAATTGCTTTTACTTAGTTTTACACATTTCTACATCACTTGCATATTAAATTTTGATTTCAGCCATTGCCCATTATTCCTTGGTTACTCCTCTTTTATTGTGTTATTCTGTTTTGATTGTTAGCATTGTATATACCAATTAGAGTTTGATTTTCTTCTCATTTTAATCGTTGCATTTTCAATTCATAGTCATGCATTTACTGGTTCTCATGCATTTATCTTTTAATTTCTTTGGTTTTCCATATTCAGGTTTTAGCTTATTAAGTTTTATACATCCTTCCTTCATTGCATATGCTTTCTAGGATTAGGCATTTGTTTTCTTTATTATTTTTTCATACATCATTTAGATACGTTTAATCATGCATTTGCATTTAGCTTCTTTTATTTTTAATAATTCATTTTCTTTCCCCACCTAGTTTTAGTTTTAGTAAATAATTAAATAGGTTTTAGTTCTACAATTCTAAACTTAATAAGAACCGAGTCCTTGGATTGATACCCTAGGTTGTCCTTATACTACATTAATGGGGAATTTAGGTTTGTTGACTTTTGTGCGACCAAAAGCCTTTCAACAATCTACTACTCAACCCAGGAAAAAGTTTCAAAGAGAACTCCTAGCGTTTACTGCTCAACCTAGGAAAATGTTCCAAAGAGAAATCCTAATGCCTATTACTCAACTTAGGAAACCTTGTCACGTTTTAATAGCTCTTTATTACAAAAATAAATTATAAAATATTGAAGCGTTTAATTTACTTTTTTTTCACGCATAATTTTTTGAGTGAAAATATCTTGCACAGAAAAAGGTTCCAAAGAGAGCTCCTAGTGTCTACTGCTCAACCTAGGAAAAAGTTCCAAAGAGAACTCCTAGTGTTTCTCGGTCAAGCTAGGAAAAAATTACAAAGAGAACTTCTAACGTTTCCCCCTCAACCTAGGGAAAAGATTCCAAAGAGAACTCCTAGAGTTTGTCGCTTGGTGCATAGAGGAATGAAGACTTAAAGCACCTCGAAAATAGACTCCCTAAACACAACGTGAGAGACCTCTCTTTAGCTCATAATAATCCCTGTGCACCTCTTTCAATAAAGAGCTTGCTTGGGCTTTGGGGACTTATGTACTATATGAAATATACCGATCAGAGTTAATGATCATTTATGGATAGTTAGCAGGTATATTAGCAGGTATTAATGGGTCAGATTGCCTTACATTTTGCAATATACGATATTAATAATTGATTATTGGGTTTGATTATATTAAAATATATTGCGTTATTGGTTAATAAATGTGTTTGGTTGTAAATATACGATTAATATTCAGGCAAAATAACCTTGATCTATCCTTATAAAATAGAGATTTCTTTATAAAACATATATAACTTGAGCGTCATAGTATTTTTTGCAGATTAACAACCCATCGGAGTGGATTGCATTCTTGAAGAGGATTAGACAATCGGAGCATAACAGAATGAGGAAGGACGACCGACCCTCAGACTGTTTCAACCGAAACATATATATATACATATATATGTACATATATACATGTATATGTACATATATACATGTATATGTACATATATACATGTATATATATACATATATACATGTATACATATACATATATACATATACATAGATACATATACATATATAGATAGATACATATACATATATATAGATAGATACATATACATATATATAGATAGATACATATACATATATATAGATAGATACATATACATATATATAGATACATATATATATATAGATACATATATATATAGATACATATACATACATATATATATACATACATATATATATATATACATACATATATATATATACATACATATATATATATACATACATATATATATATAGATACATATATATATATATATATACATACATATATATATACATACATATATATATATATACATACATATATATATATATATACATACATATATATATATATATATACATATATATATATATATATATACCTAACATATATTTGATATAAAGACAAGTACATATACAAATTTACGAATGATAATATATAGACTAGATTTGATAGATTAACTTCAATTCAAAATATGCTAGTGAAATTTAAGTAATCTAAAACAAAGATAAACATGTACGATATTAAGAGTGACCTAAATCCAATTAGAAACCTAAGAAAGGTTTTGCTTAGTAGATGTAAACCTAGTTAACATAATTTTGTGAGAAGTTAATTTATAAACCTATTTTTATTTATTTTTGCAAAAATTTGATTTTATTTACATATTAATTTAAACATTAAAGAATATTTTTATTAATTTTGTTTCCTTCATATTTTCCTACTCTATTAAGAATTTTACTTTGATAGAATTTTAATAAACTGTTTTTATCTAGATTTTGAGCGATGTTGAAAGAATAAGATTCATCTATAAAAGGGTTTTCAATACTAAACTTAATAAAAGAATCTATAAATAAGAGTGATTGTTATAAAGTAAGTATTTTCTAAAAAATATTAGTTGTATTTATATGGTTAATATGGGTAGTAAGTCTATGTTTCTATTAAAATAATACTTATTTAGGAAGTATAGTAACAATATAATAAATGGTAACATAATGAAAACTAATAATACACATACCAAACTATCGAGATTTAGTTATAATATATAAATATGATCCAAATAAGTGTAGAATGAGTTCCTTTCACTAGTAAAATAAAGGCTTAAATGCTTACTTCGTTCCTAGGTTAAGAGGTGAATTTATGTTTAGTACCCAGTTTTAAAAATGAAGACATTGAGTCCTAAAGATATAAAAATGGGTTAAATATGTTTTTAGTCCCTAAACTATTGGCCGTTTCTGGTTTTCGTCCCTCTTCCAAAGTAAGGTACGATTTGGTCCTCATTCTTTAGAAAAACGTTTGTTTTAGTCCTCAAAATTTTGTTTTTAGTCCTCGTTTTAGTCCTCAAAACGTTCGTTTTTTCGACTAAAACGAACGTTTTTTAAAGATTGAGGACCAAATCGTACCTTAGTTTGGAAGAGGGACGAAAACCAGAAACGGTCAATAGTTTAGGGACTAAAAACATATTTAACCCTATAAAAATTGTATCAATTCAATCCTATCCGTTAAATGAGCATCAACGGCGTTAACTTTTTCTCTTTTCTCCTATCCTGTTCAGTTTTTTCTCTCTCCTCTTTAGTTTTTTCTCTCTCTTGGTCACCTTCATCCCCACCTAAGATCCCCATGCCTCCTCTTCTCCTTCTTGTAAGACGCCAATGCCAACGTTGAAAGCGTCGTCGGGGAGAAGAAATGTTGGGTCGATGAGAGTTATTCAAATGGGCAATGGAGTAAGTGGGAACCAGCCTCGTCGATCCAGGTCACAGCACAAGCCAAAAATCTAATTTTTTATCCAGGTCAATGGAGGGAAACGAGAGTTTGAACAAGCTCACAGCACAAGCCAAAAATCTAATTTTTTATTTTTCAATTTTTGCAGCTTGCTTCGGAGTTGGTTCAGCATTGGTTAGTGAATAATCTGGGGGCTTCCATTTGCACACAAGAAGGAGTGCGTGATTTCAAGGCCATTGCCAACTTTCAGGATTATCATGGGCTACCAGAGTTCATAAATGTGAGCGACATACTAGGATAAACTGAAAAACCT
Source organism: Vigna umbellata (assembly GCF_029865625.1). Taxonomy (NCBI): domain Eukaryota; kingdom Viridiplantae; phylum Streptophyta; class Magnoliopsida; order Fabales; family Fabaceae; genus Vigna; species Vigna umbellata. The sequence goes on from NC_142174.1 coordinate 22,312,082, forward strand.
TAATTATTCAAATCAAGCTTGCTATATATAATATAATATAATATAATTAACTTTGGGTTGAAATTAATTCCACAGGCAGTGGCTAAATTCATGGGAAGAACGAGAGGAAATAGAGTAACGTTCGACCCTGAGCGAATTGTTATGAGCAGTGGAGCAACGGGAGCACACGACGTGACTGCGTTTTGTTTGGCAGATCCCGGTGATGCATTTTTGGTCCCCACACCTTATTATGCAGGGTAATACTAACATTCATATTATCTTTGTTATCAATTTGCGTTTTTTTAACATTCCAGCGTAATGTTTCGAGATTAGATGCTAAGTTAAATGTGGTCCATTTAACTAAGTGATGACCAAGACCTGGTCAAAAGTTGAACTAAATCACAATTAGTTCAATGGTGGCAGAATGAGGAGAGAGAGGAGAGAGAAGAGAGAAAAAGCTGAATGTTACATAAAAGCAGAAGAGAGAGAAGGGAAAAGTGCTCCACGTCAGATAAAGTTAACGCTGTTACTGTAAATTTAACGGAGAGGACTTCATTCAAACAATTTTTACAACTTTAGGACCCAATGTCTTCATTTTTAAAACCGGGTATTAAACAGAAATTCACCTCTTAACCTAGGGACGAAGTAAGCATTTAAGCCTAAAATAAACAACTTTTTAACTTGCACATTACGCGAAATGTATAAAAACGTGATGGCAATTTCGTAGCTTTGGCGACACTATATGTCTCGTTTCAGTGCGAACCGATGCCTAAAGGTGTATACTACCTCGGTTCTTTGACCAACTGAGACAAAAAACCCTGTTGACCCAATGCAAATCAGACTTTTCACCTGATAGTTTTTTCGAAATAGACCTACTGCCTCGGCTCTCTGACCAACCGAGGAAAAAAACCCTGAAACTTTTTCGAAATAGGTTTACTACATTGGTTCTCTAAGCAACCGAGGCAAAAAACCCTGACAAATTTTTTGAAATAGGCTTACTGTCTCGGTTTACTAACCAACCGAAGCAAAAAACCCTAACAACTTTTTTGAAATAGGCCTACTATTTCGGTTCTCTGACCAACCGAGGTAGTATGTCCTGCTAGAAACTGACAGCCTTTGATTTTGAACGTTTTAAATCCATTTTATCAATCTCTACTACCTTAGTTTAACCGTAAATCGAGGCCTATAGTTAGTAGATATTTACAAATTTTCCATTTACAATTTTATTTTGAATTTTTTTCTGGAAGGTTTATGCATCGATTTTGTTTATAACTGAGGTAATAGCCTCTCTGATAGTTATATTCCAGAACCATAAAACAATAAGCACATTTTCACTCTTCTTCTTCTTCTTCTACCGGAGAGCGAATGCGAACTGCTTCCCATCTCACACAAACACATTTTCCTTGTCGTTCCATTGCTTTTGGCTCTACCATTGGCTATTGCCGCTGCCACCACCACTAGTCGTCGTCATATGTAATTTTAACCTAACGTTCCTTCTTTTTTCTCGCACAATCATTCTCTCTCTCAGGCGAAGCTGTTGGTTTGTGGCCTCAATTTCTCTCGTGCGAAGTGCCTAGTGTGGTCTCCATCTTCGTTGGCTCCATTTCTGTCGAGTGAACATTGTTGCCTCTATTTCTCTTGCGAAAACGTTGTTCGTTGTCGCCACGTGCCGTTCGTCGCCGCCTTTAGCCGTTCGCCGCCGCCTTCATCCGTTTCGTCACCACCTCCGTTGTTCATTGCAGATAAAAAAAGAAAAAAATGATTTGTAATAAGCAAAAGACCCAATTTTTTGAAAAAACAAAATAGAAAAAGACATCTACCGCCTTAGTTCAAAGCCAACTAAGGGAAAAGATCCACACATACTACTTCGATTTAGAATCGATGACCCCTTTTTTTTCTCACCTGTATAATTAATAAATCGTTGTATATAAACGAAAATAATTTGTATCATTTCTCTTTTGATATATTTATTGTATCATGTAAAAACATTATTTAATCATAATAAATGTGTAAATATTTTTATTTATTCATTATTTAAGTTTTTAAAAACTTGTTAAAACGTGAGTCTAATTATCTTCTTGAATTATTAATGATTTAAGTAAAGAGTCATTTTTAACTTTAGCATGAAAGAAGCAATTAAATAATTCTATTTATGGTAATTTTATTCCAAGACACTTCCCGACATTAAATAATAAACACGTATGTATCTAAATATTTGTTTAAAGATATAAAGTTGTGATATTGAAAGAAAGTAACTCCTCAATTGCGTTGGATAGGACTACAGTATCCGGGTTGGACATACGCCAACACTGCACCACTGAGTGAGATATTTGGAGCATATAGATACTTCCAAAAGGTTTTTTTCCGTCAACATCAAAATTATTAGGTTTAATGTCTCTGTAAGTCCTTATTTTGGCCCAGAATCTCAATTTAGTTTCCTTTTTTTTTACCATCTCAATTGGGTCCTCATTTTTGTAAAATTGGAGCAATTAAAGGCCTGCCGTCAAATTGGACAAACGGCCGTTAAATTGTGCGACGTGGCATGGACAGTGTTTTCACTAATATCACGTGGCATTAAAAACGAGTTTTGTTTTAAAAAATGAGGTTAAATCAGCTTTAGGAAAAGGGCACAGTGGAAAAACTCATTACGATTCCCACTTCAGTAATTGGTCTTCCCCTCTCCTTCTCACACACAACCAGAGTGGCGGTGGAGATGCAGTTCGAGGAAGGCGAAGGAGATGCAGTTCTGTGTTTCCTTCGTTAAAGTTCTGGTTTTTATATTGTTAATCTCTGGAGCATTTATCTCCCTCATCCAAGCTTTCCTGATGTTCCATCATCATGTTGCGAGTGAAAGGTGTGTTACATTGAACTTAAACAAAACCCCGTTTTTGTCCACGAATATCAAGTAATAAGTCTTACCATCTCAGGGACACTTGAAATCAAGTTATTTGTTAAGAAATTTGCATGAATGATGATAAGCAATTTGCATGAATGATGGGACCCCTTCCAGTATTCATATCTCTAGTTCCCATCTAAGTCTAAAGCCACAAATGTTGCAATGATGTGGAAGATCATCAAATAATCCACTAATTACAGATGAATGGAATTCTTGTAACACTGCTTCAGGACACCGGTACAAGAACATATAGACGATGGCATGGTTGACTCATCATAAGCCACTTGGTTCAATCCCAAGTCCTGACCTTTCCTAGATGAATCAAATCCCTAATTCCCAAATGAATCAATCTGCAGAGAAAACAGATGAATCAAATCCCTAATTTCAATTTGAAAAAAAAAACCTAATCTGAAACTCAACCAAGAATGTGATCCCCACCACCCACGAGAACGACCATTAAGATGCCGAAACGAACCCTCCCTCCTTGCACCACGAAGCGGACCGACCAACGTCCTCGTGCAGTCGCTGCGACCTTACTGCTCCATCGATTTGTTATCGTCACGCCTCCGCTGCCCCTCCACAAGGTCTCTGCCTGTGCTCGAAAACGCAGAATATTCTCTCCTCCAACGTTGAGTCTGTTTGCGTCAAAGGAGAAAGGGAAGAAGCTTCAAGCTTATGGAGTTTTGCTTTGAACTGCAATAGAGAAGAGATGGGAAAGAGTTTTCCCTTACGCGACCTTGGGGCTGCACTTAAATTTTTACATTTTATCCATTTTGCCCTTCCCTAAATCTGATTCAATCCAAATTTTTAATACAAAACTCTTTTTTAATTCCACGTGTGATTAGTGAAAACATTGTCCATGCCACGTAACGCACAATTAAACGGTCGTTTGTCTAATTTGACGGCAGGCCTTTAATTGCTCCAATTTTACAAAAATGGGGATCCAATTGAGACGGCAAAAAGAAAGAGGACTTAATTGAAATTCTGGACCAAAATAAGGACCTACAGAGACATTAAACCAAATTATTATTAACGAAAAACTTCTGCTATCATATACTTAATAATCTTATATTATTTAACAATTGATAATTTAAATATATTATCTCTTTCAATTCTTTGAAATGCTTTTTATTTATTAATATAAGTGGTTTGGATTTTTTAAAATTCTTTTATTAGAATAAAATTAGTATAAATTACTTAATAATGATATAACACATTGGTGCCCATATTTTCTTCTTTAAATGTAGAAAACAGGTCACGTGAATTGTTTCTATCGATCATGACCTTATTGATTGAAGCATGAAAGCATAACTTTGTGTGGATTTGAATTTTAAACAAAAAAAAAAAGGGCAATAAGACTATGTTAGTTGAAAAGTATGAAAAGGACCTGCCAGAAGCAGGAAGGTCCACTACTCATCCAAAGATTGAATATTGAACACAATTAATGATAAAAAGTTGAAAAAACTATATTACCTTTTTTACGGTGATTCAAGCCTTTGAACAAGCTAATTCAATAACAATGGGATTCAATTGGTTTTTTTAATCGATTGATTCTTTGTTTAAAATTCCAAGTTAAATATGGAATTTATAATTTGTTGCTACTAGTGTTTTTAGGTTATGTACATGAATTAATTATAATTAGATATTATAAAAAAATAAGTTGAGATTTAGCCTCTGTTCATTTGGAGTGAATGTACTGTGTACGCGAATAAGCGACGATGAATTTCAAAAGACAGCGTTGTTCCTTTGCGTGGATTTGCGACGATTTGCTCAGATAGAAATCCAACGATTTGCGGGATTATACTGTTGAAGCCATCTCGCTAATATGCGAGGATTTGCAATGATTTCCACAACAGCCCTTGCTCCTTAAGCTGCTGCTTCCACAACAACCCTTGCTGCTTCATTTTCAGTGTCTGCTGCCCACACAATTGAGGAAACCTCCTCGTTGCTTAGCACATCCCACACCTAAATCAGAAAAACAAAAAGTCAATAAAGGAAAATCCAAAATAAGCAAATTAACATACAAAATAAAACACTTACCCATCACTTGCAAGAACAATAAATTGGTATGTAAATTTATATTACAAATAATAAATACATTGTAGTAAATTATATTACAAATAAATATTACATTTAAAAATAAATTCATTTTACTACATTATAATTTTTATATTTTTTAAAAATTGATTTTAAAAATTATTTATAATTTTTGTCTCTTTATAAACATTTTTACAATTAAATATAACATTAATAAATATCATTTTATATTACTTTAATAACTAGGGACATTTTGGTAATCTTTAATTTTTACCAATTAAACTAATTTTTTAAATCTATCACATCAATCAAATCCTACACTAATTCTCACAAATTTTACTCCCAAATCCACTCTCAATTACTCACAAATCTACTCAAAAAAATAACTAAAAAATTACCCTCAAATTCACTTAAATCCCCCAAATCATCTCCCCCAAATCATCTCCCTCAAATACTCCCAGAAGAACAGCCTTAGTCTTCGAACTTAAATCAACCAAAAAAAAGTGAATTAGGAAGTGTATTTTGATTTGACCTATGCGTGTACACTTTTGATTTGGTTTTAGTTTTAAATACGGTGACAAGTTATAATAACCAACTATACGAAGTGTCCCTAAATTTTGTTTTATCAATTATTCTTATTTTTGCATAAGTAATTTTTTTTCTTTACCAAAGTCGTTATTTATATCTATATGATTAAAAATTCCGATTCTAAGAGTTGGTCCCCGTCTCTTTGTAATGTATATTATATTTTGAATATTTTAAATATTAAGATAATTAGGTCAAATATTTCTGGTTGGCAGTTGATCTATAAAGATATTTAATATATATATATATATATATATATATATATATATATATATATATATATATATATATATATATATATATATTGTAAGGATATGTAGTGGTATGTCTTTATTTTTGATAAGATAGTTTAGTATTATCCTTTTGTTATTATTTTAAAGATTGTAAATAATTCTAACGGTCCATCTTTCACATTAACTAATTAATAATTATTTAGAATATAATATATATTTTAGTATGAATATTTGCAAAAATATAAGAGAAAGAATACTCTCTGATTCACATAAATTTTTTACACTTATTTAATATTATCTTTCTTTATATTTTATTCTTTTTTTAAATATATAAAACTTTTTTTATAATAATTTTATTTTTATAATATATATAAATGAATGAAAATACGTGTCATAGTTACTTAAAAGATAAATATGTAAGGGGCATCTTAAATTGAGACAGGCGAACAAAATTTTCTTTTTTAATCACTATTTTTCTCTGTATTCTTTGTTAATTTTTTTGTATACTTTGGCTTCTAACTGCAATTAGACCGGTGGTTCCACCACTCCCAGAAGAAAAAGATAAACACGTAGTGTAAATCACTTGATTCAAAATAGAAAGCAAGATAAACTTCTTACAAACTTCCATGAATTTCTAAAGTCTGTTTTTTTTATAAACACTAGTAGAAAAAGAGGATTTTAACACGCCTTATATATGCTTCGTAGTTATTGTGAATTTATATGCTTCGGTTGAGGGAGAACCGAAGCGTAAGAGAGTTATTGCCTCGGTTATAGGAGAACCGAGACATATAACCCTGCAAAAATCTAGATCTCCTCTCTCTTCTGTAAGTCAGACTTTTCATCTGACAAACTTTTCGAAAATAACGAGTAAGAAAGGGAATGACCCATGTGTAAAATGTGAAAGATTTATGAAAAATGTGCTTAAAACTAAAGCAGCACGTGAGCTAATGGTGTTGAGGGGCGGAGGTGCTGCTGTGGTGTGCTTAGCAAAGAGTGGTGGTGCAGCTAGCAATTTTGACCATCAACTGGACATTTTTACCCCTTCTCTTGGTGTCTCCAAATTCCACTTAAATTGAAGGAAAAGAACGTGTCCTGTTGTGTCCATATCTTCAAGCTCTTCTTGAATTCTTCTAGCCATACTTCTAGTGATGGATCCATGCCCTAAGTCATCATCTCCTTCCCCTTGAAGAGGATTTGTCCTCAAATCTAAATCATCATCTGTATCAACTCCTGCAAAAGGACGAAGATCAGTAACATTAAAAGTAGAATGGACACCATATTCTGATGGAAGGTCTAATTGATAAGCATTATTGTTGACCTTCTTAAGGACTTTAAAAGGACCATCTCCTCGAGGACTTAATTTGGACTTCCTTTGAATAGGAAATCTTTCCTTTCGAAGGTGAAGCCAAACTAAGTCACCTTCATTGAAAATGACTTCCTTTTTACCCTTATTATGATACTTAGCATATCTCTCACTTTGTAGTTGTATTTGATTACTAATCCTCTCATGAAAAGTTTTAATGAATTTGGATTTAGATATTCCCTCTTGATGAACAAACTCATGTGAAGAAGGTAAGAAAATCAAATCCAGAGGTGTGAGAGGATTAAAACCGTATACAGCCTCAAAAGGAGATATTTTGGTAGTTCGATGAACTACCCTATTATAAGCAAACTCCACATGTGGAAGATACTCATCCCAAGATTTGTGGTTACCCTTGAGGACTACTCTTAATAGAGTGGATAGAGATCTATTTACTACTTCAGTTTGACCATCTGTTTGAGGATGACAAGTAGTAGAGAAAGACAGCTTAGTCCCTAATCGAGACCATAAGGTTCTCCAAAAGTGACTAAGAAATTTTGAATCTCTATCAGAAATGATGACCCTAGGTAGTCCATGAAGTCTAACCACATCTCGAAAGAATAACCTAGCCACATTACTTGCATCATCTATCTTGTGGCATGGTATAAAATGAGCCATTTTGCTAAAACGATCCACAACCACAAAAATAGAATCAAAACCCCTTGATGTTTTGGGTAGTCCTAAGACAAAATCCATGCTAATATCTTCCCAAGGAGTTGAAGCAATGGGTAAGGGACTGTAAAGACCATGAGGCATTGCTCTAGATTTGGATGTTAAACAAGTAATGCACTTGAAACAATGCCTTTGGACTTCTCTCCTCATGTGGGGCCAAAAGAATTTCTCTTTTAGCATGCTTAAGGTTTTATCAACCCCAAAATGCCCCATCAACCCTCCCTCATGCATTTCTTTGACAAGGAGTTTTCTTTGTGAGCCTTGGGGTATACAAATTTTGCCCTCTTTGAAAAGATACTCATCTCTTACATAGAATCCTCCTTGTGGCTTTTGCAAACATTCCTCATATAAGGTGGCAAAGTCACTATCTTGAGTATACAATTCTTTTATGTTATCAAACCCAAGAATTTGAGCTCCTAAAGTGGCTAGTAAGATATTTCTTCTTGACAAAGCATCTGCCACTATATTAGCCTTTCCTTTCTTGTATTTGATAACATAAGTGAACTGTTCAATGAATTCCAACCACCTAGCATGTCTCTTTTGCAACTTGTGTTGGCTCTTCAGATATTTTAGTGATTCATGATCACTATGAATAATAAACTCCTTGGAAACAAGATAGTGTTCCCAAGTTTGAAGAGCCCTCACAAGAGCATAGAGCTCTTTGACATAGGTGGGGTAATTACAAGAAGCACCATGAAGTTTTTCACTAAAATAAGCAATTGGGTGTCCCTCTTGTAATAACACAGCACCTATTCCGTGTCCAGAAGCATCACATTCTAACTCAAAAGTTTTGGCAAAATTTGGAAGAGCTAGAATGGGAGCTTGAGTGAGCTTCTCTTTAAGTAGCTCGAAAGCCTTTTGTTGTTTGTCTCCCCAAATGAATGTAACATCCTTTTTCACCAACTCACTGAGAGGTGAAGCTAGACTAGAGAAGTTAGGCACAAATCTTCTATAAAAGCTTGCCAATCCATGAAAACTCCTAACTTCTCCTACATTCTTTGGAGTTGGCCATTCTTGGATGGCCTTTATTTTCTCAGGATCAACATGGACCCCACTTTTATTGACTACAAAACCGAGAAAGATGACACTATCAACACAAAAGGTGCATTTGTCAAGATTTGCAAAGAATTTATTGGTTCTAAGAATTATTAGAACAACTCTCAAATGTTTTTCATGATTCTGCAAATCTTGACTATATACCAATATGTCATCAAAATAAACAACTACAAACTTCCCAATGCAATCCCTTAAAACATGATTCATAAGTCTCATGAATGTACTTGGGGCATTTGTAAGACCAAAAGGCATTACTAGCCACTCATATAACCCAAACTTAGTCTTAAAAGCAGTTTTCCACTCATCACCTTCTTTGATTCGAATTTGGTGATATCCGCTCTTAAGATCTATTTTTGAGAAAATTTGAGCCCCATGTAATTCATCTAACATATCATCAAGTCTAGGGATGGGATGTCTATACTTTATTGTGATGTTGTTGATAGCCCTACAATCACAACACATGCACCACTTCCCATCCTTTTTTGGCACCAACAACACAGGTACAGCACAGGGGCTGAGGCTCTTTTGAACCAAACCCTTATCTAGTAATTCTTGGACTTGTGACTCAATCTCTTTGGTTTCTTGGGGATTAGTCCTATAGGCAGGCCTATTAGGAAGAGTTGCCCCTGGCATGAAGTCAATTTGATGTTCTATTCCTCTTAATGGTGGAAGCCCATTTGGAATTTCTTTGGGAAATAGATCATCAAATTCCTTCAAAAGTTTTTGTATTGAAAGAGAAAGAGTAGTAGTCTGAGTTTCACTAGATGTGCAGGTGAGTGTTCCTTGGCAAAGAAGAAGGTATGAAGGTTGCTCAACTTGAAGTGTATTGTTTAAAGTCTTTTTATTTAAAAGAACTTCATGTTGAGTGACCTTGTGGGAAGGAACACGGGACTCTATCACCTCTCTTTCTTCCCTAATGACTACTCCGCTCTCTTGTTTTGGAATTTTTTTCTTTTTTTGTTTCTTTTCCTGATCCCTAGCGGACTTCATTTGTGCTTGATCTTGTGCCACTTGAGTAGGTGTCAAAGGTTGAAGCACAAATTTCTTGTCTTGTTTGTGCACAGTTATGGTATTGGTAAGACCATGGTGTATAGTGTTATGATCAAATTGCCATGGTCTTCCCAATAGCACATGGCAAGCTTCCATAGGAACTACATCACAAACAACTTCATCTTTGAAGTTCCCTATGGATAGAGCCACTTTAACTTGATTCTTGACTGTAATGTCCCCATCTTCATTTAGCCAATGAAGTCTATAAGGTTTGGGATGGGGTATTACAGCAAGATTCAGCTTTTCAACTAGTCTGGTACTACAACAATTGCAGCAAGAACCACTATCAATAATGAGAGAACAATAGTTTTCTTGAATTTTACACCTTGTATGAAAGATGTTCTCTCTTTGTGATAGTTGTTCCAGACTTGGTTGACTGCTAAGCACCCTTATCACCATGAGAAGTTGACAATCATCCGCAAACACTTCCTCTTCTTTTTCCGTTTCACTCTCACTATCACTGGTGGGGGATTCACTTTCACTGCTATAGATGTCCTTTCCCTTTAAAAGAATGGTTCTTTTAGTAGGACATTGAGCAGCTGTTACCAATGAGGAACATTGGTAAATTTGAAGATAAATGATTTTGATGATGCTGCAACAAGATAGACTATTCTAATTGTTTTAAAAGCACTTTGTAGATAATAAATGTATTAGGAAAGGCTTTAAACATGTAATACTTAGAAAAACTTGTACTTCCAGAACTGTTACGCATTTAATCGATTATTAGAAGCTATAATCGATTATCCTGAGCTTTTCTGAAAACCCTGTTGGTCTGGAATAATCGATTATTACTCCAAATAATCGATTATCACTGGTTCTGATGAGAACTGCCAAAGTTTCTGGAATAATCGATTATTCCTCAGGATAATCGATTATCACTTTTGAAAAACCCTGTAACGGACTCAAATAATCGATTATCACTAACAATAATCGATTATCTGCGGCAATTATAATTCATATCTGCGAATTCAGAATAGTTGGCTATATAAGGTTCTTCCAAAACTCTAAGAAGAGAACTCTGAGCTTTTGAGAATACAGTGTTATCTGAGGAAGTTCTAAAAAGCTAGTTCAAGTGCTTTGCCTGGTCTCGTGAATAGGAGAAGCTCGCGTTTCGTGTGTCGATAGTCGGAGCGGTTCTCTTCGAGTTGGCAAGGTGGTCATCTTCCGGTTCGTTCGTCGAAGGAAGGTTTTTTATTTGTTTTTGTTCACTCTTATTGTAATTTGTAAAACTGTTTTTAGTGAAAACGTTAATCACTTTTTATAGTGATTAACAATTGGACGTAGATTCTTTTGAATCGAACCAGGATAAAAATTCTGTGTTGAATTTTCTTGCTCTCGATACTCTTTACATTTTACGCATATCAACTGTTTGATAAATTTTCTCTAAGAAAATTGTTTTTCTAAAACGGACTATCAAAACTTGATTTGTGACCGTAACACGCTTTACGAGTATTTTATTCCGCTGCGCGACTCTATAACGGTACCGATTGTTCCGACAATTGGTATCAGAGCTTGCTTTGATATTCTTTCAAACTTTTGCGAAAATGGCCGGTCATCAAAATCAGGTATATGCTGAGGGTGCATCCATCAACAGACCACCTCTTTTTACTGGTGATAACTATGCATTCTGGAAAGTCAGAATGGAAATTTTTATGGGATCTGGGAAGCTGTGCTAAATGGTCCCTATATTCCTAAAAGAACTGTTGATGGTGTAGAAGTAGAAAAACCATACTTTAATTGGACTCCTGAGGAAAATAGAAGAGCCCAATTTGATATTAAGGCTCGTAATATTATTTCATCTGCTGTAGTACTTGATGAATTTTATAGAATTTCAGTGTGTAAGACAGCACAGGAGATGTGGGAGGTCCTCAAAGTCACACATGAGGGTACAGACGACGTGAAACGTGCAAGGAAGAACACGCTCATTCAGGAGTATGAGATGTTCAGAATGCAGCCTGGAGAAACAATATCTGATGTCCAGAAGCGTTTCACTCACATTGTGAACCACCTGACAGGTTTGGGTAAGACTTTTGACACTGATGAATTGAATGTGAAAATATTGAAATCATTAGACAGGTCTTGGCAACCAAAGGTGACTGCCATTTCGGAGTCTCAAAACCTCACTCAAATGTCAACGGCGATTCTCTTTGGAAAACTTCGTGAGCATGAGCTTGAGCTAAGAAGATTAACTACAGAAGAGGATCAAGGCAAAAGAAAGACGCTTGCCTTCAAGTCTGAAATCTCAAAAGGAAAAAGTTCTAAGAGAATTGAGGACGATGATTCCGATGACGATGAGGAAAATATGAGTCTTATGATTAAGAAGTTTGCTAAATTTATGAAAGCAAAGGGAAAAGACAAATACCGTGGAGAAAGGAAAGAAAATCAAGGATCTCCATCAAGCGTTAAATGCTATGGATGTGGAGAAAGAGGACATGTGAAGAATGATTGTCCTAAGAATAGGAAGAGTGAAGAAAAGAAGGAGAGAAAATCTCCAAAGAAGAAGAAAGCTTACATAGCTTGGGAAGAGAATGCTTCTAGTTCTTCAAGTTCAAGCAATTCAGATGAAGAAGCTAATTTGTGCTTAATGGCAGACTCAGAAGATGCAGGAAGCCAAGTAAGTGATTCTAGCTTAGAGTCAAGTGATGAATTTGATTTACAAAAGGCATTTCTTGATTTGTTAAATGAATCTGAAAAACTTGATCTTGCTCATAAAAAGCTAAAGAAAGAGCATAATGAATTGAAATTGAAGTATGAAAAAGTACTAGATGACGAAGTTGTTTTGAGAAACAAAGTTAGTAATCTAGAAACTAAATTATCTGAATCTGATGTTATTGTACCACCTGTTGAGTGTTTATCTTGTAAAAGTCACATGTTTGACATTGATATACTGGAAAATTTACTTTCTAAAGGAATCAAGCCTATCTCACATGTTCAAAATGTTTTTAGAAAGAGTAATGTTAGAAATATAAACATGCATCATCATAAAAAGTCTAAAGTTAAGAGAACTCGTAGAGTTTGGGTTGAGAAAGGGACTTTTGTGAAAAATAAAGTGCATGATGTTTGTTGTTTTTATTGCATGAAAAAGGGACATACTTCAAACAAATGTAGAATTAAACATTTTGATGTTCCAAATGGAAAATATGCTTGGATTCCTGTTATAGAGTAATATGTCTCTAACCTCAAAGGACCCAAATGAGATTATGGGTACAAAAACTATATTGTTTTTACTTTGTAGGTTAAGTTTTCAAAAAGATAAGAGAGATCTATGGTATTCTGCTCTTTGAATTGATGCTACAAGCCAGGATGTAACTCCATCAAGTGGTATCCAAAAGCCTTCGTTCAAGCACCAAGTATTTGAGCTAAGTGTTGTTTAAACTATGATGTTGCATCTTGTTTTTACTTGATCTTCCATTATTTAATTAATGTTATATTCATTTCTAGTTAGGCAAATGATATGTTCATCACTATGTTATTCATCCTGTGGTGTGTTCTTGTCTGTTTACACATTTTGATCAAGTGAAATTCATCTATTTAAGATATTCATGTTCTGAATTTCACTCATGTCATGTAAAGCCATGTGCATTGTTATTTCAGTGCTTTATTGATAACTATCTATTGAATTTGTGTTTAACTAGCTTAGTATTCAATTTCATGAGTACTTTGAAGGTACCTTTGGTGTAATCTCTGTCAAGCATCAAAACTATGAAAAAGTCATTTAAATGAGTTGGCTGACAGATTTTCATTAGCAATTTTGGATGATTAAGACATGTGAAAATTAAATTGTCATTTCTATTTCAAAGTTGGTTATGTGGAAATGTGCTTTTAAGTTCAAATGCATAACGAATGAGCTATGATAATATACATTGAGAGCTTGGATGCAGTAAATGATTGGATCAAATTTGCATAATTTTGATGTAAATTATTTTGTTCAAAAATGTTGAAAGATAAAACCTGAATCAGCTCTTGTGATTGAATTTTTGCATATGTTGTTTTGATATGCATAGCTAAATTTATGAAGTTGAATAAATTGGGATATGAGAGTGCATGAATCAGTTGGTGTTTGGGAAGTTGAAATTTGTGCTGTCAAAATTAGTTTTTGAACTGATTGTGCTAGCTGGAATGCTTTCTTGTTAAAACCTATAGTAACTGTGATCACATTCATTTAAGCTAATATTGCATTGTAAGTATTTCTGCATTGCATTGGACTAAATAGATCTTAAAATATTTTTCAGAATCTGTTTTTAAGTTTAAGGGAAATATCACATTTAGGGGGAGAAATTTTTGTTTTGAATTCCTAGGATGTTTTATCATGTTCATGTCTTGCTTTATGTGCCCTTGTAATCTTTAATGTTTTCATGAATAATATGATCTATTGTTTTAGTACATACATTGTTTAATTGAGGGGGAGCTCATATTAAGGGGGAGCATTATGACTCTTTTTGCTTATGATCAAAAAGGGGGAGAAATATGTGCAGTTACTACTAACTCTTCTTGTTGTGTGTTAGTTTGTATCTTTTGCAGATAACCCAAAGTTGCTTTTAAAAAGTGATTTTTGATCATCATCAAAAAGGGGGAGATTGTTACCAATGAGGAACATTAGTAAATTTGAAGATAAATGATTTTGATGATGCTGCAACAAGATAGACTATTCTAATTGTTTTAAAAGCACTTTGTAGATAATAAATGTATTAGGAAAGGCTTTAAACATGTAATACTTAGAAAAACTTGTACTTCCAGAACTGTTACGCATTTAATCGATTATTAGAAGCTATAATCGATTATCCTGAGCTTTTCTGAAAACCCTGTTGGTCTGGAATAATCGATTATTACTCCAAATAATCGATTATCACTGGTTCTGATGAGAACTGCCAAAGTTTCTGGAATAATCGATTATTCCTCAGGATAATCGATTATCACTTTTGAAAAACCCTGTAACGGACTCAAATAATCGATTATCACTAACAATAATCGATTATCTGCGGCAATTATAATTCATATCTGCGAATTCAGAATAGTTGGCTATATAAGGTTCTTCCAAAACTCTAAGAAGAGAACTCTGAGCTTTTGAGAATACAGTGTTATCTGAGGAAGTTCTAAAAAGCTAGTTCAAGTGCTTTGCCTGGTCTCGTGAATAGGAGAAGCTCGCGTTTCGTGTGTCGATAGTCGGAGCGGTTCTCTTCGAGTTGGCAAGGTGGTCATCTTCCGGTTCGTTCGTCGAAGGAAGGTTTTTTATTTGTTTTTGTTCACTCTTATTGTAATTTGTAAAACTGTTTTTAGTGAAAACGTTAATCACTTTTTATAGTGATTAACAACTGGACGTAGATTCTTTTGAATCGAACCAGGATAAAAATTCTGTGTTGAATTTTCTTGCTCTCTATACTCTTTACATTTTACGCATATCAACTGTTTGATAAATTTTCTCTAAGAAAATTGTTTTTCTAAAACGGACTATCAAAACTTGATTTGTGACCGTAACACGCTTTCCGAGTATTTTATTCCGCTGCGCGACTCTATAACGGTACCGATTGTTCCGACAGCAGCTATATGACCCCTACCTAAACACTTGAAACACTTTATATCACTTGTGTGAGTGTGTGAAGATGACTCTTTGTTTGGTTTTTCAACTATTTTGGCTAGAGGTTTGAGGGGTTCTTTTGCTTTAGTAAATTTCGGTTCAAAGGGAGACTGAAATCTTTTGGCAGAAATTTTTCGCTGATTTTGTTGTTTTACCTTTATACACATTTGAACAAGTTCATTCAAACCTCTATAAGGTAGAAGTTCAACTTTATCCCTTATGTCCAAATTTAACCCACTCAAAAATCTAGCTAAAGTAGTTTCCTCTGCCTCTGTGATCCCTGCTCTCATTATATATAGCTCCATTTGTTGTCTATAGCCTTCAACAGACATAGACTTTTGTTGCAACTTTTGGAGCTTATCCATAAGTTCCCTTTTATAGTAAGAGGGAATGTGCCTTTTCTTGAGAGCAGCTGTGAGTTCATTCCAATATTTAATGGGAGGAAGTTGTTGTCTCAGTCTCTCTTTGACTAGAGCAGTCCACCAATACATTGCATACCCTTGAAAACTAAGGGTAGCTAGAGAGACTTTCCTTTCCTCCGACACTTGTTGACAGGCAAATATTTGCTCTACTTTCATTTCCCAGTCAAGGTAAGCCTCAATGTTATCTTTCCCATGAAAATGAGGCAATACCACATTGACTTCCTTAGGAGGAGGAGGAGGATTTTCATAGTCACGCCTATGCCTTCTTGATGAAGAAGGATAGTAATCTCCTACTCTTAAGTTTTCTTGCTCACTTTGGGATTCTCCACTCATGCTTCTCTCCCTATATTGAACTTGTTCATCTCTTAGCATTTTCAACTCATTAGTAACCATGGCATTGTGCAATTCTCTTTGAATCTTTTCTTGCCCTATTTTCCTTTCAATTTCTTTGAGTTGATTGGCAAGAGTTTGAAAACAAAATTGATCTTTAGGTTCCTCATTAATTCTAGGGGAATGTCTTCCAGACATTTTATGAACTTAAAAATTTTCTTGAAGTAAAGACTAAGAGAGTTCACTTGAGGGCAATATTCCAGGTAAGAGAGGTGGACCTTGTAGGTCACTTAAGTACCAAGTCTTGCCTTGCCAAATATGTCCTTAGTTACTTTCTAAAAGTCTTTAAATCAAAATCACTTCTAAATTCACTAAATATATGGAGACACAAACAAACACAAAGAAAGAAAACCTTAGACTCTAAGGACGGACTCTAAGACTTCCTATGCGAAACTTGCAAAATTAAAACGAAATTAAAGGTGAGGTCTCCTAGGTGAGGCTTAGACTTTTTAGATCTAAGACACACTCACCGTCTACCAATTTTAAAATGATGAGACTTTAAGTCAAGTTAGCAAATGAGGGAAGAACACTTATGAGCTCTTCCACTTCACTTGCTTGAAATGGCCAACTTACAAGAATGGAAAAGAAAATAAAAAAAATAATACAATGGAAACAACAACAAAATTTGGAAGAACACAAGGTAGTTTAATGTGGCAGCTTTGGTTGCTCTCAAACAAGAAATGAATCAGAAGTGATTCATGCAAATCTTTCAGCTGCAGAGTGAAAATATGTTGTTGTTTGCAGCCACCAGAATTTATGCAGACCAGTGAAAAACGTGGTCCTGCTGCACCAAAAATCAACTCCAAAGTTGATCTTTCCTTGCTCCAATCCACTGCCTAAGATGCTACCAGTGTTGTAGGACCACCTGAGATACTTATGCACTCAACAAAGAGCTCAAAAGAACCACCATCAATCAGTTTCGAGTGTAGAAAAGAAACAACTCTGCTGCTGCCAAAAATTTGCAGAACTAGAATGCACAACTGTGATTTGATCAAACAGCTTATGTGCAGAATTTTCAAACAATTCAAATCAAGCAATTAAAGGTTAGCAATAACGGGTGGCACTCAAAATGATCTTAGGAAAGGCTCTAGAGTGCATTTAAAAAGCAAATAAACGAATACAAGTTGCATATACAGCTAAATCGAGCTCAGTTTCCAAATAGGCAAAACTGTTCGATGAAATGCCTAAGAGAAATTCTGATACTGGTACATAATTGGTAATTCAGAATTGGCACTTGTTTTGATCAGCTTTTTAAGAGTGCTTGTTCTCATTTTCTTTCTTTACATTTGAGATTTCTTTTAAGGCAATTTGATCAAGCTTTTGCTACCAATTCTCACTCAATTATAGATGTACCAAACCAGCAAACATTTATGCAGAAAAGAGCAACTTATTTTCAGAAAAATGTTGAAAATTTGGTGGTTTGGCTAACAATTTTGCACAAACAAGCTTGAACACTTAATTTTATGACTTGAGCAACTTTGTTTTATCAAATGGAACTTGTATAAGCTGCCAGCCGAGGCTAAACACTTGTAACTCAAAAATTCACTGTATGAGTTGCTCTTTAACACCAAAATTGGTCTAATTCACCAACCAAATTTTCACAGAAGATTCAAATTGAGCTGAAAACAACTTTTATGACTCTAGGACAGTGATTGAAAGTTGAACAATACGCTAGGAATGACTGAAAAGATGTCCAACGGGGATTTCTAAATTGGACAGATTCAAAAACAAAAAAATTCAGAAGCAACAATCAAAGAGAGGTGCAGTTCGGTCAAGCTGCTTAAATGAGTTATGGATTCTGTAGAATGGTGCAACCAGATTGATTGTCTTGGACAATTCATTGTTCATATGGTATGCACACATCACATTACAGTAACTCAAACATCGCCAATTTTAATTTCACACGGTGCATTTCAGAAAACAAATTTTAAATCAAATTCAAAACAGATTTGAATTCTGCGTTAACTGGAACTGCACTGTGATGGAATTCAAGATGCACTAAGCTCATTCATCATTGCTCTTGTGATGTGCATCTATTGAAAAACCATTCCAGATATGCAGATTCACCCAGGCACCAAACTTACTCAGAATTTTGACAAAATTACAGCAAATGCACATGACTGGACATGACTGAATAAGATTGCAAAATTAAAATACTCAAGACAAAGATTGAACCGATTAAAATGATGAAATAAATCAAGTAAAAGTTGGAATAAAGAAACGATGTAAATGAAAACTACTGGAATTAAAGTTGCAATGAAACAGTGTGCACAAAATGAAGAGCACGAAGGAAATGGTGATGACAGAATGAAGTAACAATTGACTTAGCTGGAGCGTGATGCAGAACCTAAGCTCTGAATACCTCTTGATGAAGTTGCTCCAACGAGAATGATAGATTGGATGCAGCGGGAAGTAGAATCCAGAGATGGCAGCGGAGATGCAGAGTGAAAAGGCAGTAGCGTAAGTGATGATTGAGGAGCTGTTTGGGAGGTGGAGAACTAGCTCAGGCGGCCTTCCACTGGAAGGAAGCTAGATGGAGAAGGGAAGCTCATTGGGATGACTTTTGGGCGGAGTTTTAGGTGCTGGAAAATGCATCAGCAGATTAAAATTCAATATTCTCAAAAGTATTTTGACAAGGGTGGCTACCATGAATTTATATGTGATCCATGGAGCTGCAACGAGTAAGAAAGGGAATGACCCATGTGTAAAATGTGAAAGATTTATGAAAAATGTGCTTAAAACTAAAGCAGCACGTGAGCTAATGGTGTTGAGGGGTGGAGGTGCTGCTGTGGTGTGCTTAGCAAAGAGTGGTGGTGCAGCTAGCAATTTTGACCATCAACTGGACAGTTTTACCCCTTCTCTTGGTGTCTCCAAATTCCACTTAAATTGAAGGAAAAGAACGTGTCCTGTTGTGTCCATATCTTCAAGCTCTTCTTAAATTCTTCTAGCCATACTTCTAGTGATGGGTCCATGCCCTAAGTCATCACTTTTCATCTGACAAACTTTTCGAAAATGGGTTATTACCTCGGTTATGCAGGGGAACCGAAGCGTATAACCAACAGTTTTCTTCTTCTTCTTTACGCGAACTCTCCTTCCTATCCACAAACACCCCTAGACAACACCTTCCTCTCCACGAAAACCCCCAAACAGCGCCTTCCTCTTCACGAACACCCCCAGACAACGCCTTCCTCTCCACGAACACCCCTAGATAGCGCCTTCCAGCTCCGACAACCGTTAGAGAGGTTCCAAAACGACGTCTTTCTGCTTTTAGGTCAAAGGAATTGGTGGAAGTGACGAAAATGTGCAGAGATCTGAGGCACATGGCCGAAGATATTGGAGGTGTAGGTGGATTCGAAGGGAGGACTGAGAGTTCAAGAAGCAGCGATGAAACTGTATGTCTCGAAGAGCGTGTTCGAGAAGGTTCACCTGTTGCAGGCGATTAAGGTGGCGATGAAGAGGTTCTTCTACGCGTACAAACAAGTTCTGACGGTGGTGATGGGAAGCTCGGAGGCTAACGACAACCGAGTTGGGCTGAATTGCAACTCGGCTCACTCGTTGACTCAGATATTCCTTAAACGGACGTATTTTCCAAGCTTGGATGCCGCCAAGCTTTCCTTGGGTACCTCTGGGATAATAATGATTACAAGTGGCCTTAAACCCAAGATCATATCAACAACATACAATTTCATTTCATCTTAACGTAATTCCCTTTAATGTAATTCCCTTTAGTTTGCTAGATTTACACTTCCAGCCAAATTCTTTTTTTCTTTTAAAAATAAAATAAAATTTTGTAATGGGCTTCGTGGGTGTTGGAAGGATGTTTCTGGGGATGGGGATTTTGGGACTGTTGTGGATGATGTTGACAATGAGGTGATGGGGTTGGGGTTTAAGTATGAGGCGGAGGAAGGGGAGGTGAATTACAATGGGAGTGCTCGGAAGAGGGAAGATGTGGCGAGAAAAGGTTGCGCAAAAGAAAAAAGCACTTTATTGCCTTGGTTTAGGTCCCAATCGAGGCAGTAAACTCTACAATACTACCTCCGTTCACAACCGCGGTAAAAAGGGGTAGACTTTTTGTCTCGCCTGTATATGCCTCGGTTCAGGAACCGCTGTCTATGAGCCAAAATAACCGATGTCGTTTCCCTTAACTGCACTAGTGAAACTAGGCAAATTTGCCTTAGATATTACGAAACTAGGCAAAAAATTTTCGAAATACGAAAATAGACAAGTCGTGGGGGGCTAGACGACTTCCAATGAAGAAGTTGTGGCTCCCTTGCACGACTTCACACTATTCATTTGACCAGGGTTGAAGTCGTGCACCCCAAAAACGACTTCATGTCGTTGTAATCGATTACCAAGCATTGTAATCGATTACAACGTGCTGAAGTCGTGTAGGGAAAGGGGGAAGTAAGCCGAACGGTAAGAGGCAGGGGGAAGCGAGCCGAACAGTGGAAGGCTGATAGGATATAAAGCAGGGGACGCGAGCCGAACGGTGAAGTACAGAACGGTTTAAGGGAATGGGGGTGAAGGTCCGAAAGGTGAAGGAAGTGGGGGTGAAGGACCGAACTGTTAAGTGTGTGGTGGATCAAAACCAAACGGTTAAGGGCGTTGGGGAAAGGAGTCGGTCGGTTGAACAAGGGAACTGTTGTGTCTTAGTTTGGGAAGGGTTTCCCTTTTACAACAGAAACCCTTCCCAAACTAAGACACAACAATTCCCATAATCAACCAATAGCCTCCTTCCCCCAACGCTCTTAACCATTCGATAAATCCCTTATTCGTTCGGCTCCTTCCCTCAACACCCTTATCCGTTCCGTCCTGCACCCCCGTACCCTTAACCGTTCGGTCCTTCACCCCCACTTAACTTTTCGGACCTTCAAGCCCATTGCCTTAATCGTTCGGCTCGCGTCCTACTGCCTTATATCCTATCAACCTTCTGTCGTTCGGCCTGATTCCACCTGCCTCCTACCGTCCGGCTTGCTTCCTCCTGCCTCCTACCATTCAGATTTCTTCCCCTTTCCCTTACACGACTTCAGCAGGTAAACAATTACAATGTTTGGTAATCGATTACAACGACACAAAGTTTTTTTTGGAGTGCACGACTTCAACCCTGGTCAATGCTACAGGGTGAAGTCGTGTAGGGGGCACAACTTCTTCATTGGAAGTCGTCTAGGCCCCCCACGACTTGTCTTTTGAAATTTTTTTGCCTAGATCCATAATATCTAAGGCAAATTTGCCTAGTTTTCACTAGTGCAGAAAGAGCTTTAGAAGTTTGTTATTTTGGGCTTTTAACGTCAAATCCTGATCCGACGTCTTTATGGTGACGTTAATGGGACGTCAGACTCTATAGGTCTGACGTCTGTATAGACGTCAGATTACACCAAACCGACGTCTAAGGGTTCTATAGACATCGGACATGGCATTAACCGACGTTTACTACAGGTCATGTCTTTGGGTAGCGTAGTAGCACCTTCTTTCTTTGCTAGTTTCGTCATAAGAAAAGCTTGTGTCTTTTGGATCTCTTATGGCATTTCAACCGAAAACCGAATTTAGTTCCTTGCCTAGTTCCATTCCAACCGACAATGAAAACGAATACGGTGACATGAGAACTAGGCAAGGACCTAGGTTCAGTTTTTGGGTTGAAATGCTATAAGACAACCAAAAGACGCAAGCTTTCCACTAGTAAAAAATTGATCTATTACCGCGCACATTATGCATCGGTTAACCAGAACCCGAAGCATAATATTGCGTGGTGGCATTTTTGAAATTATATCGACAGTATAGGCCTCGATTGCAACAGTACCACGGTCGTATGTACCTTTAGACCGTATATTCTGACATTCTCACCCAAGTCAGTCTGAAATAAATTGAAGTCAAACCGTCAGGGAATAGGCCTCGGTTCTAGGGGAACCACGACCTATTGTCCTTGCAAAATTCTGACATTCCCACCTAAGTTAGTCTGAAATATATTTGAAGTCAGACCGTCAAGGAATAGGCCTCGGTTCTGGGGGGAACCGCGATCTATTGTCCCTGCAAAATTCTGAAATTCCCGCCAAAGCAGTCCTGAAATAAATTTGAAGTCAGACCGTTAGGGAATAGGCCTCGATTCTGGGGGGAACCGCGGTCTATTGTCCTTGCAAAATTCTGAAATTCCCGCCAAAGAAGTCCTGAAATAAATTTTGAAGTCAGACCGTCAGGGAATAGGCCTCGTTTCTTGGGGGAACCGCGGCCTATTCCCTGATCTGAAAGTTTTTTAAACATTTAAGAGAATAGGCCTCGGTTGGGCGGGGAACCGCATCATAAAGGTTGAAAACAAATTTCAAAATTACCATTTCAGAACAATTTTAAATTTTTTTTAAGAGAATAGGCCTCGGTTATGTTGGGAACCGAGGCCGTATCCCCTCTATTACCGCGATTTTCTAATGAACCGCGGTAGTAACATTTGATTACGTTAAAAAGAATATTACAGAGTGAATAGTTTCATCTTCCTCGAACAGTTTTGAACGCGAAAAGTCTCCAGCCATTTTCTCTGCAACGACGTTCTTGCCGCCGCGATCTTTCTCCATTCTTTCTTCCGCCACCGTTGCGCTGCCCCCGTCATTGTAAAAGGACTTCCTTCCTCATTTTTCATCACCTACATTTGTATCCGATCAAATTTGGCTTTGGTCGCCAGAGTTTTTTCGATTTTTTTTAGTTGGGTTGGTTTGATACGTTTTTTTTATTGATTCGGATTATCAAACTTACGTTTTGTTGTATTTTTTTGTAGGTATTGTGTTTTTTATTTTAAATTTGTTCCGTTCAGACTGCGGGTTGTTCAATCTTCTTCATTATTTTGTGGTTTTTCACGCTCCCAGGTTCCTATTATTCTGTTTATTAATTTTCATTTTGTGCATTTTTAATTTTTGTGTAGGTTGAATATGAATAATATTGTATGATTGAATGTTTGAATTTATAATTTGAATGCTTATTAATTGTATGATTGTATGATTGTATTATTCTGTTTATTAATTTTCATTTTGTTAATTTTTAATTTTTTGTGTGTTGAATATGAATAATATTGTATGATTGAATGTTTGAATTGATAATTTGAATGCTTATTAATTGTTTGATTGTATGATTGTATTATTCTGTTTATTAATTTTCATTTTGTTAATTTTTAATTTTTTGTGTGTTGAATATGAATAATTATGTATGATTGAATGTTTGAATTGATAAATGGAATGTTTATTAATTGTTTGATTGTATAATTGAATTGATTGTATAATTGAATTGATTGTAGATTACAAGCGGGAAGAACATACTTTTTATTCCTTATATATCTGGATAAGTGAACTTTGTTAACATAATAAAGTTCCATATGTGATTTTAATATATAATAATTAAGTTATTATGAATTTCAGGCACCACTGACAGCTACTTGTTATTTCTGTACAGGAGAGTTATGCTTTGTGGTTCTGCTAATTGCACAAGTCTCCTCCCAAACATCTCAGACAAGCAGTTGATTGGTAAGAACCTCAATGTTTGGACTTTCTTAGTTAGATAAATGAATGCTAAAACCTTTTTTTTATATATAGTTCTATTTCAGCAAGTATGATGTTGGTTGGGAGATCAATTGCTAACAGTAGAAAGTTTGCATGGATTGCTCTCAAGGTTTGACATATGCTAAAGCCATACTTTCTTATAGTTGTTTTGTTTTAATGATTTTCACTAACTATTTACAATTGTGATGGTATATTGTAGTGTAACAGACATAATGGTTCATATGAGTGTGGATACTATGTAATGTATTGATTGACCCACATTATTCGTGCCTATATCACAAGAGGCTGGGAAATGATAATATTTAAATTTAATGAATTTTGATTTTCTCCAACATTTGGAATTCATATACACTAATTAATAACAATTGTCTTGTGCAGAGATTCAAGACTTCTACTCCAATTCCTGAGAAGCCACTTACATTTCTGAGGAAAGCAATTGCAAAACATTTAGTTAGATTATATAATAGTTCATAGTTATTAGATTTAAAATACATTAGAACATGTTGATTTATAGTTATTAGACTTTGTACATTGTGTGATGTAAATATTGACTATTGTGTTGAATCTGTTGAAATGTGTTGTTATGATATTGTTTTATATGCAGGTCTGTTTTTGTGATAGTGGATATCACAAAAACAGACCTGCTATTAAAAAAAATTGCAGGAGAATAGGCCGCGGTTGTGGCCAAAACCGAGGTAGAAAGGTTAGACGAATTTTCGTTATTACCATAGTTGGAACCGCGACCAAAGGTTACACAGAATTTTTTTTTAAAAAAAAGGGGGTTTTGGTCGTGGTTCAAGAAAGAACCGTTGTCATATCCCCAGGTTATTATCGCGGTTGTAACCGCGGCCTAAAGTCCCAGACTTTTTACCTCGCCCGTATATGCCGCGGTTCTAAAACCGCGACGTATATTCAAAAACAACCGCGGTCGTTTCCCTTCGCTGCACTAGTGTTCCTTACGAGAAAACTAGCAAAGGGAGAAGGTGCTACTACGCTACCCAAAGACATGAGAAAAACTACACCAAAACACAACGAAAACACATTTTAATCGGTTCAAATAGAACATAATCCATCAAAGACTAATTTAATCGGAGTAAAAGTAAGTTTAAATGGTTAAAAAGAGACAAATAGCACCTGGAAATGCAATGCCGCGGAGAGAAAAGGCGAGAAGGAAGACGATAAAGTGCGCGTAATCGCGGGTTCGATTTCTAATTTAACAGGAACCAAGACGTCGGGCGCAGGCGGCACCGACGTGTATTCTCGACTAGACGTAGGGGATCTCACTAATATGACATCCATTCGATTTAAAAATTAATATTCGTGGTGTATATAGACGTCGAACGTAAGGGGAGTCGACGTCCAAAACAACTTTTCACCTACCTTATCAGGCCATTTAGACGTTAGATAGCGGGATTAGACGTTTATATGGCGGAAAAAATAACTTTTCACCTACCTGTCAGGCATATAGAAGTCTATGACATGGGGGCCGACGTCGATAATTCTATATAGACGTCGAGGTGGCGGGATGATGGACAAATTTATGATCACCAAAATATGATGTCACAAACTTGTTTTTCAATCGGCAAGTATGACCGAATCGTTCAAGTAATAAACTTGGTAAGACCAAGTATCGTTCTTCCCAAAGGACTCACGGCCTACTTTAGTTGAGTGGTTTATTGATTAGCTAAGACTTAAAGACGAAATATTTGGATTTTTATATGCAAAAGACGAAAATTAAATATGTATGCATGAAGTTTTGATCAATGGCAAAAGCAAAAGATAAACACTTTCAATGAAATATATGTATGAATATGTTGTTGGGGTCAATTTCATCTTATCCACTCTCATATATTTTAGGAATTCAACATTCAAATCATCATTGTTAATGCCACTCTCTAAAGTACCTTTCAAGAAGGCTTCTCCCTAATTACGAGTTCATACAATTCCTAGCATTCCTAATAATTAGTTCATAAGTGCAGGAGCTTAACGACAACCAATATAATATTGGGAGAAATTCCCCGGATCTAGGCTTCCCCGTACGTGCCCGTATCGACAAAACCAATAATCATGCATCGAATGAGTTAAACAACGCAAGCATTAAGCAAAGAGGAAAAACCCTAACTAATGATGAAAGAAAGCATAGGTCTTAAATAAAAGATGTAAAAACAAATTCCATATATGAGAGCTTCAAAAGATTACATTGATTCCCCAACAAACATAAGAGTTTAGTTCACCATATGCATGGTGAACCTAGATGAATAACAATGAAAGAATGAAAGATAAAACCCTAGAAAGGTGAAGAGGAAGCCTGAGCATCCAAGATCCTCCTTCAAAGGGGTGGAAGAGAGAGTGTTTGCTTCGTTCCAGCCAAAGATACCTAACCCTAGGAAACCCTAAAGCTTATATATTATTCGTAAATTACAGAAAATTAGGTCCAAGCCCATAAAAGTGCTGCTCAACGGTAAAGTACCGCTCAGCGGTAAGTGCGTGAGTCGTTTCTTCCCCTCAGCAGCCATTTTGCCCCTCAGCGGACCTCCCGTAAGCTCCTGATTGCCGCTCAGCGGTAAACTGCCGCTGAGCGGTGACTTCGGCTTCTCCTTTTGCACTTTTTGATGTCTTTTCTGATTCCATCTCTCTCCTTCACTTCTTTCACCAAATTCACCTTAAAACCTGCACAAAAACACTGAAATCAAGCATAAACCTGTCCAGCTCTCTTATTTCTGAAAATATGAAGAAAAGCATGATTTCAAGCTAGTTTCTAAGTGTAAAGGTTGCTTTTTGTGTCAATTTTAAGCATGAAAATAATAGTTTTTCAACTGTTATCACGGGATCAGACGTCTATATGGTGAAAAAAAAAAAGAATTTTTCATCTACCTGTCAGACATATAAACGTATGTTAGGAGGGGCACCGACGTCTATAATATTATAGACGTCGAGGACCCTCTAACTGACGTCTATATGCTCAACTTATTTACGAAAATATCACCGATCAATAATTTACGTTAATTATTTTGTGGTTCGACGTCTACGGGGTACCGTTAAAAGGTCAATTTTGTTGGTACAAAAGCCCTTAAGTCTAATATCCAAATAATAGTGATAACGTTTGAATGCTCACGCTCTAACTGTTAACTTAGAAAATTCTAATGAGAAGTGAATAATTGATTATCCATTGATGCAACGAATTTTGAAATGAGCCATAAAGATAGTTATATATATACTCAGAATGGTAGAAAGGTTCACTGAATGAGATTTATCGTAGAAAGTGTTCGGACACAACCTGGTCCTCCTCATAAGGACCCGTTCAATGCGAACCACATCAACAATATCACCATCTTCTACTCCTAAAAATACTCACTTTTAACTCCTTCATTCTCCACATTCCACGCGTAACTCTAACCATCTTATCTTCAAAAAAACACCCCCAACAAAAATAACTAAAACAGTATAAAACAAAATTAACCTTTACCGTCCACTTCACCCCACTTTCACACATGCAAACAACCAACTATGTCTTCACCCAAATCAAAGCAGAGAACTACAAAGTGCCACCACCGCCACCACTGCCATCTCTGTCGCACATCACCCCGGCGACTTTGATATTCTCCACCATGGCAGTCGCCGCCTTCTGCTTCCTAGGTGTCGGCATCGTCTACTTCTGTAGGTGCTGTTTCAGGAACATCTCCACCACTAACACAATCGTCCGTCTCTCTCCTCGCGGCTCTCCCCACAGAGGCCTCGACCCTTCTCTGCTAAGGATGTTCCCCACGTTCCTCTACGCCACCGTGAAGGATCTCCGCACGGAGAAGAAGTACTCACTCGAATGCGCCATTTGCTTGTTGGAGTTCGACGAGGACTGCCTTCTGCGTCTCTTAACCCCCTGCTGCCACGTTTTCCACCAGGACTGCATCGACTCCTGGCTCCGCTCGCACAGGACTTGCCCCGTTTGCCGAACGGATCTCGATTCCCAGTCAAGTAACACCGACGCGCAGAGACCTCATGAGCAAAACGAGGAGAATATGGAACACGAGAGAAGCGATCACGTGAGCGTTGATGTGAAAGAAGGTGATGAAGGAGATGATGGAGACGAGAGACACGATGATGGTGATGAAGGAGGTTCGATGAATGTGCGCATGCAGCGAGACAAGTTTGCAAGTGCACGTTCACACTCGACAGGGCATTCCATAGTTATGGTTAATGATGACGATGACGCTGCTAAATACACTCTGAGATTGCCACAAGATGTGGCTTTGAAAATTGTAAGAGGGCACCATTACTCCAAGAGTTGTTCTACTTACAAAGACATGGCTGGGCCTTCTTTTGCACCTTGTAGTAACTGTGGTTATGTTCAAACTGTACTTGATAGCTGCAGTAATGGTGTAAACAATACTTAACCTCGTTATTTCGTTCCTTGTTCTCGTACTTGTTTTTCATGCACTAATCTTTTCATCTTTAAAATCGTATTTTTAAGGATTTCTAAAAAACACGTGAAAAAAATATAAATTAATATTTACATAAATTAAAAACAGTTTATAAATACCTTAGTGTATAGAAAATCATCTCATAACTTTATTTTTAATATGTAAGTTAATATAAATTAAAAAATAATGTAAAAATTTTAAAAATAATGTTAATTTCTAAAAAGTGGAAAGATTGTTACAAGATGGGTGATAACATCGATCAAATTCATTAACATTAACAACTATTTTTTTATCCTTTTATTCAAATATTCTATATTCAACAATTTTCATTACTACATACGAATTTTTACGAACAAAAATAAATTTATTGATACATTTAAATTTATAAACAAATTTTAGATTTTAAATTATCAACAAATATTTTTTTATTAATAATGAATTCGTTAATAAAATTCGTTCATTGTAATTCTTATTACTAATAAATATTTTTTTTGGAAATTTATAAGTAATTCAACAACAAATTTTTCATTATTTTTTATGACAATTTTTCCTTATGTTTTATAACATTTTTTATATTAAGGAGAAATAAATTTGAAATAGAAGAGAAGAAGAAAAGAAGGGAGAGAAAGAGGGAAAATTGGAACCAATGGATGTGTAGAAATGCAACGGTGGTGTTTGGAGGAGGAAAATGATGAAATGAGTATAATGAACTAGAGGCCACAATAGTAGTCGGACACCACAACAAAAGTGGCAATAAAGGTGTAGTAAGAAAAAGAGGAGAGAAGAGAGAAGAAGCAAAAAGAAGAAAAGGAAAAAGAAAAATAAGTATTAACAAAATTTGTTAATAATTAAAAAAAATATTTAATAAATTTGTAATTGATGATAATTATTCACAGATTTCAGAATTCATTTGGTAAAATTTACTAATAAATATTTTATCCACGATTTTATGATCTCGATAATACGTCGACAAATAAGTTATTAATTACTATATATATAATATAAATATTATCAAAACATCATTATTTTGTTTAATTACTCTTTTAATTAACATTATTATTGAAAAAATATACACTTCATTTTGGAGGAAGGAGAGTGATAAATGCAACATGTTATATAATGAAAATTCGAGTAATACAAGAGGACGAGATGAAAGAAAAAACATAATGTTATAAATAATTTCAAATTGGAAAATATTTAATGTAAGTATATCCAGACTTTTTCCATTGGAAAGCCTTTGATATTCATGAAGAGTTTTAAATGGTTATCAGTACTGGATTTAGAATGACTTCAAAGGTGTCTATTTTGTTCGTTTGCCTCTTAAGAAATCCGGGCCAAAAGCCCAAAAGAGAACAAAGAGGTCAAAATTTATATTTGCACCTATATGAACCTCTCTACAAAGTCCCTCAAATCATATATCAGTTAATCATTTCCCTCTCCCTCTAAAGTTAAGCTGTTTATGGGCTCTGCAAATAGTTTCGTTATATCTAAATAAATTTCTTCAAAAACACTTACACGGAGTAGATAATTAAAAAAATTGTCTAAAAGTTAAAATTATGTTTTAACTAATAAAAGTTTCTTTCCTCACTATCTTAATTTATACCGTATTAATTTTAAATTTCAAGAAAGCTATATATATACACACGCATTTATCTAAGGCTTTGTTCTTTTTGGTGTATTTGGGAGAGATGATTTGAATGGATTTGAGTGGATTTGAGAGTAATTTTTTAGTTGTTTTTTTGAGTGGATTTGTGGATCATTGAGGGTGGATTTGGAAGTAAAGTTAATGAGAATTAGTGTAGGATTTGATTGATATGATAGATTTAAAAATTTAGTTTAATTGGTAGAAATTAAAGATTACCAAAATGTCCCTAATTATAAAAATAATATAAAATGTTATTTATTAATGTTATATTTAATTGTAAAAATACTTACAAAGAGACAAAAGTTATAAATAATTTTTAAAATTGGTTGTCCCTTGAATGATAAAAACTAATTATAAATATTTAAATGATTTCATTTTCATTATTTTTTCCTTTTTTAATGCAAATAAAGTATAAGAATAAAACTAAAATACATGGTTGTTTCTTAAAAGACATTTTCTTAGTTTGAGAGAAAAATATAGTCATTGAGAATGTGATATGTGGTATACAGGAGGAAGTGTGGATGTTATTCCTTTTGTTTTAAAGAGAAGAAAACATTTCTTGTGATTTTTTTTCAATAGATAATTTGAAATCACACGTTTTATTTTATATTTCTTTTAAAACTAATTTATCATTACAATACCAAAATGATTTATTTAAATCTATAATTATTTATTTTATAAGAAAAGATAATAGTTTTAGAAGTTTGAAGAAGCAAGGATATTTTCATTGAAGGTGATGATATATTTAGACGGAAGAAGGGGGTTGGGGATTGTGTTGTTTGATACATAACGTGGATTGGAAAGGGAAGAAAAGAGAAGCTAAGCAGTGATGGAAAGGGCGGCACTGGTTTACTGTCTACCGTTTCTCCATTCCATCTTACACATACCGCAAATCGTCTCACTTCAGCGAAGATGTCCAAATCATGCAATCCCGCAAATCCATCGTGTTCCATCGTCTTCAATCCGCTCAAACGAACGCCAATCACATCTCAATTTCTCGCTCGCAAATCTCTCTAAAGAGTAAATTCGCTTGAAATAACTGTTTTTAGAAAAGACTCATCAAAACATACTGAATCTTTTCCTATAAAACAACATGCCATGAGTTTGAAATTAATTTATTATTTAATATTAAATTTAAATTTATTTTCTTTAATTAATTTATGTGCTGAAAATATGGATATACAAAACTTACACTTATTAGAGATATATAATATTAATGAAACAAAACTTCAACATTGAATGTGTAACTTACATTGACTCTCGAGTTTTCAACCTTTTAAGACCAAATTCTCAAATCACTGATATCGTGCTTTGGAATTCTTTCGAAATCCTCACTTTATTCTGGAATTTTGCAAATGATGACCTATCCCTAATAGGCATGTGTAGAATTACGACACGTTTTCCAAGCACTCTGAGAAATTCATTGAATATCATCAAACAGAAATAGCTTGGTATAGTGTGAATTTCAAGGTTATAGAGCATGACAATGATTTTTGATTTGATTTCATATAGGGCTTTGGTATGAACGGTGGACACAATTATTTTTAAGGGCCGATAATAATGGAGAGGGTTACGGTCCTTGATACCAATTCTGTCACTACTGATTTGATACCTTATCACTGTACTTCTGAATTCAGTGTCACACGCAGAGTTATGGTCTAGTAATTGGCTAACAGAAGCGGATATGAAAACGATAGACAATGTTTGCAAAATCATAAAGCACACATCAGTTTCACGTTAATGGATAATCTTCACATCACTTTTTTCTTTCCATAATCAAAATCAAATAGATTCAATTACTTAATATTTTTAGTTTATGAATTCTAGTTTTCTGAACAGTAAGGCCCTTGCAGATATTTACAACAGTTAAACTGTTTAAGAAAGTTAAAACTATATAACGCACTTTAGACTATTGGATGCATAATTAGTATCATCCTTTATACATTGCATGTAGGAAGCATTTATTCGATTGACATAAAGAATTGATGGATTGAAGTAACATTTAACTATTCCTGTTAGTGGAATAATTACATGGAAGTACTATTGGATAGAAAGTGTTTGATGCAGCGCTACACAAACCTTCAAGTTAATAACTCAAGGGAAACATAGCAGTTAATCTTTACTGAATTGCTAAAACACGAACCCAAAAAGATGTACATGAAAACAAAACAAGTGTTGATTTCAGCTACTATCACACGGATCAAAACGCCACATAAAGATTCAATTATACTTCACATTATAAGCTCGTCACTCAAAAATTTAATTAACCTCGTGATCTTCATCATCATAATAAAGAGGATAAGAAAAAAAAGTAAGGAAAAGTAAAAGAGATTAATGTATTGCTCAGACAGGGAGAACCCATTGCCTTCCTCTGCCATTTCTGCTAAGGGAGAATCTTCCACTAGAAAATGACCTCTTCATTGTAATTGGACTCAAAACATAATGCAAAACCCTTCTTCTATGGCTAGACTTGCTACTTTCACCTCTTGAACCCTTTGAAGGGCCAGCCCCATTGGAACATCCTTCACGCTCTTGGTTCAAATGGAGAACATCAGCCACAGAAAGACCATTTCCCCTTTGAAATGAATGATCCATAGAAACTGTCCTTCTGATGGAATCATACTCTTCATCTCTAATCTCTATTACACTATGCCTTCCTCTCAAATTTCCTAGATCACTCAAAGCACGCAATGCAGTCTTCGGAACCGCTTCACCGTGTGAGACTTCTCCTTCCACTGCATCCAAATCACTGTCCCTTGTAGTAACAGCAACATGTTCATCTGCATGTTGGTTTTCTGAAGTTCCACTGCCCAATTCTATGACTGGGGTAGCCACATGAATTGCTGCAGCATTGAAGGTGAATATGCTAGCACGACATAGAGGGCAACTGGAGTGAGATTTGAGCCACATGTCAATGCAAGGGAGATGAAAAGCATGGCTGCATTTAGGCAAGAGTCTAACACTTTCATCGTCTTCAAACTCGCTGAGACAAACAGGGCAATCTGTCACCTCAACCAACCCATCGCCTTTCTTGTACTTGCAAACTGTTATGGACTTTATCAGAGCCTCGTCTAGCCCAATGGTTGGAGCATGCCAAGGCTCGTGGAGCGAAGGGTTGTGATCATCTTCCAATTCAACGTTTTCTTCGTGATCTTCGCTTTGTGAAGATTCTCTGCTGCCACAGTACTTGGATATTAAGGTATAGTAACTTACAAGAAGAAAAGCACTGGCCAAGACCCCAATGACAGCGATTACTAGAGGAGAGAAATTTGGACTTGAATCATCAGCGGGAAATTCGAAGGGAGGAGGAGGAGGGTAGATTACATAACACCACTGTGGACAATACAAGCTGCAAAACCCTTGAGAACAGTCTTTGTTGTTCATGTATGGAACCAAACTTTTCGTGTTTCCAAGAGAAGTCATTGTTCAGAGAAGAGAACCTTGGAAGTTGGGAGTTAGGAGCAGTATATTATATGTACTGACACATAAGTAAATATTATAAACATGGTAAAAGATTGTTGTGGGATAAAAACTGGCTATGAATAATAGAGTATTACCACTGACAACAAAACAATTGAACCTTCAAACAAGGGTAGAAACAAGTGGAGAAGTTACAAAACCATAACTGGAGTATCTATCTACAGCCAGCAAACTTATATATGCATGAGATTAGCAGAATCTCTATCTTACAAACAATGATCAGTAACATACAAGCAAGAAAGGGTAATGATCTTACAGATTTATCCGGGCAAGAAGAAAGAGATGGTTGCTAGAATTTATCATAGGGGAAAGATAACGTGGAAAAGGGGCCAAAGGGCTTAGATGGAAAGAAGGGAAAAGACAAGGAAAATGGGGTGCTGATGAGCGTACTTTAACTTTTTTCCTTCACCTTCTTTTTCTTTTTTGTCCATTCTCCCTAGCTTTCTCTGCATTCTAGTTTCTTTTTCTTGGTTACAATGATTTGTAGACTAAGGTGGTGGTGAACCGGTGATGTTGGTTGAGAATGTATAAAAATTGAATGCTTTTCGCTTTTTAATTATTTTAAGCTGTTCACTATTCTTGTAGCAGGACGATTTAGTCCTTGTAAGGTGACATCCAATCCAAATTACCTCATGAACTTAATTAATGTGCCAACCTAAGTGTGGAGCCAATGTAGCCGTGAATTAGCTGTATCTAATACAAAGCAGTGGATAAGTTTGAAAATCAATGTTTCAGCTTTCAATGTATCAACTAAACCAGGCTAGTGTAAACCACTATGTTATTAGTAATTTACTACCTATTCTCGGTAAAAATTCATAAAACAACTATACCAATAACTTGTGTGAGCCATTTAGAAAGCTTTAGTGCTAATAGATTGCAAAATTTTCGGGTTTGAGAAAAAAGAAATCTTAAAGCATAGCAGTGACTGACGTGTTGGGAACACTAAGACTTCTTACGTTATCAGTTGAATATTGTGCTTAATTGTCTCCCTCGTGAATCATATCTCCTTTCTGAGACTTCAACAATCTTCTACTTTGCATATATTCTCTCCATGATCCAACAGTAAATATCTCTCTTCCACAATTCATAGCCAACTGTGTTACTAACTTTGCAAATATAGCAGTGTATACGTGTGACACAAGATGTCTTTTTTCAGATCAAAACCCTGATATTCATACGAATAAAACACAGATAACAGTCAAAATATGGGTCTGACAATATACTAGATTTGAAAAACATTACAAAACCAAAGGAATGACTTAACAGTGACACAATCCAATAATTACACTTAACTCCATGATGCTAACTATAGTATTCTAAAAACTTTTGGTGATAAAAAATGAAATCCCAAGTGACACGACAACCATAATCTTTATTCACATGATAACCTAAATAAATAGTTAGTCAACTTGATTAGGAGAATATATTCTTCAGGGAATAAAGGTGCAGTAGAAAGACAGAGTATGCATTTAAAAGCAGGTTACAGTAATGTATATAGTTGTCACTTTTCACCCAACACCCAACCAACCATTTGCTCAAACCTTGTTCAATCATCTCTTCTCTTCCCAACTTACTTGCTGAACGTACGGGTTTCCTTCTTTATGAAGCCTCAAAATTTTGTTAGATATGTGCCTATCAACAAAGTTCCAAATTAAATGATACCCTGAGTTTGCACAATACAGAAGTAGAATTATTGAACTTGTGGGTCTACAAAAGAAAACGTGAGCTTATTTTATTTCTCTTCCCTTGTACTGCACTTCAATTTTCAACGATTCATTGATATATATTATACTTCAAGTGGTTAAGATCACATTGGACTTCTCCAAACACCCCAGAAGAAAGATGTTACCTTTTTTGATAAATGAGTATATATTCTGATTTAAGTGGAAGAACATTTATTAAGATAACAGAAATTAATATAATTGTTTGACACTCTTTAATACGTTTGCCTTAGTTAAGAGAACTAATCGAAGGAATATCAATGATTAGCAATGTTTGTTCTGTAAGTAAAAGCATGGTTTGCTAAATTTATCAGTCAGTTGTGTGTCTTTTAAATGTTTGCATGTCCTCAAACTGCATTAGAGGATATGTTTATGATAGCATCAAGATTTTTACTTGACAGTAGTAAAAATTTCCTTCTTCTTTTTCTCGGCTGACTGAAATTGGTGAGATTATTGAGTTGAATGATGTGCCGTCAATTTCATAATGCCCAAGACTCTCGAGCCATTTTTTCAATTTATGCGGAGACATAATGATATGCACAAAAACCAAGACAACCCTGATCCAATCTCTTTTGAGTCTTTTGACAACATCAAAACTAAAGAGGATCATCATTTTTAAACCTTCAAGTCGCTTTTTTTTTCTTTCTATGTCACTTGAGTATCTTTTTCCTTTTCATTTGTTTGGACCATTTTAATTTTTGGAAGTAAAAAGAAAACTAACCTGTTAAGCTTAATAAGGTGTAATATTGTTAAATTGCATCTGAATTTGCCTCTAGAAGTTTTGATGGTACATCATTATGAGAAAATTTATTTCTTTACTGTCATTTTTCAAATTTTAAGATAACATAATTAGTTTTCTAATTATATTTTTGTTTTCATCTTTATTATGCATTGAAAAAATTTTAAAATATAAAATAAAGAACTTATTTAAAATATGTTAAAAATAAAAAGGTAAATACTTTCTTTCATTTGATCGAAAAAACTTTATTCAACTACTACGTAGGAATACTTGTAAAGGCTTGGAAAAATCAAATAACACATAGAAGTGTAGTATCATTTAATTTGGGTCAAAAGCAGATTAAGCAATAATTACTTAGACATGCGAGACATACAATTGAACATAATAATAGTCAAATTATATGCCCTTTGTTACTGTTGGCGTCCACAAAGAATCAACTTTCCTTTTTTGGTTTCGCTTTTCAGGGATAGCAGATCATAAAATTTTTCCAAGGAATCTTATGCACTATTTGAAGTGTGAAATTTGTGCAGCTTCCACGAGTCCTACAAATACTTATGAGAATTCTATGGGTGTTTCATGAGCTACCAAATGAAACTGTTTTTTCAATGTAAGAAAAGAAAATTAAATATACTTTTATCCTGAATTTTGACGCTAAATAAAATTTGTTTATATTTGAAACTAATACATTTTTGTCTTTAAAAAAACAAATAAATATAATTTTTTTTAATCTAATTATACGTATTAAATGTATTTCATACTCATATTTGAATTTTTTATCTCGTTTAACACATTTTTACTTCAATATAAATAAAAAATAGCAAAGACGAAACGAGTTTGAAACTAATACATTTTTGTCTTTAAAAAAACAAATAAATATAATTTTTTTAATCTAATTATGCGTATTAAATGTATTTCATACTAATATTTGAATTGTTTATCTCATTTAACACATTTTTACTTCAATATAAATAAAAAATAACAAAGACAAAACGAGTCAAACTTGATGGACCGACTCATCAACCGTCAAGAAAAAAGTAGGTTAAGTTAAGATATTAAACTTGTGAACTCGTATTAATTGTGTTTGTCTAGCCTATTAACATTGGGTTATAGGATAAGTTAGTCATGAAGTGACCCATAATTCGTTTTTCATTTTGCATAGGATTAGTCCATATGGCCCGTATTATTTTGCTAGAAAAATTAGAGGTAGCCCATTTAATCATTTCTCAAAGGCTTAATACCATTGTTGGTCCTAATTTTTATCAGTTTTGTTTGAAATGGTCCTAACTTTTTTAAAATGTTCAATGTAGTCATAAAGATCGTAATATGTGTTCAATTTAGTCCTTTTTGCAAATGTCATTTAAATCATTAACAACCAAATGTCCACTTGTGCAATCAGTGAATGACATGCCATTTAACTACTGACGTGAACAGTTTAAGGCGTAGTGAGGTGGATGTGGCCAATGAGGCCTTACCACGTGTCAGCTCCTTCCCCACCCAAAATTAGGGTTTTAGATTGGGCAACGGATCTCATGCGCCTCTTCTCTCTTCTTCCTTGCGACGCAAATTAGGGATGTGAAGAAGCTTGGTGGTGTTTGGGTTGGCGAGATGGTGGAGAGGTTGATGACGGTGACCGTTTCGGCTGCAATGGTGTTGCAACATGGTTGAGATTGAATGGAGAAGATGTGTGATGATTGGAGGCGCGATGTTGATGCTTCTCGCGTGGTCGTAATTTTATGTGCAAGTTTTGAACTAGTTTTGCGAAGGAGATTGCAACTCTACAATTTTAGGGTTCGCATGGTGGTGGCGGCATTAAGGTCTTGCGGTATTGATGACGGCGACGACTTGAGGCAGTGGTGGCAAGGTAGGCGTTGCTTGTGCTACAAAGAAGAAGTGACTTGTCGTTGTTGCTGCTGGGTCGCGTTTCATGGTTCCTTTCGTGTAGGTGCGTGTTGAGGGGGGTGAGGTAGTGTCGCGGCGACGCTCGCAATGAAGGGAGAGTGGTGGCGCATTTGGGCTTCACGGTGACGGGTCGGGTTTGATGATGGTGAGGTGTTGTCCACGTCAGTAGTTAAAGGACATGTCATTCACTGATTGCACAACTAGACATTTGGTCGTTAACGATATAAACAACGTTTGCAAAAAGGACTAAATTGAACACAAATTACGATCTTTATGACTACATTGAACATTTTAAAAAAATTAGGACCATTTCGAACAAAGCTAACAAAAATTGGTACCAATAGTGATATTAAGCTTTTCTCAAATAGTTCTTTCTTTCTCTCACAAAGAACTCAAACGCAAAAACTTACACTACAAAGCTCGATTTTCAATTAAGAGCTTCTCCCTCCACCTCACCGATATCAGACTGCACCTCCAACTTTTATGAATTTTCCATCTTTGCCCTTGTCAGAATTTGCAAAAAGAATCTTTGACTGACTTGAGATTTTGTTCCCTCTTTAATACACCCCTTCCCAATGAAACCCTACACCACCCTTACACTTCCTCTCTTTCTCATTTGCCTTCATTTTCGTTTGTCGCATTTCATTCTCAGTTCACTTTCGCGCCCTCCTTCTCGCATTTGTCCCTCCATTCTCGCACTTCACCCTCACGTTCTCCCTCGCGACAAAGCCTTCTTCATTAGGGTAGTTATTCTCCTTCAGTGCTCCGTTATGGTCGATCCAATGGTGTTGAGGGTCTTCCCTAGTGTGTAATGATGTTTCTTCACCCTGTCTTTTTCGTCTTTATTTGGCTTCACGTCTAGGTTGGTGGTTCTTCCGTAACCTCGACGCATGCTTTTAGATTGTATGATGGGTTGAATGTATGAAAATGTATGAAATTGATGGTATGATTTTGTGCTTGGATGTATGATTATGTGGTAGAAGGGTTGAACTTATGATTCTGTACTTGGATTTGCAAAAACGAATTTGAGAGGTCTTAACTGCATTTGAAGTGCGCTTAATGTCTTGTCAGCGTTCGAACGACGGTAGAGAACTTGCCTCAATTCAAAATGTGACGAGTATCAACCGACGTTCAAATGTCAATTCACACTCATTATATTTTAATTTGTGGTTTTATTATGTTTAATTATATTTTAATTTGATTTGTTTTACATTTTTAATTTGTATTTATATCTTTAAATTTTGTATACTATTTGATATTTGATATTTATTTATAATATTAAATATGTTTAAAAAATATATTTGAAAGGTTCTGTTAATGTTTTATATTTATTTTTGTTAATATTTTATATTTATTTTTGTATATTAGAAGAATTTTATGATCTTTGTATTTATTATTTTTATGTTATGTTTTATGGTTAAATATTATTTATGGTTTTTTTAGACTGTTCTATTTAATTCTTAATATTTTTTAATTTGTAATATTTTTTATATTTGATATTTAATTTAATATTATTTATAATGTAATTATTTTCTTGTTATTTTTAACATTTTTATTATTTTTTATTTTATTTTTAATTTGTAAGGTTTTGTTATATTTGTATTTATTTAAATATTACTTATTATTTAAATAAATTTCTTATTTTGAAATTTTTTTATTTGTTTGGTATTTTATTTTTAATTTTTAATTTTTATTGATATTTTATATTTACTCATATATTAATTATTACGTTATTATTTTTTGTTTATTTCAAAATTGATATTTGATTGTTATTTTTTTAATCTGCAATTATTTATTGATATATTTTATTTATTTCAATATGAATTATTATTTAATTATTTGTTGTAGTTTTCGACGTTTTGAATCATTTGTTAATTTATTTTTAATTTGTTGTGTTTTTTTATAATTTATAATTCTTTATATATTATTTATTATGTAATTATTTTTGTTTAACTTTTTTTTGTATTTGTTCTGAATTTGGTTTGAATTTGTAATGTATTTGAAATTTTTTATTTATTTAAATAATAATTATTATATATTTTTTTTATTTTTTGAATTTTTAATTTGTTTCTTAATTTATTTTTAAAATTTTAATGTTTTTCTTATAATTTGTAATTATTTAAGCATTATTTATTAAGTAATTTTTGTTGTATTTTTTTGTATTTCTTTGATAGTTTATTATTAATCTATAATTTTATTATTATTTATATTTTGTTTCAATATTTATTATTATTTAATTATTTGTTGTTTTTGTTATTTGTTTGTTATTATATTTTTAATATAATTTATTTTGCATATAATTGGTTAATAGAGCTAGAATTAGAGGTGCATCATCTTCTCGTGGTGAGACTTTATCTTCTCGTGGTAAGGCTTCATCTTCATCACATGATGAAAGGAGAAGTCACGTCGAAGAAAATTGTGTGGACATCATTCATGAGCATAAGCATGAGAAGCACAACGAGTATATACAGCGAGGGTATCTTGAGGATGACTATGTTGAGCAGGAGGATGTTCAGCAGCAGGATGTTGGTAAGGAAGAAGATGAAGATGGTGGATTCTCAAGAGGTCCACAGGACACCTCCTTGCTTACCCATTATACCGAGCACCTTGCATTTGCCATATGATAAGGTCGGGTTAGTCATCAACCTAAATGTTAATTCTTCCTTAATTGGTTATTTATTTTTGTTATATGATTTTGTGTTGTTATGTAGGATTGAAGGGAGGTCAAGGTGATCACCCATGGGAAAAAACTAAAACATTTTGGAATGCACCATGAGGCTATTGGGCCTTATATCTCCATGTCAGGGTTGAGTTCTTTAGTGAACCTATCATACGAGTATGCCAATCATGGATTGATCATTGCCCTTGCGGAGAGGTGGCACCTGAAGACAAATACTTTCCACCTCCCAGTAGGTGATATGAGCGTCACATTAGATGACATCCATAATCTGCTCCACCTACCCATCATGGGTCAATTTTGTGAGGTCGAGGAGTTAGACTATGAGGAGGCTCGATCTCATATTATGGAGCTGCTTGGCGTGGACCGCGCTAAACCTACAACTGAAATGAAACAAACATGTCGTCTAAAAGTTAGGTTGGGCTGGCTCCAGGAGGTCTACCAAGAGTGCATTGAGCAGGAGCTTTGAGAGTACGCTAATTGTGCCTACTTGTTGCATCTGCTTGGATGCACAATTCTTTGAAAGTCAAAAGAATATTTAAGGACTGTACTTGACTCTTAGTCATGTCAACAAGAATTGACAATTCACCAGCATTTAACCTCCCCGCGAAAGGATGACCAACCAAAGTCTCTACTAATTCATTGTGTTGATAGTCGTATATAACCTTTAACACCCAACTCTGTCCTTTAAGTTTACCCCTCAACCTAAACGAACACTTGATAACAATTGAAAAACTGTTATTTTCATGCTTAAAATTGATACTAAAAGCAACCTTTAACACTAAGAAACTAGCTTGGAATCATGCTTTTGTTTATATTTTGGAAATAAGAGAGTTGGACAGGTTTATGCTTCATTTCAGTGTTTTATGTAGGTTCTAAGGTGAATTTGATGAAAGAAGTGAAGAAGGATAGAGATGGAATCAAAAAAGAACTCAAAAAGTGCAAAATAAGAGAAGTCGCAAGTACCTCTCAGCGCCATTTTACCGCTGACCGGCACTACTTAACACTCATTGACACTGCTGAGGGGTGAAAGTGAAGCTGAGGGGGAGAATTCAACACACGGACTTACCGCTGAGCAGTATTTTACCGCTGAGCGCCATTATTTTGGGCTTGGGTCTACTTTTCTGTAATTTTTAGAATAATATATAAGCTTTAGGATGTCCTAGAGTTTGTATCTTTGGCAGAGTACGAAGCAAACACACACCTTTCCATCCCTTGGAGGAAGATCTTGGATGCTAAGGCTACCTACTCAACTTTCTAGGGTTCTATCTTTTACTCTTTCATTGTATTTCATCTAGTTTCATCATGAATATGGTGAACTAAACTCTTCTTGTTGTTGGAGAATCAATGTAATCTTTTGAAGCTCTCATCTATGGAATTTTGTGTTTAAACATCATATTTATGATACATGCTTTCTTTCATCATTAGTCAGGGTTTTTCCTCTTTGTTCAAAGTATGCATTGTTTAACACATTCGATGTCATGATTATTGGTTTTATTGATATGGACACATACGGTAAAATCTAGATCCGGGGAAACTCTCCCAATAGTAGTATAAACCTAAACATAGGAATATGATGGTTGGTTGCCGTTAAGCTTCCATTCACTATAATGCATGATTAATTGCTAGGGAGACAAGACATTGTAAACTAGTGATTATGATTAGGCTTTCTTCGTCGAGACATCGAGTTTAAGGTAATTTAGAGATTGACATTAACATTGATGAAAAGAATGATGAATTCCTAAAATATATGAGAGTGGATAAGATGAAATTGATTGCCCCAACAACATACTCATCCACATATTTCAGTTCACGTGCTTTGTTTCTTCTTTCCCATTGATCATCACATGCATACATGTTTACTTTTTGTCTTTTGCATTTGAAACTTATAACAATTTGTTCTCAAGTCTTAAATAATCAAGAAATCATATAACTAACTAGGCCGTGAGTCTTTTGGGAGAACGATACTTGGTCTTATCGAGTTTATTACTTGATACAATTCAGTCACACTTGCCGACGGTTAAACAAGTTTTTGGCGCCGTTTTTCGATGTTCATAAATTTGTCATCAAGTTTTTGGCGCCGTTGCTGGGGACTCGTGGTTTAACTAGTTTATTTGTGTGATTATTGATTATCCTTGACTTGTTTTTGAATTTTGAATTTTAAATTTCGAATTTTATTTTTCTGTTTTTATTTTTCTGTTATTATTTTTCTGTTTTTATTTTTTATTTTTTTGTTTTTATGTTTTTGTTTTTATTTTATCTTCTTATTTCTTATTTTATATCTTCTATATCTTTTTGTGCTAACAAATTTTTCAAGGGACTTGTTTCCTTGTGTATGCAGGAAGCAATTCGAACTAGAAGCAAGAAAATCTCGGAACCTCTTCTTGAAGGCTTAGACGAGAGTAGACGGAGGAGAAGAATTTGTACATCTAGAGAACTTTTCCCTCCTCCGGAAGATCTTTTACAACCTTCACCACAAGGTTCTCACTATAGCATTGAGGAGATGGAGAATAATAATGTTAGACAGACTCTTGCAGATTACACCAATGTGGTTGGCCCTCAACATTTTAACCGCATAGCAAGACCGAGGGTCAATACAGCCAACATGGAGGTGAAACCGGCGTTAATCCAATTGGTTAAGAGTAATCAATTTAATGGGTTGTCACATGAAAGCCCATATGAGCACCTCACAACCTTTAATGAAATTTGCAATACAGTGAAGATAAATGGGGTGCCTGACGAAGCAATCAAACTTAGCTTGTTTCCTTTCTCATTGGGAGGCAATGCTAAGCTTTGGTTGAACACTTTTCCAGAAGGGAGCTTTACAGAGTGGGAAGCTGTGGTGACAAAGTTTTTGAACAAATACTTTCCACAATCCAAGGTCAACAAAGGGAAGCAAGAGATCTCATCTTTTAGGCAAGGCATGGAGGAATTACTAGGTCATGCATGGGACATGTACAAAAGCCTATTAAGAAAGACTCACATGCATGGATTTGACGAAGTAGAAGTAGTCCTATTCTTCCTTGGAGGTCTTGGTTCGCAAACCAAGTTGATGTTAGACGCCTTAGCTGGAGGCAATATTAAATGGAAGACTCCAGAGGAAGCAACTGAAATAATTGAAAACATGGCTACTAATGACAATGAGCTGAACAGTGAAAGAGGAGCTCCTAGTCAGAAGGAGTTGCTACAATTTCAATCAAATGATGTCCTGCTTATTCAAAATAAGATTATTTCTCAGCAGTTGGAAGAAGTCATTAAGAAACTTTCTCAATTACCACAAGAGATACAAAATGTCTCAATGGTTCAATGGCAGCAGCAAAGATGGCAAACACAA
The DNA here is from genome assembly GCF_029865625.1 of Vigna umbellata. Taxonomy (NCBI): domain Eukaryota; kingdom Viridiplantae; phylum Streptophyta; class Magnoliopsida; order Fabales; family Fabaceae; genus Vigna; species Vigna umbellata. Next base: position 22,355,785 of record NC_142174.1, read on the forward strand.
CCTACTACATCTGGGAAGACAACAAAACTTGACGAGACTTTCCAACAATTCTTGAAGACGAATGCATCTTATTTTAAGAATGTGGAAGTTGCATTTAAAAATATGAAGATCCATATTGAGCAAATAGTTGACAAGATCAAAAATGGTAATCTCAGAGAGGAGTGTAAGACTATTGTTACCATAAGTGGTAAGGTGTTAGAGGAGAGAAAAATAGAAAGAGAGGAGAAAGAAAATGAGAGTGAAAAAGAAACATGTGAGTGGAAAGAAAGAGTTGAGAGAGAGAAAAAGAAAGAAGAAGATGAATGGAAAAAGAAAGAGAGAGAAGAGATAGATGAGAGACAAAAAGAAAAAGAGTTTGAAAAGCCACTTCCTTATCCAAAGAATTATTCAAGGAAGGAGAAAGAAAAACAGTTGGAAAGATTTATGGAGTTGTTTAAGAAGCTGGAGATTACTATACCATTCTCTGAAGCATTGCAACAAATGCCATCATATGCAAATTTTTTGAAGGAACTCCTTACAAAGAAAAGCAAGTACATTGAGAAGGAAACTATCAAAGTACAGGGTAACTGCAGTGCAATCATACAGAAATTACCTCCTAAGCTTAAAGATCCAGGAAGCTTCACTATTCCGTGCACCATAGGAGACTTGGAAGTTAGAAGAGCATTGATTGATTTGGGAGCTAGCATTAATTTAATGTCGCTATCCATGTTTAAAACAATTGAGGGTTTGGAACTCAAAATACCAGAATGAATCTTTAATTGGCAGATAGGTCTCTTAAATATCCATATGGAATGGTTGAAGACGTTTTAGTGAAGGTTGACAAGTTTGTATTCCTAGTATATTTTATTGTAATGGAGATGGAAGGGAATGGTGATGTGCCTCTCATTCTTGGGAGACCTTTTATGAAGACTACTAGAGTTTTAATTGATGTAGAGAATGGTAAGCTTAAAGTGAGAGTTCATGATGAAGAAGTAAACTTTGACGTATTCAAAGCCATGACATATCCAAATGATGATAAAGCATGTTTTCAACTTGACGAACTTGATGAAGTTTGTATGGTGCAAGAAAGGATGGTGCGTTATGCTTCTCCATTAGAAAAACCTCTTATTGATGCTTGTGAAGATTTAGATGAAGAGAAGAGAAATTAATATAAGAATGTATGATGGACTTGGAAACATTGAAGGAGATTCCAGTGAAGGATGCCAAGTTTGAGATAATTGATAAGGAAGAATTCAAAGCAAACAAGTTAGAATTAAAAATACTACCATCACATCTAAAGTATGTTTTTCTAGAAGAAGATGGAACAAAGCCAGTCATCATCAATAACTCTTTGTTTCCAAAAGAAGAAGAACAATTGATAGAAATTTTGAAAGTTAACAAAGAAGCGATTGGGTGGTCAATCTCAGATCTTAAAGGTATCAGCCCAACTTATTGTATGCATAAGATCTTTATGGAAGATGATTATAGACCGAGTGCTCAACCATAGAGAAGGTTAAATCCTGTAATGAAGGAGGTGGTTAGAAAAGAAGTGTTGAAACTTTTGGAAGCTGGTAACATTTATCCAATCTCTGACAGTGAATGGGTAAGTCCAATACAGGTGGTTCCAAAGAAAGGCGGGATGATAGTAATTCATAATGAGAAGAATGAACTTATTCCTACTCGGACAATTATTGGATGGCGAATGTGCATTGATTACAGGAAGCTAAATAAAGCCACTAGGAAGGATCATTTTCCTCTTCCTTTCATGGACCAGATGTTGGAGAGATTAGCAGGTCAAGCTTTTTATTGCTTTCTAAATGGATATTCTAGATACAATCAAATTGTGGTAGATCCAAAAGACCAAGAGAAGATGACCTTCACTTGTCCTTTTGGTATCTTTGCCTATAGAAAGATGCCCTTTGGATTATGTAATGCTCCAGCTACATTTCAAAGGTGTATGCAGGCAATTTTTGCAGATCTCCTAGAAAAATGCATTGAAGTCTTTGATGGACAAATTTATGAACACCAAAATATGATGTCACAAACTTGTTTTTCAATCGGCAAGTATGACCGAATCGTTCAAGTAGTAAACTTGGTAAGACCAAGTATCGTTCTTCCCAAAGGACTCACGGCCTAGTTTAGTTGTGTGGTTTATTGATTAGCTAAGACTTAAAGACGAAATATTTGGATTTTATATGCAAAAGACGAAAATTAAATATGTATGCATGAAGTTTTGATCAATGGCAAAAGCAAAAGATAAACACTTTCAATGAAATATATGTATGAATATGTTGTTGGGGGTCAATTTCATCTTATCCACTCTCATATATTTTAGGAATTCAACATTCAAATCATCATTGTTAATGCCACTCTCTAAAGTACCTTTCAAGAAGGCTTCTCATTAATCACGAGTTCATACAATTCCTAGCATTCCTAATGATTAGTTCATAAGTGCAGGAGCTTAACGACAACCAATGTGATATTGGGAGAAATTCCCCGGATCTAGACTTCCCCGTACGCGCCCGTATCGACAAAACCAATAATCATGCATCGAATGAGTTAAACAATGCAAGCATTACGCAAAGAGGAAAAACCCTAACTAATGATGAAAGAAAGCATAGATCTTAAATAAAAGATGTAAAAACAAATTCCATATATGAGAGCTTCAAAAGATTACATTGATTCCCCAACAAACATACAGAATTTAGTTCACCATATTCATGGTGAACCTAGATGAATAACAATGAAAGAATGAAAGATAAAACCCTAAAAAGGTGAAGAGGAAGCCTCAGCATCCAAGATCCTCCTTCAAAGGGGTGGAAGATAGAGTGTTTGCTTCGTTCCAGCCAAAGATACCTAACCCTAGGAAACCCTAAAGCTTATATATTATTCGTAAATTACAGAAAATTAGGTCCAAGCCCATAAAAGTGCCGCTCAGCGGTAAAGTACCGCTCAGCGGTAAGTGCGTGAGACGTTTCTTCCCCTCAGCGGACCTCCCGTAAGCTCCTGATTGCCGCTCAGTGGTAAACTGCCGCTGAGCGGTGACTTCGGCTTCTCCTTTTGCACTTTTTGATCTCTTTTCTGATTCCATCTCTCTCCTTCTTCACTTCTTTCACTAAATTCACCTTAAAACCTGCACAAAAACACTGAAATCAAGCATAAACCTGTCCAGCTCTCTTATTTATGAAAATATAAAGAAAAACATGATTTCAAGCTAGTTTCTAAGTGTAAAGGTTGCTTTTAGTAACAGTTTTTCAACTGTTATCACTACCCCAAACTTAGAACTTTGCTTGTCCTCAAGCAAACAAGATGTAACTCACTCTTCAACCTATTCATATGATGGTTCACTCATTCAAAAATCCTCTTTTTAGATAAGTAAAAAACTTCAATCAAACTTATGACCAAGAGTTCAATCAAGATGTGCACATGCTTTAGTGTTTCACAAGGTCAGTTAATACCCAACAAATGCTCTTTTTCATGAATGACCAATCAATTAAGCATGGATGTTCATGTGCTAATGGAATATTTCCTCACTAGGTAAAGTGTCTCGCTCAACACACAAGTGTATAAGAGGTAATCACTCATTCACTCTACTATCACAATGTCACATGAATCAACTTTGCCTTTCATTTTGCCACAATCAAAAACATTCACAAGCATGCATCATCACAAGGACTTTTCAATGGCTTATAATGTGGCTGGGCTAACAAGAAAATTGGTTTTTCTGGATCACAAAATCCTTGAGTTAAGATAATCATAACAACACAATTATTCTTATTTTTCCCAACTTGCCTTTGCATTTGCATTGAGCTTTACTTCTTTTTCTTTTCTTTTCTTTTTCTTTGCATATTCTTACTTTTTAGCTCTTAGCTCAATGCTTTTCCTTTTTCATGTTTTCCTAACAACCCCAAACTTGAACATTTAACAATACCACAAAATATTTTCTACTTAACTCAAGGTAAAGATTTTCAATCAAGGGTTTCAGTGTATGTTCAAGGCTAAGGGTTCAAAGGATAGAACACAAAGTGTTCTCTTTTAGTGGGCTAACTTTATGAATTTGGCCAATAAAAAGGGTTCCAACAAATGGCCTTGATCATATGATGCAAAACAAGCAATTAATTCAATCATAGAAAACCTGGGCAAAGTCATCCATGCTTTCAAAGTAATAGCATTTAACAATAACAACTCTGGAGCTCAAAACCTCACATATAAGCTCATTCACATTTGACATACACATCCTGCTTAATTTCACAATCACAATCATAATATCATGCATTTGTTCACAAAGTTTGTGAATCACCTGTATAAGCATTTTAATGTGCACATCATCTCAACATCAATCAATCAATAAGCATCATTCATCATTACTTATCACACAATCACAGTTAATAGCAAACCATCATAACAAACCAGGTGTTCAATAGAGTACATCAAACTCTAATCTAAAAACATACAATACTTACAGAATACTGGGTTGCCTCCCAGTAAGCGCTTGTTTAACGTCACGAGCCTGACCCAAACTTTCAAGGATCAACCAACAACATCATTGTGGAAAATTGTTGCACCTCTCACCCTAGATAGGGTTTGAGACGTTGACCATTCACCACCCAACTTCTCTGTGGATCATCAGCAGCTGGATTAAATATTTCAATTGCTCCATGCGGATGCACTTCTTTTATCACATATGGTCCTGACCATTTTGACTTCAGCTTCCCAGGAAATATCTTCAATCTTGAATTGAACAATAGTACCTGTTGTCCTGGATTGAAAACTCTATTCACCAACTTCCTGTCATGATAAATTTTAACTTTGTCTTTGTAAGCCTTGGATGAATCATATGCATGTAATCGCATTTCTTCAAGCTCCAAAATCTGCCGTCTGCGTGTGCATTGAGTTTCATAAGGATCAAAATTCAAGAATTTCAAAGCCCATAATGCTCTATGCTCCAATTCTACTGGCAAATGGCATGCTTTCCCATAGACTAATTGAAATGGTGATAATCCCATAGACGTCTTCATTGCTGTCCTATAAGCCCAAAGAGCATCATCCAATTTAAGAGACCAATCCTTTCTTGATGAAGTCACTGTTTTTTCCAGGATCCTTTTTATCTCCCTGTTAGACACCTCAGCTTGTCCATTGGTTTGTGGATGATAAGGTGCAGCTACCTTATGTTTTACTCCATAGTGTTTGAGTACTTTCTCTAACTGATAATTGTAAAAATGAGATCCTCCATCACTGATCAACACTCTTGGAGTGCCGAAACGTTAGAATATCTGCCTCTTCAAGAATTTAATTACCGTGCTAGCATCATTTTTAGGACAAGCTAATGCTTCCACCCATTTACTCACATAATCTACTGCTACCAGAATATATTCATTGTTGAAAGATGGAGGGAAGGGTCCAACAAAATCAATACCCCAACAATCAAAAACCTCAACCTCTAAAATACCTTGTAAAGGCATCTCATGACGTTTAGTGATTGTCCCTGCTCTTTGACATTTATCACAATTTCTAGAATGATTATGGGCATCTTTAAACAAAGTTGGCCAATAAAATCCTGATTGAAGGACTTTTGCTGCTGTTCTTTCTCCATTAAAATGTCCTCCATAAGGTGAATCATGACAATGCCAGAGAATTCCTTCTGCTTCTTCATTTGTAACACATCTCCTCAGAAGATTATCTGCTCCAATTTTGAATAAATAAGGATCATACCAAACAAACTGCTTGGCATCATGCAAAAATTTCTTTCTTTGTTGCCAAGTTAAGTCTTCCGGCATGACCCTTGCAGCTTTGAAATTAGCCATATCAGCAAACCAGGGTCTCTGCTGAATATACATGAGTGATTCATCTGAAAAAGATTCCCAGATTTCAGACTCCTTGCTAGTGACCTCATTGTTGACTAACCGTGACAAATGATCAACAATTAAGTTCTCACTTCCTTTCTTATCACGGATGTCTACATCAAATTCTTGCAATAGTAATACCCATCTAATCAGACGTGGCTTAGAATCTGGTTTTGTCAACAAATATTTGATAGCTGCATGATCTGTATAGACAGTCACCTTGGACCCAATAAGATAAGGTCTAAATTTCTCTAGAGCATACACAATAGCAAGAAATTATTTCTCTGTGGTAGCATAATTCAATTGAGCATCATTCAGAACCTTGCTAGCATAATAAATTGGATGAAATTTTTGTTCTTTCCGCTGGCCAAGGACAACTCCTATTGCATAATCACTTGCATCGCACATTAATTCAAAATTTTGATTCCAATCTGGCGCTACAATTACTAGAGCTGACACTAACTTCTTCTTCAATGTATCAAAAGCTTTCAGACATTCTTCATTCATTACAAAAGGCGCATCCTTCATCAAAAGATTACTCAATGGTTTAGCAATTTTTGAGAAATCTTTGATGAATCTTCTATAAAACCCAGCATGACCAAGAAAACTTCTAATCCCCTTTACATTTGTTGGTGGAGGTAGTTTCTCAATGACTTCTACTTTAGCTTTGTCTACCTCAATTCCTTTAGCAGAAATTTTATGCCCTAATACAATTCCTTCAATTACCATGAAATGACATTTCTCCCAATTAAGAACAAGATTTGTCTGAACACATCTTTTGAGGACAGTCTTCAAATTAGTCAAACATCTTTGGAAAGAATCTCCAAAAACTGAGAAATCATCCATGAATACTTCAATGCATTTTTCTAAGAGATCTGCAAAAATTGCCTGCATACACCTCTGAAACATAGCTGGAGCATTACATAATCCAAAAGGCATCTTTCTATATGCAAAGATACCAAAAGGACAAGTAAAAGCCGTCTTCTCCTGGTCTTTTGGATCTACCACAATTTGATTGTATCCCGAATATCCATCTAGAAAACAATAGAAAGCCTGCCCTGATAACCTTTCTAACATCTGATCCATGAAAGGAAGAGGAAAATGATCTTTCCTAGTAGCTTTATTTAGCTTCCTGTAATCAATGCACATACGCCAGCCAGTAACTGTCCGAGTAGGAATAAGTTCATTCTTATCATTATAAATTACTGTCATCCCACCTTTCTTTGGAACCACCTGTACTGGACTCACCCATTCACTGTCAGAGATTGGATAGATGATACCTGCTTCTAGCAGTTTCAACACTTCTTTTCTGACCACCTCCTTCATAATAGGATTTAACCTTCTCTGTGGTTGAGCACTTGGTTTATAATCTTCTTCCATAAAAATCTTGTGCATGCAATAAGTTGGGCTAATACCTTTGAGATCTGATATTGACCACCCAATTGCTTCTTTGTTGGCTTTCAAAATTTCTATCAACTGCTCTTCTTCTTGTAGAGATAAAGAGTTATTGATGATGACTGGCTTTGTTCCATCTTCCTCTAGAAAAACATATTTCAGATGTGATGGCAATCTTTTTAATTCTAGTGTCTGTGCTTTGACTGCTTCTTCCTTATCAATTATTTCGAATATTGGATCTTCCTCCAGACTCTTTTTCAATGTTTCCAAGTCCGTCAGACATTCATCAATCAATTTCTCTTCTTCTTCATCTAAATCTTCACATGCATTAATGAGAGTTTTTTCCAATGGAGAAATATTTCGCACCATCCTTTCTTGCACCATACAAACTTCATCAAGTTCATCAAATTGAAAACATGCTTTGTCATCATTTGGATATGTCATGGCCTTGGATACGTCAAAAGTGACTTCTTCATCATCAACTCTCATTTTAAGCTTACCATTCTCTACATCAATCAAAACTCTAGCAGTATTCATAAAAGGTCTCCCAAGAATAAGAGGAACATCACTATTCCCTTCCATCTCCATCACAATAAAATCCACTGGGAATACAAATTTGTCAACCTTTACTAGAACATCTTCAACCACTCCAGATGGATATTTAAGAGACCTGTCCGCCAATTGAAGAGCCATTCTGGTTGGTTTAATTTCCAACCCCTGAATTGTTCTGCACATGGATAGCGGCATTAGATTAATGCTAGCTCCCAAATCAATCAATGCTCTTCCAACTTTCACATCTCCTATGGTGCATGGAATAGTAAAGCTTCCTGGATCTTTAAGTTTAGGAGGTAGTTTCTGTATGATTGCACTGCAGTTACCCTGTACATTGATAGTTTCCTTTTCAATATACTTGTGTTTCTTTGTGAGGAGTTCCTTCAAAAACTTTGCATATGCTGGCATCTGTTGCAATGCTTCAGAAAATGGTATGGTGATCTCAAGCTTCTTAAACAACTCCATGAATCTTTCCAACTGCTTTTCTTTCTCCTTCCTTGAATAACTCTTTGGATAAGGAAGTGGCTTTTCATACTCTTTTTCTTTTTGTCTCTCCTCTCTCTCTTCTTCTTTTTTCTTTTTCTCTCTCTCAACTCTTTCTTTCCACTCACATGTTTCTTTTTCACTCTCACTCTCATTTTCTTTCTCTTTTCTTTCTTGTTTTCTCTCTTCTAACACTCTACCACTTCTGGTCACAACAGTTTTACACTCCTTTCTGAGATTATCATGTTTCATCTTGTCAATTATTCTCTTAACATAAACCTCCATGTTTTTAAATGCAGCATCTACATTCTGACAATAAGACGCATTTGTCTTCAAGAATCTTTGGAAAGTCTCTTCAAGTTTTGTTGTTTTCTTAATTGGAGTAGATTGCATTTGCCATTTTTGTTGTTGCACTTGAACCATTGAGACCTGTTGTATTTCCTGTGTTATTTGAGAAAGCTTCATAATTACCTCTTCAAGCTGTTGAGATATAATTCTATTTTGAATAAGCAAAGCATCATTTGACTGTAACAACTCCTTCTGACTATGATATCCTCTTTCAATGTTGAATTCGTTGTCACTAATAGCCATATTTTCAATAATTTCAGTTGCTTCCTCTGGAGTTTTCCATTTAATGTTTCCTCCTACTGAGGCATGAAGCATCATCTTAGTTTGTGAACCAAGACCTCCAAGGAAAGTTAGGACTACTTCTTCTTCTTCGAAACCATGCATGGGCGTTTTTTGTAACAGGCTTTTATATCTGTCCCATGCATGCCCCAGTGATTCTTCCATGCCCTGCTTAAATGAAGATATCTCTTGCTTGCCTTTTATCCTCTTAGATTGTGGAAAGTACTTGTTTAAAAACTTTGTCACCACTGCTTCCCAATCAGTGAAACTTCCTTCTGGGAAAGAAGTCAACCAAAGTTTAGCATTGCCTCCCAATGAGAAAGGAAACAAACTAAGTTTGATCGCTTCGTCTGGCACCCCATTAATTTTAACTGTGTTGCAAATCTCATTGAAGATTGTGAGGTGTTCATATGGGCTTTCATGAGATAACCCATTGAATTGATTGCTTTTTACCAGTTGGATTAGTGCTGGTTTGACCTCCATGTTAGCTGCATTGACTCTAGGTCTAGCTATACTGTTAAAGTGCTGAGGTCCAGCTATATTAGTGTAGTCAGCAAGAGTTCTTCTGATATTATTGTTCTCCATATTTTCTGTGCTATGAACAGAACCTTGTGGTGATGGTTGCAACAGAGTTTCCGGAGGAGGAAAAAGTTCTCTAGATATTCGGATTCTTCTCCTCCGTCTACTCTCGTCTAGACCTTCAAGAAGAGGTTCTGCTGTTTTCTTGCTCATAGTTCGAATTGCCTCCTGCATACACAAGAACACAAAACCCTAGAATATTTGGTTAGCACAAAAAGATATAGGAGAAGATAAAAACAGAAAACAGAAAATAAAATAAAATAAAATAAAATAAAAACCGAAAAAATAAAAAACAGAAATTCAAAATTAAAGTCAAAGATAATCAATAATCACACAAATTAACCAGTTAAACCAGAGTCCCCGGCAACGGCGCCAAAAACTTGATGGACAAATTTATGAACACCAAAATATGATGTCACAAACTTGTTTTTAATCGGCAAGTATGACCGAATCGTTCAAGTAGTAAACTTGGTAAGACCAAGTATCGTTCTTCCCAAAGGACTCACGGCCTAGTTTAGTTGTGTAGTTTATTTATTAGCTAAGACTTAAAGACGAAATATTTGGATTTTATATGCAAAAGACGAAAATTAAATATGTATGCATGAAGTTTTGATCAATGGCAAAAGCAAAAGATAAACACTTTCAATGAAATATATGTATGAATATGTTGTTGGGGGTCAATTTCATCTTATCCACTCTCATATATTTTAGGAATTCAACATTCAAATCATCATTGTTAATGCCACTCTCTAAAGTACCTTTCAAGAAGGCTTCTCACTAATCACGAGTTCATACAATTCCTAGCATTCCTAATGATTAGTTCATAAGTGCAGGAGCTTAACGACAACCAATGTGATATTGGGAGAAATTCCCCGGATCTAGACTTCCCCGTACGCGCCCGTATCGATAAAACCAATAATCATGCATCGAATGAGTTAAACAATGCAAGCATTACGCAAAGAGGAAAAACCCTAACTAATGATGAAAGAAAGCATAGATCTTAAATAAAAGATGTAAAAACAAATTCCATATATGAGAGCTTCAAAAGATTACATTGATTCCCCAACAAACATACAGAATTTAGTTCACCATATTCATGGTGAACCTAGATGAATAACAATGAAAGAATGAAAGATAAAACCCTAAAAAGGTGAAGAGGAAGCCTCAGCATCCAAGATCCTCCTTCAAACGGGTGGAAGAGAGAGTGTTTGCTTCGTTCCAGCCAAAGATACCTAACCCTAGGAAACCCTAAAGCTTATATATTATTCGTAAATTACAGAAAATTAGGTCCAAGCCCATAAAAGTGCCGCTCAGCGGTAAAGTACCGCTCAGCGGTAAGTGCGTGAGACGTTTCTTCCCCTCAGCGGCCATTTTGCCCCTCAGCGGACCTCCCGTAAGCTCCTGATTGCCGCTCAGCGGTAAACTGCCGCTGAGCGGTGACTTCGGCTTCTCCTTTTGCACTTTTTGATGTCTTTTCTGATTCCATCTCTCTCCTTCTTCACTTCTTTCACTAAATTCACCTTAAAACCTGCACAAAAACACTGAAATCAAGCATAAACCTGTCCAGCTCTCTTATTTATGAAAATATAAAGAAAAGCATGATTTCAAGCTAGTTTCTAAGTGTAAAGGTTGCTTTTAGTGTCAATTTTAATCATGAAAATAACAGTTTTTCAACTGTTATCAGTCTTTATGGATGATTTTTCAGTCTTTGGAAATTCTTTCCAAAGGTGTTTGGCTAATTTGGATATTGTTCTTAAAAGATGTGTTCAGACAAATCTTGTTCTTAATTGGGAGAAATGTCATTTCATGGTAACAGAAGGAATTGTGCTGGGACATAAAATTTCTGCTAAAGGGATTGAGGTAGATAAAGCCAAAGTAGAAGTCAATGAGAAACTGCCTCCACCAACAAATGTAAAGGGAATCAGGAGTTTTCTAGGTCATGCTGGATTTTGCAGAAGATTTATCAAAGATTTTTCAAAAATTGCTAAACCATTGAGTAATCTTCTTATGAAGGATGCCCCTTTTTTGATGAATGAAGAATGTTTGAAAGCTTTTGACACATTAAAGAGTAAATTAGTGTTAGCCCTAGTGATTATACTCCAGATTGGAATAAAAATTTTGAGCTAATGTGTGATGCTAGTGATTATGCAATAGGAGTTGTTCTTGGCCAGCGAAAAGAGCAGATCTTTCATTCAATTTATTACGCCAGCAAAGTTTTGAATGATGCTTAGTTGAATTATGCTACTACTGAGAAAGAGTTCCTAGCCATAGTGTATGCTTTAGAGAAATTTAGACCTTATCTTATTGGGTCTAAGGTGATTATTTATACATATCACGGCTAGTCAACAAGGAGGTCACTAGCAAGGAATCAGAGATTTGTGAATCTTTTTCAGATGAAGCACTCATGTATATTCAGCAGAGGCCATGGTTTACTGATATGGCTAATTTCAAAGCTGCAAGGGTAATGCTAGAGGATCTAAATTGGCAACAAAGAAAGAAATTTTTGCATGACGCCAAGGAGTTTGTCTGGGATGATCCTTATTTTTTCAAAATTGGAGCAGATAATCTTTTGAGGAGATGTGTGACAAATGAAGAAGCAGAAGGAATTCTCTGGCATTGTCATGATTCACCTTATGGGGGACATTTTAATGGAGAAAGAACAACATCAAAAGTTCTCCAATCAGGGACTTATTGGCCAACTCTATTTAAAGATGCTCATAATCATGCTAGAAATTGTGATAAGTGTCAAAGAGCAGGGACGATTACCAGCATGAGATGCCATTACAGGGCATTTTAGAGGTTGAGGTTTTTGATTGCTGGGGTATTGACTTTGTGGGACCCTTTCCTCCATCTTTCAACAATGAATACATATTGGTAGTAGTGGATTATGTGAGTAAATGGGTGGAAGCATTAGCTTGTCCTAAAAATGATGCCAGCATTGTAATCAAATTTTTGAAGAAGTAGATATTTTCACGCTTTGGAACTCAAAGAGTGCTGATTAGTGATGGGGGATCTCATTTCTGCAATTATCAGCTAGGAAAAGTACTCAAACATTATGGAGTGAGACATAAGGTAGCTGCACCTTATCATCCACAAACCAATGGATAAGCTGACGTATCTAACAGAGAGATAAAAAGGATCCTGGAGAAAACCGTTGCTTCATCAAGAAAGGATTGGTCACTAAAACTGGATGATGCTCTTTGGGCTTATAGGACAGCAATAATGACATCCATGGGATTATCACTTTTTCAATTAGTCTATGGGAAAGCATGTTATTTGCCAGTAGAGTTGGAGCATAAAGCTTTGTGGACTTTAAAATTCTTGAATTTTGATCCTTATGAAACTCAAAAGGCAGATTTTGGAGCTTGAAGAAATGCGGTTACATGCATATGATTCATCCAGGGCTTATAAAGAAAAGATTAAGTTTTATCATGACAGGAAGCCGGTGAAGAAAGTCTTTAATCCAGGGCAGCAGGTGTTATTATTCAACTCAAGATTCAAGCTATTTCCTGGAAAGTTGAAAACAAAATGGTCAGGACCATTCATAATAAAAGGAGTGCATCCACATGGAGCAATTGGATTACTTGATCCAGTTGCTGATGATCCACAGAGAAGTTGGGTGGTGAATGGTCAACGTCTGAAGCCTTATCTAGGAGGAGAAGTCCAACGCTTGTCCATAATGATGCAGTTGGTTGATCCTTGAGATTTTGGGTCAGGCTCGTGATGTTAAAAAAGCGCTTACTAGGAGGCAACCCAATGTTCTGATCTTATTTGTTTCTGTTTTTAGAATATGGTTTGATGTACTCAATTGGAAACTTTGTCTGTTATGATGGTTTGCTTATGATTGTTGTTTGATAAGTAATGCATGATGATGCTTTGATATTGAGTGATGTTGAGATTGTGCACATTATATGCTTATACAGATGGTTCACAAGCTTTGTGAACAAATGCATGATGTTGTGATTGTGATTATGATACTAAGCAGGATGTGTATATGTGGAATGTGAATGAGCTTATATGTGAGGCTTTGAGCTCCAAAGTTGTTTTGATTGAATGTTATTACTTTGAAAGTATGAATGACTTTGCCCAGGTTTTCTATGATTGAATCAATTGCTTGTTTGCATCATATGATCAAGGCCATTTGTTGGTAACCCTTTTATTAGCCAAATGCATGATTTTAGCCCCACAAAAGAGAGCACTATGTGTTCTATCCTTTGAACCCTTAACCTTGAACATGATTTGAAAACCCCTTGTAAAAAGCTTTACCTTGAGTTAAGTAGAAAATATTTGGTGGTATTGATAAATGTTCAAGTTTGGGGTTGTTGGGAAATTTAGAAAAAGGGAAAATAAAAAGCATTGAGCTAAGAACTAAGTATGTGAAAAGAAAAAGAAAAAGAGAAAGAAAAGAGAAGAAAAAGAAAAGCTCAATGCAAAAGGAAAGTTGGGAACAAGTAAGAATGATTGTGTTAGATGATTCTCTTAACTCAAGGGTTTTGTGATCTAGAAAAACCAATTTTCTTGTTAGCCCAACCACATTATAAGCCATTGAAAAGTCCTTGTGATGATGCATGTTTGTGAATGTATTTTATTGTGGTTAAATGAAAGGCAAAGCCAATTCATGTGACATTGTGATAGTAGAGTGAATGAGTGAATACCTCTTATACACTTGTGTGTTTGAGTGAAACACTTTATCTAGTGAGGAAAGATTCCATGAGCACATGAACATCCATGCTTAGTTCATTGATCATTCATGAAAAGTAGCATTTGTTGGATATTAGGTAATTGTGTGAACACTAAAGCATGTGCATGTCTTGATTGAAGTCTTTGTAATGAGCTTAATTGAGTACTTACTTATCTTGAAAAGAGGATTTTTGAATGGGGTGAACCATTGTATTGATTGGTAGAATATTGAGTTGCATCTTGTTTGCTTGAGGACAAGCAAAGTTCTAAGTTTGGGGTTATGATAACAATTGAAAAACTGTTATTTTCATGCTTAAAATTGATACTAAAAGCAACCTTTAACACTTAGAAACTAGCTTGGAATCATGCTTTTGTTTATATTTTGGAAATAAGAGAGTTGGACAGGTTTATTCTTGATTTCAGTGTTTTATGCAAGTTTTAAGGTGAATTTGATGAAAGAAGTGAAGAAGGATAGAGATGGAATCAGAAAAGAACTCAAAAAGTGCAAAAGAAGAGAAGCCGCAAGTACCGCTCAACGTCATTTTACCACTGAGCGGCACTACTTAACACTCGTTGGCACCGCTGAGGGGTGAAAGTGAAGCTGAGGGGGAGAATTCAACACACGGACTTACCGCTAAGCGCCATTATTTTGGGCTTGGGCCTACTTTTCTGTAAATTTTAGAATAGTATATAAGCTTTAGGACGTCCTTTCCACCCCTTGGAGGAAGATCTCGGATGCTAAGGCTACCTACTCAACTTTCTATGGTTCTATCTTTCACTCTTTCATTGTATTTCATCTAGTTTCATCATGAATATGGTGAACTAAACTCTTCTTGTTGTTGGGGAATCAATGTAATCTTTTGAAGCTCTCATATATGGAATTTTGTGTTTAAACATCATATTTATGATACATGCTTTCTTTCATCATTAGTTAGGGTTTTTCCTCTTTGCTCAAAGCATGCATTGTTTAACTCATTCGATGTCATGATTATTGGCTTTATTGATATGGACACATACGGTAAAATCTAGATCCGGCTAAACTCTCCCAACAGTAGTATAAACCTAGACATAGGAATATGATGGTTGGTTGTCGTTAAGCTTCCGTTCACTATAATGCATGATTAATTGCTAGGGAGACAAGACATTGTAAACTAGTGATTATGATTAGGCTTTCTTCGTCGACACATCGGGTTTAAGGTAATTTAGAGAGTGGCATTAACATTGATGAAAAGAATGATGAATTCCTAAAATATATGAGAGTGGATAATATGAAATTGATTGCCCCAACAACATACTCATCCACATATTTCAATTCACGTGTTTTGTTTCTTCTTTCCCATTGATCATCACATGCATACATGTTCACTTTTTGTCTTTTGCATTTGAAACTTATAACAATTTTTTCTCAAGTCTTAAATAATCAAGAAATCATATAACTAACTAGTCCGTGAGTCCTTTGGGAGAACGATACTTGGTCTTACCGAGTTTATTACTTGATACGATTCGGTCACACTTGCCGAGGGTTAAACAAGTTTTTGGCACCGTTTTTCGGTGTTCATAAATTTGTCATCAACACTCACATTTTCTTGTGCCAAATACACTAGGCTGAACATCTGGCTTATACTTCCTATACTTTTCATTCCTTTTACAACCTAACAAAACAAATGTCTTTCTTCTAGCTTCACCAGTTGTTGTGTCAAATCTCATAATCATGACAACAAATCCAAGGTCAAATGCAATGTTTCAAACCCATTCAATTAAATCGCCGCATGAGGAAAGTATTTGATTAGTGGAAAACTTATATGTATAATCACCCTCAACCACTTCATTTAGGAAAGAAGAAAATTCGGACGGAAAACCAGAATTTATTTGAATATCGAAAAATGAATAGTTATTCATCTTATAATATAAATTACAACCTATAAGAAACAAAATTATCACTACACATTTCTCAATCAAATAATAACCATAATACAAATTTTAAATTAAATAATACATAAAAAACAACATTACATATTAAAAACATATTATAAATTAAATAAAAAATTAAAAACATTAACACATATTCAAAATTCAGTAATAAATAAAAACAAAATAACATATTAAAGATTATATAATAAATAAAAAAACATACAAATATTATAAATTAAATAAAAAATTATAAACATTAATAAATAAATTCAAAATTAAATAAAAACCAACAAAACTTAAAATCAAGGTTTAATTCCTATTTTGGTCCCACTTTTCGTAGGGTCTGTTCAAATTGGTCCTACTTTTTTTCAAAAGTTCACTAAGATCCCACTTTTCGCAAAAACGGTGCAAGTTAGTCCTTTTTGGTTACGGCGTTAAAAAACTAACGGCACAGCTGCCCAGCTGGAAGAAAACTGATGAGCTGTACATTTTTTTGTTGACGTGGCACTGTGAATTTACAGACCATCATCTTTCTCCAAGTCACCACCACAGTTAAGAGGACCTTCCTCAACCTCCTGTTGCACTTCAACAACACCTTGTACACCAACCTCAACACCACTACCCTCACCACTGTCTGCAGGTCCTTGGCAAAGGTAAAGAATTTCATCCTCATTTTCTTCAACCACTGCTTCGCTCACTTTATGTACAACATACAAGTTGACTTTCCCCAACAATTTTCCCACATTCATCATGTTCAAAGCACCTTTATCGTCATATAGCTTATATAAAACATGGTCAATATCGTAATATAACTCATGTACTTCAATATAGCCCAAATCCTTAAGTGAACCTACTACTCCAAAATAGCTCCATGTATCGGGGTCAATGTCCCAATAACATCTTTCCCCACCTATATATTTAAAGGGCACTTCCTGTATCAAGGTCCCACCGTGGTGGACCACTACCTCAAAATTATCGTTAGACATCCCTACACTACAAATGGAAAAGGGGGACCACTCATTAACTTAATTTAACAGACCATGGGACCAATTCCAACACCCAACGACAGTACTTTTTCCATTAACCCCCCACCATGCCACAAATATAACCATATTTTAAACACAACAAATATAGAATCCACCCATTAAAGAAAAAGCAAAAACATAAGAACAGTAATGCGATCACTAACCTGGAATTTGATTTCACCAAAAATCAGAAGTTGCACTCTTCGAAACGAGATTTTGGAACCCTAAATCGCATGCAGATTTTACCCCAAATGTAATTGTCAAATTTTTTTAACCCTATCTTTTAAATTAATTTAAATTAATTAATTTAACATATCACAGTGCCACGTCAACAAAAAAATGTACACCTCATCAGTTTTCTTCCAGCTGGGCACCTGTGCCGTTAGTTTTTTAACGCCGTAACCAAAAAGGACTAACTTGCACCGTTTTTGCGAAAAGTGGGATCTTAGTGAACTTTTGAAAAAAAGTAGGACCAATTTGAACAGACCCTACGAAAAGTGGGACCAAAATAGGAATTAAACCTAAAATCAATTATATTATATTTAAAAAATAACATATTCTAAAATAAATTAAATGCTAAAAACATTATTACATATATAAATATCAAATAACATAATATTTTAAAATTTAAATAATAATTACAAAATATAAACATATTAAAAATAAAATGAAAAGTTAAAAAGATCAAAACAGAAAAAAAACATAAACTAATAAAAAAAATTACAAAAAATATTACAAACTAAATACTAAATAAAATAGGTTATTAATAATTAAATTCAACCAAAGCACGTATAAAAATAAACTAATAAATACAAAATTAACTAATAAATAACTATTTAAAACAAAATAACAAATACATATATTAACAAATAAAAAGTTAAAAATTTTAAATTAACTAATATAAATCAACTAAAAATCGGGTGTTCAAAAAGCGGTTAAGGGTTCGTCGGCGTTCGAATGCCGGTTAAGGTTGTGTCGTACTTTGAATTGTGGCGAGGTTTAATCGGCGTTCGAATGTCGACGTTCCCTTAACCGCATTTCGAATGTCGATTAAGAGTGTTTACGTGCTCAACTTCTAACCTTAAATGTGGACTTTACCACCTTTCTCCTCGATGAACCACACCACACAACACGACCACCACCAACGTCCGAACCACTGCCTGTACATCCCAAAATATAGCATAATACTATATAAAATAGTTATTACACCAAAGATATGATAAAATAGTTAATGAACATAATATAAAGAAAAATTTTATAGTCATCCCAAAATATACTATAAAATTTAAACTTTATATACAACCATCCTACACCAAAAATATTTACAAATATTGCTCATAAAACATCTATTCTGCAGCATCACCTCCATCCAGAGCATGCTCCAGGGATACCTCATCTCCCTCTGCTCACACCCACAGGGTGATCATTGCAAAGAAAGAAAACCAAGAAAACATACAACACAAACACATATAGAAGGGTAAGCTAGAAGAAACAACAATGAATATGAACACAATTAAAATTTCAAGTAGACCACACAACCATATCCAAACAAGTTAACTCTATATTAAATCAACAATTGACTAGACCATCCGGATTAGTATGAATATGTAGTTATGGCAGTTCGTGCACTTGTTGTGGTGAAACAGCTGGCCCACCCAAGCTACCACACAAGGTTAGTCCGTTATCACTCACCTTAGGCCAAGGAAAAACCCCTAAGCTAGGACCTCCTACTATTCTCACGACATGTCTCACACTTCTCTACTTGAGAATAGGTGACCATTAGAATGTCAGGATGAACTCCAAGACTGAGCTTCCCATATTCATACCTATAAACTTGACAATCACCACTGAGAAATTCTCCTTGAAATTCTCTTCCACACCATTTGAAACCATAAATATTACTATCACACTTATATAATTCTCATACATGATCATACATTATTTACAAATAAATCAATTTCATTTCTACAACCCATAAAGAACAAAGAAGAGAAGAATGCATGACATCTTGGGACAGTCGCTCAGGCACACTTTCGCGAAGTGACCACTGACTTTACTCGCACAGCGACCCAGCTCATTGTGCGAATCTAGTAACAATGAGCCAACCTCCGGAAACACTCGGACAACGACACAACTCACTGTGTGAATTAAACTACTAGTAGTATCAGACCTCAACCCTCGCACAACGTCCTAATTTGCTATGCGACAGTCTAGACAGTGGCCCAGACTCCCCATATACTTGCTATGCACCCTATCTCGCTATTCGAATTAATTTGGCAGTGACCACAAACCACCTCCAGTCGCTCAGCTAAATGATTCGTTGTGCGAATCATCAAACAGAGAGCAAACCTTTCAAACCATTCGCAGAACACACCAATTCGTTGTGCGAATGCCCTTGACAGAGAGCATCTCGCCAAGGCAACTCGATGTACAAATCTATTCGCTCCGCGAGTCTGCATAATCCGCAGAACGAAAATCTGCAGAATTATGTAACTTAGACCCCAATTACCAATTCTATCTATTTTTCCCAACTTCTAACACTCATAGATTATGTTATATACCTAATTGGACATGACTAAGTGATTTTAAACCTTCGCAACTTCAATCTAAAGTGTTTATGGATCAATTCCTACTCTAGAAGATCAAAATTTTCAACTTAGGGACCCAAATCACAATCTACCACTTTGAACATGTTTTTGACCATTTTGATGACTCAAACAAGTCACATTTGTCTTATCCAAACTATCCCAAAAGACCAATTGAGCCCTTAACTCCAATTTCTCATTTTCACTACCTGACTTCCTCTAAATTTCTTTAAAACAAGATAACTCACTTAAATCTTTATCTAATCACTCTCATAACCGATTACTCGCATCAAGTATGATTAATTACAGATTACATATCATTCAATTCAGTTCATAATCACCATTTCACATTGTCACAATCAAACAGTCAAATTTACATGCAACTCAATCCACCCAAAAACCTAAAGTTAATTAAATCAACACCACCACACAGAATTCATCACACTTGCATGTCAACTACTAATTAAAGCAAATAATCTAGCTTCCCTTACCTCTGATCAACAACACAGCTCACAGAAAACCCAATAGAAGCTTGCATATCAAGGAACCTCTACAAAAGCCTACAACTCACCAATTAATGATAGAAACAAACCTTAGAACCTAAATTGAACTAAGAATTAAGAAAGAGAGACCAAAATCTCATGCAAAGACAGATTTCTTTGCATGTTACAGATTCAAGAAAAACCTAGAAAAAGGAACGAATCTTACTGGCTCAAAATGAGAAATTGATCGGTAGAGATTGTTGCCCTTGACGCAAGGATTGTCTAGGCACTCCCTAATCGTTGAACAGATAACACTATAGTGAGAAAGGGTAGAGAGAAGTCAGAGAATTCAAGAAGAATAGAGTTCTAGAGAGATAGAAGTGATTTAGATAATGAACCGGGCTTTAAAAATTTCTATTTATATTATAAGATTATTTTAAAATAAAAATGTTTGTCTCATTATTTTAATACACCTATCTACTCTAATATCCTATTTTCTAGGTCCTTACACTGCCAATATAAGAACCACCACTAGAACATTATATCACCATGGCCACAACTTCAGCAAGTTCACACAAACAAAGAACAACAACAATGAACAGGAATAAATGATCAATGACAAGTTTTATAGAAACAACATTTATTACTCGTTGGTTGTTGGAATTAAACCAACGTTATTAAACAATCATTAAACCATGAGTTTAATAAATTAAGGGGAAAAAATCCAATGAAAGGTGCAGATGATATTGGTGAAGTGGAGGAAAAAGACTCTTTTCAACTTCATGGTCCATTCAACAGTCAAATCCGTTACAGACATAATCATTTATAGAAACATCCATCAACTAAGGTGTAGCTCTGATAGCACTGTTTTTTCTTCTTCTTTTTATATGAATGAAACCCAACAGATGGCACAGCAATTATTCCCATTGTCTGTATTCATGTTTCAAAAACTGATGCAATGAAGTAATCCAGTCAATGGTTCAAGCGGGGATCTTAAATACTATATAACAAAAGTATAATAATGAATAAAATAAATGCAGGTAAAGTGCATTTTTCCAATTTGGATGCATAGTTAAAATAGGCTAAGTTAAATATTGCATCATTGCTAATTTTTTATTGTAATCTAAAGGTGCTGTCAATATTTTTAAATACATATGTAATGACAAATTTACTTTTAAATTAATAAATAGCAGAGAAATACATTAAAACTCTAGATTGTAAGCTCAACACCTATGCAGGTTATTCCATTAGTTATTTCAAAACTTACCTTGCTTCTTGTAGATCGTGTTGCTTTATCAATAAAAGACAATAAGCAAAAAGAACACATGTCTTCTCTCTGACTCCTACAAAAGAATCCATTACTCCATAAACTGGCCCGAACAAAGTGCCTACCGTTCAAATCAAGTGCCTCAGTCAAGGACAATTAGGTTTTTAAAGTTTAACTAGAATAAAAAAAACAATTCGTTAAGTTTTAAAGTTTATCTAGAATTAAAAATAAGTGACGGATCTGACCCATTAGCCCATTAACCCATCACAAGATAAGACAAATTGTGTTTTCTAGCCCGTGTTGAATAGATGGACTAGTTAGTCCCAACCGTTTTTCAACAAATAATGCAAAAACAAATTAGACATCTAATCGAAAAACACGTTTGACACATAAAAAATTCTTAACATAATTAAATAAAAAAGATTATACCTATTCATTTAAAAATAAATATTTATCCATCTTTTTAACAAAGACAAATTTCAATTGTATCAAACTTGAGAAACTAAAACATATTTAACTCCTTAAAAAATCTCTACATTGCAAAAAGAAGCATGACAAGGCAAGGACAAAAGTTTATTTATTAAAGCTATTGAGTTGATCCTTATACTTTAGTTACTATGCAAGAAATTTATAAGTTTTAGTCTGTATGTATACGTGTTTACCAAAGATGTTGCCCCCGTATGTCGCTAACACCAAATAAGACCTTCTATTTGTTTGTATAAAACTGCTATAGTATTGTCACTAACATCAGATAAGACTTTCAACTTAAAACTGCTATAAAAAAATATTGGAAAAGACTTTTTCTTATATAAGAACGAAACTATAGGAAAAATGCAATGGGCACCAAATGTGAAAGGTTTATAAGAAAAAGGGTCCAAAGTAAGGAATCATAGAATACAAGATGCCAGGATGGAGGAGGTCTACGGTTCCTATATAATGATTTGAACTTAGTCTCATGACACATGGTTTGCAGACCCCTTAAAGTACCCTTAAAAATGGGAGTGAAAAAACTCAGAGCCTAGATTTATAAAAGTTTCTTAAGTTTTCACCCTCATTTTAGAGGAATAATAAACTCGATCTTGGTGAAAAATATTGTGAATGCAAAAGTTCATCCATCATAGTTCTTTTACACATAAGGTGTATTTTCAGCTCGTAGAATCCCATACCATGACCAAAGACTAGTAAATGAATATCCAAAATTTATGACTCTTCTGGTTGAGCATCAGAACTTTGGTCTTCATCTTCAATTCCAGCGTCTTTAATTTGGTCTTCCTCTTTTCCACCTCCAGCTTCCTTATCCTTCTTTTCACTGAATGTTAGGCGAAGGGGTCGTCCCATTAACTCCTGCAAAGGACAGGCAAAAAGCAAATTATTTTTCTGCAGCAGTAATCATGCGAAAATGCAGTAATTTTGCCCATTTGATAAATACAGTTGAAGTTAATGACTTTAGAAACTCGGCCATGATAGTACTATGGACATAACCTGGATGTAAGGATCCAAAGATGGAACTATGGAGAAAGCTAAATAAAGCAACAAACAAATTAGTGATCTCATTCAGATAGAAACACCCAGATGCTCCTTCAAATTCAAGCACCTTCAAAGCTTTTATTTAATCTCTAGATCTTATAAACAGCATGAAAATTTTAACTTAATTAGTTACTAGTCCACACATATGTGTGCATTTTGTTTATTTTGTTTAAGATATCCAGTTTACTACAACTTCCAAAACGAGTTGTTATATATTGTCTCACTCAGTCATCTTATTCCCACTTCAATGTTTGTATTAATAAGCAGTTCTACATGCAAGTTTAAAACCAGTGACACCACTCTAGAATGGCACCTTATTTTCCAAAGTTGCTTTCACACTTCATATTGCTTGGTTTAAAACAAAAACGCCATGAGGAATCACAACCTAAATCCAACATTAGGGAACTATCATAATACTCTCTGCTCATTGTAAAACATTGCCACAGAATATGCTAGTATATGCAACCGTAGCCAATTACTATAACCGATTTGGGCAACAACCCACTGTCCGGAATCAGACAAAAAGGCAAATCATAAATCAGATAGTAAAGAAAGTTCGCAGGCAGCATCGTATGTCATTAAGATACAATTTGATTTTCATTAATTTCCGCCAAACTCAATCTTTGAGTAGCCAAAAACAACTATCTGCTAGACATCCAAATAGTCTCCTTTAAGTAGTTTGTGGGTTTGTATCCGAGAAACCTATAGGATAGTTTTCTTAAACTTTAACATAAAACATGCACACCTAAAATGCTATGCAACATAATTTTGATTAAAATTATTTTCTACAAGCATAGGTATTGAAAGCCATACATACAATTTGCAAAAGATGAACACAAATAATTTATTTCATACACTAAATTGCAGAGCAAGTAGCCAACAGTAAGACAATAATTACCTTCCCGTCTACAGCAGAAATGGCAGCCTCTGCATCCTCCTTAGTAAGAAAAGAAACAAAT
Source organism: Vigna umbellata (assembly GCF_029865625.1). NCBI lineage: Eukaryota > Viridiplantae > Streptophyta > Magnoliopsida > Fabales > Fabaceae > Vigna > Vigna umbellata. The sequence goes on from NC_142174.1 coordinate 22,379,679, forward strand.
CCGTACCCAGCTGATCGTTTAGAAGGGCTGTCAAAGACAACCCTGGCTGAAACTGGTGTTTTGAAATTTTCAGTGAAGATTTGCCTGAGATGGGTAGATCTTGCTTTCCATGTAAGGTTGGATACATAAAGTACATGTCGTGTCTCTCTAGGATTGCGACGACCAGAAGGAGGTGGTGGAGAAGGAGAAGGAGAAGGAGGAGGTTTATTCAATTGCTTTGCAAACTCTACCCTTATTATCCGTCCTGATAATTCCTGAATCACACATTCAAGTCGACAAAAGTGTTACCATAATGAAGTTGAATGCAATATTCAATGCAGTATTCTATATTCGCTTTTCATTTAGTTAAAATATGTACGACCCCTAAAGTTTACCTTCTTAGGATGTTGGAAGTACTTTGCCAGAGGTAAAACACACAGAATTTATTAGGAGATCCTACTATGTGCCACACTGCAAAATCCTTTTTATGTAAAGACGCCAAATTTTGTTCAATAAACTGTATGGCCATAAAAAAACATTTAATTACATCACAATTTCGTAATGCCACCGAAAGGTATGGAAAAGTAGTAGTTCTCATACTAATCAACAGCATTTAGAAACAACACGAAGAGTCCCAATTTCCAACAATAAGATAATCTTTTGCATGTCACGTTCAGTTAGACCTCAAATAACTGAACTTCAAAGTCTCTTGTAATGTGAGTATCAGAACATGCAACAAACAAATGTGGAAAATATGGGTGGAGGTGGCTTAACAGGATTGAAAATAAAAGGAACTAGGAACTGCTGGTGTAAAAAGCGAGTAGTTAAGCATCTCATCTACATTTTATGGTATCTTATAAACTCTATGTTATCGAAATGATTCGAATCCCTGGTTTTCTGTACAAAAGAATTCTTTCATTCATTGCATATTATTGTCTAAATTAAGAAAATTCATTATTTTGGAGTCACCATTTGAGAGGATAATTATCTTAGCAATTCACCCGAAAACAGACAAATATTAAGACAGTGGAAGCAACTGCAACGAACACCCCATTTAGAAAAACACTATATCAATATGCATTGTGTGAATTGAAAAAAATCGCAGTAACTTACATATGTATCAAATTTATCTAGGGCAGCCTGAGCCTCTTCCCCGGAATCCATAGTAACGAAGGCATATCCCATGTGCCTCCCTTTTTTGTTCCTTATTATCTACTACAATAAAAACCCATTTCTCCAAATTACACAATGATACATAAAAGCAAGCCAACATTACTCTACTAATAGAGAATATTCCAATACATAATCAAAAGGAAATATCAATACTGTATCATTATGCATACAAAATAAGCTTATAATACTACAAACATGAGTATTGGGAATGTCCGAAAAGACCCATATAAAGGATTACAGCATAGTCCAAATGTGCAATCTGCAAATAAGTAAGTTCTTTCATTTACAACTACTCAACTAATCTCTGGGGTTTAGGGATATATCTAACAAGGATTGTTTATGTCAAGGTAATTGAACCCGTACCCGTACAAATACGAAACAGCAAAATTCAAAATTAAAACACCATACCCAGTTCCCATTTTAACATTTCAAAATCATAACGGAAAAGCAAGTGCAAGAGGGAGAGTTATATGACAACCTCGACGTCAGTTACAGGTCCGCATTGGGCAAAAAGGTTCTTGATGTCGGCCGGCGACAGAGTCCAAGGCAAGTTAGCTACGTAGAGCTTGGTGAGATTGTCCGTTGGTTGGGTTGAGTCAGGTGTTTTCTCTGTTGTGGGTAGCTCTTGCAGAGCAGAGCATAGCTGGAAGCAGAGTCTTGCAGATTTGAAAGAGGCCTTGGAAGAGAAGAAAAGGGAAGTGGAAGTATGAAGTTTAATGGAGTGAGGTGGTTTTGCAGACGAACGATAATTATCCGAAAATCGTTGAGGTGCGAACAAGGTGAGGGCAGATTCTAAAGTAGCCATTTTCAAAGTTGGGTATAAACACAACACAGCGCAGTGTGGATAAAGAGATAAAGGAGCAGCCTTTCTGATTTTCTTTTTTTTACTTATGTTTAGGAACAAAAATATCTATCCCATGTTCCAAAGAATCTCCACACGATTCAGTTTTTTATTTTAGCTTTTACTTGAGATATTTCCGACCAATATGATATTGGAGTGGGCGAGTAATTCTTGCTGAGATGTAGAAAATTATCCATATGAGTTTTGTATTTTTTAATAAAATTGTCTCTCTTTGCATATCTGTTTGTGAAATTCTTTACAACAACAAATAGCTAAATATTATATGGATGTTTGATATATGATTTAATTTACTATTTTAATTTAGTTAGTGAAAATACATGCACATATAATGTAACATCCCAACATATAGTAATTACCATAATCAGAATTAATTACATTAATCATATAAAACAGTGCAGTCTTACAAATCTGAACTAGCGTCTAATTGCCGAACGGCATAAACATAAAGAAATAACGAACGCTTAAACAAGCAAGAGTTCAGGGACGAACGGTCTTACAAAACTATAACCGAACGTTCAAAATAACATAATTAAAACTAACTACAAACACTCGGGAGCGCTCTAAGGCTCTGCTTTAACTTCTACCTCCACCAGGTTAGCGTCTTCCAAAATTTCTTCTTCTAGCACTTCTTCAAGTGACGCACCTCCATCTGCTCACATCCACACGGATGATCATTGCAATGACAGGACGAACGTACATATACAAGGCGACAACACAAGGAAACGAAAGGGTAAGCTTATATAATTTAAATCATACATTAACATATACAATAAACATATCATTCCACGCAAGCACTCATGTAACATTATATGACTATATATATATATATATATATGACGACCGTCCGGACTGTATGATCTGTGTAGCTACAAGCGTCCTCGCACCCGAGTGGTGTAGTAGCCGGGATATACCTAATCAGCTGCCACTCGAGGTTAGTCCGTTCTTACGTCGCCCATGTTAACTTATGGACTAAGGACCTCCTGCCATTCCCACACATGAACTACTCCTCTCTACTTGAGAATGAGTGTCACGGAATATCAGGATGGACCAAGCCTGGCTTAGCTTATCCACAGTCATACTTTACCAAATTTAATATTCAAATATATATAGGAGACGTTCCTCCATGGAACGCTCGTTCAAATTCCATACTCATAGAATCACTCAATATAGTGTTCGCATGGTAAGATCTTATAATTTATCATCATTCTCATATTTAACTTTAAGAGCATAAAAGGACGAACGTTCAGTCCTTTGAAGAATTAGGACGAACGTCTAAAATAAGTACTGGATGGACGAACGTGACTCTCCGTTTGGTCAGTTAAATGAAACGACTCAATTTGAAGGAGTACTGATACTTAGAACATTTCATAATAAAGATCTTGAACCAGATTCACTATAGGAAGGATGGTTGATAATACTTAGAAATTTTCTTTGAAGAAATTTGCACATGGAAGACCGATACTAGTATTCGAACGAACGTAAGAATGTGAATATTCAAATAATTGAACGAACGCTATTTACGTTTGGTAAGGCATTAAAGAAAATGACGAACGTTCGGTTTAAGACCGAACTCTTTATTAAAGCGAACGCTCGGTATATGACCGAGCACAAATCATGACGAACGCTTGGCAAAAGGCCGAGCGCTCTTTAGGACGAACGCTCAATATGGAACCGGGCGCTCTTTAGGACGAACGCTCAGTATAAGACCGAGCGTTACTTATTTATAAAGTTTCAAATATTTATAAACATCTAAGCTGCCCGAACGCTCAGACATTCAATTGGGGACGCTCGTTCACGAGCAGAATTCTTTCCAAATGAAGGAATCCCATTCTAGTTATTTTAAGGAAAACCGAGCGGTCTATGACCGTACGATGACGAGCATCATTTATCAAAGGGAAGATTTAAAGTTTCAGATTTTTCAACCTTAACAGACTTTTCCAGATTTCAAATTTATAAACTTTATAACTTTCATTCCAGATTTAATTCACCTTAAATATCATCATCATATAGATCTCAACATTTTAATCATTCCAACTATACAATAACCATACTCCATTCATACGTAACCAAATCAACATGCATTTCAATCAAAATCAACACATATATAATACATACAAACAGTGCTTGTTCATGACAGATCAATCAAAACCAGAAATCATATCAGATATCAGTAATCTTCCATAACAGCTCAAACTTCAGATTTATCATACATGCAAATCAGAACATATAACATACAGTATAAATTAAACATATAAGCTTCCCTTACCTGGTCTAGCAGTGAACTCCCTACGCGAACGTTTGTTAACTTGTCCAAACAAAATTTCCTACCCGCAACGTGATTCTCAAGTGTTTCACTAACTCTAACCAAAAAGAACGAAGGAGAACTTAGTGTATATTCTAACATGCAGCTGCATCAAGTTCGCATGCAACTCAGAAAAAGGGTTTCTAGGGTTTGAAAGCTTACCGGATGCAGAATTCTAATATGTTCGGTTCCAGTGAAAGCTCACGACGCCGTGAACGTTCCTACGGTTTCAGAAAGTTGATTGGAGTTGAAAGAAATGAGTAATGGTAGAGAGAAGATGAAGGTTCTTGGAGAGAAGTTGGAGAAAAATGGAGGTTTTAGGTTCTGGGGAAGACGAAGTGTGCGTGCAAGTGAGAGAGAGAGTTTCTCAAAACTCAGATTTTGTGGATTTCCACGTCAAAACGGACGAGCGTCTCCCAGCCTGCCACCTGCACACCAAACCCTGTTTTGGAAGCTTCTCCCGCGACACGTGGCGTGCTTGCATGCAAAGATTGGTGCGTTTTTAATGTTTCCAGAGAAATGATTTTTGGCTCAGCTTTCCGTGCACAGCAGAGATGAAATCAGAGTTGGGAGTGGGTTTTTAAGGGGATTAAACATTGATTGTGGTGCGAATTAATTTGATTTGACACAGAATTATTATTGCTAATTATAGAGGGTTTTACATTCTCCCTAACTACAAAAATTTTCGTCCTCGAAAATTCAGAAATTACATGTAAATAAATGCGGATACAAATCCTTCATTGCACTCTCCACCTCCCACGTTGAATCACCAGTCTTAGCGTCCCACACCATCTTCACCAAACGAACGTCCTTGCCTTTATAGTACTTGGTGCGGCTATCTTCTATACGGACTGGATGCAGCTCCAACGTTCGATCTGGACGAAGCTGGACGTCCTCCAATTCCAGTACATGTGATGGATTCGCTATATACTTCCGAAGTTGAGAAACGTGGAAAACTGGGTGAAGGTTTGATAGTTGAGGCGGCAATGCAAGCTCGTAAGCTACTGGTCCGATCTTCCTCAGAATCTGGTATGGTCCAATGAATTTGGGAGACAGCTTCTTTGGACGAACGGCTCGGCCTACACCAGTGATTGGGTTGAGTCGAAGGAACACATGATCTCCAGCAGCGAACTCCAACGGTCTTCTCCTCTTATCAGCATAAGATTTCTGCCTGCTCAAAGACGTCTTCAACCTCTCCTGAATTTGCTTGACTTTCTCGGTCGTTTGCTGGATAAGCTCGGGTCCAGTTAGCACGTTCTCTCCTTCCTTGAACCAACAAAGTGGCGTTCGACATTTTCTCCCATAAAGTGCTTCAAACGGTGCCATTCCAATGCTCGCTTGGAAACTGTTGTTATACGTGAACTCCACCAGTGGCAAGACTTCATCCCATGCGCCCAAGTGATCTAGGACGCACGTCCTCAGCAAGTCTTCTAACGTCTGGATAGTTCTTTCAGACTGGCCGTCCGTTTGTGGATGATACGCTGAACTCATTTGTAGTCTGCTCCCTAATTCACCTTGTAGAGATTGCCAAAACCGAGATGTGAATCTCGTGTCTCAGTCAGAAACTATGCTTGAAGGCACTCCATGCAGACGAACGATCTCCTTAATATACAACTTAGCCAGATTCGTCATCGACATCTTCAAGTTCACGGCCAGGAAGTGGGCGCTCTAAGCAGAAATTCATAATCTTTTAGAAATTCTAGCCAACGCCTCTGCCTCATGTTCAACTCCTTCTGATCAAATAAATATTTGAGGCTCTTGTGATCACTGAAGACTTGGAACGTGGATCCGTACAAGAAATGTCTCCAAATCTTCAGCGCAAAAACGACCGCTGCCAACTCCAGGTCGTGCGTTGGGTAATTCCTTTCGTGAATCCTCAACTGACGAGACGCATAAGCCACCGCTCGCTTCTCTTGCATCAAAACACAACCCAAACCTTGGTGAGAGGCGTCGCAATATACTTCGAAAGGTTTAGACGCGTCTGGAATAACTAACACTGGAGCGCTCGTCAATTTCACTTTCAACTCCTGGAAACTGGCCTCACAACGATCGGTCCAGGCGAACGGCTGGTCTTTACGAGTCAACTGAGTTAGCGGCGCCACTATCTTAGCAAAACCCTCAATGAAACGTCTGTAGTAGCCCGCCAATCCAACAAAACTACGCACCTCAGTGACCGAATGCGGACTCTCCCATTCCAGTACCGCTCGCACTTTCGCTGGATCTACCGAGATGCCTCCAGCCGACACCACATGACCCAAAAACTGAATCTCCTTCATCCAGAATTCACACTTAGACAACTTGGCATATAGCTCCTTCTCCCGTAACACTCCAAGTACAAGTCTAAGATGTTCTTCATGCTCGTCTTCGTTCTTGGAATAGATGAGAATATCATCTATGAAGACGACCACAAACTTATCCAAATAAGGCCTGAATATGCGGTTCATATATTCCATGAACACGGCTGGAGCGTTCGTTACTCCAAAAGGCATCACCACATATTCATAATGCCCATAGCGAGACCTGAAGGCTGTCTTCTGGATGTCGTCCTCCTTCACCCTGATTTGATGATACCCGGATCTCAAATCTATCTTTGAGAACACTGCAGCCCCATGCAACTGATCCAGCAGGTCATCTATCCTTGGCAATGGGTATTTGTTCTTGATGGTCAGCTTATTCAATTGCCTGTAGTCTATACATAACCGAGAGCTGCCATCCTTCTTCCTTACTAACAGCATGGGCGCTCCCCAGGGTGATACGCTCGGCCTAATGAATTCCTTCTCTATCAACTCTTCAATTTGCTCCTTGAGTTCAGCTAACTCAGCAGGCGACATTCGATATGGCTGAACCGAGATAGGAGCCGCTGTCGTCACCAAATCAATGGTAAACTCCACTTCACGACGAGGGGGAAGTCCAGGTATCTCTTCCGGGAAAACGTCCGCAAACTCTTTCACAACCGATCGTCCATTGCTGTCACTAGTGGACGATCGTCCTAAATTCGCATTCCCAACTTCTCCATCTTCATGAGTCATAATGAGAAAACAGCTGGCGCCTTCCATAATGTCTTCTTTCAGTTGGCCGAGCGTCACTGAAAGAACTTCTTCTTCTTCACCAGGGAAGATTAATTCCTTCGCTCCACAATCAATAAGAATGCGATTGGCAGCCAACCAATCCATTCCTAAAATCACCTCCAAACCTTGAAGAGGTAAGCAGATGAGGCTAACCTTGAACTTACGCCCTTCCACTTCTATGGGACACTTGACGCATATAGTGGACGTCCTAACCTCACCCGCTGCTGGTGTAGACACCACCAGATCAAACTGCATCTCGCTCACTTCTAATCCCAGCTTTTCAACACACGCCTTCGAGATGAAGGAGTGCGTTGCCCCCGAATCATACAAAGCACAACACGGTCTACCAAACAGCATGCATTCACCAATTATAAGGTTACCTGAGCTCGCTGCCTCAGCGCTCGTTATCGCATACACTCGCCCACTCGCTTGGGCTCGTCCTCCTCTTGGCTGATTCCTCCCAGCATTCGGCGGCCTCATCACTGCACGCCCACTCATATTGCACTCATGATCCAAGTGCCCATTCCTTCCGCAACGGTTGCAGTGCTTTCCTCCCACCAACTGAGGGCAAGAAGACCTATAATGCGGTCCTCCGCACCGGAAACAAACCACACTTCCCTGTCCAGACTGTCCGACAGGGATTACTGCTTGAGATCCGCTCGTCTGAGAAGGCTGGTTTAGACGAGCGTATGGAGGTCTCCTCTGAACAGTTCCTCCTCTGGACACGATCGGTCCCCTACTCACCTGTTGCTGCCTCTTCAACCGTTCCGCCTCTGCCATATTCTTCTCCAGAACCTTGGCTCGTTCAACCATAGCAGGAAACGACCGGATACATAAACTTGAGATCAATACTTTCAGGTCACTTCTCAGCCCATTCTTAAATTTCCTGCACTGCCACTCCTCACTGGTGGCCATCGTATTGAACCTCAGAAGATGTTTAAAGGTGTTGGTATACTCCGACACTGACTTTGCCCCTTGTGACAGTTGAAGAAACTCAACTTCCTTAGCGTAACGAACGCTATCTGGGAAGTACTCCTCATAAAATTTTCCTCTGAAAACCGCCCAGGTGATGGGATTCTGAGAGTCCGTTAAGATGGCTTTCATACTCGTCCACCAGTGGCTAGCTTCACCAGTCAACAAGTACTCTGTAAAAGCCAAGCGGCTTTCATCTGGACACCTCTTAGCATCGTAAATACGCTCCATGTCTCTCAGCCACTGGTCCGCCTCATCAGGAAGGCATTTCCCACTGAATTTAGCCGGATGATGTTGGAGGAAACTCTCCAAACTCCATTCAGCTGCAGGCGGGGCAGCGTTGGAAGAAGACGCTCCCGGGGTGTGTCTTGTAGCAGCTAAGATCTCCATCAACTGTCTTTGCGTCGTCTCAGAATTGGCACGAGAGGCCTCCAAACTCTGCATAGCGGCCTGATTTTGCTGCATCAGAGTGGCGTTCTGTTCCATTAAAGTGGTGTTTTGTTGATGCAGTCGTTCCACCACTGTTTCCAACAACCTGGTGTTGTTGGATGTATCAGGCTCGCTCGGTTGAGGAGGAGGAGGAAGTCTAGGTGCCATTAGTTCTCTGGATCAGAGAAAAACGAGCGTTAGTAATGTTCAAGAGTTAAAACAATAACTCATTAACACATAATAAGCACACAGCAAAAACGTAGTGCACTCATAGCCTACAGTGTTCCTTAAAAGAACAAAACTGCTCTGATACCACTAATGTAACATCCCAACATATAGTAATTACCATAATCAGAATTAATTACATTAATCATATAAAACAGTGCAGTCTTACAAATCTGAACTAGCGTCTAATTGCCGAACGGCATAAACATAAAGAAATAACGAACGCTTAAACAAGCAAGAGTTCAGGGACGAACGGTCTTACAAAACTATAACCGAACGTTCAAAATAACATAATTAAAACTAACTACAAACACTCGGGAGCGCTCTAAGGCTCTGCTTTAACTTCTACCTCCACCAGGTTAGCGTCTTCCAAAATTTCTTCTTCTAGCACTTCTTCAAGTGACGCACCTCCATCTGCTCACATCCACACGGATGATCATTGCAATGACAGGACGAACGTACATATACAAGGCGACAACACAAGGAAACGAAAGGGTAAGCTTATATAATTTAAATCATACATTAACATATACAATAAACATATCATTCCACGCAAGCACTCATGTAACATTATATGACTATATATATATATATATATATATGACGACCGTCCGGACTGTATGATCTGTGTAGCTACAAGCGTCCTCGCACCCGAGTGGTGTAGTAGCCGGGATATACCTAATCAGCTGCCACTCGAGGTTAGTCCGTTCTTACGTCGCCCATGTTAACTTATGGACTAAGGACCTCCTGCCATTCCCACACATGAACTACTCCTCTCTACTTGAGAATGAGTGTCACGGAATATCAGGATGGACCAAGCCTGGCTTAGCTTATCCACAGTCATACTTTACCAAATTTAATATTCAAATATATATAGGAGACGTTCCTCCATGGAACGCTCGTTCAAATTCCATACTCATAGAATCACTCAATATAGTGTTCGCATGGTAAGATCTTATAATTTATCATCATTCTCATATTTAACTTTAAGAGCATAAAAGGACGAACGTTCAGTCCTTTGAAGAATTAGGACGAACGTCTAAAATAAGTACTGGATGGACGAACGTGACTCTCCGTTTGGTCAGTTAAATGAAACGACTCAATTTGAAGGAGTACTGATACTTAGAACATTTCATAATAAAGATCTTGAACCAGATTCACTATAGGAAGGATGGTTGATAATACTTAGAAATTTTCTTTGAAGAAATTTGCACATGGAAGACCGATACTAGTATTCGAACGAACGTAAGAATGTGAATATTCAAATAATTGAACGAACGCTATTTACGTTTGGTAAGGCATTAAAGAAAATGACGAACGTTCGGTTTAAGACCGAACTCTTTATTAAAGCGAACGCTCGGTATATGACCGAGCACAAATCATGACGAACGCTTGGCAAAAGGCCGAGCGCTCTTTAGGACGAACGCTCAATATGGAACCGGGCGCTCTTTAGGACGAACGCTCAGTATAAGACCGAGCGTTACTTATTTATAAAGTTTCAAATATTTATAAACATCTAAGCTGCCCGAACGCTCAGACATTCAATTGGGGACGCTCGTTCACGAGCAGAATTCTTTCCAAATGAAGGAATCCCATTCTAGTTATTTTAAGGAAAACCGAGCGGTCTATGACCGTACGATGACGAGCATCATTTATCAAAGGGAAGATTTAAAGTTTCAGATTTTTCAACCTTAACAGACTTTTCCAGATTTCAAATTTATAAACTTTATAACTTTCATTCCAGATTTAATTCACCTTAAATATCATCATCATATAGATCTCAACATTTTAATCATTCCAACTATACAATAACCATACTCCATTCATACGTAACCAAATCAACATGCATTTCAATCAAAATCAACACATATATAATACATACAAACAGTGCTTGTTCATGACAGATCAATCAAAACCAGAAATCATATCAGATATCAGTAATCTTCCATAACAGCTCAAACTTCAGATTTATCATACATGCAAATCAGAACATATAACATACAGTATAAATTAAACATATAAGCTTCCCTTACCTGGTCTAGCAGTGAACTCCCTACGCGAACGTTTGTTAACTTGTCCAAACAAAATTTCCTACCCGCAACGTGATTCTCAAGTGTTTCACTAACTCTAACCAAAAAGAACGAAGGAGAACTTAGTGTATATTCTAACATGCAGCTGCATCAAGTTCGCATGCAACTCAGAAAAAGGGTTTCTAGGGTTTGAAAGCTTACCGGATGCAGAATTCTAATATGTTCGGTTCCAGTGAAAGCTCACGACGCCGTGAACGTTCCTACGGTTTCAGAAAGTTGATTGGAGTTGAAAGAAATGAGTAATGGTAGAGAGAAGATGAAGGTTCTTGGAGAGAAGTTGGAGAAAAATGGAGGTTTTAGGTTCTGGGGAAGACGAAGTGTGCGTGCAAGTGAGAGAGAGAGTTTCTCAAAACTCAGATTTTGTGGATTTCCACGTCAAAACGGACGAGCGTCTCCCAGCCTGCCACCTGCACACCAAACCCTGTTTTGGAAGCTTCTCCCGCGACACGTGGCGTGCTTGCATGCAAAGATTGGTGCGTTTTTAATGTTTCCAGAGAAATGATTTTTGGCTCAGCTTTCCGTGCACAGCAGAGATGAAATCAGAGTTGGGAGTGGGTTTTTAAGGGGATTAAACATTGATTGTGGTGCGAATTAATTTGATTTGACACAGAATTATTATTGCTAATTATAGAGGGTTTTACATATAATAACTTAAAATAAGAAAATAATAAAATAATTATTTTAATTTATAAAATAATTAAATTTAAATTATTAGTTATTTAAAAAATAAAAATAAAAATATAATTATTTTAATTTAAATCAATAGTTTCTTAAAAGGTAATTGAAAACAAAATTTATACGCAAAGAAAAAAGAATCATTTCTCTCTCTCTATATATATATATAGATAATACCAAATTGTTAAATCCAAATCAAATTTAACTTAAATTCTATATAGGATTTTATTTTAGTTTTTATTGTCTTCTTAAAAAATATTAAAAAATAAAAGTATATTTTTTTATATTTAAAATATGTTTTAAAAGAAATCAAATATTAAAAATTTAAAATGATCGTTTTTATTTTTCTTATATATTTTCATGATTTATAACTCCTAGTTTGTTTTAATAGTTCTACAAAATAGTCGTATATTATTGTTGGACACAATTTATAAGTAATAGCAAAAATTTGTTAGTAAATTATTTGTATCATTAGTTTAAAATTTATTAATAAAATGATTGTTGGTAAACTTTATTTATAGATTCTAATCGTTAGTAACATACGTCATTAAAATACGATATTAGGTATTTCTCTTTCTATTTTTTTTTTCATTGTTTTCTCTTTTTTCTTCATCTTCTTTCTCCTCTCTTCCTAGCAAGGTCAATATCACTATTACGCCACCACCAACACATTATCATTATCCTCCTCCTCTTTCTATTTCTTTTCATCTTCTTCTTTCTTTAACTCTAGCTATAATACCGTGTAAAATTATAATAACAAGGAAAAATAAATAAATGAGGTGATATAAATTATTTTGGAAAGATTTATTTACAAACTTGGTATAAGATATAGTGGTTTATTATTACTTTTATTTAAAAGATTTTTTTTAACATATAGAAACACAAATCCGTGAAAAGAAATAATGATATTTTGTAGTTATTGGAAATATCACATAAAATCTCTTTAAGTGTAAATGGGGTTCTAAAGGTGAGAGTGAGACATATAAATATACATATTAAACGAATGAGTGAATCTTGTGCTTGATGAGAAAGAACATGACATAGGAATAAGCTTTGAATGTTTACGTACTAAATCCAGTTAAGGGAAGCTAACATTTTTTTTATTTGCTTATATGTGTTTCAAAGTTAAGAACAATAATACTTTGCAATTTGATGGAAAATTTTGATTCATAGTTCAAGGTTAAAAATGAAATTTTATGAAATTCCATGGGTATGTGGGTTTAAAAGATGGATTTTGTGAAAGTGAGAGTGTTTTGTTATTTGTGAATGTATGTTTGTGATTGGTTCCACCATAATCGAGGAAGTTGCCTTGTGAGGACGATGTGTTCCATCATAGTTGGGAGGTTTCCTTATGGACGAGGAGGTTGTTCTTTGAGGGGCTTTTGTTCTATCATAGCCAAAGAAGTTGTCAATTGGGATTATTGTTTCACTTTTGGTCTAGAGGATGTTCTTTAAGGAAGTTTTCGTGCATATTTGTGTGAAAATTATTTTTTTTTTATTTCTTTGTTTTATTGATTTTTTAAAGGAAATGATTATTGGAAAAAGTTTCATTTATTTTAAAAATGACCTTGAACTTTAATCAAACTATGAGGTTTATCTTTTTTAAGAAAATATTTTGGTCATAGTATGTTAGCTTACCCTTCCATTTTTGTTTGTGTTTTTCTTTTACTTTTATTACTAAGATTGTGTAATTTAATATTATATTACAAAGACTAGGAAATGATTCATGTGAAGATGCACAATAATGAAAAATGAGAGTTAGGAAAGATCATGGAATAATAGGAAATTCTTAGATTTTTAATTTCACTATTAATTTTACCTAACTTATTAATAAAGAAGAACCTATGATTGCCTTTTCAGGAAATTTCCAAACCAACAATTTCAACGAAATCTTTCAATTTCTTATTTTACTATGTTCAACTCTATGTATTCCTCTATCCGTAGAGTACATTGAATGTACAGAAATGGCTATAACAGAGTTTCTCTTATTCATATTAACAACTACTCTAGGAGGAATGTTTTTATGCGGCGCTAACGATTTAATAACTATCTTTGTAGCTCTAGAATGCTTCAGTTTATGTTCCTATCACCAACTGCCCATCCTACCTCCTCTACGTTCTTGACAGCCCGTCTTTGTCTCAGTAGAGTCTTTCAATGGCATGTTTCGGTCCTCTTTCCCATTACTTAGAAAAAGTTAGACATTGTTTATTTTTATTTATTAGCTTTAATTAAGTGGTGACATTTTTTAAAAGTTCCTATTAAAGGTTTTTCATGTAGTTATAAAACTTAGAAGGTTAAAAATTAAGGTGTTACATGTTGTTCCTCTATGTCACCATTGTTCCTCAAGTCATCGGCACGCCTTCGTGTCAATGTATAGTTATCACTACATCACCATTGAGTCATCAGTAACTTACCATAGAACCTCCACATCCTCCTCTTCCTCCACCACCTTTTCTACTTCTCCATCTTTTCTTCTTCTTTTTCTCTTCTCAACCATCTCTACTTAGTATTTATGGAAAAATACTATCGACAATTGTAATGATAAGTTACCATAAAAAATATTCGTTAATAACACAAATTGTAAATTATTGACAAACCTGACCAACAGATTTTCCACCAGTAATTGTAATGATAAGTTATTGATGAAAATATTTGTTGATAAAAAGAATTGTAATTTATTGACGAATCTTTTAAACATATTTTACCAATAAATTTGTTATTGTTGAATATAGTAAAAACTATATATGGGATTAATCTCCCTTTTGATGAATATACACATATGATCCTCTATTTATAATAGAAGAAATATAGGCTAAGTCCAAAATAAAAATAAAAAATAATTTCAAACTAACTAAAGATAAAAAATAAATATAAAATAAAGATAATATATCTAACAGTTATCGACGAGAATATCTTTTTTAAATAATCAAAATTATCACCTTTATATATATTTATAGATAATAATCTACTATTTTTTATCTCTTTTCCTATCCAAGCCAAGTCCCAATAATAATAATAATAATAATAATAATAATAATAATAATAATAATAATAATTATTATTATTATTATTATTATTATTATAGTTTATTTTAAATTATTTTTATGATTAAGCGTAAAATAGTAATAATATAATTTTATACATTCAAACATTTTTTAATCTATCATACACATAGCATCATACACAAACTTTTATCTCAAATATCTTCAAATTACACAATCTTTCCTTTAATCCAAAAAACTCCACATCCACTTCATTTTTTTCCAAATCCATCTTTAAATCCAAACACACCCTAATGTTGTGTTTGCTTGGTGGTAATTTACTGTTTAGGAGAATTCGAGTAGACAGATTCACGGTTAAACTCATGTTCGCTTTCAGGTATTTGGAAGTGACGTAAAACGATGATTTACAAGATCGATCATTTATTGCATCTTCATTGATCTATTGTGATTTGAAGAAATTTAGGCTAAAATGTCATTTTTGCCCTCATATAAATTGATTTGATTTGTGAGAATTGAAAACTACAATAACATCACCACGTGCTATAATCGATTCCACCAAAAGAGGGAATTGATTCCATTATCTATAATTTTCAATAGGCAATGATGAAGTAAACGGAATAGATTCCACTAAAGTGTATTCGATTCCAGGAGCCACAAAACTCATTCCACGAGTGTAACCAATTCCAAGGAATGGTGTAACCGATTCCAACATGTTTGTAATCTATTCAATGAGCTTGGAATTGATTCCCTACACCTCGTAACCCATTTCACCATGACTTGTAATGGATTCCATGACAACAAAAAATCCATTATCCTAAAAATATATAGGGTTAAATATGTTTTTAGTCCCTCAATTATCAAGCATTTTTATTTTTAGTTCCTCTCTCAAACTTTGGTACACTTTGATCTTGTCCTTAAGGAAACTGTAATTTTCCGTCCTCCATGGTAACACTTTAAATTGCCACGTGGAAGGCCAATTTAAATTTTGTTTCTAACTCTAATTAAAATTAAAAGAAAAAATATTAAATTGTAGGATAAAAACTGGAATCTTTTTTTTCTTCGTTTAAGGGTTTTGCGGGCACTATTTTCTTCTCCATCTTCAACCATTTTACCTAAATATATTATAATATATTTTTTTTAAACAATTTTTTCTTGACAATTTTTTACAACGTCTATGTGGTAGTTTGTGATTGGTCCGTTTCAAATATACGGATCAATAAAACAGTGACATATAATCAATTGTCAAAAACTTGTTAAGAAAAGTTGTTAACATATCATAGTTATTTTTCATCAACCGTTTTCTAAAAGACAAGCAAAACCTATTAAAAATTCTCCTAACCAAGATGCCAAATTAGCCACAATGTGTCAAGAGAAAGGCATTTCCTAGGTTAAATATGTTTTTGGTCCCTTAACTTTCAGCGAAAATTGGAATTAGTCCCTCTTCAAAACTTTGGATTAATTTAGTCCCCAAACTTTAGAAATGTGTGAATTTAGTCCTTTTAACCAAATTTTATTAACTTTATTTGATGTTTCAAATGCATTTCTTAGTGAACATGGAAGCAAAAATGTGTCAAACGGTGTAAACAACTCAAATGCTATCATGAAACGCACTTGAAACATCAAATAAACCTAACAAAATTTAGTTAAAAGGACTAAATTCACACATTTCTAAAGTTTGAGGACTAAATTAGACCAAAGTTTTAAAGAGGAATTAATTCCAATTTTCGCTGAAAATTAAGGGACTAAAAACATATTTAACCTGCATTTCCTTCGTCTAATGATGTATCAAATCTTTTAGGTTTAATAGGTTCGGAGGTCCCTATATTTGCGGGTTTGTTTCAATTGGGTCCTCCAATTTTGAAAGTGATCAATTGAGTCCCTAATTTGGTCAATCTGATTCAATAAGAGGATCGTCGTTAAATGGAGTTAACGATGTTAACTTTGTTATCAAGTGGCAAGCTGAGGCATCTAGGTGGCATCCTTCATGGATTTTTAACATTTATAATTGTTAAATATATTTATTAAATATATTAAATTATTAAACATAACTTTGTTAAATAAATGAAAATATAATTGTTAAATATAATTATTAAACATATTAAATTATCAAACATATTACGCAATGTTTCTTATTTTGGGGTAGCTTCTGACTAAGAAATTGGGGAAATCTGCGAAGTTAGGGTTCGTTGGTGGAAATGGCATTGTGTTGGCATTTGGGGAGCATCGCTTTTGCGTGAGAAATTACTTAGACATACACTAGTGCAAAAAGGGGTTTTAACGCCCGATATTTTGGCCTTTTGACGTCCGCCGTACGCCCGACGTTTATGTGGGTGACGTCGCTCAGACGTCCGTTGTGTCAGGACGGACGTCTCTGTAAACGTCCGTTGTGTCAGGACGGACGTCGACATGAACGTCCGTTGTGTCATGACGGACGTCGACATGAACGTCCGTGGTGTCAGGACGGACGTCTACATGAACGTCCGTTGTGTCAGGATGGACGTCTACATGAACGTCCGTTTTGTCTGGACGGACGCCTATGTAAACGTCCGTTGTGTCTGGACGGACGCCTATATAAACGTCCGTTGTGTCAGGACGGACATCTATATATACGTCCGCCTCCTCCCCCTTGACTTCTACCTTGCTGAAATGTTTTAGGTAGGAGCTGGGGGGTGGACGTCCGTGTGTGCACTGACAGACGTCTATAGACGTCCGACTGTGCACTAACGGACGTCTACTGGGCGTTTTTTTTTTAAAAATTAGTTTATTTTTTCAATAAAACCACACCTGAAAAGCAGAAAAATGTCCCAGAACAATTTTGCAATAATATAAAAATGCGTTTTATATAAACAAAGTTCTACTTAATGTGGAGTTCAATCCACTACCAAACTATCAACATAAAACTTAAACTAAAACTAAACAATGTTCAACAAGAAATATAACTATTCCTAACTCCATCTTTGCAGAAGATAAGCGGTCCACTCCTGCCTTATCTGTTTAATTGTGTCTTCTGTAATAGGCGATGTAGTCTTGAAGCGCTGCAAAATTCAACAAAGATTCATTATTATTTCATATATAGTTGAAGATGAATATGATTTGTAATGTATTGAAGGTATACATCATTACCTCATTCCAGTCATCTGTAATGACTGCTCGAATGATGGTCTTAATCCAACACATCACATAGAAGCCACATTCCCATGAATCTAGCTGGTGGTTACACTAAAATAACAAACTAAATAGTTAAGAATTTAGATCATTCAATAACATAAATGAAAAGGAAACTATAAATGACTTACAACCTTTGGATACAAAATTTGAACCAGTTGACCACGAGATTTACCAATAACTCTGTACAGATTGAAAACACAAAGTATAATTAATATGACTATTTTATCATAAAAGTTGAAGGTGAACATCAAATTCAAAGTCATTTTTGGAGAAACACTTACCCTTGAAGCATGGTTCTCAACTCAATTTTCATCCTCCTGTGCAACGAACAAAAAAATATAATTTTACATTGTTTGGGAATGATTACCATCAGCTGCCAATGCGACCTATCACGAAGGACAAATAGTTATTCAACAAATAGATATTCGCGGGTGGGTTTAAACGTTAGTCCTTGGTTGCGCTGACGTCTTTAAGATGATAAACGTCCGTTTTGGGGGGCTGACGTCTATTATACTGAACAACTGAACGTTTCAACTACCCCCATGGCAGCCCCTCAACGTCAGTCCTAAGAGGGCCCGGACGTCTATAATATTATAAACGTCCGGCCCCGCAGATTGGACGTCTCAGGACCTGAAGAGAATTAAATATCCAACCACCCTATCAGTACATTAAACGTCCGGTATGCGGGCACGGACGTCTATAATATTATAGACGTCCGAGCCCGCCCAAAACAGACGTTTAAGGACCTGAAGAGAATTAAATATCCAACCACCCTGTCAGTACATTAAACGTCCGTTTGCCAACGCTGGACGTCTACAATCTTATAGACGTCCGGCTCCACCCAGGACGGACGTCTATAGTTCCACTTATTTACTAATATGTCATCGGTCAATTATATACGTTGGGGCTTTTGTGGACGGACGTCTATTGGGAGACGTTAAAACCCCTTTCTGCACTAGTGATAAGCTTTCGTTGTATAAAATTGTAGTGATCTATCGGTGGTTTTGAGTAGAAGCAGGTAATTTTTGGCGGTGAATCACGTGGAAGAGTTTCGTGAAGGTCGTTGGAGGTGTAGCACGTGTCCAGGTTAGTAAAAGTTTACTTCTTTGTATAATTTTGACAATGATGCATGGTCAGTCGTGGTCTCCCATGTTCGAAGTGGTGTGGTAGTCTGTTATTTATGTGTTGTAGAAATTGGTGTTGAAAGTGGTCCCCCATGTTTGAAGTGTCGTAGTAGACCGTAATTGTTGTTTTGCTTTATATTGGTGTTGCAATGTTGCAATGTGGTCCCCCATGTTTGTTTCTTGTGCTTTTTATTTTGTTTAAGTTATGTTGTAGTTGGTCCCTGTGTTTCCTTGTCCTGCTTCTAATTTTATATAATTTTTGTTGTCGTTGTCGTCTTATTATTTTATAGGATATATACTGTTATAGTGTATTACATGGAGGATCATTTTGAAGTTGTTTTCCACCATGGAGGTCACTTCATAAACGATGGGCCACTTAAGTATGAGGGGGAAAGTACAACTCTGTCTTTTGACCCAGACGTGTGGAGTTACTTCATTATAGTCAGTGTAATAAAAAGACTTGGATATGATGGATTTAAGGAGTTGTGGTATTGTGTAGGGGGGGTTCTGTGTTAGATGATAGGTTAGAGGCTTTGTCTGATGATAGAAGAGCCATGCACATGATGAACTTTGATAGGCTAAATGGAGAAGTTCATTTATTTGTTGTTCACACAGTGCGTGAACCTGAGATCGTACACTTGTTAGAAAATGTTCCACATAATATAGGTGAAGAAGAAGTTCAACCTGTGATGCATGATAGTGATGATGGTGAGTGTGAACAAGTTCATGATGAGTGTCAGAAGGTAGGTGATGGTGAGTGTGAAGTTCCTGTTTCAGAAGAAAGAGCTGAGGGAGATGATGTTGTAGAAGGTCAAATTGAAGCTGAATGTGATGTGGGTGAGTCCGAAAGAGATGATGCTGTAGAAGTTCAAATTGAAGTTGAATGTGATGTGGGTGAGTCCAAAAGAGATGATGTTGTAGAAGTTCAAATTGAAGCTGAATGTGATGTGAGTGAGTCCGAAAGAGATGATCTTGTAGAAGTTCAAATTGAAGTTGAATGTGATGTGGGTGAGTGTGAAAGAGATGATGTTGTAGGAGGTGAAATTGAAGTTGAATGTGATGTGGGTGAGTCTGAAAGAGATGATGTTGATGTTCGTAGTTGGAGTTGCAGTGGTGAGGATGCCAATGTTGATTGCAATGTGGATGTTCCTAGTATGGATGACCTAGTTGACTGTGATATCCAAGAAGAGGTAGGGCATGGAGTTGGGAATTGGTTTGGTGAAATTGAAGTTGATGTGCAAGATGATGGACCATCACGGACTCGCATTGCAGATAGTGATGTTGAGGATGGTATAAATACTGAGAATGATAGAGGTTTGTCTGATGATAATTGGGAATCATAAGAATTGGTTAGTGGAGGAGAAAGTGATGGAGAAGATGATGAGGAAGAAAGTTATGGAAAGTTTGTAACATTTACTATGCCTAAAACAATGGTGGATTACAAGTGGGATTTGAGCACTTATTTTGCTAACAAGCAAGATATTATGGATGCCATAAAAACATATGCAGTAGAAAATGGGAGAAATCTAACATATGTTAAAAATGATAAGAAGAGAATTAGAGTGAAGTGTTTGGGTGGTAAAGGAAAGTGCCCCTGGATGGCATATTGTGGTTATATGAATGTAGTACGAACGTGGCAATTAAGGAATCAGATATTACAACAAATTGCAGTTTATACTAAACCTGAGGAAGAAGTATCTACAAGGAAAAGACGTAGAGATGATGATACAAAGAAATATAAAGCTGTTAAAAAGGAGTCATTCCCTCTAAAGGCAAAAGATCCAGGAGGTTTCTCCATTCCATGCACAATAGGGAAGAAAAGGATAAACAAGGCCTTACTCGATTTAGGATCAAGTGTTAACTTGATACCTTATTCTTTACTGGAGCAGATCGGTGATGTTGATGTGAAGCCTGTAAAGGTTAACTTAGTAATGGCAGATGGATCTTCAAAGGAACCTTGTGGAATAGTAGAAGATATTATAGTTTGTGTGGGCAAACTCTAGTTCTTGGTAGACTTTGTGGTGATGGAGATAGAGACTGAAAAGATACCCATTATTCTTGGAAGACCGTTTATGAAAACGGCCAAAGCTATCATTGATGTGAACGAAGGTATAGTGGTGCTCCAAGACAGAGAAGAGAGAGTTGTTGTAGATGTCTTCAAAGAAGAGAGGCAGATGCAGGAGGAAGAAGCTAGTCATAAAGCTACATTTCAAGATGTACTCATGACTAGCTCTCAAGATGAAAAGCCCAAGGTTAAAGGTAAACATTGTTTATTGTTTCAGGTACCAGAAAAAGAAAAGATTGGAAGAGGAACGAAAGTTCCTGATGACTGGATGAAAGAACAACTCCAATTGTGATATGATCATAAATGGGTTAAGTAGTGAAGAGTTTCAAAGTGACAAAAACACAAAAAGAGTAGAATAGGTTTCCTTTGGGCGTGTATTTGCCTTTTGATTTCTTTCTCTTAGTTCTTGTGAATAATTGCTTATAAACTCTTCTTTCTCTTTAAGAGTAAGCAATGTGGGACTTTCCATAGCTTGGTCTTAAAAAGAATAGAAGAGAAAGTGAGCATTTTTAGGCGTGTAGGAGTTAGGAAGCATAGCTAGTGTTAGTTTTTGAACTCTAGGAGAGCTAGGAAGCCTATAAACCCTTTTGGAATGAGAGAATTAAGCAATGTGGGGCTCCCATGCACCTAGGGACGTTGCAGCTGCTGCTGGACAGAACTTGGAGCCTTCCAAGTCCCACATCTCTTGAAACTCATCACCAAAGTCATTCCAAAAGCTATATAAGCAACCTAGGGGTTCTTCTTTGTAGACACCTTTGCATTGAATGAAATTTGAGTTGAATTGCAATCTTGCATTCTTCTTTGAGATAGAATTCTGTCTCTAAAGTCCCAAATTTGGGCAGGCCTTATCTTGCTCAAGCAAGTGGCGGTCCTCTTCATGATGCTTATCTTGGAAGCTTGTTCAAGTGGCGCATCTTCATTTCCTAAGTTTCCTTTTCTCTAATCTCTTCCATTTTTAATTTCTCTTCCATTTCTTAAATGTCATTTAGTATATTCTCTCTAGGTATGCACTTCCCCATCAAATTGGGTACACCTGTGAGGTTCAAAAACAAATTGTGGGTTGTGAAAGGCTATAAAGAAAAGGAGATGATAGAGATAGAGTCTCCATATTCTAGAAGAGTCAAAACAGTACACCGGAAGCAGTTGAGGAGTTGGTGGAATATGGACATCAACCAGGAAGAAGGAACTTGAACTTTATTGGGTCAAGCTAATGATGTTAAAAGAGCGCTTGCTGGGAGGTGATGACAAATTTATGAACACCGAAAAACGGCGCCACAAACTTGTTTAACATTCGGCAAGTGTGACCGAATCGTTGATGACAAATTTACGAACACTGAAATACGGCGCCACAAACTTGTTTAACAATCGGCAAGTGTGACCGAATCGTTTCAAGTAATAAACTCGGTAAGACCAAGTATCGTTCTCCCAAAGGACTCACGACCTAGTTTAGTTATGTGATTTGTTGATTATTTAAGACTTAAGAACGAAATAAGTGAAGTTTAATATGAAAAACAGAAAATAAACATGTATGCATGAATGTGATCAATGGCTAAAACAAAATACAAACACTTCAATGGAATATATGGATGAGTATGTTGTTGGGGTTATCAATTTCATCTTATCCACTCTCATATACTTTAGGAATTCAACATTCTTTTCATCATTGTTAATGCCACTCTCTAAATTACCTTGCAAGAAGGCCTATCCCCAATTACGAGTTCATACGATTCCTAGCATTCCTAATAATTAGTTCTTTTAGCGCAGGAGCTTAACGGCAACCAATATACTATTGGGAGAAATTCCCCGGATCTAGACTTCCCCGTACGTTCCCGTATCGACAAAATCAATAATCATGCATTGAATGAGTTAAACAAAGCAAGCATTGAGCAAAGAGCAAAACCCTAACTAATGATAAAAGAAAGCATGTATCTCAAATAAGATGTTTAAACACAAATTCCATATATGAGAATTTCACAAGACTACATTGATTCCCCAACAACAATACAAGGTTTAGTTCACCATATTCATGGTGAAACTAGATGAATAATAATGAAAGAATGAAAGATAAAACCCTAGAAAGGTGAAGAGGTAGCCTGAGCATCCAAGATCCTCCTTCAAAGGGGTGGAAGAGAGAGTGTTTGCTTCGTTTCTGCCAAAGATACAAACCCTAGGACGTCCTAAAGCTTATATACTATTCTAAAATTACAGAAAATTTAGGCCCAAGCCCATAAGTGTGCCGCTCAGTGGTAAAGTACCGCTCAGCGGTAAGTGCGTGAGTTGGTTTCTTCCCCTCAGCGGCCATTTTGCCCCTCAGCGGATCTCCCGTGAGATTCTGAGTGCCGCTCAGCGGTAAACTGCCGCTGAGCGGCAGTTGCGGCTTCTCCTTTTGCACTTTTTGATGTCTTTTCTGATTTCATCTCTCTCCTTCTTCACTTCTTTCACCAAATTCACCTTAAAACCTGCACAAAAACACTGAAATCAAGCATAAACCTGTCCAGCTCTCTTATTACTGAAAATATGAATAAAAGCATGATTTCAAGCTAGTTTCTAAGTGTTAAAAGTTGCTTTTAGTATCAATTTCAAGCATGAAAATAACAGTTTTTCAACTGTTATCAATCGTATCAAGTAATAAAACAAGGTAAGACCAAGTATAGTTTTCCCAAAGGACTCACGGCCTAGTTTAGCTATATGATTTGTTGATTATTTAAGACTTTAGAAAAAATTGATTGTAGATTTAAATGCAAGATACAGTAATTAAATATGTATGCATGAATTTGATCAATGGAGAAAAACAGAATACAAACACTTCAATGAATTAGATGGATGAGTATGTTGTTGGGGTTATCAATTTCATCTTATCCACTCTCATATACTTTTAGGAATTCATCATTCTTATCATCAATTGCTAATGCCACTCTCTAAATCACCTTGCAAGAAGGCATATCCTTAATTACGAGTTCATACAATTCCTAGCATTCCTAGTAATTAGTTCTTAAAGTGCAGGAGCTTAAAGGCAACCAATATGTTATTGGGAGAAATTCCCCGGATCTAGACTTCCCCGTACGTTCCCGTATCGACAAAATCACTAATCATGGCAATGAATGAGTTAAACAAAGCAAGCAATAAGCAAAGAGGAAAAACCCTAACTAAAGATGAAAGAAAGCATATATCTTAATATAAGACGTTAAAACAAATTCCATATATGAGAGTTTCACAAGACTACATTGATTCCCCAACAACAATACAAGGTTTAGTTCACCATATTCATGGTGAGACTAGATGAACAATAATGAAAGAATGAAAGATAGAACCCTAGAAAGAGGAGGAGGTAGCCTGAGTGATGAGTCGTTATTTCTTGAATTATATTTAGTTTCTTGCACTTAAATAAACCAGGGAATTGTGTTTAATTGCTTGTTATTTCCCCGTTTTTCCGAATTCTGCTTAATTTGGTCGGAAATTTGTAATTGTGCTAATTTGGATTTTCTGAGCTGATTAAGTGCATTTTTTGAAGTGCAGGAAAATTTCGGAAATACATTTTGGGACATCAGGAAGATTGCCAAATAAATTCAAGACTCTCCAGACAAACATTTTAGAATTAATTAAATTGTAATTCAGTAGTTTAGAATTTTTTAATCAACTCTTACAATTTGGGTCAATTTTTGGTAAAGTAGATTAGGCCCAAAAGTAGAGATTAGAGACTTGGACCTAGGGTTTTGTTGTGTGGACCCACAATTATTAAAAACAGCCACACGGCCTTAGGGTAGCCGTCACTGGGTTTTGGCCACGGTTTTACTAGCTTTTCGGCTTTTGGTTTTTGAAAGCTTTTTGGGGGAGAATGGAAGAACTTGGGAGTGTAAAAAAATACACTGTTACAATTTGCAGAATGGAAGAAGCACACTCTGGCATTTTCATTTTGTTTATTTTTTATGCACTTTGATTGAAGCCTTTCTTTACTTCTTGACTGGAAGGAAAAAGGATGCTCATTTTCAATTGGAAGTAACGTTTTCTCTCTTCTCATTGAATGCAAAAGTACCATGCTTGATGCTATGATATTTCTCTCATTAAAGAATGAAGAGTGGTCACGTCAACTCTAGCATTTGAAGAGCACCTTGCATTTATTTTATTTAGTATTAGGGTGGTTGATTTCCTTTGCAACGCTGCACCAAATTGCTTTGAGAATGAAGAGATGGTTAGGTGGGAGTTAGTGGGAAGTCAAGTCCAGCAGCACTCGGTCAGAGAGAATGGGGCGTGAGCATTTTTTTTTTGTGCACATTAGTCATTCATCATTCGGTTGTTGTCCAGCAGGAAAAAGGAGTGTTCTTTCTCCAGAAGATGCTAACGGTGAGTGATTGAAAAAAACTCTTCAAGTAGCTGCTGACACGTCCCGCTGTTGATGATGGGAGGAAGAAAAGCACACGCTGTCACGCCACTACGTCTTTGATGGAGAGCTCCAATGCTAGCACGTTGAGAGAAAAAAAAAAGCTACATTTCATTTTATATTTTTTCTTTAATTCAAATGGAGGGGTGTCACCGAGAAGAGCTGCTGCTGTCACGTCATAAGGGTTTACTCCAAAGTCCATCACGGAAAGAGGATTCACTTCTTTTCATTTTAGAATCACATGTCACGGTCTGATGATAGATATTGAGAAGCATTTTCATTTTCTTTTGAAAAGCACACGGTGCAGTCATTTGGGTTTAGCAATAGAAGGACATTTCATTTGGAGTAGCGTTCCAGCATTATTAGGAGGGACCATGTCACGGTTGGAAGAATTGAATCACGCACATGATCACGACTTTTAAGGGCTCATGAGGTTTTACATTTTGGAAGCTCACGGGTTGCATCCACATCTTTAGGTTCATTACTTTTAATGTTTACCTTACAATATTGCATTTAATGTTTTAGCTTAAGTGTTGCATTTCTATAACTTGAATTGTGTTTGGATATTTATTTATTGCAATGTTCAGTTTAATGTTTTCATGCACTGGAATACCGTCAATCATGTTTAGTTGTGTTTAATTTTCAGATTTAATTCAGTTGTTTCGAATCACAAAAACAATTTCAAAACCCCCCCACTACGTGTTTAGATCTGAGACTAAACCCAATTTGGTCCTTGAGAGACAACCTAGGAGTCACTTCCTAGTACTGTACTGCATTCTTTTATGCACAACTTTTGTTGGGAGGTGCGACCCTCTCATCACTGAGCATCCAAGATCTTCCTTCAAGGGGTGGAAAAGAGAGTGTTTGCTTCGTCTCTGCCAAGGATACAAACCCTAGGACGTCCTAAAGCTTATATATTATTCTAAAATTACAGAAAATTAGGCCCAAGCCCAAAATAGTGCCGCTCAGCGGTAAGTGCGTGAGTTGTTTTTCTCCCCTCAGCGGCCTTTTCACCCCTCAGCGGAGCCAACGTGGGTTCCTGAGTGCCGCTCAGCGGTAAACTGCCGCTGAACGGTAACTTCGACTTCTCCTTTTGCACTTTTTGATGTCTTTTCTGATTCCATTTCTATCCTTCTTCACTTCTTTCACTAAATTCACCTTAAAACCTGCACAAAACACTGAAATCAAGCAAAACCTGTCCAGCTCTCTTATTTATGAAAATATAACCAAAAGCATGATTTCAAGCTAGTTTCTAAGTGTTAAAGGTTGCTTTTAGTATCAATTTTAAGCATGAAAATAACATTTTTTCAACTGTTATCAGGAGGCAACCCAGTGATTTAAGAACTTTTAATTTTTGGTTTGGTGATGTAATTTTGAACTTTTGGGTATTTTTGTTTTTGTTATAATTTTGTTACAGAGATATAGCATCTACTGAAGGATGCTAGGTGGTTAAGTATCCATTGAAGGATACTAGGTTTGTTACATCTACTGATGGGTGTTGGTAAGAAAGTTTTGCACCTACTAATGGGTGTTGGTGGATTTTGGGTCAGGCTCGTGACGTTAAACAAGCGCTACCTGGGAGGCAACCCAGTTGATTGATTATATTTTTGTTTGTTCTGCTGTAGTTGCATAATAGGATTTTGCATGAGTAATCTGAACATGTTATTGCAGGGAGTAAGTGAGAGGCATGGGTAGGAGGCACCTAGGTTAAGCTAGGAAGAAGAAGAGCACTTCCCGAAAGTGCCGCTAAGAGGCAAACTACCGCTGAGCGGTAGTGTCGCAGATTGGGCTTAGGCTGCCCCTAAGCGGAACCCGAGCCCATTAGGGTA
Organism: Vigna umbellata; assembly: GCF_029865625.1. Taxonomy (NCBI): domain Eukaryota; kingdom Viridiplantae; phylum Streptophyta; class Magnoliopsida; order Fabales; family Fabaceae; genus Vigna; species Vigna umbellata. The sequence goes on from NC_142174.1 coordinate 22,407,020, forward strand.
TTTTTATACCCTAAGCTGCGCCTTAGTTTCTCTTTTCAGATTTTTCTCTGCACAAACACTCCTACATACTTTTTCAAAGGTTCTCTACAACTTTTCCCTCATTCCTCTTGAGAAAATCTCTCTTTCACTCATTTTATCACTAGCTTTCCATCTAAGTTTGGGGTAGGAAGAGAGAGCATCATAGCTTGAAAGCATTCTCAGTTCATCTAGCATCTCCACCCAAGTAAGTCAAGCATTTTTCATTCTAGGGTTCTTGAATGTGAATTTGATTGTTAAACCATGAATCTTTAGGGGTTTTGATTTCTATGCATGATTTGATGATTTAATTGAAGTTTGAACCGATTAAACTGAATGATTTTGATCTGAAAAATTGAAAATTGCATGTGGGTGGAGTTAGGACAGGTTAAAATGAAGTTTTCAAAAATCTGCAGAGTCACCGCTCAGGGGTAAATTGCCGCTGAGCGGCACTCTGACAGACATTAGATTTTTGCTGAATTGCGTTCTGGATTGCTGCACTGGTGGCGCAGAGGGGTGATTTTTGACCCTCAGCAGTGGTTTAGCTTCAAAATATGTGTTGTTTGTGTGTTACTAATGAATTACAACAATTTTTGGTGGTTTTGTATTTGTGTTTGATGTAGGAATGGCATCCTCTTCAGGCAAAAGAATAAAGACCATGGCATCCAAAAGAAAAGAAAAGGAACCAGAACAACCCCATTCTAGTAGGTTCCTATCTCGCAAACATGAGAAGCATTTCAAGGTGGTCCAAGATAGGAGGCTACTGATGGGGAGAAAGGTTGGAATGATACCTAACTTTGCTCCTCAATTTGGAGAGCAATTATTAGGGAATGATTGGGGGAAGCTAGCCACATACCCTACACCTGCCAATATAGCTGTGGTGAAAGAATTCTACACTAATGCAAGAAAGATTGGTGATTATCCAGTTGAGAATTACCTTGGCTATGTCAGAGGCCATGCTATTAGGTATGATCCTGATTCCATCAACAACTTCTTGGATACTGTGTGGGCTGGTGAGCAGTGCCAGTTTGCTCTCTGTATGGAAGAAGCCGCTGATTTTGATGATGTGGAGAGAGTTTTATGTGTACCTTTAGGACATTTTCAGAGGAATAGAACTGGCGTTGTGGTAAACATTAGGAGAACTGACTTGACTCCTCTTGCAAAGTATTGGATGGCATTTTCTCATGCCAACATTCAGCCATGTTCTCATGTGTCAAACATTACTCTTAGCAGGGCACTCCTCCTTTACTGTGCAATCAGGAACTTGAATGTCAATATTGGACAGGTAATAGTTGATGAGATAAGGGTGTGTGCTAACACAACAAACAACAAAGCACCCTTAGGACATCCGTCTTTAATCACACACCTTTGCAAGATAGCTGGGGTGGATACTTCATCTCCACCCTTTGAAAGGCCAAGGAAAGCAATTGATGAGGCTTATTATAGACAATATTGTGGAGGTGATGAAGCAGCTCAACCAGTTCCACCACGCCGTACTCGCAGAGAAAGAGGGCAAGCATAGAGTCGGGCATCTGCTGAAACACATGAAGCAGAACCTTTTCAAATGAGGGTGATGAGAGGGTCGCACCTCTCACAAAAGTTGTGCATAAAAGAATGCAGTATAGTACTAGGAAGTGACTCCTAGGTCGTCTCTCAAGGACCAAATTGTGGCTCGAGTCTTAAGTCAAACACGTAGTGGGGGGGTTTGTGAAAGTGTTTTTGTGATTGTAAATGAACTAAATTAAAACTGGAAATTAAATACAACAAAACATAATTAAAAGCATTAAAATGCATGAACACATTAAAGTAAACAATTCAATAGGTAAATATCCAAACGCAATTAAAGCTATTAAAATATAAACAATCAAATGCACACGGCTGGAATAAAACTTCAATTAAAAGAGTAATGCTTAACTAATAAATTAATTGAACACTACAACAATTCTTGGAAAACTCACAACAGAAAAATGAAATGCATCATTCATCACAGAAACGATATTAAAAACGTTTGAAGAGTGAAAATAAAATGAATTCGTATGCATCTTTCCAAGCTGAATGCATCCCATTATATAATATCCAATCCGTTTCAGTGCATATACTTGAGCTAATAGAAAGAAAATAAAACCTATGGATGCTAACCCCTAGTGGACATAACCTACTGAAGACCGTGCTCTCCTAAAAGAAAGAAAGAAACACCGTGCACATCTTTTTTTTTCCAACGCAAGAGTTAATTTTCTTCTTCCATCCAATGCAATGTTTAGCTAAAGAAAATTAATGCTCATTGTGCTCATCTGTCACTGCATATTCACCACGGCAAAAAATATAAAGAAAAGTAATGATGCACATTGAAAAACGTGAATGATGATTCATTGAATTTAACTTCCAAACCTGCAGCTCCTTCACTTTTTGTAATTCTTAACAACTGGAATGTAAAAATCATTCTCATCCAAGCATGATTACAATATATAAAAGAAAACTTTTATGCACGTAACATCTCCTGCCAGCAGCCATGTCACCGTTTGCTTTACTTTCTTTTCATTCCCAAGGACATCAAAATAAAAACATAAACATCACTTCATTCCTCCCTCAACAGCGTGAACATTGAAGCATAGAAGCACTAAAAGGCTTCAATCAAAGATGCATATAAACCCAAAATGAAAAAGGCAAGAGTGAATAATAATTTAAGAACTCATCCTCCGAGAAAAACAAATGTGCCAGAATATTTTCCTCCAAAATCCAAAACAATGTTCAAAGCAAAGAAGAGTGTGCTGGCCGGTTGTATTCAAAATAAAGAAAACTGAATAATAAACATGGAAGACACAAAATAATGAACCAAGCATATCCTTCTTTTTCTAAACAAAGTAAAATGATAAAAATTCATTCCCTACTGGACGCAACTCTTCAGCCGTAGCCCTCTATCATCTGCGTCCCTCCCCTGCGTTGTCACTTGCTTCTTTTTAAACTAAAAATGAACTTCTCCTCTCTAGGTTGCGGCTGGAGCTTGTCTTCACTCTGGACCGTGGGCGTGGAAACTGGACTGAGAGGAAGCTCCTGGACGCTGCTGTGTTGGACCGAAAGTGCCTCTCAATCCAATTGCTGGACAGCGTGTTGTCTTCTGTGTGGTGTTGCTGGATGCACCTTCTAATCTCTCTAAGCTTCTTCGTGCACCCCCTTCATTTCTCGTGGACGCGTGCTGCTGAATGGAAGAAGGTATGGGCCGTGTTGCTTTACTTGACACAATCAATTGTCCATGGGCCAATCTTCCAAAACCGTGAGCTTTGAAGAATAAAAGCTGCAACATGTTCTGCAACACACCATTTACCATTGAAAATCCAAAACCTTTTCCTTTCCATGTGGATGTGGGCCATGCCAAAATGAATGAATAAAACCGTGAGCACTTGCAAAGTGGTCCCCTCCATCATTTCACTTCAAGTCTTTGGTGATTTCCTACGTGAATTGTTATTGTCTTCAAAAATTCTTGAGAAAACCGTGGACACTACTTGGAAAGTGGTGGAAACGTAGATGCTTCTCATGATTTGCCAATAATGAATTTTCCAATGGGTCCTAGCCGTGTGCAATTGAATGAGTAGAGATGTTGGTGCCTTTCTTATTCAATTGATGAAACCGTAACATCCCAACAGAAAAATTAAGCCCTTCTTCCAAAACGGATCAGCACATCTTTATCTGAATAAAGCGTAGCTTCTTCCAAGTAAAATAGGACAGTGTGCAGATGAATATTCTTCCAAATGTCTCAAATATTATCCAACAATTTTCCCCTGCAATTAATAATGCAAATAATTAGCTCAGATAATTCAAATTAGTTAAAATAAGAATTTCCGATCAAATTAAGCACAATTAGGAAAAATGGGAAAATACTGGACATTTAAGCACAATTCCCTAATTAAATTCGGTACAATAAGCTAAGTGAAATTGAGAAAATATTGACTCATCAGAGGGACATGTACATGTCTCTTATAGGTGCACAGTTACAGTCTATCCACAGAGGGCAGGTGGCTATTGTAGAGATGATTGTTGGAATGTATGATACACCTCCAGCACACAGGTGGACTATGGAGGAGTTTCATAATGTGGTAGCTTGGCCAGAAGAGCAGGTACAAGGAGACAAAGCTGAAGCAGCTGAAGCTTCAGCTATGGAGATGGAAGAAGATGATATTAAAGCTGATGATGATGATGCATTTGAGGATGCGGAAGATGAGGAAGAAGAGGAGGATACAGATGACAGCTCAGATTGATGAGGAGCTGAGATAGCATTTACTGATGAATGTTATCATAACTAGAGCAGGACTTATGCTTTTGTTTGGTTTTGTGTTCTGGACTTACTTATGTTTTTAGAATAGGGTTTGATGTACTCAATTAAAAACTTTGTCTGTTATGATGGTTTGCTTGTGATTGTGATTGCTTGATAAAGTAATGCTTGATGATGCTTTGATATAGATTGATGTTGAGATGTGCACATTATATGTTTATACAGGTGATTCACAAGCTTTGTGAACAAATGTATGATGTTGTGATTGTGATTGAGATATTAAGCAGGATGTTTATGTCAAATGTGAATGAGCTTATGTGTGAGGTTTTAAGCTCCAGAGTTTGTGTGAATGAATGTTATTCTTTGGAAGCATGAATGACTTTGCCCAGGTTTTCTATGATTGAATCAATTGCTTGTTTGCATCATATGATCAAGGCCATTTGTTGGTAACCCTTATATTAGCCAATTTCATGATTAGCCACTAAAAGAGAACACTTTGTGTTCTATCCTTTGAACCCTTAGCCTTGAACATGATTTGAAAACCCTTGTTGAAAAGCTTTACCTTGAGTTAAGTAGAAAATATTTTGTGGTATTGATAAATGTTCAAGTTTGGGGTTGTTGGAAAATAGAAAAGGAAATTGAAAGCATTGAGCTAAGTGCTAAGAAATAAGAATATGAAAAGAAAGAGAAAAAGAGAAAGAAAAGAAAAGAAAAAGCAAAGCTCAATGCAAAAGAAAGTTGGGAATAAATAAGAATGATGGTGTTTAGATGTTTCTCTTAACTCAAGGGTTTTGTGATCTAGAAAAACCAATTTTCTTGTTAGCCCAGCCACGTTATAAGCCATAGAAAAGTCCTTGTGATGATGCTTGCTGGTAAGTGTTTTTGATTGTGGTTAAATGAAAGGCAAAGACAATTCATGTGACATTGTGATAGTAGAGTGAATGAGTGATTACCTCTTATACGCTTGTGTGTTTGAGTGAAACACTTTACCTAGTGAGGAAATATTCATTAAGCACATGAACATCCATGTTTAGTTGATTGATCATTCATGAAAAATAGCATTTGTTGGATATTTTATGCAGGTTTTAAGGTGAATTTGGTGAAAGAAGTGAAGAAGGATAGAGATGGAATCAGAAAAGACATAAAAAAGTGCAAAAGGAGAAGCCGTAATTACCGCTCAGCGGCAGTTTACCGCTGAGCGGCACTCAAAAACCCACGTTGGCTCCGCTGAGGAGTGAAAAGGCCGCTGAGGGGAGAAAAACAACTCACGCACTTACCGCTGAGCGGTAGTTTACCGTTGAGCAGCACTATTTTGGGCTTGGGCCTAATTTTCTGTAATTTTAGAATAGTATATAAGCTTTAGAACGTTCTACGGTTTGTATCTTTGGCAGAGCCGAAGCAAACACTCTCTTTTCCACCCCTTGAAGGAAGATCTTGGATGCTCAGGCTACCTTCTCCTCTTTCTAGGGTTTTATCTTTCTTTCATTCATTATTGTTTATCTAGTTTCACCATGAATATGGTGAACTAAACCTTGTATTGTTGTTGGGGAATCAATGTAGTCTCGTGAAACTCTCATATATGGAATTTGTTTTAACGTCTTATATTAAGATATATGCTTTCTTTCATCTTTAGTTAGGGTTTTTCCTCTTTGCTTATTGCTTGCTTTGTTTAACTCATTCATTGCCATGATTATTGATTTTGTCGATACCGGAACGTACGGGGAAGTCTAGATCCGGGGAATTTCTCCCAATAGCATATTGGTTGCCTTTAAGCTCCTGCACTTCAGAACTAATTACTAGGAATGCTAGGAATTGTATGAACTCGTAATTAAGGATAGGCCTTCTTGCAAAGTGATTTAGAGAGTGGCATTAGCATTGATGATAAGAATGATGAATTCCTAAAAATATATGAGAGTTGATAAGATGAAATTGATAACCCCAACAACATACTCATTCATCTAATTCATTGAAGTGTTTGTATTCTGTTTTTCTCCATTGATCAAATTCATGCATACATATTTAATTATTGTCTCTTGCATTTAAACCTACAATCAATTTGTTCTTAAGTCTTAAATAATCAACAAATCATATAGCTAAACTAGGTCGTGAGTCCTTTGGGAGAACGATACTTGGTCTTACCTTGTTTTATTACTTGATACGATTCGGTCACACTTGCCGATTGTTAAAAAAGTTTGTGGCGTCGTTTTTCGGTGTTCATAAATTTGTCATCAGGAAGCAGTACATGCATCATTGACATTCATATCAGATCAACAAAAGGTTATTCACATGCCCTTTTTTCCTAAAAACATATTAAACCTTTTCATTATTATTGATATGAGACCTTTAACAACACTGTCAATTTGAAATTACAGGGCTTAATGCAAGCTTTTGAAGATGTGCTCCTACAGTTGATCATCGGTTTTGTGTTAGGCACCTTGACGTAAATTTCAGGAAAAATTCCCTTCAAAGCAGCTAAAGCGGATGATGTGGAAGGCAGCTACAACAACTCATTCACAAGTCTGGGAAACCGAAATGAGAAAATTAAAGAAAGTCAATCTCGAGGCCTTCAAATACCTTATAAAAATTCCTCCCAGGTATGATGATATTTCCTAATCTCTTGAAATGTGATTCAATTCATAGTTGTGGAAGTGGCAGATTCAAATACCCATATTTCCTAATCTCTTGAAATGTAGATATTGGTCACGATCAAGGTTTACCACCAATGCTAAGTGTGATACTTTGGTAAACAACATGTCAGAGGCATTCAATAGTGCATTGCTGCATACAAGGTCAAAGCCAATCATAACTATGTTGGAGGATATCCGCCTTTATTTGATGAACAGATGGGCAACAAACCGAACAAAAATAGCCTCATTGTCTGGGGTGATTGATGGACAAATTTATGAACACCAAATTATGATGTCACAAACTTGTTTTCAATCGGCAAGTATGACCGAATCGTTCAAGTAATAAAACTTGGTAAGACCAAGTATCGTTCTTCCCAAAGGACTCACGGCCTAGTTTAGTTATGTGATTTCTTAATTAACTAAGACTTACAAACGAATTAATTGGGGTTTAAAATGCAAGACAGAAAATAAACATGTATGCATGAATTGTGATCAATGGCAAAAAGCAAAAGATAAACACTTTCAATGAAAATTATGTATGGATATGTTGTTGGGGTTCAATTTCATCTTATCCACTCTCATATATTTTAGGAATTCAACGATCAAATCACCATTGTTAATGCCACTCTCTAATGTACCTTTCCAGAAGGCTTCTCCCTAATCACGAGTTCATACAATTCCTAGCATTCCTAATGATTAGTTCATAAGTACAGGAGCTTAACGACAACCAATATAAAATTGGGAGAAATTCCCCGGATCTAGACTTCCCCGTACGTTCCCGTATCGACAAAACCAATAATCATGCATCGAATGAGTTAAACCATGCAAGCATTAAACAAAGAGGAAAAACCCTAACTAATGATGAAAGAAAGCATAAGTCTTAATTAAAAGATGTAAAAACAGATTCCATATATGAGAGTTTCACAAGACTACATTGATTCCCCAACAAACATAAAGAGTTTAGTTCACCATATTCATGGTGAACCTATATGAATAACAATGAAAGAATGAAAGAGATAGAAAAACCCGAGAAAGAGAAGAGGAGAGCTGTCACCATCTCCCAATCTACCCCAAGGGGTGGAAGAGAGAGTGTTTGCTTCGTTCCAGCCAAAGATGCCTAACCCTAGGAAACCCTAAAGCTTATGTATCATTCGTAAATTACAAAAAGTCAAGTCCAAGCCCATTAAAGTGCCGCTCAGCGGTAAACTACCGCTCAGCGGTGATTGCGTGACTTGTTTTCTCCCCTCAGCGGCCATTTTGCCCCTCAGCGGATCTCCCGTGACTTCCAGAGTACCGCTCAGCGGTGAGTGCGTGACTTGTTTTCTCCCCTCAGCGGCCATTTTGCCCCTCAGCGGACCTCCCGCAAACTCCTGAGTGCCGCTCAGCGGTAAACTGCCGCTGAGCGGTGACTTCGGCTTCTCCTTTTGCACTTTTTATTGTCTTTTCTGTTTTCATCTCTCTCCTTCTTCACTTCTTTTACCAAATTCACCTTAAAACCTGCACAAAAACACTGAAATCAAGCATAAACCTGTCCAGCTCTCTTATTTCCAAAAATATACAGAAAAGCATTTTTTCAAGCTAGTTTCTAAGTGTAAAGGTTGCTTTTAATGTCAATTTTAATCATGAAAATAACAGTTTTTCAACTGTTATCAGTGATTTGTCCAAAAATCAAGAGTAGACTTAATAAGGAGTACCAGCTAACCAAATTTTGGATTCCTAGGTAACCATAATATATTTTCATTTATCATGTGTTAAACAGTTTAAGTGTATGTGTACTTTCTGAATTTTAATTGTGTTTTTTCAGCTGGTCAGCACTGCAGCTGTTTGAAGTTCGTCATGTGTCCCAAGCTGGCGACAAGTTTATAGTTGATATAGACAAGGTTGAATGCACATGCAGGAAATAGGCTATCTCGAGCATTCCATGTTGTCATGCGTTGGCTGTTATGAAGTTTCTGAGTTTAGATGCAGATGACTTCATTCCTGTTTGCTTTAGGAAGTCAACATACGAAGAAATGTACTCTTCCATTGTGTATCCAATTAATGGTCAGAATATGTGGGAAATTACCCCATATAATGATGTGCTCCCTCCAAAAAAGAGAATATTGCTGGGAAGGCCCAAGAAGAAACGAAGGTTGCAAGAATGGGAGTTAGTCAGGGACGAAACAAGAATGAGGAAGGGTGGTATACATAAAAGATGTGGCATTTGTAAGGAGCTGGGTCACAACAGAACTTCTTGCCAGAAATCAACCCAAGATGGTGAAGTCAACCCTGACCAAACACAACAAAGCAACCCAACAAATGAAGAAAACATACCATCATCAAATCAGCCTTAAGCAAGCAAGCTACAACCAATTCTGATGTTTACTGGCACAATGCAGCTGTCGCTTTTTGTACCTTGTAATGATGTAAAAAAATTGTGATGTTGAACCTTTTCTGATTAATACCAGTTTGCTGTAATGTGAACTTTGCTTTTATGGAATGTTATCTTTGCTTTTATGGAATGATTCATACTAGTTTGTTGTAAGCTTTTGTTATTTAAGAAGTTTTGTCTTTAGCTTCCTGTGTTTGTAGTGATTACTTCTTTAAGAAGTTTTTTTATCTCTGTGTTTGCAACACAAGGAATAACTCAGGGTTAATGGGATGACCTGATGACTGTAATTTAAAATGTCAGCAGCTCATAACTCAAAGCTATCAAATGTGAAGCTGAAGCCAATAGTATCTCAACAATCTATCTGTGGTCTGAACAGGATAACAATGCTGTAATTTAGCATTATAACAATGAAACTGCTTATTCTATAAATTGAAACTGCTTATTCTACAAAGATGATTTAGCATTATATGGACTGAATTTATATGGACTATATACATTCAGCAGTAATTTAGCAGTAATTTTGTACACAATATAAAGATAATTTATAAAATAATTTAGCAGTAATTTATAAAGTAATTTATATGGACTGAATTTATATGGACTGTATAATTCAGCATTATATGGACTCTATAAAGATAATTTAGCAGTAATTTTGTACACAATATATGGACTGAATTTATAACAACTCTTCCATTTCATTCATTTCATTAATTTCATTACAACAGACCAAACCTACAACAAAGTTACAAGAAATCATCATTTCCTCATCAACATTGAAACTAAAACTATTTGTATTACACATAAAACAGACACCAACAACATCACCACCTTCATCCACTTTTGAACAATGAAAACTTATTTTTGTAAATTCACTATCATTTTCCTAGTACTATCCATGTCTTCACTCTTCACCAATGTTTCTTTCTTTCCTTCAGTGTTGAACAAGCTTCCCCTTTCGTCACCACCAATATCATTGCACCATTTGAAGAAGTTGCAACCACTTTCTTCACCACCATTCTGTAAAGACAACATTCAACTTAATTAGGGAGTACCACCTTCTTCTCACAAACAGTACCAGAACTTAATTAGGTTGAGTTCAATCTAACATACCTTATACTTGGAGCATCCCCAAAATTGCTTGCCCCGATTCTTCGTAGTTTTGGCAGTTCTCATCACACAATATTGACCACAGTAGCAAATCGGTGAAGGCGTACCATTTTCCTTCCGTCTGGCACTGCAACTCGATGTAGCAAGACTGCTCCTTCGACATTCCCTTCGAACAACAACAACCACAAGCATTACACCCAGCCGCGTCGCAGAACTACAAGCTCGATGATGGACAAATTTATGAACACCAAAATATGATGTCACAAACTTGTTTTTCAATCGGCAAGTATGACCGAATCGTTCAAGTAATAAACTTGGTAAGACCAAGTATCGTTCTTCCCAAAGGACTCACGGCCTAGTTTAGTTGTGTGGTTTATTGATTAGCTAAGACTTAAAGACGAAATATTTGGATTTTTATATGCAAAAGACGAAAATTAAATATGTATGCATGAAGTTTTGATCAATGGGAAAAAGCAAAAGATAAACACTTTCAATGAAATATGAATATGTTGTTGGGGGTCAATTTCATCTTATCCACTCTCATATACTTTAGGAATTCAACATTCAAATCATCATTGTTAATGCCACTCTCTAAAATACCTTTCAAGAAGGCTTCTCTCTAATCACGAGTTCATACAATTCCTAGCATTCCTAATGATTAGTTCATAAGTGCAGGAGATAAACGACAACCAATATAATATTGGGAGAAATTCCCCGGATCTAGACTTCCCCGTACGCGCCCGTATCGACAAAACCAATAATCATGCATCGAATGAGTTAAACAATGCAAGCATTACGCAAAGAGGAAAAACCCTAACTAATGATGAAAGAAAGCATATATCTTAAATAAAAGATGTAAAAACAAATTCCATATATGAGAGCTTCAAAAGATTACATTGATTCCCCAACAAACATACAGAGTTTAGTTCACCATATTCATGGTGAACCTAGATGAATAACAATGAAAGAATGAAAGATAAAACCCTAAAAAGGTGAAGAGGAAGCCTCAGCATCCATGATCCTCCTTCAAAGGGGTTGAAGAGAGAGTGTTTGCTTCATTCCAGCCAAAGATACCTAACCCTAGGAAACCCTAAAGCTTATATATTATTCGTAAATTACAGAAAATTAGGTCCAAGCCCATAAAAGTTCTGCTCAGCGGTAAGTGCGTGAGACGTTTCTTCCCCTCAGCGACCATTTTGCCCCTCAGCGGATCTCCCGTAAGCTCCTGAGTGCCGCTCAGCGGAAAACTGCCGCTCAGCGGTGACTTCGGCTTCTCTTTTTGCACTTTTTGATGTCTTTTCTGATTCCATCTCTCACCTTCTTCACTTCTTTCACCAAATTCACCTTAAAACCTGCACAAAAACACTGAAATCAAGCATAAACCTGTCCAGCTCTCTTATTTCTGAAAATATGAAGAAAAGCATGATTTCAAGCTAGTTTCTAAGTGTAAAGGTTGCTTTTAGTGTCAATTTTAATCATGAAAATAACAGTTTTTCAACTGTTATCACAACCCCAAACTTAGAACTTTGCTTGTCCTCAAGCAAACAAGATGTAACTCACTCTTCAACCTATTCATATGATGGTTCACTCATTCAAAAATCCTCTTTTTAGATAAGTAAAAACTTCAATCAAACTTATGACCAAGAGTTCAATCAAGATGTGCACATGCTTTAGTGTTTCACAAAGTCAGTTAATACCCAACAAATACTCTTTTTCATGAATGACCAATCAATTAAGCATGGATGTTCATGTGCTAATGGAATATTTCCTCACTAGGTAAAGTATTTCACTCAACACACAAGTGTATAAAAGGTGATCACTCATTCACTCTACTATCACAATGTCACATGAATCAACTTTGCCTTTAATTTTACCACAATCAAAAACATTCACAAGCATGCATCATCACAAGGACTTTTCAATGGCTTATAATGTGGCTGGGCTAACAAGAAAATTGGTTTTTCTAGATCGCAAAATCCTTGAATTAAGACAATCATAACACACAATTGCTTTACTTCTTTTTCTTTTCTTTTCTTTTTCTTTGCCTATACTTCCTTTTTGGCTCTTAGCTCAATGCTTTTCCTTTTTCATGTTTTCCCAACAACCCCAAACTTGAACATTTATCAATACCACACAAGATCTTCTACTTAACTCAAGGTAAAGATTTTCAATCAAGGGTTTCAGTGTATGTTCAAGGCTAAGGGTTCAAAGGATAGAACAATAAGTGTTCTCTTTTAGTGGGCTAACTTTATGAATTTGGCCAATAAAAAGGGTTTCAACAAACGGCCTTGATCATATGATGCAAAACAAGCAATTGATTCAATCATAGAAAACCTGGGCAAAGTCATTCATGCTTTCAAAGTAATAGTATTTAACAATAACAACTCTGGAGCTCAAAACCTCACATATAAGCTCATTCACATTTGACATACACATCCTGCTTAATTTCACAATCACAATCATGATATCCTGCATTTGTTCACAAAGTTTGTGAATCACCTGTATAAGCATTTTAATGTGCACATCATCTCAACATCAATCAATCAATAAGCATCATTCAGCATTACTTATCACACAATCACAGTTAATAACGAACCATCATAACAAACCAGGTGTTCAATAGAGTACATCAAACTCTAATCTAAAAACATACAATACTTACAGAATACTGGGTTGCCTCCCAGTAAGCGCTTGTTTAACGTCACGAGCTTGACCCAAACTTTCAAGGATCAACCAACAACATCATTGTGGAAAATTGTTGCACCTCTCCCCCTAGATAGGGTTTGAGACGTTGACCATTCACCACCCAACTTCTCTGTGGATCATCAGCAGTTGGATTAAATATTTCAATTGCTCCATGCGGATGCACTTCTTTTATCACATATGGTCCTGACCATTTTGACTTCAGCTTCCCAGGAAATATCTTCAATCTTGAATTGAACAATAGTACCTGTTGTCCTGGATTGAAAACTCTATTCACCAACTTCCTGTCATGATAAAATTTAATTTTGTCTTTGTAAGCCTTGGATGAATCATATGCATGTAATCGCATTTCTTCAAGCTCCAAAATCTGCCGTCTGCGTGTGCATTGAGTTTCATAAGGATCAAAATTCAAGAATTTCAAAGCCCATAATGCTCTATGCTCCAATTCTACTGGCAAATGGCATGCTTTCCCATAGACTAATTGAAATGGTGATAATCCCATAGACGTCTTCATTGCTGTCCTATAAGCCCAAAGAGCATCATCCAATTTGAGAGACCAATCCTTTCTTGATGAAGTCACTGTTTTTTCCAGGATCCTTTTTATCTCCCTGTTAGACACCTCAGCTTGTCCATTAGTTTGTGGATGATAAGGTGCAGCTACCTTATGTTTTACTCCATAGTGTTTGAGTACTTTCTCTAGCTGATAATTGCAAAAATGAGATCCTCCATCACTGATCAACACTCTTGGAGTGCCGAAACGTGAGAATATCTGCCTCTTCAAGAATTTAATTACCGTGCTAGCATCATTTTTAGGACAAGCTAATGCTTCCACCCATTTACTCACATAATCTACTGCTACCAGAATATATTCATTGTTGAAAAATGGAGGGAAGGGTCCAACAAAATCAATACCCCAACAATCAAAAACCTCAACCTCTAAAATACCTTGTAAAGGCATCTCATGATGTTTAGTGATTGTCCCTGCTCTTTGACATTTATCACAATTTCTAGCATGATTATGGGCATCTTTAAACAAAGTTGGCCAATAAAATCCTGATTGAAGAACTTTTGCTGCTGTTCTTTCTCCATTAAAATGTCCTCCATAAGGTGAATCATGACAATGCCAGAGAATTCCTTCTGCTTCTTCATTTGTAACACATCTCCTCAGAAGATTATCTGCTCCAATTTTGAACAAATAAGGATCATCCCAAACAAACTGCTTGGCATCATGCAAAAATTTCTTTCGTTGTTGCCAAGTTAAGTCTTCTGGCGTGACCCTTGCAGCTTTGAAATTAGCCATATCAGCAAACCAGGGTCTCTGCTGAATATACATGAGTGATTCATCTGAAAAAGATTCCCAGATTTCAGACTCCTTGCTAGTTACCTCATTGTTGACTAACCGTGACAAATGATCAGCAATTAAGTTTTCACTTCCTTTCTTATCACGGATGTCTACATCAAATTCTTGCAATAGTAATACACATCTAATCAGACGTGGCTTAGAATCTGGTTTTGTCAACAAATATTTGATAGCTGCATGATCTGTATAGACACTCACCTTGGACCCAATAAGATAAGGTCTAAATTTCTCTAGAGCATACACAATAGCAAGAAATTCTTTCTCTGTGGTAGCATAATTCAATTGAGCATCATTCAGAACTTTGCTAGCATAATAAATTGGATGAAATTTTTGTTCTTTCCGCTGGCCAAGGACAACTCCTATTGCATAATCACTTGCATCACACATTAATTCAAAATTTTGATTCCAATCTGGCGCTACAATTACTGGAGCTGACACTAACTTCTTCTTCAATGTATCAAAAGCTTTCAGACATTCTTCATTCATTACAAAAGGCGCATCCTTCATCAAAAGATTACTCAATGGTTTAGCAATTTTTGAGAAATCTTTGATGAATCTTCTATAAAACCTAGCATGACCAAGAAAACTTCTAATCCCCTTTACATTTGTTGGTGGAGGTAGTTTCTCAATGACTTCTACTTTAGCTTTGTCTACCTCAATTCCTTTAGCAGAAATTTTATGCCCCAATACAATTCCTTCAGTTACCATGAAATGACATTTCTCCCAATTAAGAACAAGATTTGTCTGAACACATCTTTTGAGGACAGTGTTCAAATTAGCCAAACATCTTTGGAAAGAATCTCCAAAAACTGAGAAATCATCCATGAATACTTCAATGCATTTTTCTAAGAGATCTGCAAAAATTGCCTGCATACACCTATGAAACGTAGCTGGAGCATTACATAATCCAAAAGGCATCTTTCTATATGCAAAGATACCAAAAGGACAAGTAAAAGTCGTCTTCTCCTGGTCTTTTGGATCTACCACAATTTGATTGTGTCAACACTCAATTTTGTCCGGGTTGTAAAAAAATTCTATTTTTATTGGTTATTTATTATTTTCCTTTTTATTATTTTACCTTTTTGTTTTATTCTATTTTTATGTATTTAGATTTTTTGTTTTTAATTCAATTTCTATTTTTCTTATTTTCAATTTGTTTTAATAGAGTTAATTAATCAAAATAATTAAAAAATTGAAAAAATAAAATTAAAATTGAAAACAATTAAAAAATAAAATAAAAATTAAAAAAAAGGGGGAAATAGAAAAAGAAAAAAAAAACGTGGAAAAGGGGATGCGAGGACGTGTCTGGAAGGGGGGGACAAGGTCGTTACAAGGAATATTTTCCAAGATTTTAGGAGGGGGATTTTGGTTGGGATCAGAGGGAGAAAAAGGAGGTTTTGAGAGCTCGGTTGATTATCTTGGATCATCCATCGCTGAGGAATTTTGGACCATTTTTTCTGCACCGGCAGAGAACGAAGAACGCCAGCTACAAAGGTGAGAGATCATCGGAGACGAAGCAGAAAAGGCAAGCAGAGCTACAAGAGGTAAGCACTCACTCGTGTGGATGTAATCATGTAAGTTTGCTGCATTATGCTTCATTTTTATGCTTGAAGTCACCTTGCTTGAATATGTATCGTGGTAGGAGTCTTCCCCTTTCTCTATTCTACATTCTCACTGAAAATTTTCATCACCTTTCTCTAAGAACCCCTGCACATTGGAGCTCTGAAAATCCCTTTGGTGTCAATCCATTTCAAAATACTTGAGCATCACGAGTTCTCCCAATTTCAACATTCTTTAATGCCTCTGTTCACCCCCCAACCAACAACAAGATTGAACCATTAAGCAGAAATTCATACACAACCTATAATTCCTTTCCTCTGCAAGAAGAAGAAACAACCACCACACTGGTCTCACATAGCCAAAAAGCTCCAACTCACTCACTTCCGAGCCTCCACTAGGCTCCCATCATCATCTCGCCAACCCATTTTTACGTATGATCTTCCTAGAGTTAGTAGAGATCTCACACAGAGCACCGCGAAGAGTCATCCCAGGTAGTGCGTTTTCGTCATTCACGAGAAGGGAAAGAGAGAGTTGAACGCCGCAACCGGCGGTAGCTCCGGTGGAGTGTGGTGTCGCTGGCGACGTCGAGACTAATAGAAGGTGGTGTCGCGGTGGCTGGTTCGAAGGCATAGTAGTGCATATGCGAAGGAGGTGGGGAAGCAGAGCTTGGCCGCTGTTAATGGCGCTACGATGTTGAGTTCCGGCGGCCTGGGCTGTGAGGGAGGTGGCCGAAGAGGTAGACGGAGATGCGGCGCGGGGAGGTAAACCCGTCCCTGGGTTGGCGTTTTCGAAGTGAGGAGTTCAGGTTGTCACCGGCGAGGCCAAGTCGTGGTCTTGGCAGAGGTGGCGGTGGCTGGTTCCAGCCGGGTTGGCGGCAGCGTGCTTCCCAGATTTAGGGTTTTCCTGGTCAGAGAGAAAGAAACTTGGGTCCATGGAGAGTGTGTGAGATACGAAAGGGAGCTTACGGAGGGTGTTGGGTCTGAGTGGGTGAGGAGTGAGAATGAGGATGAATCTCTGAACCCCTAGGAAATTCTAGGTTAGAAGCATTGGACTGGGCCAAGCCCAGAAATGAACGTACGTCTAGGAAGCTTTGGCCTTTTTCGAACGTTCGTCATCCCTCCTCATCTTCCCAACGAACGCTCGTCCATAACGAGCGTTCGTCATCCAGCCTAATCTGCCCAACGAACGCTCGTCCCAAACGAGCGCTCGTCATTCGTTAACCATCCAGCCCATATCCTCCCAACGAACGCTCGTTAATAACGAGCGTTCATCATCCAGCCTCATCTTCCCAACTAACGCTCGTCCAAACGAGCGCTCGTCGTTCATCATCCAGCCTCATCTTCCCAACGAACGCTCGTCCAGACGAGCGCTCGTCGTTCGTCATCCCGCCTCATCATCCCAACGAACGCTCGTCCATAACGAGTATGCGTCATCCAACCTCATTTTCCTAACGAACGCTTGTCCCAAACGAGCGCTCGTCATTTGGCCTCCACTCACCTCATCTACCCAACGAACGCTCATCCCCAGCGAGCGTTCGTAGACTAGCCTCCTCTTCTCAGCGTCCGTTCACTATCTTTACCAATGAGCGCTCGTTATTTTGCTTTCGATCCAAGCGCTCGTTATTTTGCTTTCGTTCAAAACGTCCGTTCGCCACATTTCTTGAATGAGCGCTCGTTATCAAGCTTTCGTTCCAAGCGTTCGTTCGCCATTTCCACAACGAGCGCTCGTCATTCAGCCTTCGTTCCCAATGCCCGTTTGTAATTTCAACAACGTCCGTTCGTTTTGTCTCTTAACGAACGTTCGTTTCTTGCACCGAACGTTCGTCGTTTCAGTGCACATTTTTAAACGTCCGTCCGTTATGTTCCCCAATGGACGTTCGTCCTCTCCCCCAACGAACGTTCGTTCCTTACCTAACGAACGCTCGTTATTCTGATACTGTCCCCAACGTTCGTTCAACCTCTCCCATTTCTTTTTTTGTTTGTTTATTTTATTTTTCTTTATTGTCTTATTTTATTCTATTTATTTATTTTAAATATCTACTTATTTTAAAATATATATTTAATAATACAATATTTATAGTTTAATAAAAAAATTACAAAAATATTTTAAAGGTTTAAGCACACGTGTGACCGCTCGCGTCGTCCTTGTGCTAAAAACCTTTTCTTCTTTTCTTAAATAAAATTTCAAAAATATGTTTTAAAGGTTTAAGCGCACGTGTGACCGCTCGCGTCGTCCTTGTGCTAAAAACCTTTTCTTCTTTTCTTAAATAAAATTTCAAAAATATGTTTTAAAAGTTTAAGCACACGTGTGACCGCTCGTGTCGTCCTTGTGCTAAAAACCTCTTCTTCTTCCTTAAATAAATTTACAAAAAGTATACGTTTTGAAGGTTAAGCACACGTGTGACCGCTCGCGTCGTCCTTGTGCTAAAAACCTTTTCTTCTTCTTAAATAAAATTTCAAAAATATGTTTTGAAGGTTGAACACTCGTGTGATCGCTCGCATCGTCCTAGTGTTCAATACCTTTCTCTCTTATTTATGTAATATTAAACGAGGGTATGAGTGCTCGTGCGATCGTCCGCATCAGCCTAGCACTCAATACTCTCGAATCTTCCTAAATAAGTAAATAACGGTATGAGTACTCGTGTGATCGTTCGCATCGGCCTAGTGCTTAATATCGTTATCTCTCTTTTCAAAAATAATTAAAAATATTTAAATATCATTTTAAAGGTATGAATACTCGTGCGACCGTTCGCGTCGGCCTAGTACTCATTACCTTCTTTTTCTCGAAAATATTAAAAACATAAAAATCTCCAAAAATTAAAAACATCTGCTTTTCAAACAAACAAACAGTCTTTCAAGCTAGAACTACGTAACCCTGATTTCTCATTTTGAATGAGAATACGTAGGAGCAAGGTCAATCCTTGTCGGGCCCAAAAAACTAAAAAATATGTTTTGTTTATTTAGAATTTTATTTTAGGGGATAATTAAACATTTTGAAAACCACATCATATTCGCGCATTTAGTTAAAGGTACTGCCTTAGGGCAGGCGTTGTGGGGTGCTAACACCTTCCCCACGCGTAACCGACTCCCGAACCCAATCTTTGGTTTTCGATGACCGTGCTTTATCGTTTTGAGGTTTTTCCATAGTTTTCCATAATAAACTATGGTGGCGACTCCAAATCTCTTTTTTTAAAACCCGTTTCTTTTTGGATCGTCGTCCCGTCGCGATTCCGGTTGCGACAGATGGCGAC
This sequence comes from Vigna umbellata, assembly GCF_029865625.1. Classification (NCBI taxonomy): domain Eukaryota; kingdom Viridiplantae; phylum Streptophyta; class Magnoliopsida; order Fabales; family Fabaceae; genus Vigna; species Vigna umbellata. Next base: position 22,426,280 of record NC_142174.1, read on the forward strand.
TCCACTGGGGACATCTAGAGAGTCGGGCCATTTAATTAGATGCGCGAATTTGGTGTGGTTTTGCTTTGTGTTTTTCTTTCCCTTTTCTCTATCTATGGATGATATTTAGAATAACTGCAATAACTGTGGAATATTGAACCCTAGGGTAGACAATATGTTTATATCTGCTTGGGAATTTTTCTGGTTGTTTTGCAGGTGAGGGTTCGGGTGTGCATAATTTCCTCCCTTCACACACACACTTTTGGCATATCATGAGTGGGGCCCTATACCCGGGTCTGAGCGTAGCTTAGAATTAGAGGAGTTGTGTAGCGGTGTCACTCTGGGATGTACTTCCTGTTTGGCTATCGTGAGAACTCCAGCTAGAGTCTGTTCTCTTCATATGTGTTTTCACACCTAGTTGATTACTCGACTGTTGTGGAAATGCTATGAAGGGGGCCATAGCTCTAGTGACCTTTGACCTTTAGGTTCAGGGAACCATCCTTGTGAGATTGCATATACTTGACCTTGAACTCAAAGCAGTGAACCTTTGGTAGGGCACGATGGGAGGAATATATGCTTCTGTAACCCTCACGCTGTTCGTTTTTTTATGATATTACATTTCATATCATGCATGTGTTTTGTTTTGTCATGTTATTTTATTATCATGCATCATATTCATACATCATTTAATAACATGTTAATTTTAAGGGAAATCACAGGTACTTACTTGACTTCATACGAGATGGATGTTAACACAAGATCTGATGCTACACGGCACACCGACTCTTCCGATTTAAGAAAGAAGTATAGTCTAAGGACTCATGTGGGAAACTTGACCGGGCTGATAAATTTGGGCAAAAGGCTTAAGACGATAAAGAGAGAAACCTTTCAGAGAAGATATGGAAATTTGTTGAATTTAATGGAGGTTGAAGTACAAATAACCGCTATCACAGCCTTGGCACAATATTATGATTCTCCGCTTCGATGTTTCACATTTCAAGACTTTCAGTTGGCACCAACCATAGAAGAGTTTGAGTATATCTTGGGTTTGCCACTGGAAGGCACCACTCCCTATCAACATTTAGAGCATCATGCCTCTATACCCACTATTGCTACCATCATGAAATTACATCCCAAGGAGCTTGAAGACAGGATGATGATGAGGAATCAAGTGCATGGGTTATCACAGGGATATCTAGAGCAATATTTACATCACTTGGCTGATAAAGAGGATTGGGAAACTTTCATAGATGTATTAGCCCTCACCATATACGGCATTGTCTTGTTTCCCAAAATAGAAGAATTTGTGGATTACACCGCGATAGACGTCTTCGTGGCGAGTAAAACCAGGTCAGAGAATCCTGTAACAGCAATTCTTGCGGATGTTTATGGGACTTTGAGTTTTTGCCATGAGAGAAAGGGAAAGAAGATTCTATGTTGCTTACCGGCGTTGTATACATGGATGACAACGCGCGTGTTTAGGGAAATGGTCGACGTTAAGAGTCTATCGGAGACTTTGTCACACCAAGGGCTTAAAGGTAAAGGAGGAAACGATTGGGCCCGATTCCTTGCCGGCTTAAGCGAAAGAAGTATAAAATGGCGCCTTCCTTGGCTCGGAAATAAACTGGCTATACAACATTGTGGTAGTTTTCCTAATGTACCTCTCATAGGTGCCCGGTACTGTATCAATTACCACCCTCTTTTGGTGCAAAGACAATTTGGGCATCCTATAAAAGGGGCACCTTCATCAGATTACCTTGCTACCCTATTCATTTATTACGAAGACGGGCATTTCATCGAACTGTTAAGAAAGGTTAAAAGCGCCTGGGAAAATGTTGTTCGAGCAGAGAAGGACTTGAGGGATGGAGTAGGGGATAGCAAGGTTAGTTATCACACATGGATTCTGGAGAGAGTGAAAGTGGTCAAGTTGCCTTTCAAGCCAATCAAGGATCAATCAGCTAGTGAAGGACCATCCCAAGCTCCAGAAAGTGAAGAGGTGCAACAATTGAAGGCTGAGATGAATAAATTGAAAATGAGAAATGCTAAGTTGGAAAACGAATTACAAAGGGCGCGTAATGATCTTGTGGATATGAAAAATGATAATGAAGAAAAGTCGCGGGCTTATGAAAACCTTGTCAAAAGCCAGAAGGCTGAGAGGGATTACACATTTCGAGTGAAACAGGATCTAGCTGCCGCGAGTAAGGAATTATCCATGAGGGTAAATGAGAAGAAGGTGGCTTTAGAAGAGGGAAAGGAGTGGAAGCACCTCTACGAAGAAGCCAAAAGAGATAAACGAGAAGCCCTGAAGAGATTAAGAGAAGCGCAGATTCAGATAGAAAAAGCGGGGCATGAGATGAAAGAGATGGCCATGTCGTTTGAGGCGGATATGAATAGGGAGCGTTGGAAGCTAACAGAAGCAGAGGAAGAGCATCGAACTCTGATAAAACAAATGGAGGAATATATCGAGGAACAGGAGGAGCGATGGAGGTCGATAGATTTTGAAGAAAGGCATCAGGCCTTGATAAAGCGAATGGAAGAGCACATCGCCGAGCAAGAAATGGCTGTAAAGCACTGGAAGGAAAGATTCTCTCAGTTGGCTGCTTTGGCAAACGGGGCAATTGAAGACATCCCCAGGATGGTGTCGAATGCTGAAGCAAGCACTCATTTTTGTAACTCACCAGCGGAAATAGAATTGTTTATTAATCATTGTAAATGGTTGGTGGGAGAGATGAAATCTTTCATTGCCCGGGCACGGGATTGATGTACATCGGAATTATGTGTTTTGTTCCTTAGACTATGTAATGGATCAAATTTCCTTTAAATGAAAGATAAGGGATGTTTGTTGGTATCGGCTTGTGTTAATTTTCCATCAGTATCGTCATCGTTATCCTGTGATTTCCACTTATCACTAGCATGCATCATGTTTTCTTTCGTTTTGCATTTTTCATCGTTATCTAATTTAATTTAATAAAAAAAAATAAATAATAATCGGCAGTACAAGTGAGAAAACAACGGCAAATTTTCCACGACATCCGTACAGGACCAGAGCTAACTCGAAGGTCATGGAGAATTGGGAGCAGTCACACGAATCTATTAAGGCCGATGTCAACCAGTTGAAGGATCAGATGGCCCAAATTTTGGCGGCTCTCGAAGCCCTGAAGACTACGGGAGGGGCGACGCCTGCGCAAGTCGAGGGAAGTGCTCAATATTACCCTCCGGTGTTCAGTTCTGGGAGCCAATCTGTCCCGTTCCCAATGTATGGATTACCTCCAGGTTACACCCCACCTGTGGGAGAATACGCAGAAGGGGAGCAGACTTCATTCTCTTTCCCTACCACTGCTAACGTACCGCCAATCAGTACTCAGGGACCTGTCATAATGTCCGCACCTATGGTAAACGAGGGAATGCATGCAAACATGTCTGATGGAATACGAGTAACTCCGGTGCCACCTGTGATTACCGGAGAGGGCTTTTCTACAAGGGCTGCGCCATATACTTCTTTTCAGGGGGTAACTAGTAATGTTGATGGGGCAAAGGATAAACTGGAGAGCCTATAGGCAAGGTTGAGGGCTGTTGAGGGGTATGAAAGTTATGGATTTGGGGATGTTTCTAGATTGAGCTTGGTTCCTGGCGTCAAAATTCCACATAAGTTCAAGGCGCCAGACTTTGAGAAGTATAAGGGAAATACATGCCCAAAGAGCCATCTAACCATGTTTTGCAGAAAGATGGCTGCATATGCTTATGATGAGCAGCTGCTCATTCATGTTTTTCAAGATAGTTTGGCTGGAGTGGCATTAAATTGGTATACCCATTTGGAGCCGGCTCGAATTCGTTGTTGGGCGGACTTGGCTGATGCTTTTGTGAAGCAGTATATATACAATACACATGTGGCGCCTGATCGTTTACAGCTGCAAAACATGTCTAAGAAAGACAACGAAAGTTTTAAGGAGTATGCTCAGCGGTGGAGGGAATTGGCTGCACAAGTTGAGCCACCTTTGTACGATAGAGAAATGGTGGCAATGTTTGTAAATACGCTCCAACCACCATTCTATGAACATATGGTGGGAAATGTATCTTCAAATTTTGCCGATATCATCGTGATAGGTGAGCGGATAGAGATCGGGTTGAAGAATGGGAAGATTGCATATGGCTCGTCGGCGGGTGCAAACTCCAAAAAACCCAATTTCAACTCAGGGAAAAGAAAGGAGGGAGATGTGCATGCAACATCTGCAACCCCCGTGTGGAGAGGTCAAGCTCCCACCTATAACTATCGACCATACTGGGGTCAACATCCACATGCAGCTAACGCGTCATTTGGTCATCAAATTAGGCCTCAACAACAACCGGGGTACTATCAACCACAATACATCCCGACGAATAATTGGAGGGGAGGGGCAAATGTAGGTTCCAATATGAATGCGGGTCCCAATACTTATCCAAGAAGGAACCAGGAAAGAAATTATGTTAACTTTACTCCAATTCCTACAACTTATACGGAATTATTGCCTCAGCTTATCAAACAAGGGCTAGTTGTCGTTTGTCCCCTGAAGCCTTTGCAGCCTCCGTACCCAAGAGGCTATGATGCAGAGGCAAAGTGTAGTTATCATGGAGGGGCCGCTGGTCATTCCACTGAGAGGTGTCTGGCTTTCAAGCATAAAGTGCAGACTCTAATTGATTCTGGGTGGTTAAAGTTCCAAGAGGATAAGCCTAATGTCGAGGCAAATCCTTTATCTGGGCATGGAAGTGCTTCGACGAATGCTGTCGAAGTGAAAGAGCATGAGCTGGTGAGAAGTGTGAAAGAAGTCAAGAGCTCTAGGAGGTTTATTTTGGAGGCGTTGCTGAAAATGGGTATCTTGAAGGGTGATTATGATGAGAGTATGGCATGCGCGCTCCACCCAGAGGCTGAGCACTCTATTGAGGAGTGTATTAAGTTTGAAGAAATTCTGCAAGACTTGCTAGATCGTGGTCTGATGCAGGTATGTTACAAGAGGGAGGAGGGAGATGTATTTGCACAAACTGGTGATGAATCCGGCATGATTGTACCAGAACCATTGGTGGTTCGTTTCACTAAGACTACCTCTATTCCACCAACTCAAGGAAGGTCGCCTGTGGTTATCCATGTACCAGCCCCTTTTCCTTACAAGAATGAAAAAGCCGTCCCATGGAGATATGGGACGTATGCGTCAGGCGAAACGCAAAGCGTTGACCCTGTCGTCAAAAACATATCAGGGATAGGGGGAATGACTAGGAGTGGTCGAATTTTCACATCACCTGAGTTGGCACGAGAAAGGGTTAATGATAATGAAGCAACGATGTCCGCGAAGGCAAAAGAATCCTTAAAGGGGAAGGGGGCACAGACAGAGGAAATCCCCGACAAGGAAGAGAAGAGAGAGGTTTCTGAAGAGGAGGCTATTGAATTTTTAAAATTCATACAACAAAGCGAATATAAGGTGGTGGAACAGTTAAACCGTATGCCTGCTCGCATATCCTTGTTAGATTTGCTCATGCATTCGGCATCACACAGAAAGTTGCTAATGAAGATACTCAGTGAGGCACATGTGGAGCAAGGTATTTCGTTGAATAAATTCGAGGGTATTGTTGGCAATATTGTTGCTAATAATTATCTCACCTTTACGGATGGAGAGATACCTGCTGAAGGAAGAGGGCATAACAAGGCTCTTCACGTCTCTGTGAAATGCCTGGATCATGTTATGGCGCGTGTTTTAGTGGACAATGGGTCCTCCTTGAATGTCATGCCGAAAGCAACTCTGGAAAAGCTACCTTGCGAAGGAATGCATATGAGGCCGAGTTCAATGATTGTGAGAGCGTTTGATGGTAGCAAAAGAGAAGTGATGGGAGAAGTGGATTTACCAATGCAAGTTGGCCCATGCGTTTTTCAAATAACATTCCAGGTTATGGATATCCTGCCAGCTTATAGTTGTCTGTTGGGACGCCCATGGATTCATTCGGCGGGAGTTGTGCCTTCTACACTACACCAGAAGTTGAAGTATGTGATAGGAGATAAGCTGGTGATAGTATCAGGAGAAGAGGATCTTCTGGTGAGTGGACCATCATCCACGCGCTACATCGAGGCGGCTGAAGAAGCTCTCGAGACAGCCTTCCAATCATTGGAAATTGTGGGAAATGCTTGTGTGGAACCGTTTCCAGTAAATCCTCGCCTATCATGTGCGTCTATTATGATGGCTAAGATTATGATAAAAGAGGGCTATGTATATGGGGAAGGTTTGGGCAAATATCAGCAAGGGCGAGCATTCCCTCTGGAGGTCGTTGAAAACAAGAACAGATATGGCTTGGGGTACAAACCTACCAAGGAAGATAGGAAAAGGATGATTGAAGAAAGAAAAGAGCGCAGTCTGGCCCGTGCAGAAAGACGAGGGCCCAGAGAGAGCAAAATTCACATCGTTGACATCAAGGAAAGCTTCCGCAGTGCTGGGTGGATCAACACTGGCCAGATAGCAGCCGTGGAGGATGAAGAAAGGCCTCAAAGTTCGAGCTTTGTGTGGGCTTGCTCCCCTGATACTCAACTCAACAATTGGGAAACACTGGATTTACCTGTGATGCTTAATGTGAACAAAATGTAATAGTTTTAATTAAGCTCATAGTTTCGATTGGGGCTTTAGAACTAAAGTTTTGCGGATTGATTTTTTTTACTTTTCACTCAGCGTGATAATAAAGTTGCATTTCATCATCATTTGGCATTTTTCTTTGTTTATCTTATTTATTTATACTTTTTCATAAATTTAAATGATGCAGATGTGACAATGATTGTTTTGAAAATAATGATATCAATGTTCCTAATTTCGAGCACCCTATCAATAATACGGAAGATCATTTCGAAGATGATGTGGAACCCTCTCCAGAATTATTGAGATTAGTGGAACAAGAGTCTAAGGAGATAAAACCCCATCAGGAGGAGATTGAAATACTTAACTTGGGAGAGAAAGATGAGATAAAGGAAGTGAAAATCGGTACTAGTATGAAAACGGAAGTGAGGGAAAGATTGCGTGCCCTATTGAAGGAGTTTAAAGATGTGTTCGCATGGTCTTACAATGACATGCCGGGTCTGGATACCGATATTGTGCAGCATAAGCTCCCACTCAAGCCAGAATGCCCTCCAGTCAAGCAAAAACTGAGAAGAATGAAGCCGGAAATGTCACTAAAAATTAAAGAGGAGGTCCAAAAGCAATTTGACGCAGGATTTTTGGCCGTGGCAAGATACCCACAATGGGTAGCGAATGTTGTACCAGTGCCTAAGAAGGATGGGAAGGTTCGAATGTGTGTTGACTATCGTGATTTAAATCGTGCAAGTCCGAAAGATAATTTCCCATTACCACACATCGATACTCTGGTTGATAATACGGCCAAATTTTCGTTGTTTTCGTTCATGGATGGATTCTCGGGATACAATCAAATTAAAATGGCACCGGAAGATATGGAAAAAACGACCTTTATCACGTTATGGGGAACATTCTGCTATAAGGTTATGTCTTTCGGACTCAAGAATGCTGGGGCAACATACCAAAGGGCAATGGTGACACTTTTTCATGATATGATGCATAAGGAAATTGAAGTTTATGTGGATGACATGATTGCAAAGTCTGAATCAGAAGAGGAGCATATTTTCAATTTAAGGAAATTATTTGAGAGACTGAGAAAGTACAAACTCAGATTAAATCCTGCCAAATGCACGTTTGGAGTAAAGTCTGGAAAATTGTTGGGCTTTATTGTCAGCCAAAGAGGGATAGAAGTTGATCCGGACAAAGTAAGAGCGATAACGGAAATGCCTGCGCCCAGAACAGAAAAGGAGGTTCGAGGTTTTTTGGGAAGATTGAACTACATTGCTAGGTTCATCTCCCAATTAACTGATACTTGTGAACCAATGTTCAAGTTACTACGGAAAAACCAGGCCGTAGTCTGGAACGAAGATTGTCAAGTTGCTTTTGAAAAGGTCAAACAATACCTGCAAGACCCTCCTGTATTGCGTCCACCTATGCCAGGAAGACCGCTCATTTTGTATTTGACCGTATTGGATAATTCAATGGGTTGTGTATTGGGTCAGCATGATGAAGATGGAAAAAGAGAGCATGCTATATATTACTTGAGCAAGAGATTCACAGATTGCGAACAACGATATTCGTCGTTAGAGCGAACTTGTTGTGCACTGGCGTGGGCTACTCATCGCCTAAGGCAATACATGTTGAGCCATTCTACTTGGTTGATATCCAAGATGGATCCTATCAAGTATATTTTTGAAAAGCCTGCTCTCACTGGAAGGATAGCTGATAGGCTGTCGTTGAAGCTATCAAATTAATACTACTTTTCAAGGCAACTTCAGTATTGCCAAGTAGTATTCAAGAAGGTAGATAGGGCTAAAGTAACCCTGAGTCGTCTCCCAACGAACACGGAATTGCTTTTGAATATCTGACTCTTATGCTATGCAATGCTTATGAATAAAAATGATGTTTGGAGAATGTTTAAAGAACAAATAATAAACTTAAAAACAGTTATGATTAAATAGGCTAATTCCACTGCTTTTCCAAGATAGATTCATCATCGGTTATTCACGGATAATTGTTCAATTGATTATTGTTTAAGTTTCAAATTAATTAAAGTACATTCTTAATTAATTTGAGGGCGATCATGCATTTAACCAAAGTAAATTCTCAATCAAATGCAAAACCTTTCTAGATTATTCACAATAAATTCAACCAAAGTACATTCTCAATCAAATTCTATTGTGTTTAATCATGTCTATTCTTAAATCTCCTAACCAAGTTAAAAGTTAATCAATCAAAGTAAATTCTCAATTGATTATAGTTGAAATTATTACTACCAACCAAAGTACATTCTCAATTGATAGTAAAAACCATTTAATCATATGAAAGTTCCTAAATTAAATCAAAGTAGATTCTCAATTTAAACCTAGAAACCCTAAAACTCATATAATCAATATGCATGTAGATTCAAACATATTATGATGCAAAAATCTTTGCTTTTAACAAGATAGAGAGATGAAAGACATAGAGAGAACAACTTAAATCAATAACCAAAGTAAACAATTGCATTAACTGAACGTAACCTCAGAATCCGTCATGAAATTACAGCAGAATAGCCCTAGATGCTTAGCTCTCCATGAATGGAGTTGAATACAAGATGAAAGAAAAGTGAGAGGAGTATGAGAGAATGAATGTATGAAGTGAAGTCCTCTGGGTCTCTTTAAATAGGGCTTGATTGGGCTTGGACTCTGAATAGTTTGTTGATAAGATATTTTCTGTTGATATATGATATCTTTCAAATATTCATTAGATTAAATCAGTTTTAAAGAATATTTGATAGATATTAACTTAATTATCTTATATCCTATATCTTCCAAATAACTAAAATATTTAGATAATGATAAAATTATTTGGAAGATATTTTCTGTTGATATTCCCAAATTAAATTCAACAACTGAATTTTATCTTTTAGATTTTCTGACTTTCCAAAATTGCACAAATGCCCTGAAATTTCTTCTATCTGCACTTTAGCCCGTTCTGAATTTTCCAAATAAAATCTGATTTTGGGCCTTGAATTGCCATTTGGACCAATAAAACTTATATTCTCAGCTGCACAAATAAACATTAGAACATCCAAGAATAATTTATGCGCTAAAACTCACTTTTTACGTCTCTTTATTTCTCAAACCCAACAATTCCAATCATCACAAATTCACTTAGAATCAACCATTTAAGCACAATTATCCCATCAAAAATTTGAATTTTAAAGCATAAATGTGGGCATAAATATGCACTCATCACACCCCCACACTTATCCTTTTGCACTCCTGGGCAAAATTGATTAATTCCAAGACTTTGTTCTGAGTCATTTTATTTCATATTTGCACTTGGATCAAAAGAAGGAGTAGCACTAGATATAGATCAATCATTTTAGGCATTACTTTGTCATGGACATGCAAATGGAATCACTTTATTCTTCACACATGAGTTAACCTTTTTGAATTCCCAAGAAAATCAAATATGAAAGACAATACTCAAGTCAACATGTATCTATTTCTCTCCAATTCTCTCAAGTGTTTTTGGCTTGTGTTTACACTCAAAATACCCATGTAAGTAGACACCCTTGATATTTAGCATGACTCTAACATTCACACACTTCAGTAAACATGCAATTATTGATCATGAGGGCTTTTTAAGGTTTTATTGAGGCCAAGGTAAAGGTAGGGAATTTTTCTGGAATTTCTGAGTTTTTGAAATTGACATAGAAAGAGTAATGATATTTGATTTCAAAAACAAATCTATTTCTTGCTCTTTTAAGGAAGATTTACTTTTCTTTCTTCTTCTTTTCCTTTTTTTTTTTTAACTTCAATTTTTCATCTTCCTTTTTACCCTTTTTATTGTTTTGTGGGTGAGATGCTCACCCACACACTTATTCATCACTTACTTCTAACAGAATCCATTACTCCTTCTTCTTTCCTAAGGTAAGGAACATATGATTTTTCTTCTTTTTGTTTCATTTGACAATGACTGGGAACAAGAGAAAAAAAAAAAAGCTTAAGGCTCAAAGAGGGTTCCAATGGATTAATGTTAGGACAAGTTTATTTGGCCAGGTAGATAAAACAAGAAATGCCTCAATCATATCAAATCATGCATATTCTCCTTAGTTGCACAACACAGAATCAAGCTAACTATTAGAGTATCAACAAAACATGGGCAATTCACACAAGAAAAATAGGTATGGCACATGGTGGTCCATCCTTAACATTAAGTTCAAAACTCACATGGTTCAAATTTCTTTCACAAAAGATTTAATCGGGAAATTCTCAAGTCAACTCAATCAGCAAATCATAGAAGCAATCCACTCATATCAACATGACTCATTTTTTTTTTTCCTCTTGAATTCATGATCATTCCAGTTACTGATTCAAACTCTCAAATCCAATGCAAATATTTATTAAAAACAAACAAAATAGGGAACAAAATTAATTGTTTCCCCACACCCCCACACTTAAACTATGCATTGTCCTCAATGTATGCCTTATATATAAAATGCAAAGAAAAAGTATGAGGGAACTTACCTCCTTCATGGTGGAAGGAATGTTGGAGTGGTCAAATTCACTCCATCCATCGTCTTGTTCAGCATGTCTTGATTAAATATCCGCAGACGATGGCCATTAACCTTGAAGATTCTATCAGAAGATTCTTCCTTGATCTCCACTGCTCCATAGGGAAACACTTGTGTTACAATGAATGGACCTTCCCATTTGGAGCGTAATTTACCACTCATAGGTCCTACCCTGGATTTGTACAATAACACCTTTTGACCTATGTTGAAATCCTTCTTGGTCACAAGCTTTTGATCATGAAATTTCTTGGTTTTCTCTTTGTAAAACTTGGAGTTTTCATAAGCTGTGAGCCTAATCTCCTCTAGCTCTTGCAGTTGGAGCTTTCTCTCTTTCCCTGCTCCTTCCATGTCCAAGTTACAAGCCTTTACAGCCCAATAGGCTCGGTGTTGAATCTCCACAGGTAAATGGCAAGCTTTTCCAAATACAACCCTGAAAGGTGACATACCTATTGGTGCTTTGTAGGCCGTCCGATGTGCCCAAAGTGCATCATCCAATCTTGCGGCCCAATCCTTCCTATTTGGCTTCACTAGCTTTTGTAATATCTTCTTGATCTCTCTGTTAGAAACCTCAGCTTGTCCATTAGTTTGGGGGTGATATGGTGTAGCAATGCGATGCGTCACCCCATACTTTTTCAACATATTCTCTAACAGCTTATTGCAAAAGTGGGTCCCCTGATCACTAACGATGGCTCGTGGTATTCCAAACCTACAGAAAATGTTAGATCTGACAAAACTCATAACAACTCGAGCATCATTAGTCCTTGTAGCTATGGCTTCCACCCATTTGGAAACATAGTCTACAGCAAGCAAAATATAAGAAAACCCAGAAGAAGAAGGAAAAGGACCCATGAAGTCAATACCCCAAATATCAAATACCTCACAATATAGCATGGGTTGTTGAGGCATCTCTTCTCTCCTTGTGATGGATCTAGCTGCCCTCTGACATTGTTCACAATTTTCATATATCCTCCGTGCATCTTTAAAGATGGTAGGCCAATATAATCCACAATCCAACACCTTTCTACCTGTCCTTTGCGTGCCATAGTGTCCTCCAAAAGGTGATGAATGACAAAATTCAAGCACATAAGGTATTTCTATATCAGGAACACACCTCCTTACAACTTGGTCACTACCAATGCGCCATAAGAATGGTTCATCCCAAACATAGTACTTCGCCTCACTTTTCAGTTTGGCTTTCTCAGATTTGGAGAAAGATGGAGGAATAGCTGAAACAGCCAAATAGTTAACAATGTCAGCAAACCAAGGTTCAGGATACATACCTTTTACAGAAGTTAATGCTAGCAAGACTTCATCAGGAAAGTCATCTTGAATAGGAATTTCATCTTCTTCTTTTTCAATCCTACTAAGATGGTCTGCTACTAGATTATGGGCTCCAATTCTGTCCCGAATCTCAATGTCAAACTCTTGGAGCAGTAGCATCCATCTGATCAACCTTGGTTTGGAATCTGCTTTCTTTAGAAGGAATTTCAATGCAGCATGATCTGTATAAACAATTACCTTGGATCCAAGTATGTATGATCTAAATTTATCCAAGGCAAATACAACAGCTAGTAATTCCTTCTCAGTTGTGGTATAGTTTGCCTGTGCAGTATCCAATGTCCTGGAAGCATAATATATCACATGTGGTAGCTTCCCATTTCTTTGTGCAAGTACCGCTCCTACTGCAAAGTTTGATGCATCACACATCAACTCGAATGGCAATGTCCAATCAGGTGGTTGAATGATGGGAGTGGTAGTGAGTGCCTTTTTCAAGGAATCAAAAGCGCCTTTGCACTTCCCTCCAAAGTCAAATGTTACATCCTTCTGAAGTAAGTTGGAGAGAGGATTAGCTATCTTGCTAAAGTCCTGTATAAACCTCCTGTAAAACCCTGCATGACCAAGAAAAGATCGAACCTCTCGTACAGAAGAGGGGTAAGGCAATTGTGAAATAACATCAATTTTAGCAGGATCTACAGATATACCATTCCTGGAGACAACATGACCCAAAACTATACCTTGTTCCACCATAAAATGACATTTTTCAAAATTCAAAACAAGGTTAGTTTCCTCACATCTCTGCAAAACTCTTGCAAGGTTAGCCAAACAATTATCAAAAGATGAACCATACACACTAAAATCATCCATGAAAACCTCAATACAATGCTCCAATAAGTCTGTAAAAATACTCAGCATACATCGCTGAAATGTACCAGGAGCATTGCATAAACCAAATGGCATTTTCCGATAAGCATATGTACCAAAAGGACAAGTGAAGGTAGTCTTATGTTGGTCTTCCGGGGCTATACAAATTTGAAAATACCCGGAGAATCCATCTAGAAAACAGTAATGTGACTTACCTGCCAAACGGTCTAGCATCTGATCCATGAATGGCAAAGGAAAGTGGTCCTTTCTAGTGACTTGGTTCAATCTCCTATAGTCAATACAAACCCTCCAGCTATTCTGAATGCGAGTAGGAATCAATTCCTCCTTCTCGTTTTTAACCACTGTAATTCCAGATTTCTTGGGAACCACATGTACAGGGCTCACCCAAGTGCTGTCAGAAATGGGATATATAATACCTGCTTGTAGCAACTTGGTTACCTCTTTCTTGACAACCTCCATCAGTTGAGGATTTAGTCTTCTTTGAGGTTGTCTCACTGGTTTAGCATCCTCCTCCAAAAGTATTTTATGCATGCAAAAAGAAGGGCTAATACCAGGAATATCTGCTAAAGTCCAGCCTATTGCTTTCTTGTGGTCTTTGATAACCTGTAATAGTTGTCTTTCCTGCTCATCAGTAAGCAATGCAGATATAATAACAGGGAGTTTCCCATCCCTCTCAAGATAAGCATATTTCAAATGGGATGGTAAAGGTTTTAACTCCAAAATGGGTGGCTGCACCACAGATGGCAAAATTTTACTGCCTAAGGTAATCTCAGCCACCTCAACATCACACTCGGACGCCACAGAGGTATCATCTATTAATACCGCGTCCTCAATATCACCTGTTTTACAATTTTCTTCGTCGTCCAAAATCAGGCACGACATGTTTGAAAAAGAAAAATCCAAAGATGGAGAAAAAGTTGAAAAAATGTCCAAGAAACTAACAGAAAAATTATTTACAATTTCACTTAATAAATCAATACAAAACAGAGAATGCTCTTCAATTGGGTGCTTCATGGCTTCCAATACATTAAAATGCATCTTCTCATCACCTATCTCCATGGTCAGTGTGCCTGCATGCACATCTATCTTGGTTCGTGCTGTCATCATGAAAGGTCTTCCCAAGATAATAGTGGATGACTTGATTCCATCTTCATCCTTCATATCCAAGATGTAGAAATCGGCAGGAAAAATTAGCTTGTCTACTCGGACAAGGACATCCTCGAGCACACCTGCAGGGTTAACTATGCTACGGTTGGCCAGTTGAATGACCACACCAGTAGTCTTAAGAGGTCCCAAAGATAGAGAAGTAAACACTGATAAAGGCATTACATTAATGGAAGCCCCTAAATCTAGCATGGCATTGTCAAACTTTAAATTTCCAATAGTACAAGGAACAGAAAACATACCTGGATCTTTGCATTTTTGTGGTAGTTCAATGTGTTTCTTAACCAAGCTTGACACATTTCTTCCCAAATTCACAATCTCATTATCCCTAATACGCCTTTTATTTGTGCAAAGTTCTTTCAAAAACTTGGCGTACTTGGGGATTTGTTTAACAGCATCAAGCAAAGGAATGTTGATCTCTACCTTCTTGAAAGTATTTAAAATCTCTTGGTCTAATTCCTCCATTTTTTTGTTTCTCGGTTTTAACCGATTTGGATATGGAGGAGGTGGAGAATGAGATGAAGAAGAATTTTTAGAAGAGTTAGAAGATACTAACCTGGATTTTTCAGTGGTAGATTCAGGTGATGGCTCACTTGTTCCTCCATTGTCATCAATTTGTGCTTCTTCTTTCTCTTTATCTTCATCCTCTAGGGCTCCTTCAGGGCCTTCTACCTGCTTACCCGTTCTTAAAGTAATAGCATTTACATTTCTCGGGTTGATCACTGTTTGTGCAGGCAGTTTATTTGATTCTTTAGCCTCTAACTTATCCACCCTCTGAGTCAACTCTGTAATTGATTTCTTTATTTCTGAATTTTGCTCAACTATTGTTTTCATGAAATCTTGCATTGACATTTCAGGCTGAGATTGCTGCCTTTGTTGAGGTGGAACATAGGGTTGTCTGTTCTGCTGATACCTATTGGAGGACGAATCATGATAATTCTGGTATGGTCTATTTCCTCCAATCATGTTTGCAGCAAAAGCTTGAGATGAGTTTTCCACAGTGGTTTCCACCAAGCTAGGACATTCATCAGTATAATGGTTAGTTGAAATGCAAATTCCACACTTCTTAGCAATTTGTGGAGTTGAGGTTTTAAACAAATTTGCAATCTCGTCAAGTTTGCTTTCTAGCTTATTTAATCTTTCATCTATCTTCTTCCCATCAACTGCACCATTTTCAATTTCATGCACTCCCTTCAGCAAAGTCACTGAATTTTCTCTTGTGCCATATTGTTGATTGTCTACTGCCTTTCGTTCTATTAGATCTATACCATCTTCTGGTGACCTGTCTAAGAAAGATCCTCCACTTGCAGCATCTGCCCATGACCTATCAGTAGGACTTAAGCCTTCATAAAAGCTTAGAATAAAATCTTCCATTTGGAGTTGAGGGCATGAAGAACATAATTTCTTGAATCTTTCCCAATATTCACTAAGATTCTCTCTATCTCTCTGTCTCATATCTTGAATTTCTCTGCGGATAGCTGATAATCTGGATGCAGGAAAATACTTCTCAAGAAAGAGTCTTTCAATAGTTTCCCAATTTGTAATCCGTGCAGAGAGATAATACCACCAATCTTGAGCTGCGCCTTGAAGAGTAAAAGGAAAAGCTCTCATTTTAAGGCTCTCTATTGTGATCCTGGGAGATCTAAAGTTTTCACACAACATGTGAAATTGTCTCAAGTGCTTGTGTGGATTCTCCCTTGATAACCCATTGAACTTTGGTAAGGCATTTAACAGGTCAGGTCTCAACTCCCACTCCTCATTAGGGTATTCAATGTTACTTCGGATAGCTGTATTGTGGGAGGTGGCTAACTGTCTGATGGTTCTTTGTGCCATATTATTTGGGTTAGGATCAGGTAAAGGATTGGATGATATGTTTGTGACTGGAGATAATGAAGGTGGTATGACTTCAGATGTAGGAAGTGTTCCCTCAGTAGAACACCCAAATTTCAATCTTCTCCGCAGCTTACGCAAATTCCTTTCAACTTCCGGGTTAATTTGATAAAATTCTCCCGGGTTAGCTCTGGTCATGCACTACGCAATCTGCTGGAAATTGTTCCTCTGTTACTTATCTTTTTCTTTTGTTCTTGCTTTAGATAAAGATTTCAAATAAGAGATAAGAGAGACTTGTTGGGTCCACTCCCAGGAAAGAGAGGTGCGTCACACTGGACAACTTAAGTACCAAGTCTTTCCTAGCCAGAGTGTATTCAAACTAGCCTCAAGTATTTCTCAAAAGAAATTCTTAATAAAAACAAGAACAAAGATTTTTTCCTAAAATAAGAATGACTAAAGGCTACAAAATAACTCAAATTAAATTAAATGTATGTGCGTTAAATAAAACAAAATAAAGATGAAAAAAAAAATAAAAAAAAAATAAAAAAATAAAAAAAAATAAAAAGAAAAATCAAAATAAGAATCAAAATATTTAAAATACTAACCGTATTCCCCGGCAACGGCGCCAAATTTGATAGGCTGTCGTTGAAGCTATCAAATTAATACTACTTTTCAAGGCAACTTCAGTATTGCCAAGTAGTATTCAAGAAGGTAGATAGGGCTAAAGTAACCCTGAGTCGTCTCCCAACGAACACGGAATTGCTTTTGAATATCTGACTCTTATGCTATGCAATGCTTATGAATAAAAATGATGTTTGGAGAATGTTTAAAGAACAAATAATAAACTTAAAAACAGTTATGATTAAATAGGCTAATTCCACTGCTTTTCCAAGATAGATTCATCATCGGTTATTCACGGATAATTGTTCAATTGATTATTGTTTAAGTTTCAAATTAATTAAAGTACATTCTTAATTAATTTGAGGGCGATCATGCATTTAACCAAAGTAAATTCTCAATCAAATGCAAAACCTTTCTAGATTATTCACAATAAATTCAACCAAAGTACATTCTCAATCAAATTCTATTGTGTTTAATCATGTCTATTCTTAAATCTCCTAACCAAGTTAAAAGTTAATCAATCAAAGTAAATTCTCAATTGATTATAGTTGAAATTATTACTACCAACCAAAGTACATTCTCAATTGATAGTAAAAACCATTTAATCATATGAAAGTTCCTAAATTAAATCAAAGTAGATTCTCAATTTAAACCTAGAAACCCTAAAACTCATATAATCAATATGCATGTAGATTCAAACATATTATGATGCAAAAATCTTTGCTTTTAACAAGATAGAGAGATGAAAGACATAGAGAGAACAACTTAAATCAATAACCAAAGTAAACAATTGCATTAACTGAACGTAACCTCAGAATCCGTCATGAAATTACAGCAGAATAGCCCTAGATGCTTAGCTCTCCATGAATGGAGTTGAATACAAGATGAAAGAAAAGTGAGAGGAGTATGAGAGAATGAATGTATGAAGTGAAGTCCTCTGGGTCTCTTTAAATAGGGCTTGATTGGGCTTGGACTCTGAATAGTTTTGTTGATAAGATATTTTCTGTTGATATATGATATCTTTCAAATATTCATTAGATTAAATCAGTTTTAAAGAATATTTGATAGATATTAACTTAATTATCTTATATCCTATATCTTCCAAATAACTAAAATATTTAGATAATGATAAAATTATTTGGAAGATATTTTCTGTTGATATTCCCAAATTAAATTCAACAACTGAATTTTATCTTTTAGATTTTCTGACTTTCCAAAATTGCACAAATGCCCTGAAATTTCTTCTATCTGCACTTTAGCCCGTTCTGAATTTTCCAAATAAAATCTGATTTTGGGCCTTGAATTGCCATTTGGACCAATAAAACTTATATTCTCAGCTGCACAAATAAACATTAGAACATCCAAGAATAATTTATGCGCTAAAACTCACTTTTTACGTCTCTTTATTTCTCAAACCCAACAATTCCAATCATCACAAATTCACTTAGAATCAACCATTTAAGCACAATTATCCCATCAAAAATTTGAATTTTAAAGCATAAATGTGGGCATAAATATGCACTCATCAATAGCTCGATGGCAGATGCTACTATCGGAGTATGACATTGTATATGTTACTCAGAAATCTATCAAGGGTAGCGCTTTAGCGGAATATTTAGCCCATCAGCCCATTAATGATTATCAGCCAATGCAACCTGAATTTCCTGATGAAGATATCATGGCTTTATTTGCTGAGAATAAAGAGGACAAAGATGAAAAAGCGTGGACGGTATTATTCGATGGGGCCTCGAATGTAATGGGGCATGGAATAGGGGCAGTGCTTATCTCTCCTAAGAATCAATACATTCCAATGACGGCAAGGTTGTGTTTTAATTGCACGAATAATATCGCAGAATATGAAGCCTGTGCCATGGGAATTCGAGCAGCTATAGAGTCTAAAGCAAAAATTCTGGATGTATATGGAGATTCAGCTTTGGTCATCCATCAATTGAAGGGAGAATGGGAGACTAGGGATACTAAATTAATTCCATACCAAGCTTACATCAGGGGATTAATTGAGTATTTCGATTCCATCACGTTTAATCATATACCGAGAGAAGATAATCAATTAGCAGACGCATTGGCTACCTTGTCATCGATGTTTGAAGTTGATCAAGATGCAGAATTGCCAATGATTGAAATGAAGAGTCATGCAAAGCCAGTGTATTGTCATTTCATCGAAGAGGAGGTAGATGGTAAACCTTGGTACTTTGATATCAAGCATTATCTTAGGACCCGAGAATATCCAGAGAAGGCATCAGAAAACGACAAAAGGGCGTTAAGGAGGTTGGTTGGTAGTTTCATTTTGAGTGGGGATATTCTATATAAGAGGAATCATGACATGGTTCTCCTTAGATGCGTAGATGCAAAAGAAGCCGACCTGATACTAAAAGAAGTACACGAGGGTACATTTGGCACGCACATGAATGGGCACTCAATGGCCAGGAAGATATTGAGAGCGGGGTATTTTTGGTTGACTATGGAAAATGATTGCTATACACATGTGAGAAAGTGTGAGAAATGCCAGGTATACGCAAGTAATATCAATGTTCCACCCACGACTTTGAACGTGTTGTCTGCACCATGGCCCTTTTCGATGTGGGGAATAGATGTCATCGGAGCTATAGAGCCAAAGGCGTCAAATGGACACCGTTTCATATTAGTCGCAATCGACTACTTCACCAAGTGGGTTGAGGCTGCTTCTTATGCTAATGTGACTAGAAAGGTGGTGACCAAGTTCATAAAAAGGGAGTTGATTTGCAGATACGGACTCCCTAACAGGATCATCACTGATAATGCCACTAACTTGAACAACCAGATGATGACAGAGTTATGTGAGGAGTTCAAAATTCATCATCTTAATTCTTCTCCTTATCGTCCAAAGATGAATGGGGCAGTAGAGGCTGCTAACAAAAATATCAAGAAGATTGTGCAGAAAATGGTGGTCACGTATAAGGATTGGCATGAAATGCTTCCTTTTGCTTTACATGGTTATCGCACTTCGGTACGAACATCGACTGGGGCAACGCCTTTCTCGCTTGTATATGGAATGGAGGCAGTACTTCCGTTTGAAGTGGAAATTCCGTCCTTACGAGTTTTAATGGAAACCCAATTAGAAGAGGCGGAGTGGGTTCAAGCTCGTTTCGACCAGCTCAATCTCATTGATGAAAAGAGACTAACAGCAGTATGCCATGGACAATTGTATCAAAGAAGAATGAAGAAGGCATTTGACAAAAAGGTACATCCAAGAGAATTTCATGAAGGTGAGCTGGTGTTGAAGAAGATCCTACCTATACAAAAGGATCATAGAGGCAAATGGACTCCAAATTATGAAGGGCCATTTGTAGTGAAGAAAGCATTTTCTGGTGGGGCACTAATTCTCACAAGAATGGACGGAGAGGAGTTACCATTGCCAGTTAATTCTGATGCAGTAAAAAAGTTTTACGCATGATGATTCCGTGATAGTGGTTGCTACTAAAGGGATGTTGATATTGTCTTTAACGCTTATTGTACTCTGTGTTTTATTCCCTAAATAAATTTCACATGAGTTCATTCATATTTTGGTTGTTTGCATTCCATCTGAAATATTGCATGTCACGCTGAGCTGTTAAGTAGTTAAGTGAAAATGAAAATGAAAATAAGTAAACGCGTGTTGATAAAAGCATCACAGGTATATCAGGTTGGCGAGCTCGGTCCTGGAGGATGTCGGAAAGGAAAAACGAAAAAAAAGGAGTTACATGTTGAATTTGTTGTTAATAAAGTTGTCAAAGACATAGTATTTTCGAAAAGAGGGTTTTGAAAAAATACCGTTGGTGAGCCCTTTCCTGATTTAAGGTTTTGGGTGTAACCGGTGTTTCTTTTCTTGATAAAGCATCTGCATTCACATTACTTGAATCCTAATTTTTCGTTTCCCATAAGACGAAAGATTTCGCCATATGCCTAATATTGGGGCAGTTTTCATCATGTTACTATCACCGATAATCCGTTGATTAGGGAGATATTAAAAAAAAAAAAAAAAAAAAAAATGAAATTGATGTGTCAAGCGCTACGTAGTTTAGTTTCAGGGTTAAATTCAAGAGAAAATCAGACAAACAAGATCGGAGTGACGTGTGGCCGTTTTTCGTTATCCAATCGTCAAAAACAGTTCATCCAATTGCACCCCTTTTGAGCCAAAATGCATAATTGTTTTCATCACCTTAGACAAGAATCATTAACAGGTCGACGTCAATTTAAAAGGGTACATCATAAGCATCCAAAGATAAGAAAAAATGAATGAAAAGGAAAGTATCATAAAGGATCACAACAGGGGCAACAAAAAGAATGATCCAAAAGGAAAGAAAAAAGAAAAAAAAAAAAAATAACAACAATAAAATATGCTTGAAGTTCAAATCCCTAAGGACAATTGACTGGGCACCCTGCAAATGATTCTTGTTTAAAGACTTTAACCGTCAAACACTTATTTGGGCCTTTGTTATCCTTTCTTTCAAAACCTTTTGACCTTTAGCCACGGTACAAGCCAATAAAAGTCCACACTGACTGAAGATTGTTGGTCCTAATCTTTCTCACGAATTTAACTTTGAAACAGAATAATGTGGTGAACGACACAATTCAGTGTTATTTTCAAAAAAAAAAAAAAAAAAAAAAAAAAAAAAAAAAAAAAACGTCTCCCTGTCAATCGAAGATCATCCAATTTGGGGGAATCCTTCATACCCAAATCTTTTCACTTTTCCATTGTGCAAAATTGGGGCAGTATGGGAGCACAACATGTTAATAGCACTTTTCCCCAAAGGAGGGACACACATACGTTAATCATTATTCATTTGTTTTTCATAGCCATTCTTCCACATTCTACAGGGTTCAAATTAATTTGGATTGCAAAAAGCGATAAAAAGAATTTTAACTCAGGGTTACACTTTCTTCCTGCTCATCAAAGGGTTCTATACCTATCAACGTTGTTTTTAGGAATGCGTTTTGAACGTACATTGTGTTTGATGACAATATTAACAATGGATTCCAAGCATGGAATTTTCAAAAAAAAAAATAAAATAAAATAAAATAAAATAAAATAAAATAAAATAAAATAAAAAAAAAAAATGATGAAAAGCGAGAGTAAAAGAAAAGACCAAAATGAAGGTCTCATGTGTCCATGCATCCATGCATCATCATGGCATAACATCATCTTAGAGGAAGCGAGGAGAGTTGTTTGCAAAATCTTCATGTTTTACTCAGCATTTATCAACTTTTCAAAGTTACAAATCAGGTTTTAGTTTTTTGTTATCGACCCTCTGCATGGCAATGGTCGGATTTAAATCTCTGTTCTGTGAGTTTGGCCCTCTGCGAGGCAATGGTCAAATCCAGGTTTTAGTTTTTTGTTATCGACCCTCTGCATGGCAATGGTCGGATTTAAATTTCTGTTCTGTGAGTTTGGCCCTCTGCGAGGCAATGGTCAAATCAGGTTTTAGTTTTTTGTTATCGACCCTCTGCATGGCAATGGTCGGATTTAAATCTCTGTTCTGTGAGTTTGGCCCTCTGCGAGGCAATGGTCAAATCCAGGTTTTTAGTTTTTTGTTATCGACCCTCTGCATGGCAATGGTCGGATTTAAATTTCTGTTCTGTGAGTTTGGCCCTCTGCGAGGCAATGGTCAAATCCAGGTTTTAATTTTCTGTTATCGACCTCTGCATGGCAATGGTCGGATTTAAATTTCTGTTCTGTGAGTTTGGCCCTCTGCGAGGCAATGGTCAAATCCAGGTTTTAATTTTCTGTTATCGACCCTCTGCATGGCAATGGTCGGATTTAAATTTCTGTTCTGTGAGTTTGGCCCTCTGCGAGGCAATGGTCAAATCCAGGTTTTAATTTTCTGTTATCGACTCTTTGCATGGCAATGGTCGGGTTTAAATTTCTGTTCTGTGATTTTGGCCCTCTGCGAGGCAATGGTCAAATCCAGGTTTTAATTTTCTGTTATCGACCCTCTGCATGGCAATGGTCGGATTTAAATTTCTGTTCTGTGAGTTTGGCCCTCTGCGAGGCAATGGTCAAATCCAGGTTTTAATTTTCTGTTATCGACCCTCTGCATGGCAATGGTCATTTGGCATCGTGATTTGAATTATTTTGTTCGTTTTCTGTCATGATTGAAACCCGGACAAAATTTGTGTTTTTATCTTTACTTAGCTTTACTTAAATAATACGAAAAGATTAAATTTTCATATTATTTAGTAATATCTAAGTAAAGAGGGGCAGCTGTCAACACTCAATTTTGTCCGGGTTGTAAAAAAATTCTATTTTTATTGGTTATTTATTATTTTCCTTTTTATTATTTTACCTTTTTGTTTTATTCTATTTTTATGTATTTAGATTTTTGTTTTTAATTCAATTTCTATTTTCTTATTTTCAATTTGTTTTAATAGAGTTAATTAATCAAAATAATTAAAAAATTAAAAAATAAAATTAAAATTGAAAACAATTAAAAAATAAAATAAAAATTAAAAAAAAGGGGGGAAATAGAAAAAGAAAAAAAAAACGTGGAAAAGGGGATGCGAGGACGTGTCTGGAAGGGGGGGACAAGGTGGTTACAAGGAATATTTTCCAAGATTTTAGGAGGGGGATTTTGGTTGGGATCAGAGGGAGAAAAAGGAGGTTTTGAGAGCTCGGTTGATTATCTTGGATCATCCATCGCTGAGGAATTTTGGACCATTTTTTCTGCACCGGCAGAGAACGAAGAACGCCAGCTACAAAGGTGAGAGATCATCGGAGACGAAGCAGAAAAGGCAAGCAGAGCTACAAGAGGTAAGCACTCACTCGTGTGGATGTAATCATGTAAGTTTGCTGCATTATGCTTCATTTTATGCTTGAAGTCACCTTGCTTGAATATGTATCGTGGTAGGAGTCTTCCCCTTCTCTATTCTACATTCTCACTGAAAATTTTCATCACCTTTCTCTAAGAACCCCTGCACATTGGAGCTCTGAAAATCCCTTTGGTGTCAATCCATTTCAAAATACTTGAGCATCACGAGTTCTCCCAATTTCAACATTCTTTAATGCCTCTGTTCACCCCCCAACCAACAACAAGATTGAACCATTAAGCAGAAATTCATACACAACCTATAATTCCTTTCCTCTGCAAGAAGAAGAAACAACCACCACACTGGTCTCACATAGCCAAAAAGCTCCAACTCACTCACTTCCGAGCCTCCACTAGGCTCCCATCATCATCTCGCCAACCCATTTTTACGTATGATCTTCCTAGAGTTAGTAGAGATCTCACACAGAGCACCGCGAAGAGTCATCCCAGGTAGTGCGTTTTCGTCATTCACGAGAAGGGAAAGAGAGAGTTGAACGCCGCAACCGGCGGTAGCTCCGGTGGAGTGTGGTGTCGCTGGCGACGTCGAGACTAATAGAAGGTGGTGTCGCGGTGGCTGGTTCGAAGGCATAGTAGTGCATATGCGAAGGAGGTGGGGAAGCAGAGCTTGGCCGCTGTTAATGGCGCTACGATGTTGAGTTCCGGCGGCCTGGGCTGTGAGGGAGGTGGCCGAAGAGGTAGACGGAGATGCGGCGCGGGGAGGTAAACCCGTCCCTGGGTTGGCGTTTTCGAAGTGAGGAGTTCAGGTTGTCACCGGCGAGGCCAAGTCGTGGTCTTGGCAGAGGTGGCGGTGGCTGGTTCCAGCCGGGTTGGCGGCAGCGTGCTTCCCATATTTAGGGTTTTCCTGGTCAGAGAGAAAGAAACTTGGGTCCATGGAGAGTGTGTGAGATACGAAAGGGAGCTTACGGAGGGTGTTGGGTCTGAGTGGGTGAGGAGTGAGAATGAGGATGAATCTCTGAACCCCTAGGAAATTCTAGGTTAGAAGCATTGGACTGGGCCAAGCCCAGAAATGAACGTACGTCCAGGAAGCTTTGGCCTTTTTCGAACGTTCGTCATCCCTCCTCATCTTCCCAACGAACGCTCGTCCATAACGAGCGTTCGTCATCCAGCCTAATCTGCCCAACGAACGCTCGTCCCAAACGAGCGCTCGTCATTCGTTAACCATCCAGCCCATATCCTCCCAACGAACGCTCGTTAATAACGAGCGTTCATCATCCAGCCTCATCTTCCCAACTAACGCTCGTCCAAACGAGCGCTCGTCGTTCATCATCCAGCCTCATCTTCCCAACGAACGCTCGTCCAGACGAGCGCTCGTCGTTCGTCATCCCGCCTCATCATCCCAACGAACGCTCGTCCATAACGAGTATGCGCCATCCAACCTCATTTTCCTAACGAACGCTTGTCCCAAACGAGCGCTCGTCATTTGGCCTCCACTCACCTCATCTACCCAACGAACGCTCATCCCCAGCGAGCGTTCGTAGACTAGCCTCCTCTTCTCAGCGTCCGTTCACTATCTTTACCAATGAGCACTCGTTATTTTGCTTTCGATCCAAGCGCTCGTTATTTTGCTTTCGTTCAAAACGTCCGTTCGCCACATTTCTTGAATGAGCGCTCGTTATCAAGCTTTCGTTCCAAGCGTTCGTTCGCCATTTCCACAACGAGCGCTCGTCATTCAGCCTTCGTTCCCAATGCCCGTTTGTAATTTCAACAACGTCCGTTCGTTTTGTCTCTTAACGAACGCTCGTCATTGCAACAATGTTCGTTCGTCCTCTCCTTGCGAACGCTCGTCATTTTGTGCCCTTTACAACGTCCGATATCTTCCCCAACGAACGTTCGTTTCTTGCACCGAACGTTCGTCGTTTCAGTGCACATTTTTAAACGTCCGTCCGTTATGTTCCCCAATGGACGTTCGTCCTCTCCCCCAACTAACGTTCGTTCCTTACCTAACGAACGCTCGTTATTCTGATACTGTCCCCAACGTTCGTTCAACCTCTCCCATTTCTTTTTTTGTTTGCTTATTTTATTTTTCTTTATTGTCTTATTTTATTCTATTTATTTATTTTAAATATCTACTTATTTTAAAATATATATTTAATAATACAATATTTATAGTTTAATAAAAAAAATTACAAAAATATTTTAAAGGTTTAAGCACACGTGTGACCGCTCGCGTCGTCCTTGTGCTAAAAACCTTTTCTTCTTTTCTTAAATAAAATTTCAAAAATATGTTTTAAAGGTTTAAGCGCACGTGTGACCGCTCGCGTCGTCCTTGTGCTAAAAACCTTTTCTTCTTTTCTTAAATAAAATTTCAAAAATATGTTTTAAAAGTTTAAGCACACGTGTGACCGCTCGCGTCGTCCTTGTGCTAAAAACCTCTTCTTCTTCCTTAAATAAATTTACAAAAAGTATACGTTTTGAAGGTTAAGCACACGTGTGACCGCCGTCCTTGTGCTAAAAACCTTTTCTTCTTCTTAAATAAAATTTCAAAAATATGTTTTGAAGGTTGAACACTCGTGTGATCGCTCGCATCGTCCTAGTGTTCAATACCTTTCTCTCTTATTTATGTAATATTAAACGAGGGTATGAGTGCTCGTGCGATCGTCCGCATCAGCCTAGCACTCAATACTCTCGAATCTTCCTAAATAAGTAAATAACGGTATGAGTACTCGTGTGATCGTTCGCATCGGCCTAGTGCTTAATATCGTTATCTCTCTTTTCAAAAATAATTAAAAATATTTAAATATCATTTTAAAGGTATGAATACTCGTGCGACCGTTCGCGTCGGCCTAGTACTCATTACCTTCTTTTTCTCGAAAATATTAAAACATAAAATCTCCAAAAATTAAAAACATCTGCTTTTCAAACAAACAAACAGTCTTTCAAGCTAGAACTACGTAACCCTGATTTCTCATTTTGAATGAGAATACGTAGGAGCAAGGTCAATCCTTGTCGGGCCCAAAAAACTAAAAAATATGTTTTGTTTATTTAGAATTTTATTTTAGGGGATAATTAAACATTTTGAAAACCACATCATATTCGCGCATTTAGTTAAAGGTACTGCCTTAGGGCAGGCGTTGTGGGGTGCTAACACCTTCCCCACGCGTAACCGACTCCCGAACCCAATCTTTGGTTTTCGATGACCGTGCTTTATCGTTTTGAGGTTTTTCCATAGTTTTCCATAATAAACTATGGTGGCGACTCCAAATCTCTTTTTTTAAAACCCGTTTCTTTTTGGATCGTCGTCCCGTCGCGATTCCGGTTGCGACAGATTGTATCCCGAATATCCATCTAGAAAACAATAGAAAGCCTGCCCTGATAACCTTTCTAACATCTGATCCATGAAAGGAAAAGGAAAATGATCTTTCCTAGTTGCTTTATTTAACTTCCTGTAATCAATGCACATACGCCAGCCAGTAACTGTTCGAGTAGGAATAAGTTCATTCTTATCATTATAAATTACTGTCATCCCACCTTTCTTTGGAACCACCTGTACTGGACTCACCCATTCACTGTCAGAGATTGGATAGATGATACCTGCTTCTAGTAGTTTCAACACTTCTTTTCTGACCACCTCCTTCATAATAGGATTTAACCTTCTCTGTGGTTGAGCACTTGGTTTATAATCTTCTTCCATAAAAATCTTGTGCATGCAATAAGTTGGGCTAATACCTTTGAGATCTGATATTGACCACCCAATTGCTTCTTTGTTGGCTTTCAAAATTTCTATCAACTGCTCTTCTTCTTGTAGAGATAAAGAGTTATTGATGATGACTGGCTTTGTTCCATCTTCCTCTAGAAAAACATATTTCAGATGTGATGGCAATCTTTTTAATTCTGGTGTCTGTGCTTTGACTGCTTCTTCTTTATCAATTATTTCGAATATTGGATCTTCCTCCGGACTCTTTTTCAATGTTTCCAAGTCCATCAGACATTCATCAATCAATTTCTCTTCTTCTTCATCTAAATCTTCACATGCATTAATGAGAGTTTTTTCCAATGGAGAAATATTTCGCACCATCCTTTCTTGCACCATACAAACTTCATCAAGTTCATCAAATTGAAAACATGCTTTGTCATCATTTGGATATGTCATGGCCTTGGATACGTCAAAAGTGACTTCTTCATCATCAACTCTCATTTTAAGCTTACCATTCTCTACATCAATCAGAACTCTAGCAGTCTTCATAAAAGGTCTCCCAAGAATAAGAGGAACATCACTATTCCCTTCCATCTCCATCACAATAAAATCCACTGGGAATACGAATTTGTCAACCTTTACTAGAACATCTTCAACCACTCCAGATGGATATTTAAGAGACCTGTCCGCCAATTGAAGAGCCATTCTGGTTGGTTTAATTTCCAACCCCTGAATTGTTCTGCACATGGATAGCGGCATTAGATTAATGCTAGCTCCCAAATCAATCAATGCTCTTCCAACTTTCACATCTCCTATGGTGCATGGATTAGTAAAGCTTCCTGGATCTTTAAGTTTAGGAGGTAGTTTTTGTATGATTGCACTGCAGTTACCCTGTACATTGATAGTTTCCTTTTCAATATACTTGTGTTTCTTTGTGAGGAGTTCCTTCAAAAACTTTGCATATGCTGGCATCTGTTGCAATGCTTCAGAAAATGGTATGGTGATCTCAAGCTTCTTAAACAACTCCATGAATCTTTCCAACTGCTTTTCTTTCTCCTTCCTTGAATAACTCTTTGGATAAGGAAGTGGCTTTTCATACTCTTTTTCTTTTTGTCTCTCCTCTCTCTCTTCTTCTTTTTTCTTTTTCTCTCTCTCAACTCTTTCTTTCCACTCACATGTTTCTTTTTCACTCTCACTCTCATTTTCTTTCTCTTTTCTTTCTTGTTTTCTCTCTTCTAACACTCTACCACTTTTGGTCACAACAGTTTTACACTCCTTTCTGAGATTATCATGTTTCATCTTGTCAATTATTCTCTTAACATAAACCTCCATATTTTTAAATGCAGCATCTACATTCTGACAATAAGACGCATTTGTCTTCAAGAATCTTTGGAAAGTCTCTTCAAGTTTTGTTGTTTTCTCAATTGGAGTAGATTGCATTTGCCATTTTTGTTGTTGCACTTGAACCATTGAGACCTGTTGTATTTCTTGTGTTATTTGAGAAAGCTTCATAATTACCTCTTCAAGCTGTTGAGATATAATTCTATTTTGAATAAGCAAAGCATCATTTGACTGTAACAACTCCTTCTGACTATGATATCCTCTTTCAATGTTGAATTCGTTGTCACTAATAGCCATATTTTCAATAATTTCAGTTGCTTCCTCTGGAGTTTTCCATTTAATGTTTCCTCCTGCTGAGGCATGAAGCATCATCTTAGTTTGTGAACCAAGACCTCCAAGGAAAGTTAGGACTACTTCTTCTTCTTTGAAACCATGCATGGGCGTTTTTTGTAACAGGCTTTTATATCTGTCCCATGCATGCCCCAGTGATTCTTCCATGCCCTGCTTAAATGAAGATATCTCTTGCTTGCCTTTTATCCTCTTAGATTGTGGAAAGTACTTGTTTAAAAACTTTGTCACCACTGCTTCCCAATCTGTGAAACTTCCTTCTGGAAAAGAATTTAACCAAAGTTTAGCATTGCCTCCCAATGAGAAAGGAAACAAGCTAAGTTTGATAGCTTCGTCTGGCACCCCATTAATTTTAACTGTGTTGCAAATCTCATTGAAGGTAGTGAGGTGCTCATATGGGCTTTCATGAGATAACCCATTGAATTGGTTGCTTTTAACCAGTTGGATCAGTGCTGGTTTGACCTCCATGTTAGCTGCATTGACTCTAGGTCTAGCTATACTGTTAAAGTTCTCTAGATGTTCGGATTCTTCTCCTCCGTCTACTCTCGTCTAGACCTTCAAGAAGAGGTTCTGCTGTTTTCTTGCTCCTAGTTCGAATTGCCTCCTGCATACACAAGAACACAAAACCCTAGAATATTTGGTTAGCACAAAAAGATATAGGAGAAGATAAAAACAGAAAACAGAAAATAAAATAAAATAAAATAAAATAAAAACCGAAAAAATAAAAACAGATAATAAAAACAGAAATTCAAAATTAAAGTCAAAGATAATCAATAATCACACAAATTAACCAGTTAAACCACGAGTCCCCGGCAACGGCGCCAAAAACTTGGTGGACAAATTTATGAACACCAAAATATGATGTCACAAACTTGTTTTTCAATCGGCAAGTATGACCGAATCGTTCAAGTAATAAACTTGGTAAGACCAAGTATCGTTCTTCCCAAAGGACTCACGGCCTAGTTTAGTTGTGTGGTTTATTGATTAGCTAAGACTTAAAGACGAAATATTTGGATTTTTATATGCAAAAAGACGAAAATTAAATATGTATGCATGAAGTTTTGATCAATGGCAAAAAGCAAAAGATAAACACTTTCAATGAAATATGAATATGTTGTTGGGGGTCAATTTCATCTTATCCACTCTCATATATTTTAGGAATTCAACATTCAAATCATCATTGTTAATGCCACTCTCTAAAATACCTTTCAAGAAGGCTTCTCTCTAATCACGAGTTCATACAATTCCTAGCATTCCTAATGATTAGTTCATAAGTGCAGGAGCTTAACGACAACCAATATAATATTGGGAGAAATTCCCCGGATCTAGACTTCCCCGTACGCGCCCGTATCGACAAAACCAATAATCATGCATCGAATGAGTTAAACAATGCAAGCATTACGCAAAGAGGAAAAACCCTAACTAATGATGAAAGAAAGCATAGATCTTAAATAAAAGATGTAAAAACAAATTCCATATATGAGAGCTTCAAAAGATTACATTGATTCCCCAACAAACATACAGAGTTTAGTTCACCATATTCATGCAACAAACATACAGAGTTTAGTTCACCATATTCATGGTGAACCTAGATGAATAACAATGAAAGAATGAAAGATAAAACCCTAAAAAGGTGAAGAGGAAGCCTCAGCATCCAAGATCCTCCTTCAAAGGGGTTGAAGAGAGAGTGTTTGCTTCGTTCCAGCCAAAGATACCTAACCCTAGGAAACCCTAAAGCTTAGATATTATTCGTAAATTACAGAAAATTAGGTCCAAGCCCATAAAAGTGCCGCTCAGCGGTAAGTGCGTGAGACGTTTCTTCCCCTCAGCGGTCATTTTGCCCCTTAGCGGATCTCCCGTAAGCTCCTGAGTGCCGCTCAGCGGTAAACTGCCGCTGAGCGGTGACTTCGGCTTCTCTTTTTGCACTTTTTGATGTCTTTTCTGATTCCATCTCTCACCTTCTTCACTTCTTTCACCAAATTCACCTTAAAACCTGCACAAAAACACTGAAATCAAGCATAAACCTGTCCAGCTCTCTTATTTCTGAAAATATGAAGAAAAGCATGATTTCAAGCTAGTTTCTAAGTGTAAAGGTTGCTTTTAGTGTCAATTTTAATCATGAAAATAACAGTTTTTCAACTGTTATCACTCGACCTTCAAATACAACCACGAGCCCTAATTTCTCTAATTTTCCCAATTTCGCAGATTTCCCCAACTTTGAAGACACGAGCTACCTAACCCCAAAATAGGAAACATTGTTTTGGTTTGGTTTAATGAGTTATAATTAAACCACTAAAATTCATTTAGCTTTTATTTTATTTGTGAATGATATAAAAATGTTATAAATCCACCTATACAGCTGAAAAGGATGCCACCTAGATGCCTTAGCTTGCCACTTGATAACAAAGATAACATCGTTAACTCCATTTAACGATGATCCTATTATTGAATCAGATTGACCAAATTAGGGACTCAATTGATCAGTTTCATAATTGGAGGATCCAATTGAAACAAACCTGCAAATATAGGGACCTCCGAACCTATTAAACCAATCTTTTAAAATACAAAGACACAGTAGAAGTGATTCGAAAGAGGAAGAAGAAGAATGTGAACATAAGTGAAAGTCTTTATGATACGTGAGAAAAGTCAACACGGATGCAGAGAAAAGCCGGAGAAGTCATGATAAACAGATTCTTTTGTTGATGCTGTCTATGACCTACACTCTACAATAGATTGCAGATTGCTGGCAACCACTTTCTTGTTTCCCTCTTTTTTTTTTTTTTACCTTTTTTTTGTCTCCATCTGTACTGTTTACAAGACATCACTTTTCAAAAAGTTATGCTCCCAGTCTCAGGGATTCCCCACACTTCTAAAACATATTATCTCACCATTATGTAACTTGGCTTTTGTTCTAATAATGTATCCAAGGTTCCTCCAACCCTCCTTCACTCACTCCAGTTCGTTTTTCATCATCTTCTAGTTATTCGTGAAACAAACAAACCCGGAAACATTTCTCCTACCAAGATGGCAGCGAGCAACAATGTGATTGTATGCATAAACCTCGTGGCCGTGATCCTCTCAATCCCAATCATCGGTGCCGGAATCTGGCTATCAAACGGCCAAGCAGATTCCTGCGTCCAGTTTCTGCAATGGCCCGTCATCATCCTCGGAGTTCTCATCTTGGTGGTGGCTCTCGCAGGTTGCATTGGAGCCTTTTTCAGAATCACGTGGCTCCTCATAGTGTACCTCGTTGTCATGCTCGTGCTGGTGATACTGCTAGTGTGTTTGGTGGGCTTTGTTTACACGGTCACGCTTCGAGGTCATGGCAACATTGAAGCTGACCGGGCTTACTTGCAATATCATATGAACGACTTTTCTGGGTTCCTTCGTCGAAGGGTTAGAAGCTCCTTCAAGTGGGATCGCATCAGAAGCTGCATTAGCCAAACCAACGTGTGTGCTCAGCTCAGCCAGAGTTACAGAATGGCCGAGGACTTCTTCGACGCACATCTAACGCCCATGCAGGTAAATGCTTCTGATGAAAATTAGGTGAAAGTTCAATGCTTTTATTATGTCTCAACCAAACTAACCTTATACCTTTATTCCAACATGTTTAAAAACAACATGGCTTTGGTTTGAAGCATTTGTTCTTGAACTTTTTTCAAGTTACCTTAATTTTACATTTTTGTTGGTTGGATCATTTGCAGTCAGGGTGCTGCAGGCCACCAACACAATGTGGGTATACTTTTGTGAATCCAACCTATTGGATTAGAGCGTTCAACCTTGCAGCAGATATGGATTGCCTGCAATGGAGCAACGATCAAACACAACTTTGCTACAACTGTGACTCGTGCAAGGGTGGTTTATTGGCTAATCTTAGGAAGGAGTGGAAAAGGGCCAATGTGATATTAATCATCACAGTCATTGTTCTAATTGTGGTGTATTTGGTAGGGTGCTGTGCTTTTAGGAATGCCAAAACTGAGGACCTCTTCCGCAAATACAAACAGGGGTATACTTGAGAAGGATCAATGTGTTTTAGTTGAAGTTAGTGGTAAAGTTTCTTCTTGGCTACTTAGTTTAAATCAACTATTTGAGTCCGTGTTTTGAAAGACATGCTTGTATGAATTTGTCTCTTGCACTTATTTTAGCAGAAAAAAGATGGTTGGTTTTATATGGGATGGGTTAAAGGTTGAAACTTGATCATATAAGGTGTTAAGAGGTGAGCGTGATTTGTGGAGCAGAGCACCGAAAGCTGAATACTCGACTACCGAGGCACCAATTAAATTGGCCTGGAATCATTTTAAAATGTATACTACCACCTTCGAGGCATTTTGGCGCTCCAAAAGTGCACCTTTTCAAATTCAAATCAACTTTAATTAATTCAAGTTCCCAATCATTTCAGAAAGGATTTATATTTTAGCGGAATTTGTATTTTTAGATGAAACATTGGACATTATAGTCTGTATTTTTAGATAAACATTGGACATTTGCATTTGAGGATTGATAGTCATGATCCTTTAATTTTAAGAAAAGGACTTTTACATTCATTTTCGTGAAAGTATATGATTACTGCAATCATATATTCAAAGCCGTTTACCATCATAGTCTCAAGTCAAGACACCTGAAATGAACATGAAATAATATAAAATTGTAACGACACTAATTCTTTCTATTGATATTTATCTTACATTTTCTTCTTAATATTAAAGGATCACGAATATATGTTTGTTAGTCTAACTTTTAACGTTATCAAGAAGGCAAATACTATTCGATAAAATATGCCTTTGTTCAAGAAGAGATCTAGATGAGAGGAAAGAGGTTATCTTTAATCTACTGGAGGAAGAACATATTGTTTTTCCTATAACGGAGAATGTCAGAGAGTTATGACAAAAGAGTCTCGGCCTCATTATCAAGGATTATTATTGCTTCACTAGTACACTAACACAATATGACACCGGTTACTTTTGGTTATAGGTACCGATTCTACAACCGGTGTATATACCAGCGAGGTAAAAAAGGTAGATTTTATGCCTCGGTTGTGAACTGGGTTAAAAAAGATAGAATTTATGCCTCGGTTTTTGAATAATCGAGGCAGTAACATGTTTGTTTTTTAATTTTTTCCACCAGCCTCTGAGCCTCTGTTCCTGGAACTCTCACGCAGAAACCCAAAAATTGAACAGTAAAAAATTTGAAGTGAACAAGCAGATTCAGATACCAAAAATTGAAATAAAAATTGAATCAGGAAATAGGGAACAAGCAGATTGATTGTTCTTGTGATCTTCATCACAGATGAATGTTTTTGAATCAGCAATACATGAATCCTGTTCAAATCCCTAACCCCCAATCCAGTCAAAACCCCTTCAAATCCCTAACCCCCAAATCCAATCAAAACCCCATTGAAATCCCTAACCCCCAAATCGGATGACCAACAACCGCAGAGACGCTTTACCGTGACCACCATTGGCACCAGAAGAGGGCTGGACCGGAAGGGGGCTGGACCGGGTGGAGTGAGATCTGAGATCGCGTCCGGTGGTGGAGTGAGATCTGAGATCGCGTCACGGGTTGGGGTTGCAAGGTGGGATGCAGCCATGGCTTTGGGCAGCGAAAACGGAGCGGCATCGTTGAAGGAGAGGTGGCGACGGCGGAGCAACGGAGTGGTGGCGACGAAGAGGCGGAACGGCGGAGTGGTGGCTTTGAGATTTGAGCGAGAGAGAAGAGAGAAGAAGAGGAACTGTGAGAAGGAGATCTGAGCGCTTGAGAAAAAGAGGAAGAGTGAGAAGGGTACCGTGAAGCGGCGGAGCGGCGGCGAGGCGGAGAGGCGGAGAGGCGGAGTGGCGGAGCAGCGGAGTGGTGGCTTTGAGATTTGATCGAGAGAGAAGAGAGAAGAAGAGGAACTGAGAAGGAGATCTGAGTGAGAGAAAAGAAGAGGAACTGATATAGCGTGTTTAGGCACCGGTTCTGCGTCGAGCCGAGACGGTATCCCCATCATGACAGTTTTATGCCTTGGGTAGTTTAGACAACCGAGGTAGTAGCACTTTTAGGCACCGGTTCCCCATTAACCGAAACATATAAGTTTCCATTAATTACAAAAACGCCACCGCGTTCGAATATGCTTCGGTTTTAGAAAAACCGAAGCGTATTGGGCGCCTTTAAAAGTTGTTTTTTTACTAGTGCTTCAAACAAAAATATTAGTGAAGAGTCTACCTAATTTAGAAGTTCATCTTCCCCATTGCCAAGCTTGTCAATTTGAAAAGCAACACAATTTTTTATTCCCAAAAGTAAGCAACACAAAAGCTTCAATTGGTTGATTTTGATTTATGTAGACCACAAAGAACGTCATCTTTCAAAGGTAGTATTTACTACATAGTGTTAATTGGTGTTTTTACTAGATTTTGCTGAATTTTCTTTTAAAATTCAAGTCAGAAATGGCTGGAGTGTTTTGAAAGTTCAAAAATATGATTCTCGAATGGGCTATAACATTCAAGCTCTATGGTCAGACAACGAAAAAGAATATGCCGTAGGAGAATTTAATTGGTTCTGTGAGGATGGTGACATAAAACACCAATTAAATGCTCTTTAGATTCCACAAAAAAATGAAGTTAGTTAGAGAAGCAACAGATACATTCTGGAAATGGCAAGATGCATGCTACATAAGAAAAATTTACCAAAACAATTTTGGACTGAGACAACAAATATTATTGTTTTCCTTCATATCAGATTTTCGACAAAGACAATGAATGATCTAACACTATTTGAAGCTTGACATGGATATAAACTATCTCTAAAATTTTTAAAAGTGTATGGTTGTTTGTTCTTCACCTATATTCTATAGGTTAAGTGTGAAACTAGAGAAGAAGGCAATACAATAAATCTTCGTAGGCCATTGCACAATATCTAAGACTTACAAAGTATTTTAGCCACAAAAAGGTAATATTGCCATAAGCAGGGATGTGAACTTTGTGGAGAATGAAAATGGAACCGGGAGCAAAGAGATAAATCCTTAAAACAACCAAATTTTCCTATTGCTTCAACAACTAAAGAACACAGAGAAGAAGATCGAGAAAATGAGATGGTGGATGACATTCCAGTCAAAGGCACGAGATTACTTTGATATTTATCAATCTTGGAATATTGGCTTTTTTGAACCAGTAAGTTTTCAAGAAGGAAAGAATGATCAAAACTGATGACTGAAATGGAGGAGAAACTTCACATGATCG
Organism: Vigna umbellata; assembly: GCF_029865625.1. Taxonomy (NCBI): domain Eukaryota; kingdom Viridiplantae; phylum Streptophyta; class Magnoliopsida; order Fabales; family Fabaceae; genus Vigna; species Vigna umbellata. The sequence goes on from NC_142174.1 coordinate 22,462,576, forward strand.
AAAAGAAACAATACATGACAACTTGTAAACAAACCTCAAGATAGAAAAGACAGAGGTAAAATGGGTGTTTCAAACCAAGCTAAACGCAGAGCATAAGGCAAAACTTGTGATTAAAGATTATGCTTAAGTTTTTAAAGTGGACTACTAAGAAAATTTTGCACCGTTGCTAGGCTAGGTATCATTAGTCTTTTACTAGTTATTGCAATATAAATGGGCTGGAAAGTTATTGATTGGATCTTAAATCAACATTTTTGAATGATTTCTTACATGAAGAAGTTTATGTTGAGTAACCTAAAGGATTTGATAAAAAAAAGGAGAAAAGGGCAAGGTTAATCTCTTGGTTCTGTTCGTTTCAATGGATGATATTGTTTAGATGTTATAGGATATTATTAGTAGTCAACCGAACGGTGGAATGTAGGAGAGGCCGAGCGATGAGGGAGACGAAGAAGGGAACCGAACGATTGAAGGCGGTAAGGTTACCGAGTGAGGCCGAGCAGTGAAAAAGAAGGAGGCCACCGAATGGCTGAAGGCCAACCGAACGGTGGAAAGCAGGAAGAGGTCGAGCGATGAGGGAGAAGAAGGGAATCGAATGGCTGAAAGCGGTGAAGCTACCGAGCGAGGCCGAGCAGTGAAGAAGAAGGAGGACACTGAACGACTGAAGACAGTGTTACCGAACGGTAGAAGCACGAGAGCAAATCGGTTGAAGAGTTATAGAACATTATTTAATAGCCAGATAATTCTGTTAGTTACAGAATTAACTAAACTCTGTAATCTTTTGCTATAAAAACAATTGTATTCTGTAAATTCAGGACAATGAATGAATAACATCAAAATTCTCCTATTCTTCCAAATCTATTCGCTTGTGTTCAAATTCCTTTCTCTTATCTGGATTCCCTACGTCCTGGGTTCTTGTTCAAGACATCCGTCTTCCTAGAAGAACCGTATCAATTGGTATCAGACAGTGACCTTCCAACCACACGTCATTCCAATGGCTGCCAACACTCGTTCTGTACGTGAAGATTTTGATCACTTCAAAGATTCAACGGAGGCTCGCTTCTTGGAGTTGGGAACATCGCTAGAGGCTCGCTTCATGGAAATTTGTGCATCTTTGAAGAGAAATCTTGCGGAAATAATTGGTAATCGTGAAACACATTTTGTCGCCAATAATGGTAACCATTCTCGACCTTATTTTTGTAGTACAAGATTGGCTAGGTTAGATTTTCCTCGTTTCAATGGAGATGGGGTGAAACAATGGTTAATTCAATGTGAAACTTTCTTCTCCGTGGCTGGCACACCGGATGATTACAAGGTCCGCTTAGCAGTCGTCCATTTTGAAGGAAAAGCTTTGCAATGGCACAACACATATGTCAAGAATATAGGGTTATTTAATCTTCCTTCTTGGGAGTCTTATACTAAGATCTTGATTGATAGATTCGGGGAGGTTTGCGAAGATCCTATGGCTGATTTGATGAGGTTACATCAAGAGAGTTTTGTCCAAGATTACCATGACACCTTTGATCGAATAGTGTCGCAAGTTGAACTCTTTGAGGCTAATAAATTATGTTTTTTTCTGGGCAGGTTGAAGCAAGATGTCCAGATGATGGTTCGTATGTTTCAGCCTACTTCCGTAAGGAAAGCTTTCTCACTAGCCAAAATGTATGAATCTGCTAACACCACCACTTCGCATGGGAAGCCATTCCGCATGCAACTCAAACTGTCTTTGTTGCCTAACCCTACCCAAAGCGCGGAAGATCCTTGGCCAAAACCATTCTCCATGAATCTAACACCTGCTTATATGAATGAAAGAAAGGCTAAAGGGCTGTGCTAATTCTGTGATGAACCGTTCACACCAACCGATAGCCTAACCCATAAGAAACTCCAGATTCATGTCTTGGAATTGGAAGACGACACCATTTCAGATGAAGACACCACACCTCCAGTTGCAACAAAGGAAAACAGGAGGGAAAACCCATTGATTTCGGTTAACGCGTTGGCAGGAGTTGCTAGTTTCTGCACTATGCGAGTTACAGGTCTTTGTAGAAAAAAACCTCTACATATCCTCATTGATAGTGGAAGTCCACATAATTTCTTGGACGTTCACATAGCCAAGAAACTGGGATGCAAAATTGGGACCATGGATCCTTTGAGTGTCACAATGGCAAACGATGCTAAGGTCAAGATTAACAACAAGGTTAAAAACTTTTCTTGGATATTACATAATGCACCCTTCAAATCAAATATGTTGTTGTTACCATTAGGATGTCACATGGTTCTTGGTGTAGAATGGCTGATTACCTTAAGGAATATCAAGTGGAACTTTGAAACTTTAATTATGGAATTTACGGTGCATGGAAGGACACTTGTTTTGAGGGGAACAAAAAGTGCAGGCCCCAAAACCGTTAGGAAACAAAGCCTACATAATACGCTTTCTTCAGGAGTCCACATTTCAATGATACAAATGTGTGATAAGGGCGAAGGTACCTTATTACACTCCTTATCAAAAAATGCAGAATCCAGCAATATTCCTGATAACATTGAGAGGTTGCTGCCGGAAGTGAAAGCTAAGGTGGAACTGGCTGACAGAAGTCTGAAAAAACAAGAGGAGATCCTTAAGTTAGCTAAGTTTCATACGAAGAGAGCACGAGAAAGGATGAAACAGTTGGCCGATAAACATAGATCTGAAAGAGAATCCCAACTTCAGTCCTTGAGGACAAGGACTTTTCAGGAGGAGGGGATTGTTATAAGATATTATTAGTAGTCAATCGAACGGTGGAATGTAGGAAGAGGCCGAGTGATGAGGGAGATGAAGAAGGGAATCGAACAGTTGAAGGCGGTGAGGTTACCGAGCGAGGCCGAGCAGTTAAAAAGAAGGAGGGCACCAAATGGCTGAAGGCCAAGCGAACAGTGGAATGCAGGAAGAGGCCGAGCGATGAGGGAGAAGAAGGGAACCGAACTACTGAAAGCGGTGAAACTACCAAGCGAGGCCGAGTAGTGAAGAAGAAGGAGGACACCAAACGGCTGAAGACAGTGCTACCGAATGATAGAAGCATGGGAGCAGATCGGTTGAAGAGTTATAGAACATTATTTAATAGCCAGATAATTATGTTAGTTACAAAATTAACTAAACTCTGTAATCTTTTGCTAGAAAAACAATTGTATTCTATAAATTCAGGACAACGAATGAATAACATCAAAATTCTCCTATTCTTCCAAATCTATTCACTTGTGTTCGAATTCCTTTCTCTTATCTGGATTCCCTACGTCCTGGGTTCTTGTTCGAGACATCCGTCTTCCTAAAAGAACCATATCATTAGACCAATTGTCATGGACGAAAATGCGAGATAAAGTGTGTTCGAATTTAGAGGAAGAATGGAGGAGCTGATTTTGGGGATCTCCTCTCTCATGGATCTCACTGAATGTGATAGGATTTATGGGTAATTCAAGTATGTTTACTATATTGTCCCGGCTTAGGGTTAAACTTAAGCTTGTACTTTTCACGTGTTCAAGTTGAGGGTGCACACTTTTTGGAGAATCACTTAATTCTCAAAGCTGGAAATGTGGTATTCATTATTTGACTAATAATAATTAACTAATAATAATAATAATAATCTTAAAAAAATATTTTGTTTTAATTATTTGTTATTTTTCTAAAATTCTAATATTTTAAAATAATGTTTATAAAAAAATATCTTATTCACAAATATCATTTTACATTACTACCATTAAGGACATTTTGGTAATCTTTATTTTTATTTATCACATTAATCAAATTTTACGCAAATTTTTACAAACTTTACCTCTAAATTCACTCTCAATCCAAATTCCTTAAAAAATAAAGCATACTTTACTCTCAAATCCATTCACCCACTCTCTCTCAAATCATTTCACTTAAGTGAACACACCCTAAAGAAAACACTTTATGGATTGAAGCAAGCTCAACGATCTTAGTACAACATAATGGACAACCATTTATTAAATATAGGCTTTGTAAAAAGCTTATATAAATCCACTCTTTACAATAAACACTATAAAGTTGATATTGTCATTATTTCTCTTTATGTTGAAGATATTTTAGTGAACGAAAATAATACAATCTTATTTGATGAATTTAAGATGGAAATGATGAAAGTTTTTTTAAATGAATGATCTTGGATTGAAGTCTTATTTCCTTAGAATGGGGGTTAAGAAAAGTTAAGATGAAGTTTTCGTTTGTTAAGAAAAGTATTTCAAGTCAATCGTAAGATGTTTCATATGGAAGAATTTAAATCTGTGAGCATTGTGATAACAGTTGAAAAATTGTTATTTTTATACTTAATTTTGACCTTAAAGACAACCTTTATGACTTAAAATCTAGCTTGTAATCATGCTTTTGCTTATGTTTTGGAAATAAGAGAGTTGGATGGATTTTATGCTTGGTTTTCCTTGTTTTTGCATGTTTTAAGATGAATTGAATGGAAGAAGTGAAGTAGCCATAAGTTGGAGTTAGAAAAGGAAGAAAAAGTGCATAAAAGAAGAGCCGCAAGTACCGCTAAGCGGAAATTACCGCTGAGCGGCACTCTGAAGTCCCGCAGTCACCATTGAGGGGCAAAACTACAGCTGAGTGTCAAATAGAAGAACCGCACTTACCGCTGAGCACCATTTTAATGGGCCTTGGGCCCTTTTTCTGTAATCTTTAGGAGTCTATATAAGGTTTTAGTCGACCTAGGGTTAGTATCTTTTGGCATAACGAAGAAAAATCACACTTTCTTCACCCCTTGGAGGAGGATTTTTGATACTCAAGCTCCCCTCTTCAAATTCTAGGGTTCTATCTTTCATTCTTTCATTATTTTTCATCTAGTTTCACCATGATTATGGTGAACTAAACCTTCATTGTTGTTGGGGAATCAATGTAATCCTTTGAAACTCTCATGTATTGAATTGGTTCTTTAATTCATATGCTTTCTTTCATTAATTGTTAGGGTTTTTCTTCTATACTCTATACATGCTTTGTTTAACTCATTCAATTGTATGATCATTGATTTTATTTGTATGGACACATATAGATAAATCTAGACATGAAGAAATTCTCCAAATAGTAATATTGCCTAGACATAGGGATAAGAGGATTGATTGCCTTTAAGCTTCTGTGCGAATGTAATGCATGAATAATTGCTAGGGAGATAAGACATTGTAAACTAGTAATTAGGAGTAGGCTTTCTTCACCAAGACATTGGGTTTAAGGTAAATTAGAAAGTGACATTAACATTAATGAAGAAGATGAATTCTTGAATACATGAGAGTGGATAGGATGAATTGAAAACCCCCAACAACATTATCATTCCATATATCTCAATCACGTTTTGTTTCTTTTGTTCAATTGATCAATACATGCATTCATATTTACTTTTAGTATTTGCATTTAAATCTACAAAACTTTGTTCACAAGTCTAATTTAATCAACAAATCACATAACTGTTTAGGCTGTGAGTCCTTTGGGAAACGATACTTGGTCTTACCATTTATTATTACTTAATACGATTTGGTTACACTTCCCGAGGGTTAACAAGTTTTTGGCGCCGTTGTCGGGGACTCGTGGTTTAACTATTCTATTTGTGTGATTATTGATTAACTTTGACTTGATTTTTGAATTTTTATCTTTTTATCTTTTTTGTTTTTATCTTCTATCTTTTTGTTTTTATCTTTTTTATCTTTTTCTTTATTTTTTTTATCTTTATCTCTATCTTTCTAGTTTTTATCTTCTTATCTTTTTATTCTTTTTATCTTTTCATTTTTCCTTTCTATCTTCTATCTTTCTATCTTCTTTATTTCTATCTTCCCATTTATTATTACTTAATACGATTTGGTTACACTTCCCGAGGGTTAACAAGTTTTTGGCGCCGTTGTCGGGGACTCGTGGTTTAACTATTCTATTTGTGTGATTATTGATTAACTTTGACTTGATTTTTGAATTTTTATCTTTTTATCTTTTTTGTTTTTATCTTCTATCTTTTTGTTTTTATCTTTTTTATCTTTTTCTTTATTTTTTTTATCTTTATCTCTATCTTTCTAGTTTTTATCTTCTTATCTTTTTATTCTTTTTATCTTTTCATTTTTCCTTTCTATCTTCTTTATTTCTATCTTCCTATCTTTCTATCTTTTTAATTTTTCTTTTTATCTTATTAGTTTATCTTCTCTATCTTTTTGTGCTAACAAATGTTTTCTAGGGTTTTGTGCCTAATGCTTGCAGGATGTAAATCGGACAAGAATTTAACTATATGGGCACTCAATTATTCCAAGGTAATCTAAACTACTGATGGGAACCTCACTCAAGCATGGATCAAAGTCAGTTTTGGCAAGCTTCCGGACAATTTGAGAACCAACCACAACAATAGTGGAAACAACAAAGCTCTCTATCAAAGCTGGATGACGTCTTTCAACAATTTATGCAAGAGTCCATCTCCACTCAGAAAAGCATTGAAGCATCATGTAAAAGGATGGAGATGCAGCTTGGTCACATGATTCAGAAATTGAATGCTTTTGGGGTTGATACTGAGGTTGATACTGGAGTTAACCCTAGGGAGGAATGTCAAGCCATTATCACTGGAAGTGACAAGATTTTAGATGAGAAAAAGATAGAGAGAAAAGAAAAAGAAGAGTTGAGTGAAAAAGATAAAGATGTAGAAAAAGAAAGAGAAGTGGTTGACAGAGTGAGGGAAAAGAAAATTTGTGTGAAGATTAAGAAATTGAGTAGAAAAAGAGAAGAAAAAAAGAAAGTAAGAGAAAAGAAAAAGAGGACGAGACAAAAAAAAGAAAGAATCATATGAAAAACCTCTTCCTCATCCAAAGAAGTATCAAAGGAAGAAGAAGGAATTTGAGCACTTTATGGAAATCTTCACGAAATTGGAGATTAAAGTTCCTGTGATTGAGACATTGCAACAGGTTCTTGGTTTTATCAAATTCCTGAAGAAGTTCAGTAAGAAGAAAAAAAGAAGAAGATGGAACTTGAACTTTATTGGGTCAAACTAGTGACATTAAAAGAGCGCTTGCTGGGAGACAACCCAATGATTTAAGAACTTTTAATTTTTGGTTTGGTGATGTAATTTTGAACTGTTGGTATTTTTGTTTTGGTTATAAGTTTGTTACAGGGTTTACATCTACTAATGGATGTTAGGTGGAAGAGTATCTACTGAAGGATACTATGCTATCATACACTTACTAATGAGTGTTGATGAAAAAGGTATACACCTACTAATGGGTGTTGGTCAAAAAGATTTGCATCTACTGAAGGGTGCTGGAGGATTTTGGGTCAGGCTCGTGATGTTAAACAAGCGCTACCTGGGAGGCAACCCAGTTGATTGAATTTATCTTTGTTTGTTTGTTTGGATTTTGCTCTAGTTATAGGGATTGAATGTTTGAGTGATGTGAGAAACTAAATGCATTGGGGGTAGCGAGAGGCATTGGTAAAGGACACCTAGGGAAAGCTAGGAAGTAGAAGAGTTGGTGCAGCAAATGTCGCTCAGCGGTAATTACCGTTGAGCGCGACCGCTGCAGATTGGGCTGACTGGTTTGTTTTATTTGGGCTCAGCGGGATGTGGCCCATTAGGTATCTGTTATACCCTAGGGCGTGTCTTGGCTGCCACTTTCAGATATCCCTATTTCCACACACTCTCAAGCACTCTCCAAAGAGTTCTTTACAGTTTTTCCTCCTTTCCCCTTCACAAAACTTCTCTTTCAACCATTTTTGCATCAAGTTTCCATCTAAGTTTGGGGTTTGGTGAGAGCATTGCTGTTAGGGGCTGATTTCTTCATATTCCTAGAGCATTCTAAGATAAGGATTGTTTTAGGGAGTTGTTTGTGGTTTACTAATGCTTAACAATGTGTCTTGTGGTTTTGTGAATTGTGTTTGATGCAGGGATGGCCTCCTCATCTCAGGCAAAAGAATCAAGACTATAGGATCCAAGAAGAAGGAGAGGAGGAAGATTCAGATGATAGCAGGGGTTGATGAGGAGCTGAGATAGCATCTACTGATGGATGCTATTGTTAAACCCTCGACAAGTGTAACCAAATCGTATCAAGTAATAAACCTGGTAAGACCAAGTATCGTTCTCCCAAAGGACTAACGGCCTAGACAGTTGTGTGGTTTATTGATTAGCTAAGACTTGCAAAACCGATTGATTAAGATTTAAATGAAAATACTCAAAAGTAAATATGAATGCATGGTTTGATCAATGGTAAGAAGAAACAAAACACGTGAATTGAAATATATGGATGATTATGTTGTTGGGGTTTATCAATTTCATCCTATCTACTCTCATGTATTCAGGAATTCATCTTTCTTCATTAATTGTTAATGTCCCTTTCTAAATTACCTTAAACCCGATGTCTCGAAGAAGAAAGCCTAATCATAATCACTAGTTTACAATGTCTTGTCTCCATAGCAATTAATCATGCATTATAGTGAACAGAAGCTTAAAGGCAACCAACCATCATATTCCTATGTCTAGGTTTATAATACTATTGGGAGAGATTCCCCAGATCTAGATTTCCCCATATGTGTTCATATCGACAAAATCAATGATCATGACATCGAATGCGTTAAACAATGCATGCTTTGAGCAAAGAGGAAAAACCCTAACAAGTAATGAAAGAAAACATGTATCTTAAAGAAGATTTTGAAGAACAAATTCCATACATGAGAGTTTCAAAAGGATTACATTGATTCCCTAACAACAATAAATGTTTAGTTCACCATATTCATGGTGAAACTAGATGAAATACAATGAAAGAGTGAAAGATAGAACCCTAGAAAGTTGAGAAAGGAGTTGTAGCATCCAAAATCCTCCTCCAAGGGGTGAAAGAGTGTGTTTCTGCTTCGTCCCAGCCAAAGATACTAACCCTAGGAAGACTAAAGCCTTATATAAACTTCTAAATATTACAGAAAAGTGAGCCCAAGCCCATAAGAATGTCGCTCAGCAGTTTTTACCGTTCAACGGTAAGTACGACACTTCAGTTTTGCCCCTCAGCTGCTGTTTTTGCCCCTTAGCGGTGATTTCGGCACCTGAAAAGTGGCGCTCAGCGGTAATTACCGCTCAGCACAACTTTTTTTGCCTCTGGTTGACATTTCTGCATTCTGGTTGACTGGTTGACTTTTCTGCATTCCGACCATTCGGTACTTTAACTCTTCTTTCAAATCATTCCAATAACCTACAAAATCAAAGGAATCTAGCACAAAACCATTAAATTCACCTTCAACTCTCTTATTCACAAAACTAAAGCAAAAACATGAGTTAAAGCAACTATAAAAATAACTATAAAATGGTTGATTGATTATCGAAATTAACTATAAAAATAACGATTTTTCAACCGTTATCACAACCCCAAACTTAGAACTTTGCTTGTCCTCAAGCAAACAAGATGTAACTTAGCTTTCAACCAATCAATGCAATGATTCGACACATTTCAAAACCTTTTCTTTTAAGAGAAGTAATTGCTCAAATCAGCTTATCATAAAGAATATCAGTCAAGATGAATACATGCCTTGATTCAATTAAGCTCATTGCGGTGATCAGATAATCACAGAATATTCAACAGATGCTATGCTCATGAATGATCAATTAACCAAGCAAAGATGTAATCATGGAATCTTTCTTCACCAGATAAAGTGTTTCACTCAAACACACAAGTGTATAAGAGGTTACTCATTCACTCCACTATCACAATGTCACATGAATTAACTTTGCCTTTCATTTAACCATAATTAAATATACTCACAAGCAATTATCATCACAAGGGCTTTTCTATGGCTTGTAATATGGCTGGGCTAAGAAGAAAAATTGGTTTTTCTGGATCACAAAATCCTTGAGTTAAGAAAGTCATTCATACTTTCATCATTTAAACACAACCATTCTTACTTATTCCCAACTTTCCCTTGCATTGAGCTTTTCTTTTCTTTCTTTTCTTTCCTCTTTCTTTTGCTTTTCACGTGCTTAGCTCTTAGCTCAATGCTTGTTATTTTCCCTTTCTAGACTTCCCAACAACCCTAAACTTGAACCTTTATCAATACCACAAAATATTCTCAACTCAACTCAAGGTAAAGATTTTCACAAAGGGTTTTCAAATCATGTTCAAGGCTAAAGGTTCAAAGGATAGAACACATAGTGCTCTCTTTTAATAGGCTAAATTCATGCATTTTGGCTAAAAAGGGTTAACAATAAATGGCCTTGATCATATGACACATACAAGCAAGTGAGTCAATCATAGAAAACCTGAGCAAAGTCATTCATGCTTTCAAAGTAATAGCACTCACTCACAAAAACTTTGGAGTTCAATCCTCACACAAGATAAATCAAATTGCAACATTTAGATAAACATCATGCTCAGTATCATAATCACAATCACAAGCCATCATGCATCTGTTTCAAAATATTTTGAGCAACCACCTGTGTATCAGCATCATGCATCATCTTAACATCAATCAATATAATCAAGATCATGAAGCAATACTCATCACAAACATCATAGCATCAACAAACCATTGCACACAGATAAAGTTTTAAGCCAAGTACATCAAATCCTATACTAAAAACAGAAGCAAATAAATTCAATAATATAAAACAGAAGATAAGAAAAATCCTGCTTTAGTGCTGATAGCATCCATCAGTAGATGCTATCTCAGTTCCTCATCATCTCATGCTATCATCAGAGTCTTCCTTCTCTCCTTCAGCATCTTCAAAATCATCATCCTCATCATCTTCCTCCATAGCTAGAGCTTCAGCTCTATTGGCCTGTGCCTGCTCCTCTTGCCATGCTATCTTGGACAATGAGGAAGTGTTGCTCCTGCTTACAAGAAAGGAACTTGCTGGAATAGGGTTGATTTGGTTCCTTCTCCTTCCTTTTGAATATTGTAGTCTTGAATCTCTTGCCCGATGAGGAGGTCATCCCTACATCAAACTCAATTAACAAAACCACAAGACACATCATTAAGCATTAGTAAACCAGAAACAACACCCTAAAATCATTCCTCTCATCGCTGAGAGCAATAAAAAACCCTTTAGTGCAACCTATGCAGCAAAACCGGCAAGCATAATAGTGAAGAATGCTCTATGAATGTGAAGAATTCAGCCCCTAATAGCAATGCTCTCACCAAACCCCAAACTTAGATGGAAACCTAGTGAGAAAGTGAGTGGAAAAGAGGCTTTTGTAAAGGGGGAAGAGGAAAAATGGAGAGAACACTTAGAAAATTGTTTGAGGGTGTGTGAGAAGAGTAAGATCTGAAAATAGAACCAAAACCGCACCCTAGGGTATAAAAATACCTAAATGGGCCTAATCCAGCTAAGGGTGAATAGACCAACCCAAGTCTGCAGTGATACCGCTCAGCGGAAATTTCCGCTGAACAGTACTTGCGTGACTTGCTTTTCTTCTTCCTAGCTTGCCCTAGGTGCCTTATACTCATGCCCTAGGTGCCTTAATATCAAGAAGTTAGAACCCATAAAGGACAGAAAGAGCATCAGAAGAGAAGGCTACAGAAGGCCGCATATAAAGACTTGCACGTCCTAGAGGGGGTATCTTTTGACAGAAGGGACGCAAATTCTTTTTGACAGAAGTGATGGGGAAGTGCATACCTAGAGAGAATATACTAAATGACATTTAAGAGAATGGGAAAGAAATTAAAAATTGGAAGAGATTAAGGAAGAGGAAACTTATGATTTGAAGATGCGCCACTTGAAGGAAGCTCCAAGATAAGCATCAAAGGAGGACCGCCACTTGCTTGAGCAAGATAAGGTCTGCCCAAAATAGGGACTTTGGAGACAGAATACTATCTCAAAGAAGATTGCAAAAGTGCAAATCAACTCAAAATTCAATTGATTCAAGGTAAGGTACCAAAAAAGGAGACCCCTAAGCCTTCTTATATAACCTTTGGAGTGAGCTAGGATGCAAGATCTAGGAGATGTGGGACATATGAGTGTGGAGGCTGTCCAGCAGCTGCTGCAGTTCCTCTAGGGACTTTTGAGTCCCACATTGCTCAATTCTCTCCACTCCAAAGGGTTTATAAGGCAACTAGTTCTCCTATAGTTCAAAACATAAAAGCTAGCTATGCTACCTTGCGCTACAAGCTAAGACGCCTTCTTTCTCTTCTTTTCTTTTAAGACCAAGCCATGGAAAGTCCCACATTGCTTGTGCTTAAACGAAAAGAAAGGTTTATAAGCGTTTATTCAACTAGAACTAACGAAAAGAAACAAAGAGGCAAATACAAGCCTATGAAATCTATTCTACTCTTTTTATGCTTGTTGTCACTTTGAAAACTCTTCATTGTTGCCCCATTTATGATCACATCAAGAAGGGATGCAAATTCATATTCTTTCAGCTCTCTGGAGGCAGAATTGGATGCAGAAGCTCTCCTTTTCGGTTTTTAGGGTTTATCTTTCATTCTCATTCCATTGTACATCTAGTTTCTCCATCACAAGGGGGAACTAAATTCATTTGTTGTTGGGGAAGATGTAACCTCTAAACTCTCATGTATTTGAATTGATTCTGATTTATATATGCTTCTTTCATTAATTGTTAGGGTTATTCTACTTTTCTCTATGCTTGTTATGTTTAACTCATTCATGGCATGATTTTTGGTTTTCTTTGTTATTGACAAATACCCAGAAACCTAGAACTGGGGAATTTCTCCCAAGGGAACTATTGCCTAGACATAGTGATAAAACGCTTGGTTGTCTTAAGCTTCCGTTCATAATGCAAAATTAATTATTAGGGATGCAAGACATTGTGGTCTAGTAATTAAGGATACGCTTCTTTCGCCGAGACATCGGGTTCTAATTAATTTAGAAAGTGACATTGACAATTAATAAAGAAGAAGAATTCTTATATGCATAAAAGTGATTAGGTGAAATCTAAACCCCAACAACATCTTCATCTCATAATATCAACATCATCATTCACTTTTGCATTTCTCTTCAATTGATCAAAAATTGTATTCATATTTACTTTTTTTTTTTACATTTAAAAACCCTAAATATTTCTTCAAGGTCTTAATTAGTTAAGTAATTACATGACTGTTTAATGTCATGAGTCTTTTGGGAAACTATACTTGGTCTTACCATTTATTATTACTTGATACGATTCGATACACTTGTCGAGGTCTTAACAGCTTCCACGCTTCCAAATAATACTATTACCAACTACCACTATTAGTTCTACAGCACAGTAAGAAAGATACTTAATTAAATATACAAAAAAGCCAAGATTTGATTGATTGAGAAGACTTTCTTTTAGCCTATAAATTTTCTAATAGGTCAAAATCTGTATATCAATAAATCTAACAACATCATCTTAGCCTGGGCAATTTTGATATATACCTGCAATAAAGAATTTTAAAATAACAATGAACCAAGAGCTCCCTCAAATCTCCCTCAATTACATATATAATCAAATTATAATATGTAAATAAGGTGTTCATTTTTGTAAAACTGAATTAAAATTAAAGTATTTTTTAAGACAATATCAAAAACTTTCTTAATAAAGTGTGGTGTGAGGTGTTATGAGGCCAACTACCAATATTTGGTCATAGTGTGGCTAGTAGTATAGTGGGCGTTGCTCCCTCCATCACCATAGTATGATTCCTACACCTTCCCAATTTTCTTTAATTCCAATTCTATCCTTAGGTTAATTTTTTTTACTTTTACCATATTTTAATTTATTTGAAACCCTGGTTCTCCTACTTTACTCTCCGCAGCTGCACCCCAATCTCTCTTTCCATTTTTGTTTCACTTTCCCTGCACCCCCAATCTCACGAATCTCTCTTCTTTGTTTCACTTGCCCTTCTCCATTTCTTTATCCTTGATTTGTTTCTTCCTCATTTTCCTTTTGGTTTCAAAGCTTCCATTGTTGTTGATCTCTAGTGTAGAGGAGCGTGGATCCAGTTTCTTTGTTGTCGTCTTCAGATTGTCCAAGTTGGTTCTCCGCTCACCATTTTTGTAGTTTTATTTTATGTTAGGCAGTTTAATTTAGGGTTTATTATTGTTTATGTGCTTTGAATCTTTGAATCTGTGTTGTTTGTCACTGAACTGTTGTGCTGTTGTCGCTGTTTCGCCGTGCGCCGAATGTTCGATTGTTTCTGGCCTAAACAGAACTCGCGAAAGGTCAAAACGGATGTGGGATATCCGTTTGGCCTTCAACGGATATTCGACTTCCGTTGACGGATGTGGGATATCCGTTGAAGGCCAATCGGATATCCCACATCTATTTCGGTCTTTCCTAGTGTTGTATTTTTTTTCTTTAATATTTTACTTTTTTTTTAATTTATAATTCGAATATATATTTGATATATTATTCTTAATTGTTATTAAACAATAATATACTTATAATATATAGAGTTATTTGATATCTTTTTAGATTTTTTTTAACGTTTTAGATTATTCATTTAATATTTTATAAATTTTTCTATTTATAGTTTTTAAATGAATTTATTAAATTTAAATTAGTTACGTAATTTTTTTATATATTTAAATTATTTTTATTTGTTGAAATAAATATTATTAATTGAATTCTAGTTAATGTTAGTAAATTTTTATTTGTATTTAATTTATTTATAGTAAATTTGTATTTGTAATTAATAATTAATTTAATAATAATTATATCGAAATGTATTTAAATATTTTTTAATTAGGGTTAAATATGTTTTTAGTCCCTAAACTATTGGTCGTTTCTGGTTTTCGTCTCTCTTTCAAAATAAGGTACAATTTGGTCCTCTTTCTTTTCGAAACTTTGGTTTTAGTTCTCGAAAACTAACACCGTTAAAAATGTGCTGACGTGGCTAACGGTAGACTGACACACGATTTTTTTTTTTCAAGTGTTTCTCGCTTTTTCTCCCCTTCTCTCTCTTCCTTCCATCTTCCACCCAACTTCATCCCTGGTTACATCTTTTTGAGTCTACATATCAATGCTTTACTGCATCATTGGCATTGTAGTAAAAGGTTGTTTAAGTACTTGTCATAACATGGAGCTCTTTATACGTCTTCCCTCCCCACTATTCAACTTCCTTCCCCATTTTGAAAGAAGAGAAGGAGATGACATTAACACCTTTAATCAATTGTCAAATTAAGTGCAGCATGAAGATTCCGAAAGGATAATTTTTCTAAGCTCTCATTCCATAGATAGAGAATCCATCTGCTAAAAATTCCAATATAACACTCTTAATATCGGGGTTCAGTGTAGTATTAAGATTAACAGAGACACTAGGAGTATTGTGTTAGTAGGACGGGTGGTAATAGAATATTACAGTCATAAGGATTTATTAATGGAAGGTTATCTTGAATAATGCGAAATCCCTTTGAAGCAACTATTTGGGTTCGAAGGAAACAAGTACCATGAAATATTCGAAGTAGAAGTTTGAGTTTTATGTAGGGAAATTGAGATGTATAGATCTAGTACACCACGTCATGCGTATTTTCTTAAATTTTCTAATGGGGGAAGCGGAGGAAAAAATAAAGTTGCATCTAGCAAGGGCTTTAGTAGAAATGAACAACACCCGGATGATTGATGAGAAGAATCTGGAGCTTACAAATGAAGGATCGAGTCCTGCATTGGGAAGTGGAAGCATAAATTTTCCATCTTCCAGAAAAATATTGGTGGAAACGGTATTGATATGCAGACTCAAAAAGATGTAACCAGGGATGAAGTTGGGTGGAAGATGGAAGGAAGAGAGAGAAGGGGAGAAAAAGCGAGAAACACTTGAAAAAAAAAATCGTTAGTCAGTCTACCGTTAGCCACGTCAGCACATTTTTAACGGTGTTAGTTTTCGAGGACTAAAACCAAAGTTTCGAAAAGAATGAGGACCAAATTGTACCTTATTTTGAAAGAGGGACGAAAACCAAAAACGACCAATAGTTTAGGGACTAAAAACATATTTAACCCTTTTAATTAATTAGCATAATTGTTTATTTGATTTAATTTTTTTTTGTTGTTAATAAATTAATTATTATTAGCTTAATTTATTTTGAATTGTATTTTTTTTATATTTTATTAATGATATTTAAAACAATAATTTTTTTAATTTTTGAAATGAAACAATTAAATTTTTGTCAGAAATGGCAAGAACACGCGGTGCATCTTTTAGTTCTCGAGGTGAGAGTTCTCAAGGAGAGAGTTCAGCGCAGGGCGAAGCTCGGAAATGACCTACCGCTTACGCTCGTAGAAGTCGTGCAGCTCCTATTGAGGATGACCCTATAGCTGAGGAGCGAGCCTTTGAGGAGCAGGCATATAAGGCTTACGAGACTCATGGTCAAGAGGAGGCATTTAAGGCCCCTAACAAAGATGATGAGGAGGAGGAGCATGCGAATGTTCCTGAGATACAAGAGGATGTCGGTGGATTTGCTGGAGGTCCACGTGATGGTTCATTGCTAACGCACTATGTTCAGCATGTAGCTTATGCTATTTCACAGGACCAGGTGAGTGGAAAAATAAAATTTTAATTATTGTTTTTTTTAATAGTAATTTTATTAAATATTGATGTGTAAGATCAAGGGGACATGCTGATGTTGATCTCCCACGGGAAAAAAGTAAATAAGTTAGGACCGTGCCACGAGGGTGTTGAATTCCAGTTTGATGCCTCTCATAGAGATTTGTTATGATTACGTCGATAAGGGCTTACTCCTCGGATTCATAGAGAGGTTGTGTTTCGAGACCAGTAGTTTTCATCACCCTATAGGGGAGATGTTTGTTACTCTTAGTGACGTCTCGACATTACTTCACCTGCCCGTGATGGGACAAATGTGTGATTTGGAGGAGTTCGAGTTTGAGGAGGCTCGTACAGCCCTTATGGAGTTGTTGGGCGTTGATGGTGGCACAACTAGTGCTGAGATGGAGGAGGCATGTTGTTCGAAAGTCATACTCAGCTGGCTTAGAGAGATATATGTTCAGAGGTGTCAGTCGCAACATTGGGACTATGCTGCCAGAGCATATTTGTTGCATCTAGTAGGATCACGACTTTTGCAAATAAGAGCGCCACTTCTATACGTGTGTCTTACTTACTATTATTTAGAGACGTACACGCGTGTGGCAGATCTGCCTAGGGCGTTGCTGCACTCGCCCATTTGTACGAGCAGCTCGGGGATGCGAGTCTCGCCTCGACGAAGCAGATGGCCTGATATTTGACTCTGTTTCAGGTACACTTATAACTTTCACATTTATTTCATGTACTTATTTCCATGTTCGAAGATGGATGAAATTTAATTGAATAATTATTTTTTTAGAGTTTGATATACGAGCATTTCCCGAGCATGGGAAATAGGCGGTTGCTGACTTCTTACGATGAGTGATAAACAAATTTTTAATCCCCGAAAATGGAGTCAAAAACTTGTTAAGACCTCCGCAACTGTACCGAATCGTATCAAGTAATAATAAATGGTAAAACCAAGTATCGTTTCCCAAGAAACTCACGACACTAAACAATTATGTGATTACTCAACTAATTAAGACTCTAAAGAACAAATTTTGGGGTGTTTGGATGCAAATGTAATAAAATAAACATGAATGCAATTTGATCAATTGAGGCTAAACACAGGAATGAATGGATGAAGTTGATAATATGAGATGAATATGTTGTTGGGGTTTAGATTTCACCTAGTCTACTCTCATGCATATATGAATTCATCTTCTTCATTAATGTTAATGGCACTTTCTAATTTACTTTAAACCCGATGTCTCGGTGAAGAAAGCCTATCCTTAATTACTAGTTTACAATGTCTTGTCTCCCTAGCAATTAATTATGCACTACATTCACACAGAAGCTTAAAGGCAACCAAACCTCCTATCCCTATGTCTAGGTAAATATTGCTTTTGCGAGAGTTCCCCATATCATTATTTGTAAGATATCTCTCAATAACAATCTAGGGAGAGAGAAGAGGAGAGCTGTCACATCCCCAAATCGTCCAACCTTAGGAGTACGAAATCTCCTTATACTTAGACAAATCATAAGATTTATGCCATCACCATCTCCAAATCCACCCCCAAGGGGTGAAAAGTGTGTTTCTATGCTCAAGCCATCAAAAGATATATTCCCTAGGACGTGCAAGTCCTTAAATAGACCAGAAAAACAACAGAAAACAGGTCCAAGCCCACGTCGTCGGCGCTCAGCGGTAGCTTCGACACTCAAAACTGGCGCTCAGCCCCAACTGGCGCTCAGCCCCACTGTATTGGTTGACTTTTTTGCAGTGGTTGACTTTTCTGCATTTTGGTTTACTTTTTTGCATTCCAACTATTTGGTACTTTAAATCTTCTTTCAAATCATTCAATTAGCCTACAAAATCAAGGGAATTCAGTGATAAAATCAACAAGTATAACCTCAAGTCTCTTATTCACAAAACTAAAGCAAAAACATGAGTTCAAGCAAGCGCTTCTAAGTCAAAAAAGGTGTTTTTAATATCAAAATTAAGTATAAAAATAACGGTTTTTCAACCGTTATCGCAACCCCAAACTTGAAACTTTGCCTGTCCTCAAGCAAAACAAAACCTGGCTTAAATAACATAGTCAAACTACAATGGTCTAGCACACCAAAAAGCATTTTTCTCTTAGGACAAGTAAATCACTCATGAATGCTCATCACAGAAAGATTAATCAATATATAATGATGCTTTTGCCAATCAAGCTTCAATTATGGTGCTCACATAATCAAGACATACACAATAGATGCAAACCTCATGAATAATCAACCAACCAAGCAAGAATGTTATCATATAGTGCATGGAACAATTCCTCACCAAAGACAATGTTTCACTCAAGCACTCAAAAGTGTTTCACTCGAGCTCAAAGGTGTATAGTGAGGTGTCACTCTTACACTCTACCATCATAATGTCACATGAATCAACTTTGCCTTTCATTTAACCACATATCAAACACACTCACAAGCAAGTTATCATCACAAGGACTTTTCAAGGCTTGTATTGAGGCCGGGCTAAGAAGAAAATTGGTTTTTTCTAGAAACAAAATCCTTGAGTTAAGAGAGTGCACAATTCATTTATTCATATTAACAATAATCTTTCTTTCTCCTTTTATGTGAGAAACCAAATCTTCAACTTATTCCCAACTTTCCTTTCATTAAGCTCAACCATTTCTTTTCTTTCTTTTCTTCTCTTTTCTTTTTCTTTTTCTTTTTGCTTTTGCTCAATGCTCTTTGATAAAGTTCTTTCCGGTTTCTCACCACCCCAAACTTGAACCATTCTCCATTACCACAAAACATATTGTACTTAACTCAAGGTAAGGATTTCAAAAAGGGTTTTTTCCACTTTTCAAATTTAGGCTAAAGGTGCAAAGGTTAGAGAAAACATTGATCTTTATTGGGTTCACCTATAAACATTGGCTCTAAGGGAGAAGAAAAACATGGCCTTGATCATTTGTAACAAGAAAACAAGTGGTTCAATCATAGAAAATTAGGCAAAAACTCTCGAGCCTAATCTCTCACAGGTTAACTCAAGTTCCACAATTTGATAAACATCCTGCCCAGCATATTAATCACAATTGAAAGGTTTAATGTCTCAATAGGTCCCTATTTTTGTTCAGAATTTGAAATAGGTCCCTTTATTTTTTGGCGTCTCAATTGGGTCCTTATTTTTGTTAATTTGATGCAAATAAATCCTTTCCGTCAATTTCATCAAACGGTGTTAATGAATGTGTGACGTGGCCTGAGGATAGTATTGACACGTGTAAGGCCACGTCACACATTCATTAACGCCGTTTGATGAAATTGACGGAAAGGATTTATTTGCATCAAATTAACAAAAATAAGGACCCAATTGAGACGCCAAAAAATAAAGGGACCTATTTCAAATTCTGAACAAAAATAGGGACCTATTGAGACATTAAACCCAATTGAAATCATGCATCTGTTTCAAATAATTATGAGCAACCACCATTTGTGCTTAAAAACTAAACAATCATTATCTCAACATGCATCATAGAACAATAGAGCAAACACAAGAATATTACTCATCACAAACAACAGTTTATCACATCATACCAAACCATTGCACACAACTCATTAAACCAAGTACATAAGAAAATAAAAATAAAACAAAATTCAAATAAAATAAAGCAAAAACATAAAAATTCTGATCCACCAGCATCCATCAGTAGATGTCTAGTAGCATAGCATCCATCAGTAGATGTTATCAATCATCATCCTTATCATAACAACATCCATCAGTAGATGTTGTCATCTGAGTCCTCCTAGCATCCATCAGTAGATGTTGTCCAACATCCACCAGTAGATGCTATAATTCCTGGAAAGCAAATTCAAATCCAAACGAAAAAGTCAGAAATTGGGTTGTCTCCCAATAAGCGCTTGTTTAACGTCACGAGTCTGACACCATTAAGCACAATATGCATCTATGATGTTGGTGTTCCTTTTTCTTTCATCACACCAACTTATCTACAACATCTTCTTCTTCACCATCTTTACCCTAATTGAATAAGGAGCCTCAATCTCAATAACTCCATTCTCTTTGATATTTTTAACCACTTCATGCACAGAACTTGGTGAACATGACACTTGAAGGATGGCGCTCAGCGCCCTTAGTGGGGCGCCCAGGCGCGCCCTACGACCTTCTTCAACCTTCTTCTCTTGATGATCTTCTGCTCCTAGTACAAATTTTTGAATTTTATCCTGCAGACACTAAAGAACACTACACTAGAGCACTCAATTAGCACAAATAGATAAAAGATTAAAAAGATAAAAAGATGAAGAGATAGAAATATAAAAAGATAAAAAGATAGAAAGATAGAAAGATAGAAAAGTAAAAAGATAAAAAATTAAAAAAAAATGAAGAGATGGAAAGATAAAAAGATAAAAAGATAAAAAGATAAAAAGATAAAAGGATAAAAAGATAAAAGGATAAAAAAAATAAAAAATAAAAAATAAAAAGGTAAAAAGATAAAAAGATAAAAAGATGAAAATATAAAAAAAAATAAAAAGATAAACAAATAAAAAGAAAAAAAATAAAAAGATAAAAAAACTAAAAAGATAAAAAAGAGAAAAAGATAAAAAGAGAAAAAGATAAAAGAGAAAAAGATAAAAAGATAGAAAGATAAAAAAAAAGATAAAAAAAATAGAAAGATAAAGAGTCTAATCGGTTAAGAATCACACAAATAGAATAGTTATACCATGAGTCCCCAACAACGGCGCCAAAAACTTGATAAAGAAATTTTTAATCCCCGAAAACGGAGTCAAAAACTTGTTAAGATCTCGACAAGTGTACCAAATTGTATCAAGTAATAATAAATGGTAAGACCAAGTATCGTTTCCGAAGAGACTCACGACACTAAACAGTTATGTGATTACTCAACTAATTAAGACTCTAAAGAACAAATTTTGGAGTTTTTGGATGCAAATGCAATAAAATAAAAATGAATTCAATTTGATGAATTGAGGTTAAACACGGGAATGAATGGATGAAGTTGATAATATGAGATGAATATGTTGTTGGGGTTTAGATTTCACCTAGTCTACTCTCATGCATATATAAATTTATCTTCTTCATTAATGTTAATGTCACTTTCTAATTTACTTTAAACTTGATGTCTCGGTGAAGAAAGCATATCCTTAATTACTAGTTTACAATGTCTTGTCTCCCTAGCTATTAATTATGCATTACATTCGCACAAAAGCTTAAAGGCAACCAACCCTCCTATCCCTATGTCTAGTTAATATTGCTTTTGGAAGAATTCCCCAGATCTTGATTTGTAAGATATCTCTCAATAACAAACCTAGGGAGAGAAGAGGAGAGTTGTCACATCCCTAAACCGTCCAACCCTAGGAGTCCGAAATCTCTTGATACTTAGACAAATCATAATATTTATGCCATACATGAATAAAACATCACAAGCATTTGAGCAAAGAAGAATATCCCTAACAATTAATGAAAGAAGCATATATCAATAATAAGAATCAATTCAAATATAAGAGAGTTTAGAGGTTACATCTTCCTCAATAACAAATGAGATTAGTTCTCCATCGTTATGAAAGAATTAGATGAAGAATGGAATGAAAGAATGGAAGAGATAGAAAAACCCTAGAAAGAGAATGGGAGAGTCATCACCATCTCCAAATCTACCTCCAAGGGGTGGAAAGTTTGTTTATGTGCTCAAGCCATCAAAAGATACATTCCCTAGGACGTGCAAGTCCTTAAATAAACCAGAAAAATAACAGAAAACAGGTCCAAAGCCCACGTCGTCGGCGCTCAGCGGTAGCTGCGGCACTCAAAACTGGCACTCAGCCCCAACTGGCGCTCAGCCCCACTACACTGGTTAACTTTTCTACAGTGGTTGACTTTTCTGCACACTGGTTGACTTTTCTGCATTATGGTTGACTTTTCTGCATTACAACTATTTGGTACTTTAACTCTTCTTTCAAATCATTCAATTAGCCTACAAAATCAAGGGAATTCAGTTATGAAATCATCAAGTATAACTTCAAGTCTCTTATTCACAAAACTAAAGCAAAAACATGAGTTCAAGCAAGCTTCTAAGTAAAAAAGGGTGTTTTTAATATCAAAATTAAGTATAAAAATAACGGTTTCTCAACCGTTATCAATGAGACCACATCGCTGCCATTAGGTGGTAGACCCTAGGCAGAGTTCCACTATCGCAGAGGTTTGGTCATAGTTGGATGCGCTGACATACAGTGGAGTTGTATGCATCCGTATAAGGGGCATTGGGGCATTCAGCCATTCTTCAGCATCTGTATGTATTTTGGATGGATTCGGATTGGTGACACCCTTTGTCGTTATTTTCCTGAGCGTGTGCTAAGGCAATTTGGGTTTTAGCAGGACATTCCACGATCACCCATTGCGATTCCAGATGCAAATATAGTGGCCATTGATCATGCTTGGTTTCACTTAAGAGGTCACGTTATGAGTAATGTCAGACATGCAACATCCCCTTATGACTGTGTCGATGGGTACATTCAGTGGTTTAGGAGGGTTTCAAATTCTTATATTATTGCTGCTGTAGATGACGCGCGTCCGGCTCTTGCGCCTAAACAGTGCCCCGATGTTCCACAGGAGGCACGACCCCATCGTAGACCGTCTTCACCTTCACCATTTAGCACCCTAATATGTTATTTTTCATTGCTTATGTTATTAAATTTTCTTCACCTTGTTTATTTAATTGTTTGATATAATTATAATGCAGGCTAGATTTAGGCGAATGGCGAGAATGTTACAGTCCTTGATACCGTGTCATCATGTGACCGAGGGTACTATTGCACATCAGGTGTCGGTGGACCTGCTTCAGATTGCTAATGAGGGCATCGACGAATATTCCCCGACTAGGAGAGGACAGAGGCATGTGTGTGGTAGACGGTCGACGTCTATTAGATAGGACTTTGTATTTCATAGTTTCATTTTCATTTACATGTTCTTTTATATTGGTTATATAGATGATTCAATATTTACATGAATATTGATATCGCTTTCACTTTTTATTAACATTTTCTTTTTCATTTACATGTTCTTTTATTGTTTATAGAGATCATACGATATGCTTTAGAGTAAATGAATAAGTACTTAAATAACAAAAAGTAATAGTGTATTTTTACATATCTTCATACATAATATAAATATCACGAATCACCTAAGTCAACATATGATGTCTTTACGCCCATCAATTGTGCAAATGCTTTAATCCTACTAGTATAAATAGATGAGCACGTTCGTGCCTCAAGATAACATTGGGTTGAGGAGATGATATTCACCATGGACAAAGGACAACCTTCTTGTACCTTAACCTGCATTATACAAATTACAATAGTTAATTGAGTGATAAGTAATTTTAAAATGAAATCACAAAATAATACAATTACCTGCACGAAATGACATCCATGAACATGTCCTATACAAATTAAGCGATGTTGAGTTATATCAGAAGGTGGTGTGGACTAAGACTGCACCAACAAAGAGTTCCTCAGTTCTTCTAGTCTATCATAGCTTCCTACTACGCTTGCATATTCATCACGCATTCACTGAGTTCTTTGTACAAATCATTTCTGATAACGGGCCATGAATCTTCTCCGAGTCCCAACGACGCAACAATGCATCTATATCTACGGTGACCATCAGCCACAACACCAACAACGTCCATAATGAAGGGGTGAGTAGTAGAATGAAACTGGTCTATGATTGGAACTCTCACTTTCTTCATTGCATTTGGCTTTGATTGTAATTTACTTCTCACAGATGAAGATTCTATGGTTGAATGAAAGGCGTCCACATGCTCAAAATATGATGGATCCCGTGTAGTAGACCTTTCTCTTCGTTGAACTTTACTTTTTTGTGCACCCTTTGTCTTGCTTTATGTAATGTAGGGACCATTGATGTCAATGTAGGACAAGTAATGTCAAGTAACTTCTGCTTGATGGTGACTTTACCGCCAATGTCAACCTCATTGAATGGTTCTTCTACTTGTTTCAACTCATCTTTAATGGATAACTAGGGCTCGGTTTCATTTAATTCAACATTTGAGAAATGCAATCTTCGCCACATGACATGAAATTCACTCACAGGGATCATACTAGGATCATACCATGTTAATTCACATGAACAAGGGACACCAAATGTACGTCTCAATACACATCCACACTTTGATGAGTCCAATCCTATCTGCTGCACTCTTTCCAATTCCTCAGCAATGAGATCCAATGCATATCGAGAGACACACCCAATAAGTTTTCTATATTTGTATCCTTTGAAAGGGTCACTCGTGAGCAACAGACTTCTTTCAAATGACACCTTAATCTTGTTGTGTTGTAGGATAATGACGTTATGAATACTATCCCAACAAGAACACAAATCACTCATACTATTGCCCAGAACTTTCTTCAGGCTCCAATGAGCAGACTCAACCTTGAAATAAATAAAAAAACCATCAACAAGTGCAAATAAATATTTATCTACAAAACAAATAAATAAAATAACATTACAACATACCTATTTGTGGTTGTGTTCCCTAAATGCATTACTCTATTCGTCCAGAACTTTACAAAGTATGTACTGTACGGAATAATCCAAGTCTGATTCACATATTCAAAGAACAAAGGCCATGAATTGCTCACATATTGAAGACCATTCACATACTCAACAAACAAGCTCTCATCACACAATCCATAACATTTTCCCATGCATCCATCAACACATCCCAAACCTCAGTAGAATGAACTAACATTTTGCATTTAGCTTTAACATTTTTAAGGATGTGGAATCGACATAACATCTAATATGACTCAGTGAATACATTTGCAATGGCATTCCTCAAAGCCAAGTCTCGGTCAGTGACAATGACTTTAGGATCACCCTCAAATGTTAAAAATAAATCTTTCAGCTTTTCCAAAGCCCATGTGAAATTACTCTATCTTTCAGTAGACAAGAAAACAAATGCGGTTGAGAAGGTTAACCCTGTAGACGTCATGCCCACAATCTCAAACAATAAAAGTCTATATCTATTTGTTTTATATGTGGAATCCAAAAAAATACAACATTAAATGAGTTTAACAATTTCACCGCATCAGGATGTGTCCAAAACAAGTCAGTAACGACCTTTGAATCGTCGGCACACCTACTCCAATGAATGTACTTATCTCGGTCCAACAACATCATAAGCTATTGTAGTTCAGTTCTGGACCCTCTCAATGATCATTTATACGCTTGCCTTGCGTTGTAGAATTGTTTAATCGTTGTGACATTTCTATCATTATTTTGTTCGAGGGTTAATAAAATATTTGCAAGTGTAACTTTACTCTTTGTCATATCAACCAGTAATGATTGCTCACTCATATTTAACCTGCCAGCATAAGGGTGACCAACTAAAGTTTCAGCCAACTCATGGTTGTGATGTCTACACATCACCTTCAACGCCCATTCGTCCCCATTTGAACATGGTTTACCCTTTAATCTAAACGGACACTCACATTTACGAGTGTCGTATACACTAGCCATCACATCGGCTTTGTATTTCTGATATTTCTCCCCTCTTTCACATCCAAGTATGACGAACGTTTTTCTTTCCAGTACACTAGTAACTATGTCAAATCTTACTATTACCATAACAAATCCAAAATCATAAGTCATCCCTCTTACCCATTTAATTAAATGCTCCCGTGAACGAAATATTTCATTTGTGGTAAATTTATTTGTCAAATCTCCCTCTACAACTTCGCTAATGAATGAAGAGAAATCAGATATCAAACCAGAACCAATTTGAGAATCCATATGAAGATATTCATCCATTTTAAACAATAATCACCTATATAAAATTATAATGAGTCTTATTAACATAATTAATAACTAATCAAACAAATATAAAAATATTAATATAATTAAATTATATATTTCATATAATTAAACTAATAAGTAATTTTTTATATAATTATAAAATTATTAAACAATTAAAGAATACAAAAATCATATATAAAAAATATATATTATACAAAAACATTAAATTTAAAAACTAATTATATATAACGTGCAAAATACAAAAATATAAATATAAACTAATAACAAGATCTTCAAAAATACATTATTAAAATACATCAAAAATATATTAAAAAATAATACATCAAAACATATAAATTACATTATTAAAATATCTCCAAAATTAATATAAAAGAATAAATTAATAAAAAAAAACCTAAAATAAAGAGGTAAACGTTAAGCAGATGTGAGCATCCTTCAGCGGATGTCAACATCCGTTTAAGGTAAAACAGATATCGACATCTGTTTTACGCTAAACGGATGTTGAATTCGCTGACGGTGGATGCTCACATCCGTTAACGTTTACATATTTATTTTAGGGTTTATTACACACCTAGACGAAGCTTTGCACTACACCTTCACCCTTTCACCACTGCACCTTCAACCACCACCAACCTTTGCAACCTCCCACTATACAGACCACCTAATGAAACTCCACCACACTCTCACAGCACAACCAAAAAATGAAAGGAAGAAGTCGAATGTTAAAAAGAAAGAAGAGCTTGTGTGCTTGCCACTGCATGCATATGTAGGTCATTACTAGAATGTGTAGGGAGTGGGTAAAAGTTTAAAAATATTAAACCTAAAATAAAATTTTACTGAAGGACAAAACAGTAATGTGAAGGTGGAGGGAGTAAAAGGTGGTGATGCAGGGAGCAACGCATCAATATAGTTCACGTAACAACTTTCAACATTGGGTGCTAAATTGGGCCACTTCATTTATTTTGGCTCTTCCCATATCATGGGCTGGATTTCATTCGGGCTTAGAAGTGTATCAGGTGTGGGTTAAAACCCAATGTATACACACTTGTCTAGAATCGGGTATAATTAGGAGAAGTTTAAATTAATTTAAATTAAGAAAAATTAATAAATAAAAGATGATAAATATGATTCACTTTAATTTTAATTGAATTAAATATATGTATATTATTTTTTAAACAACTTGATTTTGTCATTTAATTTTGGTTTCGTAAAAGCTCAGATTTACTTTAAGGATATCATTGAATAGTTTTATAGCATACTTTTACTCTGTCTTATCCTTGAAATTGATTTCGTACAAATACATACACATAATGTCAGAGTTTTGAATAATAATGACAATAACAATCGTAACAACAGTAATTTATAATATAAGTTAAGAAACTTTTTCACTTAATTTGAAGTATCATTCTTCTGAGAACTATGATAGGATGTTTGGTTTTGCTTGTAATAAGGGTGAAGTCATGAATTGTAGACTGTGTTCGTTTGGGTAGATTTGGGGGAGATGATTTGAATGAATTTGAGTGGATTTGAGGGTAATTTTTTAGTTGTTTTTTTGAGTGGATTTGTGAGTAATTGAGAGTGAATTTGGAAGTAAAGTTTGTGAGAATTAATGTAGGATTTGATTGATGTGATAGATTTTAAAAATTAGTTTAATTGATAGAAATTAAAGATTACCAAAATGCCCCTAGTTATAAAAGTGATATAAAATGTTATATTTAATTGTAAAAATGTTTATAAAAAAAATTATGAATAATTTATAAAATTAATGTTTAAAAATTATAAAAATTAAATAATCAACTTATTTTTAATAAATTAGAAAATATAATATACCTAATTTTATTAAAATGTATATCTTTTTAAATTATAATATTAAAATAATTATTAAAAAAACTGAAAAATATATACACGTTCGCGTGCAAGCAAAATTCATTCTTTTCTGTAACCGGTTACACTCTGCTGTAACCGGTTATTAATGTGCATTTTTATGTTAAGCATGGCTGAACGGTGTGCTTGGAAATTTGATAATAGTACAGGGCAACGCAGTCTTTTCTGTCCAAATCAGCGCAAATCTTCTCAAATTAGCGGAATGGTGATAATGTGCAAATCTCGCAAATCTTCGTTTTTTCCTCCGTTCAAATCGTCGCAAGCGAACATCAATTCTATATGAAATCTGTCTTCGGTATTTCACCTAAACAGCGAAATACCTTCAAACGAACAAAGCCGTAAAGAAGATGTTATGTTTGTATGGTTTGTTGAGTCCATGTTGGAAGTGGCAGACGAAACGCAAGAAATGAGCAAAAGGAGAGAACAATGAAAGAAGAGAGGGAGTGTTTGAGATTTGTGACATATAAGCATGAAAATTCCCACCCATTCTGCGCGTGTCAGACAAAGTCATGGTTTGCCCATTCATCCGATACACTCAAGATAGATACGTCGATAACTTTACATCACAACTCTGTCCCACCAACACAAACTCCAAATTATAAGGATTGCAACTAAGCAACACCAAACACGCCTTATTCATTCTATCACTTCAAATTCAATTCTTTAACAATGCTAAATCAGTCTTCAAAAATCTTTAACTATTTCTTTTCAATCCATTAGATTATAAACCCAGTCTATGCAGATGAGATTCAGTATTCGTTAGAGTATGAGGATAATTGGAAATTGGAAGGAGAGTTCCATGAAGTGGCCTTTTCAGAATTGAAGCGTGTGTCTTTTTGAGTGGTTGGGTGTTGGTGCCCAAACAAAAAGGCTAGTCTAGGTGGTCCTATATTTCGCATTTATGGTTTCTGTCTGCCTTGCACGCTTGCTACACTAACGCATTCATACCTTCGTAGTATTCATTTCCCACTTCTTAGCTAAAATTAATCAAATTTCCACCCATTGCTAACAACCCATCTATTCTTGGTTTTTTTCCCTTATAGTTATGCATAAGAAGTAACTTTAAGAAATAAAATTAAATTTGGACAAGTTGACATAACTTTATAAAGAATAACTTTCATAAAAATAAGTTTTTAACTAAAATAAAATCATATTAAGTTAAGAAGACCTTCATACAAAATATTTTTTTCTGCAATTTGATATAACTTATGTGTTTTATAGAATATAATGAATTTATATGATGATATAATGACTTTATTTTTTTTTTATAAAAATGTGTTAAAATAATATCACGCTGTAACAATTTTAGTTTTTTTTTTTTATAAAATGTATTAAAGTCGTTTTACGTTATAATTACTTTAATTTATTTTTGTAAAAGTTAATTTGACACAATTTTATTTCAGTTAAAATGACACATTTTTTTAAGTTGAGTCCACTTAACAATTTACTTAAGTTCAATTTTTGTTTTAAAAAAGTTATTTTATTATTGTAATTTTAGAACAAAATTCCATCAGAATGACAAAAAAATACCTTTTTTTTAATTGGAGGAGATTAGTGTAATAAGATTTTTAGAATCTCAACAAATTAGTAAAACGATATTTAAAAAAAAAATTCTCAATTTTGACAATGGGGGATCCCATTGTTAGTGACAATGCTAATAACATTTAACGTAACGCACATTACTATTTAATTGGAAAGATTGCGAATGAAAGAAAATTGCAATGAACCTGATGAAGGGGTGTGATCGATCCAGGTGAAATTTTGTTGGAAATAAGACAGTTCCACTGTGGCCTCTAAAATTAATTACAGTGAGAGTGAAAGGAAATGGTGCTTGAATTATTTTTCTGAAACCTAGAAATGGGAGTGAGTGGGTTGTCATCATTGCTTAGTTTTATTTTTCTTCGTCACTAACCCAACAACTACCTTGAATTTTACGCCCCAATTAATTTTGTTCTGAAACCATGTGAAAGAACAGAGATGAAGGTGGAGAATTTTTAACGCTGATGATACCCTCTCATGTGGAAACTTGAAAGCCTATGATTACTTGTTTTCCGTCTAAAAGCATGTGATCTACAAGTCCAGTTTGGCCAACTGTTGTGTACTTGTAAATCCTAACGTTTTCGCTAAGATGCATAGACCTGACTTCATTAATTAACTCCATTTTGAACTCTGATTCAGGAACTCAGCGCCATAGGAATAAGTAAAGTATCAATGCTGCATGTCAATTAAAAAAAACATTCAATGAATGAGTTGACTTTAAGACATGACCTAACTTCCTTCGACTTCAAAAGGAATAAATGGATATGACTTTGTGCCAATTTTTAATTGATTATACCACGGAGAAGTGACTCTATCACAGCCCCAGAAGGCAGTTTCCACAAACTTATATATCCTGCTGCAACAGACAGATGATTCCACATATACTGTAAAAGATTTAATTTTATCCAACAAACGTTTTCTTTAGAAAAACCAATCATGATAGATATGTAAATGTATCATATATTAACGCCAAACTGAAGGAGTGTCTTGCAATGTAGACACATGTTTGGATGACTAATTGAAAGATGTTCAGATATTGTGTGTATTCCTTCTGAACGACCACAACAGCAGAAGATGTAATGATCTTCAAAGGCATTACCTGCCAACGATATATTTCTTTTCTCAGTTGATTTGTGCTTCAGATACCACCAAACTAGGACACATTATTTATGTGTGTCACGTTTTATTCGTACATTTTAGAAAGAAATGGTTAAAAATAATTTAAGTACGAGTCAAAATCTTAGATATATAAAATAAAGTTAAAAATTATTTATTTTAAGATTTTAAGTTAAAAAACATACAAATATCTTATATATATATATATATATATATATATATATATATATATATATATATTAAACTAAAATAATATATCTACACCCATCATAAAAAAATATACACCGATGAGAAATAGAATAGTTCCAATAGTAGAAAATAACGTGGTTACTATCAGTTGTCTAATAGCAAATAATGGAGTGAGGCAAGGTCATCATCTGTCTCTCCTCTTTCCCTTTAAATCCTTTCAATCAAACGCAAATTAAGAAGCTGTGGCAGTGAAAGGTAACCATTGTTCAACCTATAGTTCCGTCTTTTCTTATTATGTTAAATAAAATTAGATTCTGTTATATGGATCAGATCATTGTGTGACTGCCAAGTTCTGAATCACTAAACATTTAATTAATTGCGAGTAGTAAACAGCCATACAGGTCCACCAGAAATGAACCACGTGCACGATGCATGCATCCTCGAGTATAACGATAACAATTTTCAGAATATATATATATATATATATATATATATATATATATATATATATATATGTGTGTGTGTGTGTGTGTGTGTGTGTGTATGTATATATGTATGTATAGGAGATAAAAGATGGATAATTGGTATGATGTGGATGGGGTGGCCATGAAAGAGGCCTTCTTTTGCTTTAGCTATAAATCATCGTCCTATTCAAAGAGTAAGTAAATCAATGACATCATGGGTTAAGCAATTTCATTAAGTGGGACCACCATCACCTGAAGCTACGGAAAAACAGGGTTTTATGACTCTCTCTTTCAGCAAAAGGTTTACATTTGATGACAATTCAATGCTGTAGAAAATTACAATTCCTATTCCCCGACTATAAATTTAAAGTCTTTTTCAGTTGAAAGGAGGAAAAATAAAACGGAGTTTAAGTTTAGAGTGAGTTGTGAATAAGTAAGTTATGTAAAGTTGGGGAACATTTTTGGAGAAAAATTCGGGTTATGAGGCAGTCATGAAAAGAAAGAAGCTATAATCTATACTAGGAAAAGTAGAAGGAGGTGAGTTAGATGCACATATATCTACCTACCACTTTCACACTCTAATAATGTGCTCTTACATGGCAGCCACCACCATGCATCCCGCAAAAAATACTTAAACAACTTGCATCATAAACCACTTCCATCACACTATTGGCTCTATAAACCACTTAAGATGCCTCAATAAAGTGAAATAAATAATTTAAATGCTTTTTGCTTAGAGTTTGTGGCGCATTATGAATGAATATTTCTGTCACTAACTACCTTTTCCTGTCATATATAATAATATACTAAGAATTAAGAGTATTTGTAATCAGTTAACTCATTCAAGAAGAATTGGTAAAGATCGTATTTCTCTTCAACGACTACTTTTTTTAAAGAGTGAACTAAACTTTTGGTCTGAAGTCTGCCATGATAAATCGTAACCATATTGAGCTACAGCAAGTTGATTATTTGGCACATACGTTTACTTGTGATGTAGGTATACTATAGGGTGACTGCATGTTGATGTGTAACCCTATTATAAACAATCTTTCTTCATAGATGAGGATATACTTTTAATCTACCTGTGAGTTTCTGTTCACCTGTTTTCCCTTAAATACTAAAATTATAAAACGGGGGCGATTGATTGAAGAGCAAATTAACGAATCATGATAAGGAAGATAAAGACTACCCTTTATTTTACTGAATCCAATTGAACCGTTGAATCTATGTTTGTAGGAGGAATTCATAATGAATAACAAGGATGATGTGATACATAAAAAAAGAAATGAAAAAAACTGAAGCTTGTTGAATTGGCAGTGCTTTTTAGCCACTTTGGATTTACAGGCGATTTAATTTAGAAGACTAAAGCAGTTAACATCAGTGACGAGAGTTGAAATGAAATAAGGATGAAGGCTTAAATCACACGGAAGAAACTTTAGCAAAGACTAAAGAGGCTCACCTAATTCAAGATAATACCTTTTTCTATTATTGATGTGGGGAATCCTTTGTGTAAGCTTTGTCTCGTATTAACTTAATTAGTGGGAAGAAAAATGTGATGTAACCCCTACTTCCGGGGACGTTTATAGTTAGGATTCGCCTCAGTAACATGGTTTTGTTGCCTCCCCTCTTACCTAATACTGTTTCATTTTTCACATTCACATTCACCCAAGGAGTTAACCTGTAGAAAGAAGCAACGGTGT
This sequence comes from Vigna umbellata, assembly GCF_029865625.1. Classification (NCBI taxonomy): domain Eukaryota; kingdom Viridiplantae; phylum Streptophyta; class Magnoliopsida; order Fabales; family Fabaceae; genus Vigna; species Vigna umbellata. The sequence continues at coordinate 22,495,729 of NC_142174.1, forward strand.
TAGGGTTAATAATGTTCCTTTACCCCCGCAGTCAAATCAAACCCAACTGTTGAATGAAAACCCCCATGCTGATTAGAAAGAAACCTTTTTAGCTTTATTCTTGTACTAAAAAATCTCGACGAATTAATTCTACTAAAATGTTTCATAAAGAATATAGGTAGTGTAGTAAAATGTAATTTTGTTTTAAAAAGTGGGAGAATGTTCTAGCGTAGAGTAGTACGTAGGTAGCGATGCGTTGGATGGTTGTGTGTTGATTACCTGGAAGATTCTTTGCCGCGTGTCACACTCTTTCACCCATAACCACAACTTCATCATCAAACTTTTGCCCCGTACACGTCAAGCCACGGGTCATGCACCACCACCCTTCTCAAACTTCTAAATCCATCGTCTTCAACTCTCACAGACAATTTCTCTAATTAAAAAAATACAAGCACCACCCACGTGTCACAATTGGACCATCAAAGAATCTACACATGTATCACCTCCTCGGCTATGCCGGATTACCTAAAACAAAACCTTTCTTCCTCTCACTTTACTTTCTTCTTTTCAACTCCTTGTTATCCCTTCGATCATCATTTTCTCTCAATCAAACATATTCCCCAACATTTTCCTTCCTTTAATAATTCCAATCTTTTAGTCAAGCATGCACATTCCAGCATTATGATCCCTAATTACAACACTTTCTAATTACTCAACTAAAATTGTTTCAAATATTTTAAGAACCCCGTTGCTTTTATTAACGCCGGGTTAATTTTTATCACGTTTTTAATCTATTTTATGGGGAAAAAATTGAAAAAGAAGATATGTAATGTCGACATAGGAGGACGTTGTGGTAGGGCATAGCATAATACGTGGAGGAATAATTTCCGTGTAGATGGCAGTAATTAGAAAAGAACATTAAAAAAAAAAAAGCGAAACACGGAAGTAGTAAAAAGTAACGTGTTGAACAGGCATTTCTCCACGTTAAACGTGTGACGGTAGCACGCACGTGAGACTAAAAGCATGCCGAAGTCGGTCTAAAGCAATAAAGTTAAAAACCCGCTAATAAACTTTAACTAATAACACATTAGACGGGTAAAACATGTACAAGGAAATCAAAAGGTGTGACAAGACACTTAACGGCCTTCACCTGTTGGGGGATTGGATTGGGATTTGGAAATCTCTATCTCTTATTTCTCAAAAATTTGAAAATAAAAATACTTTAAAATATTGTCTTACCTTTTAAAAATAAATATATTTAAAATAATATTTTTGGTATTTTTAATTATTTTTTGAGCCGAGTCAACGGAGTCTTAATATTAGTTAAATGACCTGGTAATAAAACTGCTCATCATCACATTTTGCTGATTCTTATATTGTATATTGAGTTTTACATTTCATTTTTAAACTTGGGAACAAACACAACAGTCCATTTTAACTAAATGAGATGAATGTATGGTTCAGTGTGGCTAATTGAAGGTATCATTTATTACTTAAACTTTTTGTAAAATGGATCTAAAATCTTACAGTCTAAGAAACATTAATTGAAAATGAAAAGTCAAAACAGTTTCCTTAAAATCTTAGGCATTCTCCATCAGGAAACATTTCACGTTAGAACAATTAAAATGGGGGTCTCTCTGACCGTGATTATTTTGTTTCTCTTTGCAGGGGATGACACATCTTTTCCAAATTCAGGAAGTTTAACAAAAATGCTTTAGTTCAGTGGGAGTAGGATCGAAGTCCTTGCGGTAAAAGAACACGTTTAGAATGACTCCACTAATAGCTGTAACTTTATTATCTCATTATTAGACCCATCAACAATTTGCCAAGCCAAGAAAGTTCCCAATAAGTCGCACTAACCTCTTCTGTTTACGACAAACCCCATCTATGCTTTAGCTAATAATAATACGTTCATTTTACACGCCCACTACTCAAAAGTTCGATCAAACACTCCAAGCCCTACGATTTCTGCCTCGGGGAATCTACCCCCATGATCGAGAGAACATCAAGAGATCGAAGCCGTCAATAGTGCTCAATGTCATCCGTCAGATCCAAGAGTAGGGAACCGCCCATAGAATTATCGTTTTTCTTTTTAATAGAGGCGGCTGACCAATTCTCTGTTTTCGAGAACCAATACAACTTGGCTTTCCCAAATCCCAATCAACGTTTGACACGTGTAAACGCTGACGAACCCTCCCCATTTAAGCCGGCTGCAGTGGACCCACTCGTTGGAAGCTTGTATTACCTTCGCCACTACCACCATTCACCGCCACTAGACAAAGGTAACATTTTAATACTGGGAAATTATAATTAATTAATAAAAAAGGAGAAAAGTATTTGCAATAATATAGATCTTTATTGTGCTATTCTCATATAATTTAGACATACTACCTATTTTCAAGAAGTACATTGTCATCATTTCATTTGTCCTCATCCCCAACTCACTTAGCCATTATGTACATCCTCTACCCCAAAACTTAGGTATAATTACCTTAGAAACCAAACCTATAAGTCCTTATCATCATCTTAGCTAGGTCGAAAAGAGCCTTGCCTATTATTTTGCTACACGCCATTGTTTTGATCACTGCACCATCAACTATTTCACAGGTGTCTTATTTTCACTACTTCTTCACCCTTTTCCAGTTCTATTGGACTTTATATATATATATATATATATATATATATATTATATACAAGACGCTAGAAACTGCTACAGGAAACATTAAAGAACAGAAGGTGACAGTTCCAATACTGGCCTAGAAAAGCTCGAGTAGTGGAACGGTGAAACCTCGTCGAAACACTTGCATTAGCATTATATTTATATCCAAGGGCATTATAGCAAATAACCTAAAAATACCCACTATCTAATACTCTATGATTAGTCCCCCCATTGGGGCTCGGTGCGGTATTCCCTTTCTTCTCTTGGCAGTTCTGTAATTAACCGAAGTTGGAGGTGGAGTGGACGGTGTGAAGCTCTGAACTTTGCAGTTTTTCTGCAGGCCATGGACGCTGTTGCTACTGTATGAATCCTCAGAATCTGATGACATTGCCGTTGACTGCTTCTTCTTCTTCTGTGGGTTCTTAGATGTCCCAACAATCTGCAATCCATATTCACATTGATTAATGAAAAAAATTTAATACGGACCATGAAAATTAAGGTTGTTGAGGACATTAGAGTTAGACTAATTAAAGGTTAAAAGTCAACATTCAAATCCCAAGATTTCAAACGCGGGTGGTTGTTTAATGCTCTGAGGAAATTAAGGCAAAAGAATAAATTGAAGGATCCAAGAGTCCCGTGAACCAAAGGGTACCCATTTTCATGGCTGTGATAAAAAGTCAACTCATTTCAACTAAAAGGTGTTCTTTGCTCCTTGAAAAGAAAGCAAAGCAAAGTCCAAATTTTCCCAGTTTGCCTTTTTTCATTTTTGCAAAATTCCTAAGTCAGAAGATTAAACAAGGAATGAAAGACATTGGTGGTAGTATGAATACCTTGCAACCAAGAGAACAGAAGCGGTAAGAATCAAGAAGGCTTCGCTCGCAGACTTCACATGTGTTTGTGACCCCTTTTCCTGGCCTTGGCTGAGGCCTCTCGTTCAAAAACACCACCCTTGCGCTGTTGATAATGTAGGTTTGGACACCAGTGATGTCCAACACCTTCTGAATCTCAGAAACCCTGATCACATCATGGTATGAGGACCTCCTAATCTGTCAACAGTTAACAAAAAAAAAAAAAACATCAGAAGAGAATGGTTAAACGTGAGACACACTACACGCGTTGAGAAAAACTAAAAACCACCAAAAGCTGACATTTTTTCTTCCACCGTGTGGTTACTTTCACACCATTCTAGGAGTTGGTAAATGCAGGAAACGGTTGGACGAGGGACAATTGACCACAGAAATTGAAAATAGAAACCAATTAATGATAGTTCGAAATTTTTGCAAGGAAGGAAAGGTGGGACTTTTGGCCAAAAATCTAGAAAAAATTGGGAAAGAATCTAAGTATCCCCATAAAAGGAAAAGGGGTGATTTTGATAAACAATGACTGTTTGAGACCTGAACCAAAATGTGTCAGATAGAAACTTTTTGTGCAAAACTTCAAAAAAATGATGAATGGTGTGACAAACCTGGATTGCACGGTGATCCTTGTGGTGGGCGAGGCAGAGAGAGCAGAGAGGGCCGTTCATACAGTCCAAGCAATACATGTTGCATTCACTCTTGTGAGAATCAGCATGTAACTTGCATTGAACAAAGAAGCTCTCTTTGAGCAGTGGCTTCAACCATGGTGGCCATCTATTGTCCTCATCATCGGGACCTCCAGCACCCTGCTCAAAACAATCAAAACCAAAAACTTTACTTTAATCACCCTCCAAATAAGAACAAAACAAAAGACAGAACCCCAATGCCTCTACGAGAAAAAAACTAGAAAACAACATTAGCTAGAGCCATGAAGAGGAAGTCGATTGAAAGAATCTAGTAAGGTTGCATACCATGATTCTCCGGTTCTTGGGCTTGATTTCTCTGACAGTGGTGTCATGGTTTTCAATAGCCATGTTGGTCGGAGGGAGAGTTTGTTTGGAGAGAATGTGATTTGTGGTTTGAGGGAAGAGTGATGAAGTTTGAAGTTTGAAGTTTGAGAAGTGGAGAAGAGTGGGGGCTATGAGGGAGGGAATGGGTTCTTGTAGGACTTGGAAGCGGTAGATGATGGCGTTTTAGAGAGAGAGAAAACGAGTGAGGGTAGGGGTCGTTCTTATCCGCACAAAGTCTTCACCCAAACCTAGCGCCGAACCCGAACCACCAAGATGCGTTGGGCGTAAGGAACCCACCTCCTTCTTTCCTTTTTAATCTTCATTAAATATTAACATATCTCATTTTTCACAACTCTCTCTCTCTCTCTCTCTCTCTCATCTTATCATTTTCTTTAATCACTCTCCTACCTTCATTTATTTCTCAGTTAAAACATTTTTCTTTTCACTGTGCCAAGCTTATTTCGTCCTCTTCCATTATTAACAAACTAATTTATTAAACTTCTTAGTATATATGGTAAAACATTTGATATTTTCTCAGGGCTACTCAGGTACTTGTCCTAATCCAACTTGTATTGGCTATTAATATGAAATATCTTGCAATTGTTGACCAGAAATTGTACTAGCTATATTGGGTCTTGTCTTGTCCCTACTACACGTATATAAGTTAAATACTTGGCTGTTCCATAACAATTCTTCCTTTCTCACAGTAAAAGGTTGATAAATTAATCAGGTCCTCAACCAACGTAACTTTGTTTGGAAATAGGATGTTACACACATATATATATATATATATATATATATATATATATATATATATATATATATATATATATATATATATATATATATATATATGCGTTGTACATATAAATAACCTAAGAAGTTATGTGGTATTTTAAGGAACCGGTGAATTTATATGCAAAACCTAATAATTAATATTAGGAACTGAAGTGTAAGCATCAGGGTTGGCCCTAATCATGTGGGTTAGGTCTTGGTTGGCCATCCTTAATTAGAGTTTAATAAGAGTTCATGATAGTACCATTCCAAGACGGGAAACTACAAATTCTAGACACATATGTTGTTTCAACAAATAAAATGGAAATGTTTTTGTCCCGTTTTTTAGGTAAAGAGAGTTTTCCTTTTAAATAATGTTTTTCAGTATGCCATATGTCTAAGTACTGTTCACGAACCAAATATTTTATCTGGAAATGTAGGTTTTGTTTTGTATTCCTTTGTGAAATTTCGTTTCTTTTCATGTTATTTTGATGTGCTCGGTGACATTTTTAAATTTTGAAAATTGATTTTATCGTTAAGACAGTCAATTTGGGAGGAATAGATATATTTTGTTGAATAAAATAAGCTCACAGAAAAATTAATAACATTGATAAATTTATCATTACTAAAAACACAATAGATTAATAGGTCTTTCATTTTTATATATTGTGCTACTTTCTTATTTTTATTCCATAAGACTTAATTCACACTTAAATTTCCAATATATTTACATTCACTTGAATTAGTACCGATCATTAGCTTAATTATGTGGTAATTTGAAAACGGTAATTGAGCGATTATAACATTGTTAGCGACAACGATGCGTATAGTAACAGTAGAAGTAGTAGAGTAGATGTAGGATGTGGTGAGGTAATTGATGACTCGTTTTTCCAGAGAATTTGAGAGTTGAAAGGTGCATGAAAATTTGTAAAATAGCAGAGGGTTGTTACTAATTGAAATTTGTTTTTAATAATATAAAATGTTCTTTCGGCCCTGTACAATGTGCAGGAATGCCATAGATTATACAGTATTTGTTGCAGAAAAATCTGAGAAAATTGTATGCTAAAAGGTATAATCATAATCAGTTTTGTTTCCGTAGATTAGATAAAAGTCCACAATCGCATAATGAATTTTCCATTAACAATCAATGACTGAATGGAAGACCATAAGTCATTTACTAATGGGGCTGCCGCCACTACTGTACCATCAAAATTCAGCAATATCCTTCTTCTTTTTTTCTTTTACGAGTGAATCTTTCTACACCTCCCTCACCTCATCCTGCACCCCCAAATTTACCTATTTACCCTTCAATTAATAAAAAGTCAAAACGGTAATTAATAAATTAAATTTTTTTAACCCCCAACCATTTTTCTAACTCCCAACCACAAACACAAAAATATTCCTTCTTTATAAACCCTGAGGTCCCTTAGGTGCACTGTTCATGGTTTTTCACTGTAGCAAGTAATTTATGGTTTACTAGAATTGGATTGAATTGTAAGATTTGGAGATACAGCAGCGTGACGGCAGGAGGAAGAGGAAGAAGACTCTGCGCCGGCGAAGGTACGCAACCGCACTTCGAGATTCAATTCAAATTCAAACGAAAACTGCACATGGAGGACACGAACAGATCAAGATTCAATTCAAATTCAAACGAAAACTGCAAATCACATATATTATCTATATTTAATTAAAAAAACTAAGTCTGAAAAACGCCATTTTTTAAATCCGCTCTCTGTTTTCTCCTTGCCGCAGATCGAAGTCCGGTTCTGTGCTCCGGTTATACGTTTGCCGCAGATCGAACTGCGGCGTGCACCTCCAGCGAGCCGCACTTCCAACTGCGGCTCTGATCCTTGCCGCACTTCCAAATGCGGCGTGCACCTCCAGCGAGCCGCACTTCCAACTGCGGCTCTGATCCTTGCCGCACTTCCAACTGCGGCGTGCACCTCCAGCGAGCTCCGATCCGATCACGACCACGAACCCAATCACGACCCACGAACCCAACCAAGCACATAACAGGAAATAAATATATTACATGATGGAAGCTACTAACCTGGACGCCAACGAGGAACACGAGCAAAGCAGCGGATGCCAGAGACAGATGACGGAGAGAAAAAGAGGGAGGAAGGAGGGGGTGTTACTGAGATGCGGCAGGGAGTGAGGTGAGATGCGGCAAGGGAGTGAGATAAGTTTTAGGGTTTCAAATTGAGTGAACCTTTTTAAATTATTTTTTTCTCTCTCCTCGTTGACTGTGACAAGGGCACACTTTGGAATTAAATTTTTTTTTGGAGGTGCAGGACGAGGGTGGTGAGGTGCAAGGAGAATGACTCTTCTTTTATATATCAAAGCTTTGAGCATTTCAACGCTATCACATCCTGCAAGTGTCAACATGTCTATTTTTATACAACGTATCATCATCTCATTTGAGAAAAATAAAAGTAGCTTGATAAAAAGACAAATTTAACATTATTAATACAGTATATAAATGTAAAGATTTAGATGAGTTCCCATTAGTATATTCTAATATTTTTGCTGGTCATAATTAACTTTGATAAGATATAACTTGCTTATTTTTTTCTCATTTAGTGAATCTTTCAAGTTCTTTCTTTTATTGCCAATACATACATATTATATATATATATATATATATATATATATATATATATATATATATATATATATATGTGTGTGTGTGTGTGTGGAAAAATCTTCCAAGCAAAAGCAAATGATCCAACAATAATTGGGTGGGATAAACAAATTCTAATTTTTTTTAAAGCTAAAATTCTAAAAGAAGAATAATGATTACAAAGGTTTTTTTAATTATTAGTTAATGTTTATACATATACAATGATTTAAAAAATGTCTTGTTTTTAGTTAAAAAATATTCATTTTCAAAGTAAATTATAAACATGAATTCAAAAAAACCCCACGGAAAATAAATTTATTACCAGATTTGAATTAAAGTACTTTAATCGAAGAAGGCAGATTATTTTTTAAAATATAAAGGAAGCACTGCCTTTAATTTATAGTTTAAGGATTAATATGTTTTTAATTTTTAAAAGTATTTTACCTATTTTGTATTTTTCTTTTTACATAAATATAAGAGAACAAAATGAGACAGAGTTTCTTAAAGAACAAGAATTATATCTTACCTATTTTAATAGAGAACGAATGAAAATAAACGTTTATTTTGGACTAAGAGCAAAATCTTATTTATAAGGACCAAAATGTATAACATATTTAATTAAAAGAAACTATAAAATGATCGAACTAAGTGTATTAAGTTTGGCTTCTCTAAAATGTTAAATTTAAGATTTGTGAAAAACAGTAGTTAAAAAGAAAAAAAAAAGTACTTAATTAAAAGGAAAATGATACTTGAACAACCTCTTTTGACAACATTTAGACACGGGACAGGTGTCTAAATGGGATTGGTCCACGTGGAAAATCAAAATGAAAATGAAATCTGACGTGGAAAGGGGGTGTGCAGGGTTTTCAAGATCTGCGTTTCAAATTTGAAATTGATTTTGGAAGAATTGTTGAGAGAGAAGCGCGAAGGTTGAGAGGGAGACTGTGACCTAGAGAGAGAGGCCGAGAGAGTTGGAGAAAGGGAGTTCGAGAGAGAGAGTGGTCCGACGGAGTGCTTGCCGGAGTGCCCGCTGGACAACGTTGAAGGGTATCGATTCACGGTCGCCGATATCGGTTCACGGTCGTTACCGATTCACGGCCGCCGCAGCTCCGACGTTGGCCAACGAAGCGAAGACGGAATCGTGTTTCGTCCGGCCCAGCGAAGTAGGGGCGCGTTCAAGGTCTCGCTTCGTCCCACCTCCTTCTGTCCCTGTGCCGGAGTGCCGTCGGAGCATCGCCGGAGTGTGGACTGTTCGGTGGACGAAAAAGAGGGGTTGAAAATCCATGTTATTTTGTTGTTTTTCAAGTTCAGCCTCTTAACCCTGTTTAAGAAAAATCGTAATGAAACAACTTACTCCAAAGTCTAATAGTTTCTGTTTTCTTTTTCTTTCTCAAGGTCGTCATAGGATACAGGAGAGGTGGTTCTGTAAAATGGGTTGTCCTGAAGAAAGGACAAGCAACTCCAAGCCTTATCAGCTTCACTTGATTAGCTTTTGGGGCCTATATCTTTCATGTGGTGTTGTCTCTCTTGTTGCACTCGTTCTGTTTCTGCTGCGAAAGATTCGGCAATACTCCCGCTTCAAAAAAAGGCAAAAGGATATATCTTCTTCATCCTCAAAACAACCATGAGGCAGTCAGTGTTACCATGTTGTTGTTAACTTGTTTAAATTTATTAGTCAGTCACTGATCCCAGGATATTGGCTTTGTTTGTTCACTTGGCTTATTATTTAATTTATTTAATTTTTCTCTGAATTGTACCAATAAATCAAGTTTGGAACTCAAGTCCTATCGAATTTATTAATGTTTTGTATTGACGTTGGCCCTCATGCTTAGTAAGTAGTTTTATTGTGAACTTTTTGTAAGGAACTCTACCAATATTGTGTGCTCAATTTCTTATATTTCCATAAAAATTTCTTTTGTTATTGATGATTTGAATTATTGCTCTCTGAATATCATATTATTGATCAGAGTTTTGAAAACTACACCTACCATTTAACAAGTTGTTCAAAGTGCTTCAAAATAGGCTGAAAAAAACTGAGCCAGTGCTAGTTGATTAATGATTGTCAGGCACTCTTTGAATTCTTTGTTTCATGGATCAACACTCGTATTATAGTCCTGTTGCAGCAAAAATTAATCTAATAAATGAGGTCTTAGAATCATTTTTGTAGCAGAAATTTTCAACTATAGATATACCATGATGTTTTCCTGGTATCCATTATGCATTCACATTTTATTATTGGGGAGCCAGGGTGTTGAAGGTGAGTGGGAAGCAGAGGTGAGTGGGAGGCAGGGTGTTGAACGTGAGTGGGAGCCAGGTGAATGGGAGGCAGACTCAGGTGAAGTCCAGCAACTTGATTCTCTTCTTTCCCCCTTTTTTTTTTAAAACGCTGCCAGAAACCCATACTATGAGTGGCTCTTCAGATGGCTAATGGCGGACAGTGGCAGGAAAGCTCGGACCGATTTTAAAAGCCACCACTACTTTTTGGACGCTCGGTCAAATACGGGAGTGCCACACGAACGACCGTTCTCGAAGATGAACGAATGCTCATACCGAACGTTCACAAGGTAAAACAAACTGGTCCAGGTCGAACGCTAACAGTCCCCCAAACGCCAAAACCGAACGCTCAAAAATCACTATCACACAGACTGAACGCTCGAGATTGACTCTGTTTTGATGAGCGCCTCAACACACAATCTGCCGAACGCTATACTGGACCGATCGCTCAAAACCAAACGCTGCAAGGCTGAACGGTAGAACGCTTAAGCACATGGGCCAAGGATGACCGAACGGCGAAGTCGGGTGATCGAGTGCAGGAACGCTTGAGTCTAATGATTGCCGAACGTCATTGATATTGGTCAAGAAGAACGAACGGTTGCACCTAGTGGGAGAAACCGAACGTCAATAATGATTGGACGATCGTTGAGGACCAGCGGCCGAACGGTTGAGGCTTAGAAATGCCGACCGTCCTAAAGGTTTAGAGAATAAGGATGCACAGCAGCGGACGATCGGTTGGTGAGGATGATAGGTCAGGACGAGCGGTAGAAGCCGAGAATTGCCGAACGTCCTAACGGCTCACAGTTGAGGACGAACGGTCACAACAACAGTCAAAAGCCGAACGTCCTTTCTTCCTTCTTTTTTTTATTAATTTATTTTATTTTATTTTATTTTATTTTTTTTATTTTATTTTTTCTTTATGATGAAAGTAAATTTATTAATCAACCCGGACGAAATTGAGTGTTGACAATGCCCAAGGAACCATTCTTTGTAAAAATCGTTGTACAGAAACAACATTGGTAGCAAAGACCAAATAAGTGGGGAATTCAGGCAAAGTTTTTGCAGAGATAGTTCAACTTTCAAAATGACATTGATTTTTTAATGAATTTTTTTTAACACTTATTGGACATGCAAATGATCTTCAACCATTGATTATGTCATTTATTGAACATTTCTTTGATGATTTGTAACAAAAAATATGTACATTCAAACCTAATCATCACAATTTCAAATAGTGATAAGAAATCCATAAATGACATTCGTACTATCCATTTTGTAACAACCCTAAATGTTGCAACACTTCATTCCTCCACACAATGTCAACATCCAAAATCCAATCACACACATACTTCTCCCTAACCTCTTGTAGTTCCTCCTACAAAGAAAAAAAATGCACACAATATCAATATAATGCCAATGTTCAATCAAAGGGACACACCATGAAAATGTTGATAACTTACACTAGTGTAATTGGATATTGTTTTGCCTTCATATTTCTGAACAACATCCCACAACTCCATAAATTTCAAAAAAATAACTCCACAATCATATCTACATCAAAAAAAGTCCAAAATACAAATAATGAAATGCTACTTATATGAAACAAACAAATATTATAATTAAAAAAAAAACAAGATTAAAAACTTACGAGTTCGGTTGGATTGAAGTATGCACGTGTTGAACCTACAAGAACGGTTTGTTGTCTTTGTAACGATTAAACAAATGTCCAAAAAAAAATTCAAGATTATGGGCCTGCAAAAAGCCAAAATCAACTTTACTTTCCAAACTACTAAATCAATTTATAAATACAAAGTACACATCAATTCCAAGACTTAGAATTACAGTGTCAATGAGATTTAGAACACCTTACAATAATTTTTCTCTCTCTCTCTAAGATAGTTAAAAGCAACAAATAGATCATTCTCTCTAACAATAAACAATTACCATATTCAGAGTTTGAACTGATACCATGATATCAAAACATAATATTGGTTAAGAAATAAGGCATTAAAATTGAGAAATATTGAAATTGTGCACCGAAGATAAACTTGTAGGTTACCTCATGGACCAGGGATCCAATAAATGCAATGAAGCAGCTTTTCGATCAGCAGTAGCATAGTGATACTCTAATGTTTTCCAACATTCATTGACTGCATCTCTATTAGACAGTAAAATCATGTATGACTCTTGGTCGAAGATCAAGAGACATAAAGTTTAAAGATGCTGCATCATTTGAAATGGGTTCCTCAATATAAGGCCTAAGCTCCATGGTGTGAGTATGAGGGGTTTTGATTCCATCTCTAGATAAGCAAACAGAAAAGTATGGGTGAGTTAACGTTTACCACCTATACACAAAGCATATACCATATCAAAATACAATAATTAAAGCATTAAAATTAATATCATTCATCTAAAATTTAAACATGATATCATCATTTAGTTAAGAACACTTGAATATTCTTATCCTTATAATATTAAATAAAGACCCTGTTTTACTTCTTAACAATTACTTTTCGATCAGACACTTATACATATAGCACTACTTAAAGTGATACATACATTAAAGGTCTTACCACCATAAGCTTAATTTATTTATTTTAAATAAATCATTTTCCGTGAGGGACCTTTCGTTAACCTTTAAATCTTTTATTAGCTTTTAAATATAATAACAGTGGTGACATCAAACAATTTTTTCCTTATTTCCAATGTATACCATCAAAATCCAGTAGCTCCAAACTCTATTAATGTGTACCCATAGTAATTGATAAGTACTGCAGTTGATCAAGACATTTCACTTGCACCTTCTATTTACGTAAGATAAATTGTTACTACTAACACTGCATCTAAAATAAGACAAATCTCCCTCCAACTAAAGTTAACCCCTCATGAAATAATAGATGCAACCAAGACTGTCTATCAATCTTTTAATTTAAAGAAAACTTACAAAAGTCTATTCCATAAATTTTCCCACTTTGGAGACACATTTTCAGTATCGTCAAAGGAAGAATGTTTATGTTCTCATGTCCATAGTATCAATCACCACACATTTAATTTATCCAACAAATACTATTAACAAACCACCTCCATCATACATAAACAACATTCCACCGCCATCCAACAAGTCATATTTTTACAGCTTACAAACAACATCATGCATATATTATATTAAAGCTTCAATCCACTCGAATAAAAAAAACGAACCTTGAGTGAACACAAGGTGTGCCGGTTTGAACACAGACGAAGAAAAATTGTGTGGGTTGGACTAACAACCTGGAAAACCCCTCTTTTTCGTCCACCGAACAGTCCACACTCCGGCGATTCTCCGGCGATGCTCCGGCGGCACTCCGGCATAGGGACGGAAGGAGGTGGGACGAAGCGAGACCTTGAACGCGCCCCTACTTCGCTGGGCCGGACGGAACACGATTCCGTCTTCGCTTCGTTGGCCAACGTCGGAGCTGCGGCGGCCGTGAATCGATAACGGTCGTGAATCGGTACCGGCGACCGTGAATCGGTACCCTTCAACGTTGTCCGGCGGGCACTCCGGCAAGCACTCCGTCGGACCACTCTCTCTCTCGAACTCCCTTTCTCCAACTCTCTCGGCCTCTCTCTCTAGGTCACAGTCTCCCTCTCAACCTTCGCGCTTCTCTCTCAACAATTCTTCCAAACTCAATTTCAAATTTGAAACGCAGATCTTGAAAACCCTGCACACCCCCTTTCCACGTCAGATTTCATTTTCATTTTGATTTTCCACGTGGACCAATCCCATTTAGACACTTGTCCCGTGTCTAAATGTTGTCAAAAGAGGTTGTTCAAGTATCATTTTCCAACATTAAAAAGGGTCAACTAAATACCTTGACAGAAATTAATTATCACCCAATGAAGTCTAACATTGTACAGCATCAAATTTGATCTTCAAGATTTATCTTGTAATTTACATTTATGATACTCTTTTTAGAAAAATGGAGAAGAAATACTTATTGTTAAAAGTTCCTTTATTTGTTTAAGTATCTAGTGCCTCATAAATTTACAATAGCTATATAGTTCAGCGAAATTTCCACAAAGCCCCCATGTTGGTATTAGTTTGGTTTGAGAATCTGATTCAACGCTTTAAAATTGGTAAAATAGGAGAATGAGATTTTGGTTTTGAGTGTTTGTGGAAATGACATATGTACTATATAGGATAAGAGACTATCGGTCGTGAGGACAGTAGATCGGCCATTTGGACGTCGGTCGGTCTGGTAGGCACACTTAAGGACATTAATGGATAATTAATATGAGTAATTACAGTATCATATGCATATTTATTACATTTATGAGTGATTGACAGATCATATTGCACAAGAATATGATATTAATGAACAATTAGTAGGTGTATTAGCAAGTATTATTGGATTTATTGACATATCAAATATGAATTAATGAGCTTGATTGCCATAAGCTCTATAAATATAGGGTCAAGGCCCAGGTAAAGACATCCTTTTCTATCCTAAAAAAATATAGACCTCTTTATGAAACATATCTAACTTGCGTTGCAGTGTCTTATACAGGTCAACAACTCATCAAAATGGATTGCATTCTCGAAGAGAATTAAAGATCAAAAGAGAGTAAAACAAAAAAGAACGATCGACTCTTAAACCAATTCAACCAAAACAACATATCATCATTAGCATCTCCAAGCCAAAAGCCCCACCATTTCATTCTTTCTGTCACTGTAAACATTTGAAGCAACATCTGAACCAAACTCCTATCCTCTCGTTCCTTAGACATGCATGGAATTACCTTGTATGATTCTGCACATTGAAACTTTTTTTCCTAATTAATCACTTAATTTCCTTTTTTAACTCATTAACCACTTACTTTCTATCTACTCTTACCATCTTTTTTCTTACATTTATGATATACCAGACCTTTAAAACAATTTCTTATAAAAGCAAACGAATTTATTTCATATTAATAAATTATTATCGGATGATATTATAATTTCTGTGCACGATTAATGCATATACATCTTCGTTCAAACATAATAAAAAACTAAGTAAATTCAACGGAATCTAGATGAAGTTATTAGTGCTGATGTAGACACACAGTTACTATAATTTTTGTTCTGTTAAAGTCAGTACAGATATATATTTAAACATTTACAAGTAAGGTATTTGACACCTAATTCTTTTATATTCTGTGTGTAAACGTTAGTCTTGTACGTTTGTACCCGCATAAATAACATATAATAATATTAGTATGTAAAAATAATACTTACAACTTTTAGAAAAAAAAAAATAGTTGAGCTTGAATAAAGAAGAATAATGCCACAAGTGCACGTACAAGCATTCTTGTCCAGCTTTTCGCATATTCTTGAATAAAAGTAAAAATAGACACTTTTAAAAATTTAAGTGATATTATTGTATTTAATTTTTAAAATACAACAATTTGGTATATAAATAAACATAAATTATAATATATTTATAAGTTTTTTAGAAAAAAATGTTATTATAATTGTTATTATATGAAATAGGTCACATTAATCTCTATGCATTTAAATGAATAAACAGAAAATAATCTAATATTCAATTAAGATTTCAACCCTCGCGACTTGACTTTTTGTATTGTTATGAAGCATATGATCAAAATCAATGGTCTAAAGTTTATCAAGTAGTTTGAAGTTCAAAAGTTATATTAAAGTTTAAATAGCTCAAAAACTGCACAAGTCACTCTCATGCCAAGTTCAACTTAAAATTGGTAATTCAAATATTAATAATACAATAAATATTATTCACCTACCTTCTTATTTCAAAGTTATATTTATAAGTTTTTTAGTAAACTTTTGATTAACACTGATTTAATAATAATTCAATTATAGATAATTATACTTTATCTCTAAGTTGATCAGCATTAAAATTAATTATCTTAATTCATGACTAACTAATTCACTTTCATGACTGTCATCTTGATATTGACTTACTCATAGATTCAAGTAAAAGTTTGACCGTTTGGTCCGTAACTGACCTGAGATAATCATACTGTAGATGTATCAAAATATAGATAATCCTTTTTTTTTTGTTTTTTTGTTTGTAATAAACCGAAAACAACTGAAAAACATATCCCAAGACGATCCATATATAGATATTTTTCCCATTATTTTGGTGTTAATGAAAATGGTGCATTGATGAGACTCAAATCTAACCATATCATGCTCTGTGTTTTTTTTCTCTCACTTTTTTTTAATTAATATCTTGTTTTATGAATCATATCTTGTTTTATGAATCATATCTTGTTGAATTATGCAAAAATAAACATGAATGCCAGGTTGATCAATGGACTAAAACAATGCAAAAACAGTTGATGGATAATATGAATGATTATGTTGTTGGGGTTTACCAATTCATCCTATCCACTCTCATGTATTCACGAATTCATCTTTCGTCATTAATGTTAATGCCACTTTGTAAATTACCTTAAACCCAATGTCTTGGTGAAGAAAGCCTACTCATAATCACTAGTTTACAATGTCTGGTCTCCCTAGCAATTATTCATGCATTATTTCGCACATAAGCTTAAAGGCAACCAACCATCATATTCTTATGTCTAGGTTTATATTACTATTGGGAGAATTTCTTCATGTCTAGATTTCCCCATATGTGTCCATATCGACAAAATCAATGATCATGCAATAAAATGAGTTAAACAAAGCATGCATAGAGTATAGAAGAAAAACCCTAACAATTAATGAAAGAAAACATACATTATAAAGAATCAATTCAATACATGAGAGCTTCAAAGGATTACAATGGTTTCCCA
Source organism: Vigna umbellata (assembly GCF_029865625.1). NCBI lineage: Eukaryota > Viridiplantae > Streptophyta > Magnoliopsida > Fabales > Fabaceae > Vigna > Vigna umbellata. The sequence continues at coordinate 22,512,700 of NC_142174.1, forward strand.
ACAACAATGAAGGTTTAGTTCACCATAATCATGGTGAAACTAGATGAAAAACAATGAAAGAATGAAAGAATGAAAGATAGAACCCTAGAATTTTAAGAGTGGAGCTTGAGCATCCAAAATCCTCCTCCCAAGGGTGAAGAAAGTGTATTCTACTTCGTTTCAGCCAAAGATCCCTGACTTAGGTCGACTAAAACCTTATATAGTATTCTAAAAATTACAGAAAAGTGAGCCCAAACCCATAAAAATGGCGCTCAGCGGTAAATACCGCTTAGCGGTAAGCGCGACACTTCATATTGACGCTCAGCTGCATTTTCCCCTCAGTAGAGACTACAGGATCAAGAACGCTGCTCAGCGATAATTTTCACTGAGCGGTACTCGCATCTTCTCTTTTTGTGCACTTTTCACTTCCTTTTCTAATTCCAACTTCTTCCTACTTCACTTCTTTCATCCAATTCATCTTAAAACCTGCAAAAACAAGGAAACTAAGCATAAAACACATCCAACTCTCTTATTTCAAAAACATAAACAAAAGCATGATTCCAAGCTAGTTTCTAAGTCATAAAGGTTGTCTTTAAGGTCAATTTTAAGTAGAAAAATAACAGTTTTTCAACTGTTATCACAACCCCAAACTTAGAACTTTGCTTGTCCTCAAGCAAACAAGATGTAACTCAATCTTCCACCAATCCACACAATGGTTCATCACATTCAACATTCCTTCTTTCAAGACAAGTAAATGATCAAATTAGCTCATCACAAAGACTTCAATCAAGATGTGCATATGATTTTAGTGTTCACACAATCACATAATATCCAACAAATGCTATTTTCATGAATAATCAATCAACTAAGCAAAGATGTTCTTATGTGTTCATGGACTCTTTCCTCACTAGATAAAGTATTTCACTTAAACACACAAGTGTATAAGAGGTCACTCATCTACTTTACTATCACAATGTCACATGAATTAACTTTGCCTTTCATTTAACCACAATAAAAAACACTTATAAACAAGTATCATCATAAGGACTTTTCTATGGCTTATAATGTGGCTGGGCTAACAAGAAAATTGGTTTTGCCGGATCACAAAATCCTTGAGTTAAGTGAATCATTACAACCATTCTTCTTTCATCCCAACTTTCTTTTGCATTGAGCCTTTCTCTTTTTCTTTCTTTCTTTTCCTTTTCCTTTTGATTTTCACGTGCTTAGCTCTTGACTCAATGCTTGTTATTTTCCCTTTCTAGACTTCCCAACAACCCTAAACTTGAACATTTATCAATACCACAAAATATTCTCAACTCAACTCAAGGTAAAGCTTTTTAAATCATGTTCAAAGCTAAAGGTTCAAAGGATAGAACACATAGTGTTCTCTTTTAGTGGCTAAAATCATGCATCTTGGCTAAAAAGGGTTACCAACAAATGCCTTGATCATATGACACATACAAGCAAGTGATTCAATCATAGAAAACTTGGGCAAAGTCATTCATGCTTTCAAAGTAATAACATTCAATCAAAAACTCTGGATCTCAAAAACCTCATATATAGGCTCATTTAACCATTCCACATACACATCCTACTTAGCATCATAATCACAATCACAACATCATGCATTTGTTCATAAAGCTTTTGAACCATCACCTGTATCTCAACATATATTACACAATCTCAACATCAATCAATATCCAAGCATCATCAAGTAATACTCATCATGCATAAGTCACAAGTAAACCATCATAATAGACACAGTTTTAAATTGAGTACATCAAACCCTATTCTACTAACAGAAGCAAATAAGTTAAATGAGTTTAGAACACAAGGTGCCTCCCAAGTAGTGCTTGTTTAACGTCACGAGCCTGACCCAATATCCTCCAGCACCCATCAGTAAGTGCAAACGAACATAGTATCCTTCAGTAGATACTTTTCCACCTAACATCCTTCAGTGGATGCAAATCCTGTAACAAATTTATAACTAAAACAAAAACACAAAAGGTTCATAATTACATCATCAAACCAAAATAAACGTTCTTAAATCACTGGGTTTCCTCCCAACAAGCGCTTTTTTAACGTCACTAGCTTGACCCAATAAACTTCAAGGATCAACCAACTTCATCACTGTAGACAACCGCTCTACTTCTCCTCCCAGATAATGCTTGAGACATTGACCAGTCACCACCCAACTTTTCTGTTGATCATTAGCAGCTGGATCAACCAATTCAATTGCTCCATGTGGACGCACATTTTTCACTATGAATGGTCCTGACCATTTTGGCTTCAACTTTCCAGAAAAAAGCTTCAATCTTGAATTGAACAATAGCACCTGCTGTCCTGGAGTAAAAACTATTTTTATCAACTTCTTGTCATGATAGAATTTTACCTTTTCTTTATAGCTTCTAGATGAATGATATGCATGCAACCGCATCTCTTCAAGTTCCAACATCTGCCTTCTGCGCTTATTTTGAGTTTTAGAAGGTTCAAAATTCAAAAATTTAAGCGCCCATAAAGCTTTGTGCTCCATCTCCACTTCAAATGACATGCTTTCCCATAAATTAGCTGATAAGGCGATAAACCCATATATGTCTTCATTGCAGTTCTGTATGCCCAGAGAGCATCGTCAAGTTTCTGTGACCAGTCCTTTCTTGATGCAACAACTGTTTTCTCTAAGATTCGCTTGATCTCTTTGTTAGACACCTCAGCTTGACCATTAGTCTGTGGATGATAAGGTGCAGCTACCTTATGTTTCACACCATAATGTTTGAGTACCTTTGCTAGCTGATAACTACAAAAATGAGATCCTCCATCACTAATAAGCACTCTAGGAGTTCCAAAGCGTGAAAAGATCTGCCTCTTTAGAAATTTAATCACAATGCTGGCATCATTTTGGGACACGCCAATGCTTCCACCCATTTACTCACATAGTCAACTGCCACCAATATATATTCATTGTTGAAAGATGGTGGAAAAGGTCCTACAAAATCAATACCCCAGCAATTAAAGACTTCAACCTCTAAAATGCCTTGTAAAGGCATCTCATGACGTCTTGAAATAGTCCCAGTTCTTTGACACTTGTCACAATTCCTGGCATGATTATGGGCATCCTTAAATAAAGTAGGCCAATAAAAACCTGATTGGAGAACTTTTGCTGCTGTTCTTTCCCCCATTGAAATGTCCTCCATAGGGTGAGTCATGACAGTGCCAGAGAATTCCTTCTGCTTCTTCATTAGTCACACACCGCCTCAAAAGATTATCTGCTCCAATTTTGAACAAATAAGGATCATCCCAGATAAACTGCTTGGCATCATGCAAAAATTTCTTTCTTTGTTGCCAATTAAGATCTTCTGAAATTTCTCCTGCAACTTTAAAATTAGCCATATCAGCAAACCACGACCTCTTTTGAATGTACATGAGTGTCTCATCTGAAAAAGATTCCCAGATTTCTGCTTCTTTGCTAGTAACCTCAAGGTTAACCAACCGAGATAAGTGATCAACAATCGAATTCTCACTCCCCTTTTTGATGGACGAACGGTTCCGAGAAGTGAACGAAGGCGCGACGCGGACTCCTCGAAACTTCCTCCGACGAGTAATACGCAGCGGAATGTTGAAAATGATGACGAGAACACGAGATCGAAGACTGACTCAAAGGAAAAACTAAACTCAAGCTCTAATCGAAACAAAAACCCTAAACTGTCAGAAGGATCCCTAGAAATGGGAGGAAACTCAATATGAACCGATTAATCGGTTCAAACACAAGATTGATTGGTGGAAAAGGATTAGATCGAAATAAAGAAGGGTTCAATCGGTGGAAAATGGAAAACGATGTGAAGAGAGGTGTTTAAACGGTCAAAATATGAACAAAATGGTGGAAGAGGATGTGACGAGGGAGAAACGAGAATGACAAAGTGAATCTGCAAGGATAGAAGACTCACCGTGAAGAACCATGGCTGGAGACAATGGACTCTGGAGAGCAAGAGTGAGACGCGAAGAAGTGGTGCGGTTCTGTGCGAGAGTGAAGGAACGAGAAAGAGAATGTGGATGTGCGTGTCTGAGGCGCGAGGGAAAAGAGGACGCGTGTGCTGAAGCCACTGACGCGGATTGGAGCAATGGTGCTGTTGCGTGATGAGAGAAGCACAGTGGTATAGAAAATGAAAGTGAGAGAGGTGCTTGGAAGGTGGCTAGAGGGAGTCTTTGGACTCTCTAACCTGACTTTCAAGAGAGAATTGTTTCTATTTCAGAAAACTTAATTCTCATTAATCTCAAAAGTAACAATACAATAGAGGAGCTGGGTATTTATAGTAACCCATGCTCCTTAAGAGCTAAACTATAAAAGATAAAAATACAAAAGGAGGACTACATCAAGTACGATTCCATCATACCCTCCCTCTTAAAAAAGATTTGTCCTCAAATCTGGCAATCGCCTTATGAAGAAGCTCCACACAATCTTTGGGAGCATGGCCATCTTAGAATGGCCTTATTCTTTTAGATCTAGTTTTCTTCCTCCTGGATCAAACACGAATCTGCAATACACATCAAATATATCTTCGGTTAATATCAATCCAAGAAAGAATTTTTCTTTAGAAACAAGAGAATAAGAACTTCTAATACTTTGATTAGTAATCTTTGAAAATCTTAAAAGTCCAAATTCAATTTTATCTTGAGTTAATTGTTTTCTTAAAGATAACAATAACTCAAGATTTGAATTGTCATATTTTGAAAATGTTTTCATGACAATTGGTTTGAAAGAGAAGTCAAAAATTGAAAAGTAATCAATTATTAGAAAAGAAGTAAAGATTTGGAAACCTTCCCTTTTAGGTTCCACAGTCTTTGAAAGAATAGGATTTGTCATCAGTAACAATTTCTCCTTTTCTTTCTTCTCTCTTTCTTGCCTTTCTCTCTTTTCTTCTTTTCTTCTTTTCTCTCTTCTTCTCTTCTTAATTCCTCTCTTCTTCTCTCTTCTCTTTTCTCTATTTGTTCTCTCTCTCTCTCTTCTCTTCTTCTTTCTTTTCTTCCTTTTCTTTTCTCTCAATCTCTCGTTCTCTTTTCTTATCCTTGATCTCCTTAAGTCTTGCCCCAAATTCTAATTCTCTACGAAGAAACCCATGATCATTTAAACTCTCAAGAAATAATTTTCCATCATTAATGCAATCCCTAATTAGTTCTAGGTTTCTTTTAATGCTTGAAGGCACAAACTTTCTTCTCATGCAAGCTTTTAAATCATGCCAATCACGTATGGAGGACTTTCTACCTTTCCTAACATGATATTGTCTTTCATCCCACCACTCACTTGCATGCTCTTCTAACTTAGAGAGATATATGCTAAGGACATAATATTCACTCTCTTCATAAAACCAAGGATTTATTTTATCAATTTCTTTTTCCCAAGCTAGGTATGTTAATGCACCTATGTCTTTACCAAATGATGGAAGATTCCTAGCTTGTTTAAACATTTCATCAACATTTTCTAACCTAGAAGACCTATATGAACTATAAGAAGACATCTTTGTTTTTAAGAGTTTTCTTAATTTAGAGGGTTAAAAACTTTCACCTAGACAAGTCCCAGGTAAGAGATGTGAGCTAAAGAGCTGCTTAAGTACCAAGTCTTGCCTTGCCAGAAATGTCTTAGGCTACTAACTAATTACCCCTTAAACTAAAATCACCTTTAAAATCAAAGAACACCACTCAAAAACAAACAATTAAACACAATTAAGAGACTAGACTCTCGGACTCTAATGTGATAAGGCTTAGAGTTTAATCCCTTTTAGCCTAAATCACCCCTAAACGTGAACACAAACTCAAACAAACAAAACACTAAAGAAACCAGCGGACTCTAATGACCCTTACGAGATACACAGATCAAGCCAATATTTAAAGTCTACTCCTATGGTGAAGCTTGTAGCTTTGGCTAACAAGACACATTCACCTGTCTAGCTATGCTAAAAAAAATCAAAGCAATCAAGAAAAGTTGCCAAGAGTTTGAAAGAGCACCAAGGACTCTTCCAAAGCACTTGGACTTTATAAAAGGCCCTTTTACAAAACAAAAGCTAATGCTAACAGTAGGCTAACACAAGCCTATTACAAACAAATTGAAGAAAACAATTACAAAGAAAACAAGCTATGCTACTAGTCTTGTTCTTGAATATTCTGGGTACGGTTCACTGCTGCAGGCTTCACTTAATCAAAATGTGGCCTTCAACTACCTCTCTCAGCCTAATCCAGAAATTAACTTGTCCAATCCTACAACACAAATGAATCAAGGCTGTTGTCACTTACACCCTTAGTAAAACTAGTTTGCACAAAAATATAGGGCAGTAAGAACTTCCCTTTCTCTTGGCTGCACAAACTTTCTAGTGAGATTCTGGAGCTGCTCAAATAAACTCTTGGACAATTTGAATTCCAATGAAAACAACTCTGCACAGATAATTCACACCAATTCAGCAGATCATGTAATTCAACAATGAACAATTTAAATCTAAAAGAGTTTAAACAGTCAGAAGCAATTAAACTAGATAACTCCCTTTAGTTCAAAGCTTCCAAATTAAATGCTTAGGTTGCTGTTTTCTCAGTAATTTCCTACTCAAGCTAAACTCTCAAACAAATCAGTTCTGCATACACCAAAATCAAACCAGATTCTATTAGACACATGCAAATGGTCATTATACCAGATTCAAATAAATGTAAAATCTAAGCTGAAACCAAACTGATTAAACAACCACCCAGTCTAATAAAAAATCAGATTAATCCAACACAATGCAGTTTAGAATTCAGATTGGCTAATCCTAGTGTACAAAAACTGTCATACCAGATTCAACATGATAGCAAGAGTAGTTCAACCAAAACAAAAGCAATTTAAGGTGAAAGAAACTCCCTTCAGTTCAGATGACTGCTTGTAGCTTGCTCCAGACTCTATACTGAGATTTTGCTACTGCTTAAAATTCTTCTATTGTACACTTTCTCCCTGCACTGTTTTAGTTCAGATCTGTACCACAAAGCAACATATACTCCCAATGGTAGCATATATAAGAGAAAATGAAATGGGAGTCATACGCAGAAGTACCAAAAGTAATTGAATCAGAATTTTACAAACATAAGGAGGCAGGAATTAAGATACTGGCAGAAGCAGATTTCTCTTGGTGATCAAATAGTTATATTCCAGCTTAACCAAACTTACTTTGCTGCACAAGTAAACAATTAGCACACAATTCAAGTTTAAAACTTATTGCAGCCTTAAAATTATAACACACTCTCAACAAGAATATTTGGCTTTTAGATGCAGCCACACAAAGCTCACAAACTTAGGTTTCTCTCTTAAAGCTTAAAGCACTCAAAATGGAAAGGTTTGGAAGGGAGATTCTCCCTTGGCAGTACACAGTTGGAGAGTCTTTCAGACCACCACCACCTAAGATGCTACCAAGCACACAAACCTTATTTCAAATTCCAGAAACCAGAGTGTACAAACTTCTCAATCAAGAATGGCTAGGCTAAGGTCAAAATCAGAAACCAGAACAGAACAGGACAACCACAAGACAATGACAGCACAACAGATAATGAAACTGACTCAAGATCAACTCTAGATCAGATTATGAAAACAAACAAAGCTCAAATTAGAACAGCTGAACAGATTTTACATGTGAAAGACAAAACCAAGACATTCAACAATGACAAGCAAGAAACAAAACTTTTGATCAAAGTGAGCACTCAAACTGAACCTAACAATAGCTCTAGAAAAGATTTTAAAAGCAATTAAAAACCAAACAAGAAGCTGCTGAAATGTTTAAGAGAAATCCAGTTTCTATCAACAATTTCTGATTTTGGTATTTCAAAAATTTACACACACTAGACTGCACTGACCTAATTGGTTTTTAAAACTGTTCAATGACTATTTTTATTGATTGTTCTCAAATTTATTTTTTTTTTATGGTCAAACCTGTTGCTACAGTCCAGATACAAGATTCCAGAAATCAGAATTTAGCACACAATTTATGCAACAACTTGTGAAGGAAAAATGGTCAAAACTTGGTGGTCTCAAGAGTCTAAATATGTATGGCAGCTAGAACTCATAATACTTTTGCATCAACAAGTTTAGAGCATGAATTCAAACTGGTTTAAATAGCTTAAAGATGCAGAAACAAAGTCTTTCAAAATTTCAACTGTTCAGCCAGCAACTAACTCAAAATAAGCAACTCAACCAACAAAGAATTGACTCAAATGTTGAAACAACATGTGAACAAGTCACAGGACTCAAAAACAGCAAACAAAAGTTGAACAAAACACTATGAAATAGATGAAAGATGTTCAGCCATGATCTAAATGCCAAACAAATTTAAAACATAAATGGACTCAAACAAAGATAATGCAGATCGGCCAACTGCTGCAACAAGGTTAAACTGTGTTCACAAGTGCTACTAATCTAGCCTATGCCTTTCATTGATCTTTGCAGTATGCACTTGCTTTTTAACAGCAGCTCAAAATCCAGAAATGAATTTATCAAAAGAATCTTGACTAAAACATTTTTCAACTTTAAAGAATCAATTGGACTGGCCAATGGATATCTATCAACCAGCTCATTCATTTAAATGTTTCATTGCTTTTGCGGTGTGATAGAGTTTATACCAAGGCTCAAACACAATTTGACGATCAAATGCACAACTGAAATCAGTTTTAGGACATTCAAAAACTACATCAGTTTCAACCAATGCATATGACTTTTAGACAAAACTGAACTTGGATTTCAAAAGAAAATTGACTCAAAATAGAATGCACCGATTTAAAATGATGAAACACTGACTCAAACACAGAAAAATGCACAGATGCACCTAATCAGAATATAAAACTCAAAACAAGACAGTAAAAGAAATGATGAACAACGCATAAGCTAAACAGATCAACACGATTTGAATCAAAGACGCGAGACAAAACAAAAAGCAACACTGAATCAAATGAAACAAAACTCAAAACAGAAACAATGAACGAAACAGAAATACGAAAATAAAAGAAGTTAAACGCACAGCGTTAAACCAGAACACAGAGACAAACACAGATTACAACAAATCAACACAAGACATTCAATGAAGATAATGAACAATGCGAGAAATTGAAGAACAAACTCAGAATCAAGACAGAATCAAGACATAACTAGAAACAAAGACAGAGACGCGAATCAAACGCAAGAACAGTAGAATCGAAACAGAGACACGAAACACTTAACTCAGAATTAAACCGAACAACTCAGAATAGAGATGCACCGAGATACTTACCTTCGAAGCGTGTTCGACCTTGCTCTGAATACCACTTGATGGACGAACGGTTCCGAGAAGTGAACGAAGGCGCGACGCGGACTCCTTGAAACTTTCTCCGACGAGTAATACGCAGCGGAATGTTGAAAATGATGACGAGAACACGAGATCGAAGACTGACTCAAAGGAAAAACTAAACTCAAGCTCTAATCGAAAATAAAACCCTAAACTGTCAGAAGGATCCCTAGAAATGGGAGGAAACTCAATATGAACCGATTAATCGGTTCAAACACAAGATTGATTGGTGGAAAAGGATTAGATCGAAATAAAGAAGGGTTCAATCGGTGGAAAATGGAAAACGATGTGAAGAGAGGTGTTTAAACGGTCAAAATATGAACAAAATGGTGGAAGAGGCTGTGACGAGGGAGAAACGAGAATGACAAAGTGAATCTGCAAGGATAGAAGACTCACCGTGAAGAACCATGGCTGGAGACAATGGACTCTGGAGAGCGAGAGTGAGACGCGAAGAAGTGGTGCGGTTCTATGCGAGAGTGAAGGAACGAGAAAGAGAATGTGGATGTGCGTGTCTGAGGCGCGAGGGAAAAGAGGATGCATGTGCTGAAGCCACTGACGCGGATTGGAGCAATGGTACTGTTGCGCGATGAGAGAAGCACAGTGGTATAGAAAATGAAAGTGAGAGAGGTGCTTGGAAGGTGGCTAGAGGGAGTCTTTGGACTCTCTAACCTGACTTTCAAGAGAGAATTGTTTCTATTTCAGAAAACTTAATTCTCATTAATCTCAAAAGTAACAATACAATAGAGGAGCTGGGTATTTATAGTAACCCATGCTCCTTAAGAGCTAAACTATAAAAGATAAAAATACAAAAGGAGGACTACATCAAGTACGATTCCATCACTTTTTATCACAGATTTCAACATCAAATTCTTGCAATAGAAGTACCCATCTGATCAAACGTGGCTTAGAATCTGGCTTTGTCAACAAATATTTTATAACTGCATGATCTGTGTAGATAACCCAATGAGATAAGGTCTAAATTTCTCTAAAGCATAAACTATGGCTAGGAACTCCTTCTTAGTAGTAGCATAATTTAACTAGGCATCATTTAAAACTTTGCTAGCATAATAAATTGTGTGAAATACGTTTTCTTTTCTTTGACCAAGCACGACTCCTTCTCCAATGAGATAAGGTCTAAATTTCTCCAAAGCATACAGTATGGCTAGGAACTCCTTCTCAATAGTAGCATAATTTAACTAGGCATCATTTAAAACTTTGTTAGCATAATAAATTGTGTGAAATACCTTTTCTTTTCTTTGACCAAGCACGAATCCTATTGCATAATCACTAGCATCACAGATTAGCTGAAAATGATGATTCCAATTTGGAGCTACAATCACTAGAGCCGACACCAACTTACTTTTCAAGATATCAAAGGCTTTCAAACATTCTTCATTCATCACAAAAGGTACATACTTAACCAGCAAATTACTCAATGGTTTTGCAATTTTTGAGAAGTCTTTAATAAATCTTCTATACAATCCAGCATGGCCTAAGAAGCTTCTGATTCCCTTTACATTTGTTGGTGGAGGGAGTTTCTCAATGACCTCTACTTTGGCTTTATCAACTTCAATCCCCTTAGCAGAAATCTTGTGCCCTAACACAATTCCTTCTGTTACCATGAATGACATTTCTCCCAATTAAGTACCAGATTTGTTTGAACACACCTTTAGAGAACAATGTCCAGATTCACCAAACACCTTTGGAAAGAATCTCCAAAGACTGAAAAATCATCCATGAAGACTTCAATACACTTCTCTATGAGATATGCAAATATTGCCTACATACACCTTTGAAATGTGGCTGAAGCATTACACAACCCAAATGACATCTTTCTGTAGGCAAAGACACCAAAAGGACATGTAAATGACGTCTTCTCTTGGTCTTTTGGATCTACCACAATTTGGTTGTATCCAAAATATCCATCCAGAAAACAATAAAAAGCATGTCCTGCCAATCTTTCCAACATCTGGTCCATGAAAGGAAGAGGAAAATGATCCTTCCTGGTAGCTTTATTCAACGTCCTATAATCAATACACATTCTCCATCCAATAACAGTCCGAGTAGGAATAAGATCATTCTTCTCATTATAGATTACTGTCATCCCACCTTACTTTGGAACTACCTTTACTCGACTCACCCATTCACTGTCAGAGATTGGATAAATAATGTCAGCTTCCAAAAGCTTCATTACTTCTTTTCTAACCACTTCCTTCATAACATGATTTAGCCTTCTCAGTGGTTGAGCACTTGGCCTATAGTCATCTTCCATAAAGATCCTGTGCATGCAATAAGTTGGACTTATACCTTTAAGATCTGAAATTGACCAACCAATAGCTTCTTTATTAGCTTTTAATATTTCTACCAATTTTTCTTCTTCTTCAAGAAGCAAAGAATTACTGATGAGGACTGGCTTTGTTCCATCTTCTTCTAGAAAAACATACTTCAAATGTGATGGTAACATTTTTAATTCTAACTTCTTTGCTTTGACTTCTTCTTTGATATCAATTGTCTTAAACTGAACATTCTCCACTGGAATCTCCTTCAATGTCTCTAAATTCGTCATACATTCATCAATTAGTTTCTCTTCTTCTTCATTTAAGTCTTCACAAGCATCAATAAGAGTTTTCTCTAGTGGAGAAGAATAACGTATCATCCTTTCTTGCACCATACAAACTTCATCAAGTATATCAAGTTGAAAACATGCTTTATCATCTTTAGGATGTGTCATGGCTTTGAATACATCAAAATTCACTTCTTCATCATGAACAATCACTTTAAGCTTACCATTCTCCACATCAATTAGAACTCTGGCAGTCTTCATAAATGGTCTCCAAAGAATGAGAGGCACATCTCCATTCTCCTCCATCTCCATTATAACAAAATCCATTGGAAATACAAATTTGTCAACCTTTACCAGCACATCTTCAACAACTTGTTAAACCCTCGGCAAGTGTAACCGAATCGTATCAAGTAATAAAACTGGTAAGACCAAGTATCGTTCTCCCAAAGGACTCACGGCCTAGACAGTTATGTGATTTGTTGATTATCTAAGACTTGTAAAACCAATTCTTGTGAGTTTTAAATGCAAAATACTTGAAAGTAAATATGAATGCATGTATTGATCAATGGGCAAGAAGAAAAAAAACACGTGGTTTGAAATATATGAATGAATATGTTGTTGGGGTTTATCGATTCCATCCTATCCACTCTCATGTAGTCAAGAATTCATCTTTCTTTATTAATTGCTAATGCCACTTTCTAAATTACCTTAAACCCGATGTCTCGACAAAGAAAGCCTAATCATAATCACCAGTTTACAATGTCTTGTCTCCCTAGCAATTACTCATCCATTACAGAACACAAAAGCTTAAAGGCAACCAACCATCATACTCCGATGTCTAGGTTTATACTACTATTGGGAGAGATTACCCAGATCTAGATTTCCCCGTATGTGTCCATATCGACAAAACCAATGATCATGACATCGAATGAGTTAAACAATGCATGATATGAGGAAAGAGGAAAAACCCTAACTATTAATGAAAGAAAGTATGTATCTATAAAAGATCTTGAGGAACAAATTCCATTACATGAGAGTTTCTAAGGATTTACATTGATTCCCCAACAACAAAATAAGTTTAGTTCACCATATTCATGGTGAAACTATTTGAAATACAATGAAAGTGTGAAGGATAAAACCCTAGAAAGTTGAGAAAGCCTTAACATCCAAAATCCTCATCCAAGGGGTGAAAGAGTGCATTTTGGCTTCGTCCCAGCCAAAGATGATTGACCTAGGTTAACTAAAACCTTATATAATATTCTAAAAAATACAGAAAAGTAAGCCCAAGCCCAGAAAAGTGGCGCTCAGCGGTAAATACTGCTCAGCAGTAGTAGCGCGTGTTCAAATCTTCCCCTAAGCGTCATTTTTCCCCTCAGCGGTGCCAACGTGTTCTTGAGAGTGCCGCTCAGCGGTAATTGGTGCTGAGTGGTACTTGCGGTTTCTCTTCTGTTGCACTTTTTGTGTCCTTTTCTGATTCCATCTCTATCCCACTTTACTTCTTTCACTCAATTCATCTCATAAAACTGCAAAAACAAGGAAATCAAGCATAAAACATGTCCAACTCTGTTATTTTCAAAAACATAAGCAAAAACTTGATTTCAAGCTATTTTCTAAGTCTTAAAGGTTGCTTTTAATATAGAATTTAAGTGTAAAAATAACAGTTTTTCAACTGTTATCACAACCCCAAACTTAGAACTTTGCTTGTCCTCAAGCAAACAAGATGTAACTCAATCTTCCACTAATCTGTTCAATGGTTCATCACATTCAAAAATCCTTCTTTCAAGATAAGTACATACTCAATTTAGCTTATCACCAAGACCTTAATCAAGATATGCACATGCTTTTAGTGTTCACTTAATCACATAATATCCAACAAATACTGTTTTCATGAATGATCAATCAACTAAGCAAAGAAGTTCTAATGTGTTCATGGAATCTAACCTCATCAGATAAAGTGTTTCACTCAAACACATAAGGGTATAAGAGGTATTCACTCATTCACTCTACTATTACAATGTCACATGAATCAACTTTGCCATTCATTTAACTACAATCAAATACATTTACAAGTAAGTATCATCACAAGGACTTTCAATGGCTTATAATGTGGTTGGGCTAACAATAAGAATTGGTTTTTCTGGAGCACAAAACCCTTGAGTTAAGAGAATAATCTAAACACAATCATTCTTAATTATTCCCAACTTTCTTTCGCATTGAGCTTTTGATAACAGTTGAAAAACTGTTATTTTCATGATTAAAATTGACACTAAAAGCAACCTTTACACTTAGAAACTAGCTTGAAATCATGCTTTTCTTCATGTTTTTAGAAATAAGAGAGCTGGACAGGTTTATGCTTGATTTCAGTGTTTTTGTGCAGGTTTCAAGGTGAATTTGGTGAAAGAAGTGAAGAAGGAGAGAGATGAAATCAGAAAAGACAATAAAAAGTGCAAAAGGAGAAGCCGAAGTCACCGCTCAGCGGCAGTTTACCGCTGAGCGGCACTCAGGAGCTTGCGGGAGGTCCGCTGAGGGGCAAAATGGCCGCTGAGGGGAGAAAACAAGTCACGCACTCACCGCTGAGCGGTAGTTTACCGCTGAGCGGCACTCTGGAAGTCACGTGAGGTCCGCTGAGGGGCAAAATGGCCGCTGAGGGGAGAAATCAAGTCACGTACTCACCGTTGAGCGGCACTTTAATGGGCTTGGATTTGACTTTTTGTAATTTACGAATGATATATAAGCTTTAGGGTTTCCTAGGGTTAGGCATCTCTGGCTGGAACGAAGAAAACACTCTCTCTTCCACCCCTTTGAAGGAGGATCTTGGATGCTGAGGCTTCCTCTTCACCTTTTTAGGGTTTATTCTTTCATTCTTTCATTGTAATTCATCTAGGTTCACCATGAATATGGTGAACTAAACTCTGTATGTTTGTTGGGGAATCAATGTAATCTTGTGAAACTCTCATATATGGAATCTGTTTTTACATCTTTTAATTAAGACTTATGCTTTCTTTCATCATTAGTTAGGGTTTTTCCTCTTTGCTTAATGCTTGCATTGTTTAACTCATTCGATGCATGATTATTGGTTTTGTCGATACGGGCACGTACGGGGAAGTCTAGATCCGGGGAATTTCTCCCAATATGATATTGGTTGTCGTTAAGCTCCTGCACTTATGAACTGATCATTAGGAATGCTAGGAATTGTATGAACTCGTGATTAGGGAGAAGCCTTCTGGAAAGGTACATTAGAGAGTGGCATTAACAATGATGATTTGATTGTTGAATTCCTAAAATATATGAGAGTGGATAAGATGAAATTGACCCCCAACAACATATCCATACATAAATTTCATTGAAAGTGTTTATCTTTTGCTTTTTGCCATTGATCAAAAATTCATGCATACATATTTATTTTCTGTCTTGCATTTTAAACCCCAAATATTTCGTTTGTAAGTCTTAGTTAATCAAGAAACCACATAACTAAACTAGGCCGTGAGTCCTTTGGGAAGAACGATACTTGGTCTAACCAAGTTTATTACTTGAACGATTCGGTCATACTTGCCGATTGAAAACAAGTTTGTGACATCATAATTTGGTGTTCATAAATTTGTCCATAAAGTTTTTGGCGCCGTTGCCGGGGACTCGTGGTTTAACTGGTTAATTTGTGTGATTATTGATTGTCTTTGACTTATTTTTTTTTTTTTTTTTTTATTGTTTTCTGTTTTTCTGTTTGTATTTTATTTGATTTTATTTTATTTTATTTTTCTGTTTTCTGTTTTTCTGTTTTCTGTTTTTATTTTCTGTTTTTTTATTTTTCGGTTTTTATTTGATTTTATTTTATTTGATTAGATTAGATTTTATTTTATTTTATTTTATTTTCTGTGTGTATTTTATTTTATTTTATTTTATTTTTCTGTTTTTATTTTTCTGTTTTTAATTCCTATCTTCTTATCTTTTCAATTATATCCTTTGATTTTTTTCTCTATCTTTTTGTGCTAACAATTGTTTTTAGGGTTTTGTGCCTAATGTCTGCAGAATGCAATTTGGTCAAGAATTTAACTATATGGGCACTCAATTCTATCAAAGTAATCTCAACCACTGGTGGGAACCTCACTCAAGCATGGATCAAAGCCAATTTTGGCAAGCTGTTGGACAATTTGAGAACCAACCACAACAACAATGGCAGCAACAACCTTTTCTATCAGGAAGTTTGGATAGGTTGGAGGACACCCTTCAACGATTTTTGAAAAATTCCGACTCTACTCAGAAAAGCATTGAAGAATCATGTAAAAGAATGGAGATGCAACTTCGTTACATCAATCAGAGATTGAATGATGATGTTAATACTGAAGTTAACCTTAAGGAGGAAGGGCAAGTCATTATCACTGAAAGTGACAAGATTCTTGATGAGGAAAAATTAGAGGGAGATGAGGAAAGGGTAGAGAGAAAAGAGAAAGAAGAGTTGAGTGAGAAAGATAAAGATGAAGAAAAAGAAAAAGAAGTGGTTGAGAGAGAAGAGAGAAAGAAAATTTATGTGAAAATAAAGAAGTTGAGGAGAAAAAGAAAAGGGAAGAAAAAAATAAAAGAAAAGAAAAAGAGAAAATTTAGGGAGAGAAAAAGGAAGAAAAAGAAGATGAGAGGAAAGAAGAAGAAATCATATGAAAAATCACATCCTCATCTAAAGAAGAATCATAGGAAGGAAAAGAAATTTAAGTGCTTTACGGAAATCTTCAAGAAATTGGAGATTAAAGTTCCTATGATTGAGACACTGCAACAGGTTCCTGGTTTGATCAAATTTCTGAAGAAGTTCAGTAGAAAGAAGAAAAAGAAGAAGGAACTTGAGCTTTATTGGGTCAAGCTAATGACGTTAAAAGAGCGCTTGCTGGGAGGCAACCCAGTGAATTTAAAAACTTTTGATTTGGTTTTGTAATTTTTAATTTGTGAACATTATTTTTGTATTTATTTTGTTGGATATAGCATCTACTAAAGGATGCTAGGTGGTTAAGTATCTACTGAAGGATACAATGGCTGTAACACCTACTGATGGGTGCTGGAGGATTTTGGGTCAGGCTCGTGACGTTAAACAAGCGCTACCTGGGAGGCAACCCAGTTGATTGAATATTTCTATTTGTTTATTTTTAGGGTTTGCATAAGCATTGTGAACATTGAATTGCAGGGAACCAGTGAGGGGCAAATATGGGAGGCACGTAGGTTAAGAAAAGAAGGAAAAGAGCACTTCACGAAAGTGTCGCTGAGCGGTACTTTACCGCTGAGCGGTACTCTCGCAGAATAGGGTTTTAGTTCCCCTTAGCGGGACCCGAGCCCATTAGGGTATTTTTAAACCCTAAGCTGCGCATTCTTTCACACTTTCAGACTTTTCTTTGCACAAACACTCCCACATACTTTCTCCAAGGTTTTCCACATCTTTTCACTCTTCCCTCTTAAGAAAATTTCTCTTCCACTCACTTTTTCACTAGTGTGCCATCAAAGTTTGGGGTTGGAAGAGAGCATTCTAGCTTGGAAGCATTCTCATCGCATCTAGTATCTCCACCCAAGTAAGTAAAATGCATTTTGTTCATCCTAGGGTTTTGATTTTGAATATGATGGTTAAAGCATGAAGATTTAGGGGTTTTGATTTCTTGGCATGATTTGATGATATATTTGATGTTTGAACCGATTAAACTGCATGATTATGAACTGGAAAACTGAAAATTGCATTTGGGTGGAGTTAGGAAAGCTTTAAAACAGGTTTTTCAAAAATCTGCAGAGTTACCGCTGAGGGGTAAACTGCCGCTGAGCGGCACTCTGCCAGATTTGATTTTTCTGGTTTTGTGTGATCTGAAATGTGGTACTGGTGGCGCTGAGGGGAAATTCTGGCCCTCAGCGGTGGTTTAGCTTCGAAAGGAGTTGTGTTCTGTGTTTTACTAATGATTAACATCATGTTCTGTGGTTTTGTTTGTGTTTTGAATGTAGGAATGACATCATCTTCAGGAAAAAGATTGAAAACCATGGCAACCAAGAGAAAGGAAAAGGAACCAGAGCAACCCCACTCTAGCAGGTTCCTCTCTAGGAAACATGAGAAGCACTTTAAAGTGGTTCAGGACAGGAGACTTCTGATGGAGAGAAAGGTTGGAATGATACCTAACCTTGCTCCTCAATTTGGAGAGCAAGTTTTAGGGAATGACTGGGGAAAGCTAGCCACTTATCCTGCACCTGCCAACATAGCTGTGGTTAAGGAATTTTACACCAATGCAAAGAAGATTGGTGATTATCCAGCTGAGAATTATTTGGGCTATGTTAGAGGCCATGCTATCAGGTATGATCCTGATTCAATTAATAACTTTCTGGACACTGTATGGGCTGGTGAGCAGTGCCAGTTTGCTCTTTGCATGGAGGAAGGTGCTGATTATGAGGATGTGGAGAGAGTACTGTGTATACCTGGAGGACACTTCCAAAGGAATCGATCTGGCTCAGTTGTTAACATTAGGAGGACAGATTTGACTCCTCTTGCAAAGTATTGGATGGCATTTTCTCATGCCAACATTCAGCCATGTTCACATGTGTCAGATATTACTCTCAGCAGGGCATTCTTCATCTACTGTGCTATCAGAAACTTGAATGTTAATATTGGGCAGGTGATAGCTGATGAGATTAGTGTGTGCGCCAATACTTCAAACAACAAAGCACCACTAGGACATCCTTCTTTGATCACGCACCTTTGCAAGATAGCTGGGGTGGACACTTCTGCTCCACCTTTTGAGAGGCCAAGAAAAGCTATTGATGAGGCCTACTATAGATAGTACTGTGGAGGTGATGATGCAGCTCAGCCAGTTCCACCACGCCGTGCTCGTAGAGAGAGAGGGCCAGCACAGAGCCAGACATCTGCTGAGACACATGAAGCAGAGCCATTCCAGATGAGGGACATGTATATGTCTCTTATAGGGGCTCAGTTGCAGTCCATTCACAGAGGGCAGGTGGCTACTGCTGAGATGATTGTGGGGAGGTATGATACACCTCCAGCCCACAGGTGGACTATGGATGAATTCCATAATGTGGTAGCATGGCCAGAGGAACCAGTGCATGGAGGAGGAGCTGAAGCAGCTGAAGCTTCAGCTAGAGATATGGAAGAAGATGAAGCTGATGAGGATGATGCATTTGAAGATGATGAAGATGAGGAGGAAGAGGAAGATACAGAGGACAGCTCAGATTGATGAGGAGCTGAGATAGCATTTACTGATGAATGTTATCATGTGCTTATGTTTTGTGGTTTAAGTTTTCTGAACTTATTTGTTTCTATTTTTAGATTAAGGTTTGATGTACTTTATTTGAAACCTGGTTTGTTATGATGGTTTGCTATTAACTGTGATTTTGTGATAAGTAATTCTGAATGATGCTTATGATTGATTGATGTTGAGATGATGTGCACATTAAAATGCTTATACAGGTGATTCACAAGCTTTGTGAACAAATGCATGATATCATGATTGTGATTGTGAAATTAAGCAGGATGTGTATGTCAAATGTGAATGAGCTTATATGTGAGATTTTGAGCTCCAGAGTTGTTATTGTTGAATGCTATTACTTTGAAAGCTTGAATGGTTTTGCCCAGGTTTTCTATGATTGAATCAATTGCTTGTTTTGCATCATGTGATCAAGGCCATTTGTTGAAAACCTTTTTATTGGCCAAATTCATAAAATTAGCCCACTAAAAGAGAACACTGTGTGTTCTATCCTTTGAACCCTTAGCCTTGAATATACACTGAAAACCCTTAGTTGAAAATCTTTACCTTGAGTTAAGAAGAAGATCTTGTGTGGTATTGTTAAATGTTCAAGTTTGGGGTTGTTGGGAAAACATGAAAAGCATTGAGCTAAGAGCTAAAAAGTAAGAATATGCATAGAAAAAGAAAAGAAAAGAAAAAGAAGCAAAGCTCAATGCAAAGGCAAAAGAAAGTTGGGAAAGAATAAGATAATTGTGTTGTATGATTCTCTTAACTCGAGGATTTTGTGATCCAGAAAAACCAATTTTCTTGTTAGCCCAGCCACATTATAAGCCATAGAAAAGTCCTTGTGATGATGCATGCTTGTGAATGTTTTTGGTTGTGGTAAAATGAAAGGCAAATTTGATTCATGTGACATTGTGATAGTAGAGTGAATGAGTGATCATCTCTTATACAATTGAGTGTGAGTGAAACACTTGACTTAGTGAGGAAATATTACATGAATACATGAACATCCATGCTTAATTGATTGATCATTCATGAAAATAGCATTTGTTGGAATTTAAATGACTTTGTGAATACTAAAGCATGTGCACATCTTGATTGAGCTCTTGGTCATAAGTTTGAGTGAAGTTGTTACTTATCTTGAAAAAGAGGATTTTTAGAATGAGTGAATCATCATATGAATTGGTTGAAGATAGAGTTACATCTTGTTTGCTTGAGGACAAGCAAAGTTCTAAGTTTGGGGTTGTGATAACAGTTGAAAAACTGTTATTTTCATGATTAAAATTGACACTAAAAGCAACCTTTACACTTAGAAACTAGCTTGAAATCATGCTTTTCTTCATGTTTTTAGAAATAAGAGAGCTGGACAGGTTTATGCTTGATTTCAGTGTTTTTGTGCAGGTTTCAAGGTGAATTTGGTGAAAGAAGTGAAGAAGGAGAGAGATGAAATCAGAAAAGACAATAAAAAGTGCAAAAGGAGAAGCCGAAGTCACCGCTCAGCGGCAGTTTACCGCTGAGCGGCACTCATGAGCTTGCGGGAGGTCCGCTGAGGGGCAAAATGGCCGCTGAGGGGAGAAAACAAGTCACGCACTCACCGCTGAGCGGTAGTTTACCGCTGAGCGGCACTCTGGAAGTCACGTGAGGTCCGCTGAGGGGCAAAATGGCCGCTGAGGGGAGAAATCAAGTCACGTACTCACCGCTGAGCGGTATTTTACCGCTGAGCGGCACTTTAATGGGCTTGGATTTGACTTTTTGTAATTTACGAATGATATATAAGCTTTAGGGTTTCCTAGGGTTAGGCATCTCTGGCTGGAACGAAGAAAACACTCTCTCTTCCACCCCTTTGAAGGAGGATCTTGGATGCTGAGGCTTCCTCTTCACCTTTTTAGGGTTTATTCTTTCATTCTTTCATTGTAATTCATCTAGGTTCACCATGAATATGGTGAACTAAACTCTGTATGTTTGTTGGGGAATCAATGTAATCTTGTGAAACTCTCATATATGGAATCTGTTTTTACATCTTTTAATTAAGACTTATGCTTTCTTTCATCATTAGTTAGGGTTTTTCCTCTTTGCTTAATGCTTGCATTATTTAACTCATTCGATGCATTATTATTGGTTTTGTCGATACGGGCACGTACGGGGAAGTCTAGATCCGGGGAATTTCTCCCAATATGATATTGGTTGTCGTTAAGCTCCTGCACTTATGAACTGATCATTAGGAATGCTAGGAATTGTATGAACTCGTGATTAGGGAGAAGCCTTCTGGAAAGGTACATTAGAGAGTGGCATTAACAATGATGATTTGATTGTTAAATTCCTAAAATATATGAGAGTGGATAAGATGAAATTGACCCCCAACAACATATCCATACATAAATTTCATTGAAAGTGTTTATCTTTTGCTTTTTGCCATTGATCAAAAATTCATGCATACATATTTATTTTCTGTCTTGCATTTTAAACCCCAAATATTTCGTTTGTAAGTCTTAGTTAATCAAGAAACCACATAACTAAACTAGGCCGTGAGTCCTTTGGGAAGAACGATACTTGGTCTAACCAAGTTTATTACTTGAACGATTCGGTCATACTTGCCGATTGAAAACAAGTTTGTGACATCATAATTTGGTGTTCATAAATTTGTCCATCAGCTTTTCTTTTTCTTTTTCATTTTGCTTTTCACATGCTTAACTTTTATCTCAATGCTTTTTATTTTTCCTTTCATTTTTCCAACAACCCCAAACTTGAATATTTATCCATACCACAAAATGTTTTTAATCTTAACTCAAGGTACAAATTTTTCACAAAGAGGGTTTTCTATCTTGTTCAAGGCTATGGGTTCAAAGGATAGAACACAAAGTGTTCTCTTTTGATTGGGTTACAATCATTCATTTGGCTAAGAAAAAGGGTTACCAACAAAAGGCCTTGATCATATGATGCAAACAAGCAAATACTTCAATCATAAAAAACCTAGGCAAAGTCATTCATGCTTTCAAAGTAGTAACATTCAATCACAACAACTCTAGAGCTCAAAATCTCACATATAAGCTCATTCACATTCCATATACAACATCCTGCTTAGCATCATAATCACAATCACAACATCTTGCATTTGTTCACTGATGGACAAATTTGTAAGCACCAAAATATGATGTCACAAACTTGTTTCACAATCGGCAAGTATGACCGAATCGTTCAAGTAATAAAACTTGGTAAGACCAAGTATCGTTCTTCCCAAAGGACTCACGGCCTAGTTTAGTTATGTGGTTTCTTGATTAACTAAGACTTACAAACGAAATATTTGAGTTTAAAATGCAAGACAGAAAATAAATATGTATGCATGAATTTTGATCAATGGCAAAGACAAAAGATAAACACTTTCAATGGAATATATGAATGAATATGTTGTTGGGGGTCAATTTCATCTCATCCACTCTCATATATTTTAGGAATTCAACATTCAAATCATCATTGTTAATGCCACTCTCTAATGTACCATTCTAGATGGCTTCTCCCTAATCAAATAGTTCATACAATTCCTAGCATTCCTAATGATTAGTTCATGAGTGCAGGAGCTTAAAGGCAACCAATAGAATATTGTCAGTATAATATTGGGAGAAATTCCCCGGATCTAGACTTCCCCGTACGTGTCCGTATCGACAAAACCAATAATCATGCATTAGAATGAGTTAAACAATGCAAGCATTGAGCAAAGAGGAAAAACCCTAACTAATGATGAAAGAAAGCATATGTCTTAATTCAAAGATGTACTCAACAAATCCATATATGAGAGCTTCAAGAGATTACTTTGATTCCCCAACAAACATACAAGGTTTAGTTCACCATATTCATGGTGAACCTAGATGAATAACAATGAAAGTATGAAAGAATAAACCCAATAAAGTGGAAGAGGTAGCCTGAGCATCCAAGATCCTCCTTCAAAGGGGTGAAAGAGAGAGTGTTTGCCTCGTTTCTGCCAAAGATCACTAACTAAAGGACGTGCAAGCCCTTATATACTAATCTAGAGTTACAAAAGATTACAAAAGCCCAAGCCCCAAAAAGTGCCGCTCAGCGCCATTTACCGCTCAGCGGTGGTTACGCGTCTTCTTTCTTCCCCTCAGCGGCCATTTGCCCCTCAGCGGTTCCAACGCCACCTCTTGAGTGCCGCTCAGCGGTAGTTTGCCGCTGAGCGGTGCCTTCGACTTCTCCTTTTTGCACTCTTTCTTGTCTTTTCTAATGTCCTCTCTCTCATTCTTCACTTCTTTTACCAAATTCACCTCAAAACCTGCACAAAAACACTCAAATCAAGCATAAACCTGTCCAGCTCTCTTATTTCTGAAAATATAAACAAAAAGCATGATTTCAAGCTAGTTTCTAAGTCTAAAGGTTACTTTTAGTATCAATTTTAAGCATGAAAATAACAGTTTTTCAACTGTTATCACAACCCCAAACTTAGAACTTTGCTTGTCCTCAAGCAAACAAAATGTAACTCCATCTCCAACCAATTCATATGATGGTTCACTCATTCAAAATCCTCTTTTCAAGATAAGTAATAACTTCACTCAAACTTAAGACCAAGAGTTCAATCAAGATGTGCACATGCTTTAGTGTTCACAAAGTCATTTAAATTCCAACAAATGCTATTTTTCATGAATGATCAATCAATTAAGCATGGATGTTCATGTGCTTATGGAATATTTCCTCACTAGGTAAAGTGTTTCACTCAACACACAAGTGTATAAGAGGTAAAGTGTTTCACTCATTCACTCCACTATCACAATGTCACATGAATCAACTTTGCCTTTCATTTAACCACAATCAAATACATTCACAAGCATGCATCATCACAAGGACTTTTCAATGGCTTATAATGTGGCTGGGCTAACAAGAAAATTGGTTTTTTTGGATCACAAAATCCTTGAGTTAAGAGAGTCATAACAACACAATTATTCTTATTCATTCCCAACTTTCTTTTGCCTTTGCTTTTGCATTTGCATTGAGCTTTTCTTCTTTTTCTTTTCTTTTCTTTGCATATTCTTACTTTTTAGCTGTTAGCTCAATGCTTTTTCCTTTTTCATGTTTCCCCAATAACCCCAAACTTGAATATTTAACAATACCACACAAGATCTTCTACTTAACTCAAGGTAAAGATTTTCAATCAAGGGTGTTCAGTGTATATTTAAGGCTAAGGGTTCAAAGGATAGAACACAACGTGTTCTCTTTTAGAAGGCTAACTTTATGAATTTGGCCAATAAAAAGGGTTTCAAAAACACGGCCTTTGATCATATGATGCAAAACAAGCAATTGATTCAATCATAGAAAACCTGGGCAAAGTCATTCATGCTTTCAAAGTAATAGCATTCAACAATAACAACTCTGGAGCTCAAAACCTCACATATAAGCTCATTCACATTTGACATGCACATCCTGCTTAATTTCACAATCACAATCATGATATTATGCATTTGTTCACAAAGCTTGTGAATCACCTGTATAAGCATTTTAATGTGCACATCATCTCAACATCAATCAATCATAAGCATCATTCAGCATTACTTATCACACAATCACAGTTAATAGCAAACCATCATAACAAACCAGGTGTTCAATAGAGTACATCAAACCCTAATCTAAAAACAATAACAAATAAGTTCAGAAAACTTAAACCATAAAAGCATAATCATATGATAGCATTCATCAGTAAATGCTATCTCAGCTCCTCATCAGTCCGAGCTCTCTGTATCTTCTTCTTCCTCTTCATCATCATCTTCATCAAATGCATCCTCCTCCTCTGCTTCATCTTCCTCCATATCTCTGGCTGAAGCTTCAGCTGCTCCAGCTCCTCCATATACTGGTTCTTCTGGCCAAGCTACCACATTATGGAATTCATCCATAGTCCACCTGTGTGCTGGAGGGGTATCATACATCCCCACTATCATCTCAGCCGTGGCCACCTGCCCTCTGTGGATGGACTGCAACTGAGCACCTATAAGAGACATATACATGTCCCTCATCTGGAATGGTTCTGCCTCATGAGTATCAGCAGAAGTCCTGCTCTGTGCTGGCCTTCTCTCTCTACGAGCCTGGCGTGGTGGCACTGGCTGGGCTGCCTCCTCTCCTCCACAATACTGTCTGTAATAGGCCTCATCTATAGCTTTTCTTGGCCTCTCAAATGGTGGAACAGAAGTGTCCACCCCAGCTAGCTTGCAAAGGTGAGTGATCAAAGAAGGATGTCCTAGTGGTGCTTTGTTGTTTGAGGTGTTAGCACACACACTAATCTCATCAGCTATCACCTGCCCAATATTAACATTCAAGTTTCTGATAACACAGTAGATGAATAGTGCCCTGCTGAGAGTAATATCTGACACATGTGAACATGGCTGAATGTTGGCATGAGAAAACGCCATCCAATACTTTGCAAGAGGAGTCAAATCTGTCCTCCTAATGTTAACCACAGAGCCAGATCTATTCCTTTGGAAGTGTCCTCCAGGTATACACAATACTCTCTCCACATCCTCATAATCAGCACCTTCCTCCATGCTAAGAGCAAACTGGCATTGTTCACCAGCCCACACAGTATCCAGAAAGTTATTTATGGAGTCAGGATCATACCTGATAGCATGGCCTCTAACATAGCCCAAATAATTCTCAGCTGGATAATCACCAATCTTCTTTGCATTGGTGTAAAATTCTTTCACCACAGCTATGTTGGCAGGTGATGGATAAGTGGCTAGCTTCCCCCAATCATTCCCTAACACTTGCTCTCCAAATTGAGGAGCAAAGTTAGGTATCATTCCAACCTTTCTCTCCATTAGAAGTCTCCTGTCCTGAACCACCCTAAAGTGCTTCTCATGTTTCCTAGAGAGGAACCTGCCATTATGGGGCTGCTCTGGTTCCTTTTCCTTTCTCTTGGTTGCCATGGTTTTCAATCTCTTTCCTGAAGAGGATGCCATTCCTGCATTCAAACATAAATCCAAAACCACAGAACATGATGTTAATCATTAGTAAACACAGAACACAACTCCTTTCGAAGCTAAACCACCGCTGAGGGCCAGAATTTCCCCTCAGCACCACCAGTGGCACATTCCAACACGCAAAAATCAGAAAAAACCAAATCTGGCAGAGTGCCGCTCAGCGGTAATTTACCCCTCAGCGGTAACTCTGCAGATTTTTGAAAAATCAGTTTTAAAGCTTCCCTAACTCCACCCAAATGCAATTTTCAGTTTTCCATTTCATAATCATGCAGTTTAATCGGTTCAAACATCAAATATATCATCAAATCATGCATAGAAATCAAAACCCCTAAATATTCATGCTTTGACAATCATATTCAAATTCAAGAACCCTAGAATGAACAAAATGCATTTTACTTACTTGGGTGGAGATACTAGATGCAATGAGAATGCCTTCAAACTAGAATGCTCTCTTCCAACCCCAAACTTTGATGGTACACTAGTGAAAAAGTGAATAGAAGAGAGATTTTCTTAAGAGGGAAGAGTGAAAAGATGTGGAAAACCTAGGAGAAGGTGTGTGGAAGTGTTTGTGCAGAGAGAAGTTTGGAAATAAACCCTAAAACGCAGCTTGGGGTATAAAAATACCCTAATGGGCTCGGGTCCCGCTAAGGGGAACTTAAGCCCCTCTGCGATAGTACCGCTCAGCGGTAATTGCCGCTCAGCGGCACTTTCGTGAAGTGCTCCCCTCCTTCTTTTCTTGACCTACGTGCCTTCCCTACATATCTCTCATAGGTTCCCTGCAATTCAATGTTAAAAATGCTTATGCAAATCCTAACTAAAAATAAACAAACAAAAACAATAAATCAACTGGGTTGCCTCCCAGGTAGCGCTTGTTTAACGTCCCGAGCCTGACCCAAAATCCACCAACACCCATCAGTACGTGTTTCAAACTTACCAGCACCCATCAGTAGGTGCAAAATCTTCTCACCAACACCCATCAGTAGGTGTTACAAACTTAGTATCCTTCAGTAGATACTTAACCACCTAGCATCCTTCAGTAGATGCTAGATCAAACAAAATAATATCCAGAATAATATTCACAAATTATAAATTACAAAACCAAATCAAAAGTTTGTAAATCCACTGGGTTGCCTCCCAGCAAGCGCTTCTTTAACGTCACTAGCTTGACCCTGTTAAAGCTCACGTTCCATCTTCTTTATAGTTGACGTAGTCCTTCCACCAACCTTTCAACTGCTTCCTTTGGACTGTCTTAGATTCTCTAGAATATGGAGACTCTATCTCTATCATCTCCTTCTCTTTAAAGCCTTTAATAACCCACAACTTGTTCTTGAGTCTTACCGGTGTGCCAAGTTGGAGTCTTAATTTTTTCCAGTCTCTAGGAACTTCTTCTCCTTTTCCAATCTCTTCTACCTTGGGTGCCTGAAAATACAAACAATGGTTATCAGAAACCTTAAGATTTTTATTTTTACCTCTAGTTATGGGTGCATCTCGAAATGCAGCTTTATAACTGGCTTCTTCCTCCTTTGCTTGTATCTCATCTTTGAACACATCCACCACCACTTTCTCCTCTCTGTCTTGGAGAACCACTATACCTTCATTCACATCAATGATAGCCCTAGCCGTTTTCATAAACGGCCTTCCAAGTATGAAAGGTATTCTCTCAGTTTCCATCTTCATCACCACAAAGTCTGCCAAGAACTGAAGTTTGCCAACACAAACTACAATATCTTCTGCAATCCCACATGGCTCCTTTGAAGATCCATCAGCCATTACAAGATTAACCTTTACAGGTTTTATTTCAACATGGCCAATTTGCTCCAATAGAGAATAAGGCATCAAGTTAACACTTGAGCCTAAATCAAGGAGAGCTTTCTTTACCTTTTTCTTCCCTATAATGCAAGGAATAGAAAAACTGCCTGGATCTGCTGCTTTTGGTGGGAATGATTCTTTCTTAACAGTTATACACTTTTCTTCCTCATCCTCTTTACGTCTTCTTTTTGTAGAGGTTCCTTCATCTGATTTGGTGTAAACTGCTATTTTCTGTAGAATTTGTTCCCAAGGAGCTTCATTATCAACCATTTTGAATAAATCTGTGAAATTCATTGGTTTCTCCTGATTTGTTAGAAAAGGAAAATTATTTTCACTCTCTATTTCTCTTCTTTCTTCTGTTTCTTCTTCTTCTTCTTCCAACTCAATGATCTCTTCATTTACACTCTTGACCACTTTGCACTCTTCTCTGGGGTTAACCTCAGTATTAGCCCCAAAGTTTCTGTTGGGTCTTTCTTCCAATTGCTTGGTGATCTGACCCATCTGAATCTCCAGATTCTTTATAGCAGCTTCAGTGCTCTTTTGAGAAGATTCAGTTTTTTGGATGAATTGCTGAAGAGTTTCTTCCAACTTTGTTGATCTGTCATTAAGCATAGATAATTGTTGCCACAAAGTTGGTTGCTGCTGCTGCTTATTAAACTGATTAGCCTGCCCAGTTTGTCCTTGGCCAATGCTTGGATGTGGTTTCCAACCCTGATTATAATTCCCTTGACGGTATGGAAACTGATTAGCCATGAAGTTAACATCCTCCAAGGCCTCTACTGGAAAAGCACACTGGCCATTGATGTGATCACCTCCACACAGTTCGCACAACTGGGTTTGTACCTGTGCAGCAGATTTTAACTCTTTAGGTAGTGAAGCAAGAGTTTTGGTCAGAGTTTCCAGCTGTTGAGTTAGAATCTTATTCTGTGCTAGCAGAGCATCATGGGTTTGTAATTGAAGAACCCCTTTCTGTTGCATAGGGGCGCCTCTTTCATTGTGAAGCTCATTATCACTTGTAGCCATATTTTCAATGATTTCAGTTGCTTCCTCTGGAGTCTTCCATTTGATATTGCCTCCAGCTGAGGCATCCAACATCATCTTGGTTTGTGAACCAAGCCCTCCAAGGAAAGTTAGGACTACTTCTTGATCTTCAAAGCCATGCGTAGGAGTTTTACGTAACAAGCTTTTATACCTGTCCCATGCATGTCCTAGTGATTCCTCCATGCCCTGCTTGAATGAAGATATCTCTTGCTTTCCTTTAGTCACTTTAGATTGTGGAAAGTATTTATTCAAAAACTTTGCAACCACTGCTTCCCACTCCGTGAAACTTTCTTCTGGAAAAGAGTTCAACCAAAGCTTAGCATTGCCTCCCAATGAGAAAGGAAACAAGCTAAGTTTGATAGCTTCGTCTGGCACCCCATTGATCTTGACCGTATTGCAGATCTCATTAAATGTTGTAAGGTGCTCATATGGGCTTTCATGTGCTAACCCAGTAAATTGATTACTCTTTACCAGTTGAATTAATGCTGGTTTGACCTCCATGTTGGCTGCATTGACTCTAGGTCGAGCTATGCTGTTAAAGTGTTGAGGTCCAGCAAGATTAGTATAATCTGCAAGAGTTCTTCTAGCATTATTGTTCTCCATACTCCTTGTGCTATTGAACTAGTACTGGTTTGACCTTCCTGCATACACAAGAAAACAAAACCCTAGAAAAGATTTGTTAGCGCAAAAAGATATAAGAGAAGATAGAGATTCAAAAGATAAAAAGATTTAGAAGATAGAAGATTTGGAAGATAGAATCAAATATAATAAAACCTAATCTAAAAAATAAAATCTAATCTAAAAGATAAAATAAAATAAAATCTAACCTAAAAATAAAAAAACAGAAAACAGAAAAACAGAAAACAGAAAAATAAAATAAAAATTCGAAAATAAAATAAAATCTAACCTAAAAGATAAAATCAAATCTAAAAAAAATAAAATCTAATAAAAACAAAAAAAATAAAAACAGAAATTCAAAATTAAAGTCAAAGGTAATCAATAATCACACAAATTAACCAGTTAAACCACGAGTCCCCGGCAGCGGCGCCAAAAACTTGATGGACAAATTTGTAAGCACCAAAATATGATGTCACAAACTTGTTTCACAATCGGCAAGTATGACCGAATCGTTCAAGTAATAAAACTTGGTAAGACCAAGTATCGTTCTTCCCAAAGGACTCACGGCCTAGTTTAGTTATGTGGTTTCTTGATTAACTAAGACTTACAAACGAAATATTTGAGTTTAAAATGCAAGACAGAAAATAAATATGTATGCATGAATTTTGATCAATGGCAAAGACAAAAGATAAACACTTTCAATGGAATATATGAATGAATATGTTGTTGGGGGTCAATTTCATCTCATCCACTCTCATATATTTTAGGAATTCAACATTCAAATCATCATTGTTAATGCCACTCTCTAATGTACCATTCTAGATGGCTTCTCCCTAATCAAATAGTTCATACAATTCCTAGCATTCCTAATGATTAGTTCATGAGTGCAGGAGCTTAAAGGCAACCAATAGAATATTGTCAGTATAATATTGGGA
Source organism: Vigna umbellata (assembly GCF_029865625.1). Classification (NCBI taxonomy): domain Eukaryota; kingdom Viridiplantae; phylum Streptophyta; class Magnoliopsida; order Fabales; family Fabaceae; genus Vigna; species Vigna umbellata. The sequence goes on from NC_142174.1 coordinate 22,543,153, forward strand.
GAAATTCCCCGGATCTAGACTTCCCCGTACGTGTCCGTATCGACAAAACCAATAATCATGCATTAGAATGAGTTAAACAATGCAAGCATTGAGCAAAGAGGAAAAACCCTAACTAATGATGAAAGAAAGCATATGTCTTAATTCAAAGATGTACTCAACAAATCCATATATGAGAGCTTCAAGAGATTACTTTGATTCCCCAACAAACATACAAGGTTTAGTTCACCATATTCATGGTGAACCTAGATGAATAACAATGAAAGTATGAAAGAATAAACCCAATAAAGTGGAAGAGGTAGCCTGAGCATCCAAGATCCTCCTTCAAAGGGGTGAAAGAGAGAGTGTTTGCCTCGTTTCTGCCAAAGATCACTAACTAAAGGACGTGCAAGCCCTTATATACTAATCTAGAGTTACAAAAGATTACAAAAGCCCAAGCCCCAAAAAGTGCCGCTCAGCGCCATTTACCGCTCAGCGGTGGTTACGCGTCTTCTTTCTTCCCCTCAGCGGCCATTTGCCCCTCAGCGGTTCCAACGCCACCTCTTGAGTGCCGCTCAGCGGTAGTTTGCCGCTGAGCGGTGCCTTCGACTTCTCCTTTTTGCACTCTTTCTTGTCTTTTCTAATGTCCTCTCTCTCATTCTTCACTTCTTTTACCAAATTCACCTCAAAACCTGCACAAAAACACTCAAATCAAGCATAAACCTGTCCAGCTCTCTTATTTCTGAAAATATAAACAAAAAGCATGATTTCAAGCTAGTTTCTAAGTCTAAAGGTTACTTTTAGTATCAATTTTAAGCATGAAAATAACAGTTTTTCAACTGTTATCATTCACAAAGCTTGTGAACTACCTATATAAGCATATACTATGCACAATCTCAACATCAATCAATATCAAAGCATCATCAAGCATTATTTATCACACAACAGTCACATATGCAAACCATGATAATAGACAAGTTTCAAATTGAATACATGAACCCTATTCTAAAAATAGAAGCAAATAAGTTCAATATTACAAAATACTAGGTAGAAAAGATCCTGCTCTAGTGCTGATAGCATCCATCAGTAGATGCTATCTCAGCTCCTCTTCAGCCTGTGTTGTCATCTGTATCTTCCTCCTCTTCATTATCTTCAACATCTTCAAATGTGTCATCATCATCATCATCTTCATCCATAGCTGAAGCTTCAGCTGTTCAAGCATAAACCTGTCCAGCTCTCTTATTTCTAAAAATATAACCAAAAGTATGATTTCAAGCTAGTTTCTAAGTGTTAAAGGTTGCTTTTAGTATCAATTTTAAGCATGAAAATAACAGTTTTTCAACTGTTATCATTAAACAACTTTTTGGTGTCGTTTTTCGATGTTCATAAATTTGTCATCAAGTTTTTGGCGCCGTTGCCGGGGACTCGTGGTTTAACTAGTTTATTTATGTGATTATTGATTATCTTTGACTTGAATTTTAAATTTCGAATTTCGAATTTCTGTTTTTATTTTTCGGTTTTTATTTTATTTTATTTTATTTTATTTTATTTTCTGTTTTTATTGTTTTCGGTTATTATTTGATTTTATTTTATTTTTCTGTTTTTATTTTTCTGTTTTCTGTTTTTATTTTTTCTATTTTTATTTTATCTTCTTATCTCTTATTTTATATCTTCTCTATCTTTTTGTGCTAACAATTGTTTTTAGGGTTTTGTGCCTAATGCCTGCAGGATGCAATTCGGTCAAGAATTTAACTATATGGGCACTCAATTCTTCCAAGGTCAACAAAGGAAAGCAAGAGATCTCATCTTTCAGGCAAGGCATGGAGGAATCACTAGGTCATGCATGGGAAAAATACAAAAGCCTATTAAGAAAGACTCGCACGCATGGTGATGAGTCAATATTTTATTCACTTCACTTAGTTTATTGTACTCGAATTAATCGGGGAATTATGCTTAAATGTCCGGTATTTTCCCATTTTTCCTAATTGTGCTTAATTTGATCAGAAATTCTTATTTTAATTAATTTGAATGATTTGAGCTAATTATTTGCATTATTAATTGTAGGGAAAATTTTGGAAATACAATTTGGGACATTTAGAGGCTAAATGATTGAGGAGGTGTGGATTTCAACAAGGGAGGTGCTGGAAGAAAAAAAAAAAAAGGTACCGAGAGAGATCAGGAGGTGCAGCCCATGAGCACATTTGGAAGTGCATCCAGCAAAGGTGGAGGTGCACACGGAGCAGTCCAGCTTTCATCCGCAAGCTTGCAGGGGTGTAGTAAGGAAAAAGAGGAGACACATGCGCTGATTTGGGGACGGCCTTCACACGTCCACGCGGGCTTCACGCTTCCAGCAACATCCAAGCAGCTCCCGTCCAGCAAGTGAAGAAGCACACGGTCCAGAGTGAAAACAAGTCCAGCTTTGGAGAAAAAAAGAGCTACCGGGAGGAGCCGCCACTCTCTGGTTTTTGGAGGGTTTTTCTTGAGGCTTTTGGCGAGAACGTTTCAGGGGGGCTGGAAGAAGTCACACTGCCTGGTGTCCAGCCACCACGCTCTTGAAACTTCACTTTAGAAACATTTGTTTTTCTTTCTTTTATGAACCGAAGCTTGTGCACTGTTACGGATTTTTATCCAATTGTTTCTCACTTTCTTTGATTGAGATGTTGATTCACTTTAATGGAAGCTTGCACGCTGTTACGTTTCAATTGGCTTTTGATTTTATTTTGATTCATACGGAGGCAGGGATATTACGGACATAGGAGAAAGCGTTATTGGATATTGATTTTTTAAGGTAGCGGAAGTTTTTCTTTTCTAGTCCAGGAAGAGTGGTTGATTCACGGGTGGAATGTGGAGCCGCCACCTTTGGAGGTCTTTCTTTGAGCATTTTTAATTTGTAGAAATGGATAGCATGTTTTTACGGGATTCTGGATGAAATAGAGAAGCAGCAGCACGTGGAGGGAGACAATGGCTCCAAAGCATGCGTCCAGGGAGTTGCTACCGAGAGAAGAGGAAGTGCGTTGACTGATTTTGCTTTGGAGTTTTCATTCGGAATGTGCTCACGGTTGCTCACAAGTTTCTTTATATTTTCTTCTTTCTTAACGCATGAAACCGAGAACCATTCCTTATATTCTATGCATATGAATAGGAAGCTTCACCGAGATAAGGAGGAAGAGCAATTGGTGTGCATCATCTTTTAGTTCAATAGTTGATATTTTAATTTGGTTTTGAATTCACTTTTTGCGTTTTTGTCTCAATGCATTTAGATCTGCACTTTGATTTAATTTTGTTCTATTTGAATTTTGTTTGATGGGTTGTTATTATTTGTCGTTGCAATTTCCAATTTTTCGTTGCAATTTGATTTTGTTCACTTTCATGCACTTTAATGTTTTCAATTATGTTTGATTGTATTTAATTTCCTGTTTTAAGTTTAGTTCATTTTGAGTCACAAAAACACTTTCAAAACCCCCCACTCTGTGTTTGACCTGAGATTTGAACCAAATTTGGTCCTTGAGAGACGACCTAGGAGTCATGTCCTAGCACTATACTGCATTCTTTTATGCACAACTTTTGTGAGAGGTGCGACCCTCTCATCAAAATGGCGCCGTTGCCGGGGACCAATGGTTCGGTCTTAGGTTTTTGTTGTGTTTGTGTGTGTTGTGTTTTGTCTTGTGTTGTGATGTGATGTGATGTGATGTGATGTTCTGTTTTGTGTGTGCGTGTTGCATGTATAAATGTGTTGTGTTTTATTTGTTTCGTGATTTTTTGTATTATTCTTTTTCCATGTCTACCTATTTTGATTTCTCTGATTCATTCTGTGTTGGAATTGTCTACTTCTTTTCTCTGTCCAGATTTCTTGAGGACTGTGTAAATTCTATTTGTTTCCTTACGAGTCTTTGTTTTCTGTGTGCTAAGTTGTGTCATACCCTTAATGTCCTTTGAACTATTCCCTGATCTGCGTCTTGATTTTGCCCAAGAGTGCAAAAGACTAAGTGTGGTCTATTTTGATGAGTCAATATTTTATTCACTTCACTTAGTTTATTGTACTAGAATTAATCGGGGAACTGTGCTTAAATGTCCGGTATTTTCCCATTTTTCCTAATTGTGCTTAATTTGATCAGAAATTCTTATTTTAATTAATTTGAATGATTTGAGCTAATTATTTGCATTATTAATTGTAGGGAAAATTTTGGAAATACAATTTGGGACATTTAGAGGCTAAATGATTGAGGAGGTGTGGATTTCAACAAGGGAGGTGCTGGAAGAAAAAAAAAAAAAACGTACCGAGAGAGATCAAGAGGTGCAGCCCATGAGCACATTTGGAAGTGCATCCAGCAAAGGTGGAGGTGCACACGGAGCAGTCCAGCTTTCATCCGCAAGCTTGCAGGGGTGTAGTAAGGAAAAAGAGGAGACACATGCGCTGATTTGGGGACGGCCTTCACACGTCCACGCGGGCTTCACGCTTCCAGCAACATCCAAGCAGCTCCCGTCCAGCAAGTGAAGAAGCACACGGTCCATAGTGAAAACAAGTCCAGCTTTGGAGAAAAAAAGAGCTACCGGGAGGAGCCGCCACTCTCTGGTTTTTGGAGGGTTTTTCTTGAGGCTTTTGGCGAGAACGTTTCAGGGGGGCTGGAAGAAGTCACACTGCCTGGTGTCCAGCCACCACGCTCTTGAAACTTCACTTTAGAAACATTTGTTTTTCTTTCTTTTATGAACGGAAGCTTGTGCACTGTTACGAATTTTTATCCAATTGTTTCTCACTTTCTTTGATTGAGATGTTGATTCACTTTAATGGAAGCTTGCACGCTGTTACGTTTCAATTGGCTTTTGATTCTATTTTGATTCATACGGAGGCAGGGATATTACGGACATAGGAGAAAGCGTTATTGGATATTGATTTTTTAAGGTAGCGGAAGTTTTTCTTTTCTAGTCCAGGAAGAGTGGTTGATTCACGGGTGGAATGTGGAGCCGCCACCTTTGGAGGTCTTTCTTTGAGCATTTTTAATTTGTAGAAATGGATAGCATGTTTTTACGGGATTCTGGATGAAATAGAGAAGCAGCAGCACGTGGAGGGAGACAATGGCTCCAAAGCATGCGTCCAGGGAGTTGCTACCGAGAGAAGAGGAAGTGCGTTGACTGATTTTGCTTTGGAGTTTTCATTCGGAATGTGCTCACGGTTGCTCACAAGTTTCTTTATATTTTCTTCTTTCTTAACGCATGAAACCGAGAACCATTCCTTATATTCTATGCATATGAATAGGAAGCTTCACCGAGATAAGGAGGAAGAGCAATTGGTGTGCATCATCTTTTAGTTCAATAGTTGATATTTTAATTTGGTTTTGAATTCACTTTTTGCGTTTTTGTCTCAATGCATTTAGATCTGCACTTTGATTTAATTTTGTTCTATTTGAATTTTGTTTGATGGGTTGTTATTATTTGTCGTTGCAATTTCCAATTTTTCGTTGCAATTTGATTTTGTTCACTTTCATGCACTTTAATGTTTTCAATTATGTTTGATTGTATTTAATTTCCTGTTTTAAGTTTAGTTCATTTTGAGTCACAAAAACGCTTTCAAAACCCCCCCACTCTGTGTTTGACCTGAGATTTGAACCAAATTTGGTCCTTGAGAGACGACCTGGGAGTCATGTCCTAGCACTGTACTGCATTCTTTTATGCACAACTTTTGTGAGAGGTGCGACCCTCTCATCAAAATGGCGCCGTTGCCGGGGACCAATGGTTCGGTCTTAGGTTTTTGTTGTGTTTGTGTGTGTTGTGTTTTGTCTTGTCTTGTGATGTGATGTGATGTGATGTGATGTTCTGTTTTGTGTGTGCGTGTTGCATGTATAAATGTGTTGTGTTTTATTTGTTTCGTGATTTTTTGTATTCTTCTTTTTCCATGTCTACCTATTTTGATTTCATGAGTATCTGCTTTCTCTGATTCATTCTGTGTTGGAATTGTCTACTTCTTTTCTCTGTCCAAATTTCTTGAGGACTGTGTAAATTCTGTTTGTTTCCTTGCGAGTCTTTGTTTTCTGTGTGCTAAGTTGTGTCATACCCTTAATGTCCTTTGAACTATTCCCTGATCTGCGTCTTGATTTTGCCCAGGAGTGCAAAAGACTAAGTGTGGTCTATTTTGATGAGTCAATATTTTATTCACTTCACTTAGTTTATTGTACTAGAATTAATCGGGGAATTGTGCTTAAATGTCCGGTATTTTCCCATTTTTCCTAATTGTGCTTAATTTGATCAGAAATTCTTATTTTAATTAATTTGAATGATTTGAGCTAATTATTTGCATTATTAATTGTAGGGAAAATTTTGGAAATACAATTTGGGACATTTAGAGGCTAAATGATTGAGGAGGTGTGGATTTCAACAAGGGCGGTACTGGAAGAAAAAAAAAACGTACCGAGAGAGATCAAGAGGTGCAGCCCATGAGCACATTTGGAAGTGCATCCAGCAAAGGTGGAGGTGCACACGGAGCAGTCCAGCTTTTATCCGCAAGCTTGCAGGGGTGTAGTAAGGAAAAAGAGGAGACACATGCGCTGATTTGGGGACGACCTTCACACGTCCACGCGGGCTTCACGCTTCCAGCAACATCCAAGCAGCTCCCGTCCAGCAAGTGAAGAAGCACACGGTCCAGAGTGAAAACAAGTCCAGCTTTGGAGAAAAAAAGAGCTTCCGAGAGGAGCCGCCACTCTCTGGTTTTTGGAGGGTTTTTCTTGAGGCTTTTGGCGAGAACGTTTCAGGGGGGCTGGAAGAAGTCACACTGCCTGGTGTCCAGCCACCACGCTCTTGAAACTTCACTTTAGAAACATTTGTTTTTCTTTCTTTTATGAACGGAAGCTTGTGCACTGTTACGGATTTTTATGCAATTGTTTCTCACTTTCTTTGATTGAGATGTTGATTCACTTTAATGGAAGCTTGCACGCTGTTACGTTTCAATTGGCTTTTGATTCTATTTTGATTCATACGGAGGCAGGGATATTACAGACATAGGAGAAAGCGTTATTGGATATTGATTTTTTAAGGTAGCGGAAGTTTTTCTTTTCTAGTCCAGGAAGAGTGGTTGATTCACGGGTGGAATGTGGAGCCGCCACCTTTGGAGGTCTTTCTTTGAGCATTTTTAATTTGTAGAAATGGATAGCATGTTGTTACGGGATTCTGGATGAAATAGAGAAGCAGCAGCACATGGAGGGAGACAATGGCTCCAAAGCATGCGTCCAGGGAGTTGCTACCGAGAGAAGAGGAAGTGCGTTGACTGATTTTGCTTTGGAGTTTTCATTCGGAATGTGCTCACGGTTGCTCACAAGTTTCTTTATATTTTCTTCTTTCTTAACGCATGAAACCGAGAACCATTCCTTATATTCTATGCATATGAATAGGAAGCTTCACCGAGATAAGGAGGAAGAGCAATTGGTGTGCATCATCTTTTAGTTCAATAGTTGATATTTTAATTTGGTTTTGAATTCACTTTTTGCGTTTTTGTCTCAATGCATTTAGATCTGCACTTTGATTTAATTTTGTTCTATTTGAATTTTGTTTGATGGGTTGTTATTATTTGTCGTTGCAATTTCCAATTTTTCGTTGCAATTTGATTTTGTTCACTTTCATGCACTTTAATGTTTTCAATTATGTTTGATTGTATTTAATTTCCTGTTTTAAGTTTAGTTCATTTTGAGTCACAAAAACACTTTCAAAACCCCCCCACTCTGTGTTTGACCTGAGATTTGAACCAAATTTGGTCCTTGAGAGACGACCTAGGAGTCATGTCCTAGCACTATACTGCATTCTTTTATGCACAACTTTTGTGAGAGGTGCGACCCTGATGGAAGACCATCTAAGACGCACATTGGACCTCTTACTAGAGCCATGGCAAAGAGGATTCAAGAGGAAGAAGGACCATATACTATTTTGCTTCTATGGAAGGTAATTTACATTAATCCTTCTTCCCATAATTAAAAGCACATTTTTTCTTTGTTTTGTAGGATTAATAAAATTGGAGGAAGCAGCTGCCAGCGTACCATTTGAGCACATGAAAAGGGAGACTTGGAGGGAGAAGCTTGCTGGCAAAGCTATCAAAAAAACTCAGCTAGGCCAGCTTTCACGTGTACTGCTGAGTTGGAAAAAGAATTCAGAATTGGTGCTGTTCACGTGTGCTGCTGAGGCATGTTTGGAGCTGAAGCAAATTGGTGCCTTTTTCATTTGCATTTGGATTGAATTTCATTTCAGATTTGAGGCTCTTATTTTCCTATAAATAGGAGACCTCTTCCTTTTGTAGTTACTTTAGAGCTATGCCCAAATGCTGAGAAATATATTCCAGTCATGCATTCTGCTCTTGAGTCAAAATTGCTTGCAATTTCTTCATTTTCTCTCAAGCTTCCTTCCATTATATGAAGGCTTTCTGAGCTGAGAGGCTTCACTCATTCTACCTTGCTTCATTCAAACACCTCCATCAACATTTACTCCATCAAGTCCGCTGCACACCAACACACTTACCACACCTCTGATCTGGGAGCTTCAGGCCACTGGATTCCTCTGGAATTTGGCTCCATCAAGTGGTATCAGAACCAGGTTCTCCACGCACCAAGGAGCTAAGCATTTCTTCTCATTCTGCAATTTAATTCTGCTGAATTCCATCTCTGTTTCTGTTTTCTGTTTCTGTTTCTGTTTTCTATTTCTGTTTCAGTTTTAATTCTGCTTCTGTAATTCTGTTCCAGCCTTTAATTCTGTGTTCTTACAGTGTATTATGTCCATTTTTCATTTTAAACGGTGAATCATTTCTTGTTTGAGTCAATTCCAGCTTTGAACTTTAAATTCTGTTTTGTCTAAAGTCTTGTGCAAACTACTATTGCTGTTTTAACATTGTCACTGTTTTGAAATTGTTTCTATTGAGTTCTGTGCTTACCAGTGCTATACAAGTTGTTTGTTACCATTAGAGGCAGTGATGAGTTGATCTAGCCTTGGTAATATAGGCTGAAGCATCCAATAAGCCAAACTGGTTGTAAAATTCTGTTAAAATCTGATGCAGAATTTTGTTTGCTGTTCTAAATCATCAAATCTGTTTTCAGCTGGTTTTGATTGATTCTAAAGCTTGATACAACATTGTTTAGTGTTGTTGAATGATGCTAAGAGTGTAGCCAACCATAACAAGCAATGAAATGCAATTTGCATAGCTTGGTTGTGCATAGACACTAGTCATTTGTAATTTCAGATTTAAATTTGGTTTATCACCGTGCCAATTTTCATTGCATAGTTTAATCTGAGTTTGGTCATTCTAAGCATCTTTAATTCCAGCTTAGATCTGTGTATTCACATTGCCTAGAGTCTTTTCCTTGCTGATCCAAACTTTGATTCCATAAAACTGAATTTGGTTGGTTATTTTGGTGCCATTTACTGCATAAGTGGTACAGCAGTAGGGATTTTCGAAAATCTGCTGTTTCTTTGCTGTTTTATAGCTTGAACAAGTCTTAATTGATGGTTCAAAGTTGCTAGTACTGTTCATTTGGTTAAAACATGACTTATATGCAAATTTGCATTTGAAACCATCAATTTTTGAGTGAAAATGGAAGTGAAACAATGATTTCGAATTATAGGCAGTTTCTAAGTTGTTTTAAGGTCTGAACATGTTCAAATTCATCATTAAAAATTGTTGAAACTGTCCAAACAAAGATTGAAACACTTCCATATAGTTTTGGATCTCAAACCACCAAAATTCAGTTAATTTTTTTGGTGCAGTTCTGTTTTTCCAGCTGCTGTTTGGTAATTTTGATAAAAAAAATTCATTACTGGATTGTGAAAAAGCTGGTTCCATGATTAAAAATGAAATAGATGACTCAAAGAAGTAATATCAAGTGAAAAAAAAAGCTGTTGGAACTGTGCAATCCAGATTACAGGCCCTGAAAAATCAAAATTCAAAAATCTGAAAGTCATTCGGGCATTTTATCAAACAGTTTTGAAAATTATCAAACAGTTTGCATTTGGAATCATTTCTGAACTGTGTTTGCGTTTTTTTTGCTTTCTTAATCTGTTCTAGCACCTTTGGTAGGTTCCTTTTGTGTACTTGCTGTTTTTCCATACCTAGTTCATTTGTTTACCACATTTTTGGCTTCCAAAATTGTCAATTATTGCTGGAAATTGGTGTAGAAAACTGGTGCAGAATGGTAAATCTAGCTTGGTTTGTTTGAGTGGGTTTAAGGTACTGTGACAGCTGTTGTGAAGCATCCAGTTGCAGAAACCTTTACTTATAATGGTAGCATACTAGGAAGTGAGGGGAAAGCTGAAATGAAAAGCAATTAGGAGCTCTTGAGTAGATGCAACTCTGCTGTCCAGCAGCTGCAGAATACATTCCAGCAGCATAATTTGCCACCAGAATTGGAACAACTTGCATACTGTTTTTGAGATACACTTGGCAGCAGCTGAAGATTGAAGTCCACAATATTTTTACACATTTAATTGAGCTTGTTTGAGTACTCATATCACGGAATCTTGTAGTTTTTTTTTATATTTCTGTTGTTTTGCCAAGTGACTTGGGAAAATGCTTTTGAAGCAATTCCAAGCTCACAATTGAACATTGTAATAGTCCAATTTCGTTTTTCTTTAGTGTGAAAGTGTGTCAAGGGCTCCAAGTGTCACTTGCACTTTCACTTAGGGCCGTCTAGCATTTACATTCTTGCATCTTTATTGCTTTCCTTAAATGTCTTGAGTAATCCTTTTGTTTTTAGGTCTCCGTGGTATTTAGGATAGCATAGCATATAGTAAACCTTTCTTTGGTTTGTAGGTTCATAACATTTAAAAAGAATTTGAAGAATTTCTACTTAGAAACTAAAGTAAAGGAACATTCTAAGGAAACTCTGGCTAAGGAAGAACTTGGTTTCTAAGCTTGTCCATTTGTGACTCACCTCTTCTTCCTGGGAGCTACTTAGAAACATCTTTTACTTCTAGAATCTCTTTAGAAATTTTTCACCAAAAACAAAGAAAGCTTGTGAAAATCTTTTCACTCATTACTTGTCAAATATTTTGAAAACTTTGTGAAAACCTTTTCCTTTGACAAGAATGAGTCAATCAAGTGTGCAAGGAAGTTTGAAACCCAATAGTGAAATGTCTTTAAGGGAAGAATTTGAGCAAAGATTTGAACAAAGGGATAAAGAGATTAGTGAGCTCAAAGATATGATTAGTCAACTTTTGATTAATCAAGATAAAAAGAAAGAGAGGTCTTCCCATAGGAGAAGAGAACAATCATCATCTTCTCCAAGTGAAATTGAGCAAAATAGTAGTCATCACAATGATGACCACTACCAAATGCCTCCTAGAAGACAACATAGAGTTAGAGAGCATTATCCAAGAGAGCCTAAGATTGATCTTCCTTCCTTCCATGGAAAAGATGATGTAGAAGAATACCTAGAGTGGGAAATGAAAGTTGAGCAATTGTTTGAGTGCCACCAAATAGATGATGAAAGGAGAGTCACCATGGCTTCTCTAAGCTTTCAAGGTTATGCCTTAATTTGGTGGACAGCCTTAGTCAAGGACCATAGGCTAAGACACTTACCTCCCATTAGGTATTGGAATGAAATGAGAGCTGCCTTGAGGAGGAGGCATGTACCAGCCTATTATGATAGGGAGATAATGGATAAACTCCATAAACTCCAACAAAGGAACATGAGTGTTGAGGAATATAGACAAAAAATGGAGTTACTCATGTTGAGAGCTGGGATAAGAGAAGAACCTAGGATAACAATAGCTAGGTTTCAAAGTGGACTTAACTATGACATAAGAGATAGGGTTGAACTTATACCCTACAATGATCTCAATGAGTTAGTCCAACTTTGTGTGAGGGTAGAGCAACAACTAAAGAGGAAAAGCTCCACCAAGAAAGATTACCCTCATAGTTCTCACCATAAGAAAGAGTATAAGAGGGAGGGTAGTCAAACCAAGCCAAGATATGAAGAAAGAGAGAGAGAGAGAGGAAAAGAAAAAGTCAAAGAACCTTCAAGAGATCATAAGAGTAAGGAGACTAAGTGCTTTAGATGTGGGGAAAAAGGGCACTATGCATCTGAGTGCCGCAATAGAAGGTCAACTTACATCCTTGAGCATGAGAGTGAAAGTGAGGGTTCCTCATATAGTGAGTCTGAGACATCCACTTCTGAAGAAGAAGAAGCTTTACCTTGTGATGGTGACTTACTTATGGTAAGGAGACTCCTGGAAAGTAAACATGTAGAATTAGAACAGTCACAAAGAGAGAACCTATTCCACACAAGATGCAAAGTTTTAGAAAAGACATGTTCAATGATAGTGGATAGTGGCTCTTGTTGCAACTGTTGTAGTTCTAGAATGGTAGAGAAGCTTGGCTTAACCACTACTCTTCATCCTAAACCTTACAAACTTCAATGGATCAAAGAGGATGATGGAATAGTATTTAAAGAACAAGTAAGTGTACCTATTTCCATTGGCAAATATGAAGATCAAATTGTTTGTGATATAGTACCAATGGAAGCAGGGCACATATTACTTGGAAGACCTTGGCAATATGATAAACAAGCTTTACATGATGGAGTCACCAACAAAATCACCATTCAACACAAGGGAAAGAAAATTATTTTGTGTCCTCTTACACCTTCACAAGTAGGAGAGGACCAAATAATTCTTAAGAAGAAGTTGGATGGAGAAAAGAAAAAAGAAAATAGGAAAGAAAGAAAGAATTTGGTAACCCATGCCTCAGCCCATGAAGTTGTCCAACCTCAAACCTTGAATATTTCCAAACATCTTTTTCTTGGACAACCTCATTTCCTTCTTTATTGCAAAGAGGCATTTGTTTCAATCACTCATGAACTTGGTTCTCTACCAAAGGGGTTGCAAAAACTTTTAAAGGAATTTGATGATATATTTCCCAAAGAGGTACCAAGTGGATTACCACCTTTGAGGGGAATAGAACATCAAATAGATTTGGTGCCTGGGGCAAGCCTACCTAATAGGCCAGCCTATAGAACCAACCCTATGGAAACAAAAGAAATAGAGAAACAAGTTAATGACTTGTTGAACAAAGGGTGGATCCAAAAGAGCTTAAGTCCCTGTGTTGTGCCTGTGTTGTTGGTCCCTAAAAAGGATGGGTCTTGGAGAATGTGTACAGATTGTAGGGCCATCAACAACATAACTGTCAAGTATAGGCATCCCATTCCTAGGTTAGATGACATGTTGGATGAATTACATGGAGCAAATCTCTTCACCAAAATTGATCTTAAAAGTGGGTACCATCAAATAAGAATTCATGAAGGAGATGAATGGAAAACTGCTTTCAAGACCAAGTTTGGTTTGTATGAATGGTTAGTCATGCCCTTTGGCTTGACCAATGCTCCAAGTACATTCATGAGATTAATGAATCATGTGCTTAGGGAATGCATAGGCAGATTTGTAGTGGTCTACTTTGATGATATCTTAATCTATAGTCAAGGCCTTCAAGAACATCTTAACCATGTCAGAAAAGTCTTGCTTCTTCTTAGAGAACATCATCTCTTTGCCAACTTTGACAAATGTACTTTTTGTCAAGAAAGTGTGATTTTCCTTGGATTCAAAGTGGGAAAAGAAGGTGTACATGTTGATCCAGAGAAGATCAAGGCTATACAAGAATGGCCAACCCCTAAAAATGTAGGAGAGGTGAGAAGTTTTCATGGGTTAGCAAGTTTTTATAGAAGATTTGTGAAAGACTTCTCCACCATAGCTGCTCCTTTAAATGAGCTAGTCAAGAAAGATATGCCTTTTATTTGGGGTGATAAGCAAGAGTTGTCTTTTGAGACTTTGAAACACAAGTTAACACATGCACCTATTCTAGTTTTACCTGATTTTTCCGAAGCCTTTGAACTAGAATGTGATGCATCTGGGGTAGGAATAGGAGCTGTTTTAATACAAGGAGGACATCCCGTAGCTTACTTTAGTGAAAAACTTAGGGGGCCTACCTTAAACTATCCTACCTATGACAAAGAGTTGTATGCCCTCATTAGAGCTTTGAAAACTTGGGAGCATTACTTGGTAACTAGAGAATTCATCATACACACTGACCATGAACCTCTCAAGTACATTAAAGGGCAAGCAAAGCTAAACAAAAGACATGCAAAGTGGGTGGAATATCTTGAGCAATTTCCCTATGTCATCAAACACAAAAAGGGGAGTACTAATGTTGTTGCGGATGCTTTATCTAGAAGACATGCATTATTAGTAACCCTAGGATCTCAAATATTAGGATTTGATGACATAAAAGAGTTATATGAAAATGATGAAACATTTGCATCCACTTATTCATCATGTCTTAAGAAGCCTTTTGATGGATTCTATCTTTCTGAGGGGTATCTTTTTAATAAAGGAAAACTTTGTATACCCCAAGGATCCATTAGAAAACTTCTTATCAAAGAGAGTCATGGCGGAGGACTCATGGGCCATCATGGAGTTGATAAAACTCTAAACATTTTGAAAAGTAAATTTTATTGGCCACACATGAGAATAGATGTTCAAAGGCATTGTTCTAAATGTATAGCTTGTTTACAAGCCAAGTCCAAAATTATGCCTCATGGACTCTATACACCTCTTCCTATAGCTAATACCCCTTGGGAGGACATAAGCATGGACTTTGTCTTAGGATTGCCAAGAACTCAAAGGGGGTATGATTCTATATTTGTGGTAGTAGATCATTTTAGTAAAATGGCTCATTTTATACCCTGCCACAAAGTAGATGATGCTAGCTATATCTCTAGACTCTTCTTTAAGGAAATAGTGAGATTGCATGGCTTACCCAAAACTATAGTGTCTGATAGAGATGTGAAGTTTCTAAGCCATTTTTGGAAAACTTTATGGGCAAAGCTTGGAACTAAACTTCTATTCTCTACTACATGTCACCCACAAACTGATGGGCAAACTGAAGTAGTAAATAGATCTTTATCTACAATATTAAGGGTAATATTAAGGGGTAATAACAAATCTTGGGATGAACATCTACCTCACATTGAATTTGCTTATAATAGAGTAGTCCACAAGACTACTAATCTTTCTCCTTTTGAGGTTGTTTATGGTTTTAACCCTATCACACCTCTTGATTTACTACCTCTTCCAGAATCATCTTCTCTTCTTCATAAAGAAGGTGCTTCTAAAGCGGAGTTTATCAAGAGGTTACATGAGATAGTCAAAATCCAAATTGAAAAACAAACTCAAAAATATGCAGAATACAACAACAAAGGGAGAAAGAAAATAGTTTTTGAAAAAGGAGACCTAGTTTGGCTTCATTTGAGAAAGGAAAGATTTCCCTCTCAAAGGAAATCCAAACTTAGTCCAAGAGGAGATGGTCCATTCAAGGGGGTCAAAAGGATAAATGATAATGCATACATATTAGACCTTCCTGAAAGTTATGGTGTCAGTCCTACTTTTAACATCTGCGATTTAATTCCTTTCACAGGAGATGATCAACAGGATGAAGCAGATCTGAGGACAGATCTTTTTCAAGAGGGAGGGTCTGATGGAAGACCATCTAAGACGCACATTGGACCTCTTACTAGAGCCATGGCAAAGAGGATTCAAGAGGAAGAAGGACCATATACTATTTTGCTTCTATGAAAGGTAATTTACATTAATCCTTCTTCCCATAATTAAAAGCACATTTTTTCTTTGTTTTGTAGGATTAATAAAATTGGAGGAAGCAGCTGCCAGCATAGCATTTGAGCACATGAAAAGGGAGACTTGGAGGGAGAAGCTTGCTGGCAAAGCTATCAAAAAAACTCAGCTAGGCCAGCTTTCACGTGTACTGCTGAGTTGGAAAAAGAATTCAGAATTGGTGCTGTTCACGTGTGCTGCTGAGGCATGTTTGGAGCTGAAGCAAATTGGCGCCTTTTTCATTTGCATTTGGATTGAATTTCATTTCAGATTTGAGGCTCTTATTTTCCTATAAATAGGAGACCTCTTCCTTTTGTAGTTACTTTAGAGCTATGCCCAAATGCTGAGAAATATATTCCAGTCTTGCATTCTGCTCTTGAGTCAAAATTGCTTGCAATTTCTTCATTTTCTCTCAAGCTTCCTTCGATTATATGAAGGCTTTCTGAGCTGAGAGGCTTCACTCATTCTACCTTGCTTCATTCAAACACCTCCATCAACATTTACTCCATCAAGTCCGCTGCACACCAACACACTTACCACACCTCTGATCTGGGAGCTTCAGGCCACTGGATTCCTCTGGAATTTGGCTCCATCAGACCCTCTCATCAAAATGGCGCCGTTGCCGGGGACCAATGGTTCGGTCTTAGGTTTTTGTTGTGTTTGTGTGTGTTGTGTTTTGTCTTGTGTTGTGATGTGATGTGATGTGATGTGATGTTCTGTTTTGTGTGTGCGTGTTGCATGTATAAATGTGTTGTGTTTTATTTGTTTCGTGATTTTTTGTATTCTTCTTTTTCCATGTCTACCTATTTTGATTTCATGAGTATCTGCTTTCTCTGATTCATTCTGTGTTGGAATTGTCTACTTCTTTTCTCTGTCCAGATTTCTTGAGGACTGTGTAAATTCTGTTTGTTTCCTTGCGAGTCTTTGTTTTCTGTGTGCTAAGTTGTGTGATGAGAGGGTCGCACCTCCCACAAAAGTTGATTGCAGATATTAATGCAGTATAGTGCTAGGAAGTGACTCCTAGGTCGTCTCTCAAAGACCAAATTGTGGTTCAGTCTCAGATCAAACACATAGTGGGGGGGGGGGGGGGTTTGAAAGATTTTTTGTGAATGCAACTAAACTTAAATAAGACACTAATGCAACGGAAATATAAAAACGGTCTCAATTACAAAATTGAAGCGGTTGATCACTAAAGCTAACATTGCTTTTAAATTAAAGGAGTGAAATTTAACTTTGTGATGATTAACATTGAAAGGGGAATATGGTTATCAAGCAAAGATCACTTAGAAATTAGCAAGCATTCAAACCTAAGTGTATGCAATATGAAAATTGTAACCTAACTAAGTGCAAGATTAAGCATTTAAAATAATATAAAAATAGACCCTTGGAGCTCCTCTGACGTGGCAGCAGCTCCCTCCCGTCACCGTGCACCACACATTTCCCTACTCTACTTCTTCATTCTCTTGCACACCAGCGGTAGAAAGTGCTTCTATTCTTCCACTCTACACCAAACCATCAACGTCCCATCACCGTGGCAGCCCTTTCATGTGCCATTCTTCTAGACAATTTTTTTTTCATGCACACCATTCTTCCACCTAATCTCCCTTTCATTCCAAAAAAAATAATCAAAAGCAAAGCTATACTTTTCCTCTAAGCCGTAGCATCCCTGCACCTACTTCTCCAAGCAATTAATTAATCTTCTTCTTCCAACATTAACCATCGTACATGTGTACCCACCCCATCTAATCACCTCTTCTTTTTCAAGAATTTAATGGGCAGCTCAACAAATGAATTCAGCCCCTACTTAAATGAACTCCACGTCTCCCAATGCTCCAAAGTATAAAACTTCTCCAGCAAAAATGAAAAGGGTTGTGCACATCCATGCTAAGCCGTGGACAGTACTTCTTTCACCTCATCTAATTCTCATTCCATAATGTGTGCCTCTTTTTTCTAAAGAAAGAAAAAATCCCTTGACGTGACCGTGCTCTTCATTATCTCATCACCGTTCATGAATCACCGTTCCACTCTGCCAAATGAATATCAACCCTCCTTTTTCTAAAAGATAAAACCGAGATTTTCTTCATAAGTCATCGTGTGCTTCCTATACAGATCCACGTAGCTGCTGCCCCTCCAAACAGCAACAACACCTTCTTCACTTCATCTCCACGCTACGTGTATGTGTTTCAAAAGAAAGGATTTTCTTTTCTAAAAGAAAATTTAAATGAGCGTGTATCCCGTGTGTAGTCCTCCCAGGCCGTGAATGCACTGCTTCCCTGCAGCCGAGACAGCTGTGTACTTAATCTCCAGCAAGGAAATGAAGAATCAATAGATCCCGTGTGTGCCAGTTCTCAATGAAATCAGCGTTCAATCCAGCCGTGACACCACATCCTTGCTCCTTTCAATCCAAGTTTCTTTCCGTGCTTCTAGGACGTGAAATGATGGGTTAAACTTTCAATCAAAGTGCATAAAACCAAAAATAAAAAGGTAATGAGAAATCAGCGAAAAGCAATCAACGTTGTCTTCATTCATGCCATTGAAAAACAACGTTGTAGGAAAACCCAGGTCCGAATGAAAAAGTCAGTGGTGCGTGTCAAGTGGCGGCTACCCTAAGGCCGTGTGGCTGTTTTTAATAATTGTGGGTCCACACAACAAAACCCTAGGTCCAAGTCTCTAATCTCTACTTTTGGGCCTAATCTACTTTACCAAAAATTGACCCAAATTGTAAGAGTTGATTCAAAAATTCTAAACTACTGAATTACAATTTAATTAATTCTAAAATGTCTGTGTGGAGAGTCTTGAATTTATTTGGCATTCTTCCTGATGTCCCAAAATGTATTTCCGAAATTTTCCTGCACTTAAAAAATGCACTTAATCAGCTCAGAAAACCCAAATTAGCACAATTACAAATTTCCGACCAAATTAAGCAGAGTTCGGAAAACGGGGAAATAACAAACAATTAAACACAATTCCCTGGTTTATTTAAGTGCAATTAACTAAATATAATTCAACAAATAACGACTCATCATTGTGTCATACCCTTAATGTCCTTTGAACTATTCCCTGATCTGCGTCTTGATTTTGCCCAGGAGTGCAAAAGACTAAGTGTGGTCTATTTTGATGAGTCAATATTTTATTCACTTCACTTAGTTTATTGTACTAGAATTAATCGGGGAAGTGTGCTTAAATGTCCGGTATTTTCCTATTTTTCCTAATTGTGCTTAATTTGATCAGAAATTCTTATTTTAATTAATTTGAATGATTTGAGCTAATTATTTGCATTATTAATTGTAGGGAAAATTTTTGAAATACAATTTGGGACATTTAGAGGCTAAATGATTGAGGAGGTGTGGATTTCAACAAGGGAGGTGCTGGAAGAAAAAAAAAAACGTACCGAGAGAGATCAAGAGGTGCAGCCCATGAGCACATTTGGAAGTGCATCCAGCAAAGGTGGAGGTGCACACGGAGCAGTCCAGCTTTCATCCGCAAGCTTGCAGGGGTGTAGTAAGGAAAAAGAGGAGACACATGCGCTGATTTGGGGACGGCCTTCACACGTCCACGCGGGCTTCACGCTTCCAGCAACATCCAAGCAGCTCCCGTCCAGCAAGTGAAGAAGCACACGGTCCAGAGTGAAAACAAGTCCAGCTTTGGAGAAAAAAAGAGCTACCGGGAGGAGCCGCCATTCTCTGGTTTTTGGAGGGTTTTTCTTGAGGCTTTTGGCGAGAACGTTTCAGGGGGGCTGGAAGAAGTCACACTGCCTGGTGTCCAGCAACCACGCTCTTGAAACTTCACTTTAGAAACATTTGTTTTTCTTTCTTTTATGAACCGAAGCTTGTGCACTGTTACGGATTTTTATCCAATTGTTTCTCACTTTCTTTGATTGAGATGTTGATTCACTTTAATGGAAGCTTGCACGCTGTTACGTTTCAATTGGCTTTTGATTTTATTTTGATTCATACGGAGGCAGGGATATTACGAACATAGGAGAAAGCGTTATTGGATATTGATTTTTTAAGGTAGCGGAAGTTTTTCTTTTCTAGTCCAGGAAGAGTGGTTGATTCACGGGTGGAATGTGGAGCCGCCACCTTGGGAGGTCTTTCTTTGAGCATTTTTAATTTGTAGAAATGGATAGCATGTTGTTACGGGATTCTGGATGAAATAGAGAAGCAGTAGCACGTGGAGGGAGACAATGGCTCCAAAGCATGCGTCCAGGGAGTTGCTACCGAGAGAAGAGGAAGTGCGTTGACTGATTTTGCTTTGGAGTTTTCATTCGGAATGTGCTCACGGTTGCTCACAAGTTTCTTTATATTTTCTTCTTTCTTAACGCATGAAACCGAGAACCATTCCTTATATTCTATGCATATGAATAGGAAGCTTCACCGAGATAAGGAGGAAGAGCAATTGGTGTGCATCATCTTTTAGTTCAATAGTTGATATTTTAATTTGGTTTTGAATTCACTTTTTGCGTTTTTGTCTCAATGCATTTAGATCTGCACTTTGATTTAATTTTGTTCTATTTGAATTTTGTTTGATGGGTTGTTATTATTTGTCGTTGCAATTTCCAATTTTTCGTTGCAATTTGATTTTGTTCACTTTCATGCACTTTAATGTTTTCAATTATGTTTGATTGTATTTAATTTCCTGTTTTAAGTTTAGTTCATTTTGAGTCACAAAAACACTTTCAAAACCCCCCTACTCTGTGTTTGACCTGAGATTTGAACCAAATTTGGTCCTTGAGAGACGACCTAGGAGTCATGTCCTAGCACTATACTGCATTATTTTATGCACAACTTTTGTGAGAGGTGCGACCCTCTCATCACATGGATTTGACGAAGTGGAAGTAGTCCTAACCTTCCTTGGAGGTCTTGGTTCACAAACCAAGATGATGCTTGACGCCTCAGCTGGAGGCAATATCAAATGAAAAACTTCAAAGGAAGCCACAGAAATAATTGAAAACATGGCTACTAATGATAATGAGCTGAATAGTGAAAGAGGAGCTGCTATTCAACAAAAAGGAGTTCTACAGTTGTAATCCAATGATGCCTTGCTAGCTCAGAACAAGATACTAACTCAACAATTAGAGAATCTCACAAAGATACTTGCACAACTGCCAAAAGAGTTAAAGACTGTTGCACAGGTTCAACCACTGATGTGTGAATTATGTGGTGGTGACCATATCAATGGTCAATGCGCCTTTCCAGTGGAAGCTTTAGAGGATGTTAACTTCATGGCCAATCAATTTCCATACTGTCAGGGGAACTTCAATCAAGGGTGGAAACCACACCCAAGTATTGGTCAAGGACAAAGTGGGCAAGCTGGACAATCAGGGCAATTTCACAAGCAACAACAACAACCAACCTTATGGCAACAAATGACTACACTTAATGAAAGATCAATAAGGATGGAAGAAACTCTTCAGCAATTCATACAGGCAACTGAATCCACTTAAAAGAGCACTGAAGCTGCTATTAAGAACTTGGAGATTCAAATGGGTCAAATTACTAAGCAGTTGGAAGAAAGGCTTAACAAGAATTGTGGGGCTAATACTGAGGTTAACCCCGGGGAAGAGTGTGAAGTGCTAGTGAGTGTAAATGTTGAAAAAGTTGAGTTGGAAAAAGAAGAGAGAAAAGAGAGAGAAGAGAAAGAAGAAGAGAAAATTTGTGTGAAGATTGAGAAAGTGAGTAGAAAAAGAAAAGAAAAAAAGAAAGTGAGAGAAAAGAGAAAGAGGACGAGAGGAAGAGAGAGGGAATCATATGAAAAACCTCTTCCTCATCCAAAGAAGTATCATAGGAAGAAGGAATTTGAGTGCTTTATGGAAATCTTCAAGAAATTGGAGATTAAAGTTCCTATGATTGAGACACTACAACAGGTTCCTGGTTTGATCAAATTTCTGAAGAAGTTCAGTAGAAAGAAGAAAAAGAAGATGGAACATGAGCTTTATTGGGTCAAGCTAGTGACGTTGAAAGAACGCTTGCTGGGAGGCAACCTAGTGATTTAAGAACTTTTAATTTTTGGTTTGGTGATGTAATTTTGAACTTTTGGGTATTTTTGTTTTTGTTATAAGTTTGTTACAGGGTTTACATCTACTGATGGATGTTAGGCGGAAGAGTATCTACCGAAGGATACTATGTTTGTATACACCTACTGATGGGTGTTGGTAAGAAATATTTGCATCTACTGAAGGGTGTTGGAGGATTTTGGGTCAGGCTCGTGACGTTAAACAAGCGCTACCTAGGAGGCAACCCAGTTGATTGATTTTATCTGTATTGTTTGTTTTGATTCTGCATTAGTGGCATGATAAGGATTGAATGTTTGAGTGATCTGAGAACTTAATTGCAGGGAGCAAGTGAGGGGCATGAGTAGAAGGCACCTAGGGTAAGCTAGGAAGAAGAAAAGCACAACACAAAAGTGCCGCTGAGCGGTGGTATCGTAAAATGGGCTTAGGTTGCCCCTTAGTGGAACCCGAGCCCATTAGGGTATTTTTATACCCTAAGTTACGCTTTGGCCTCTATTTTCATATTCTTCTCTGCACACACACTCCTAAACACTTTTCCAAAGGTTCTCTACATTTTTCCTTTCATTCCTCTTTAGAAAATCTCCCTTCCATTTACTTTCTCACTAGTTTTCCATATAAGTTTGGGGTTGGGAGAGAGCATCATTGTTGGGGATGAGTTTTTCAAAGCACTAAAGCAGGATTTGTTTTATCATTCACTTTTGTTTTAGAATAGGGTTTGATGGATTCAATTGGAAACTTTGTCTGTTATGATGGTTTGCTTATGATTGTGATTGTTTGATAAGTAAGGCTTGATGATGCTTTGATATGGATTGATGTTGAGATGTGCACACTACATGCTTATACAGGTGGTTCACAAGCTTTGTTAACAAATGCATGATGTTCTGATTGTGATTATGATATTAAGCAGGATGTGCATGTCAAATGTGAATGAGCTTATATGTGAGGTTTTGAGCTCCAGAGTTTGTGTGAATGAATGCTATTACATTGGAAGCATGAATAACTTTGCCCAAGTTTTCTATGATTGAATTACTTGCTTGTTTGCATGATATGATCAAGGCCATTTGTTGGTAACCCTTGCATTAGCCAATTTCATGAAATTAGCCACTAAAAGAGAACACTTGTGTTCTATCCTTTGAACCCTTAGCCTTGAACATGATTTGAAAACCCTTGTTAAAAAGCTTTACCTTGAGTTAAGTAGAAAATATTTTGTGGTATTGATAAATGTTCAAGTTTGGGGTTGTTGGAAAATAGAAAGGGAAATTGAAAGCATTGAGCTAAGAATTAAGAAGTAAGTATGTGAAATGCAAAAGAAAAAGAGAAAGAAAAGAAAAGAAAAAGCAAAGCTCAATGCAAAGGAAAGTTGGGAAAAGTAAGAATGATTGTGTTTATTTGATTCTCTTAACTCAAGGGTTTTGTGATCTAGAAAAACCAATTTTCTTGTTAGCCCAGCCACATTATAAGCCATAAAAAAGTCCTTGTGATGATGCATGCTTGTGAATTTATTTGATTGTGGTTAAACGAAAGGCAAAGTCAATTCATGTGACATTGTGATAGTAGAGTGAATGAGTGATTACCTCTTATACACTTGTGTTTGAGTGAAACACTTTACTTAGTGAGGAAATATTCCATGAGCACATGAACATCCATGCTTAGCTGATTGATTATTCATGAAAAATAGCATTTGTTGGATATTAAGTGACTTTGTGAACCCTAAAGCATGTGTATGTCTTGATTGAAGTCTTTGTCATGAGCTTAATTGAAGTTTGTACTTATCTTGAAAAGAGAATTTTTGAATGAGTGAACCATTATACAGATTGGTAGAAGATTGAGTTACATCTTGTTTCCTTGAGGACAAGCAAAGTTCTATGTTTGGGGTTGTGATAACAGTTGAAAAATTGTTATTTTCATTCTTAAAATTGATACTAAAAGCAACCTTTAACACTTAAAAATTAGGCTTTTGGTCATATTTTTACAAATAAGAGAGCTGGACAGGTTTATGCTTGATTTCAGTGTTTTATGCAACTTTTAAGGTGAATTTGGTGAAAGAAGTGAAGAAGGATAGAGATGGAATCAGAAAAGACATCAAAAAGTGCAAAAGGAGAAGTCGCAAATACCACTCAGCGGCAGTTTACCGCTGAGCGGCACTCAGAAACTCATGTTGGATCCGCTGAGGGGTGAAAATACCGTTGAGGGGAAAAAATCAACTCACGGACTTACCGCTGAGCGGCAATATTTTGGGCTTGGGCCTAATTTTCTGTATATTTTAGAATAGTATATAAGCTTTAGGACGTCCTAGGGTTTGTATCTTTGGCTGGGACGAAGCAAACACTCACTTTTCGACCCCTTGAAGGAAGATCTTGGATGCTCAGGCTACCTCCTCCTCTTTCTAGAGTTTTATCTTTCATTCTTTCATTATTGTTCATCTAGTTTTACCATGAATATGGTGAACTAAACTTTGTATTGTTGTTGGGGAATCTATGTAGTCTTGTGAAACTCTCATATATGGAATTTGTTTTAACATCTTATTTTAAGACTTATGCTTTCTTTCATCATTAGTTAGGGTTTTTCCTCTTTGCTTAAAGCTTGCTTTGTTTAACTCATTCATTGCCATGATTATTGATTTTGTCGATATGGGAACGTACGGGGAAATCTAGATCCGGGGAAATTCTCCTAATAGCATATTTTCTAGACATAGGAATATGAGGGTTGGTTGCCTTTAAGCTTCTGCACTTCAGAATTAATTACTAGGAATGCTAGGAATTGTATGAACTTGTAATTAAGGATAGGCCTTCTTGCAAGGTGATTTATAGAGTGGCATTAGCATTGATGAAAAGAATGATGAATTCCTAAAAGTATATGAGAGTGGATAAGATGAAATTGATAACCCCAACAACATACTCATCCATCTAATTCATTAAAGTGTTTGTATTCCTCTTGTCCATTGATCAAATTCATGCATACATGTTTAATTATTGTCTCTTGCATTTAAAACCTACAATCAATTGTTAACAAGTCTTAAATAATCAACAAATCATATAGCTAACTAGGCCGTGAGTCCTTTGGGAGAACGATACTTGGTCTTACCGAGTTTTATTACTTGATACGATTCGGTGACACTTGCCGATTTTTAAATGATGACAAATTTATGAACACCGAAAAACGGCGCCACAAACTTGTTTAACTGATTGATTGTAGGTTTAAATGCAAGAGACAATAATTAAATATGTATGCATGAATTTGATCAATGGAGAAAAACAGAATACAAACACTTTAAGGAATTAGATGGATGAGTATATTGTTGGGGTTATCAATTTCATCTTATCCACTCTCATATATTTTTAGGAATTCATCATTCTTTTCATCAATGCTGATGCCACTCTCTAAATCACCTTGCAAGAAGGCCTATCCTTAATTACGAGTTCATACAATTCCTAGCATTCCTAGTAATTAGTTCTAAAGTGCAGGAGCTTAAAGGCAACCAATATGCTATTGGGAGAAATTCCCCGGATCTAGATTTCCCCGTACGTTCTCGTATCGACAAAATCAATAATCATGACAATGAATGAGTTAAACAAAGCAAGCAATAAGCAAAGAGGAAAAACCCTAACTAAAGATGAAAGAAAGCATATATCTTAATATAAGACGTTAAAACACAAATTCCATATATGAGAGTTTCACAAGACTACATTGATTCCCCAACAACAATACAAGGTTTAGTTCACCATATTCATGGTGAAACTAGATGAACAATAATGAAGGAATGAAAGATAGAACCCTAGAAAGAGGAGGAGGTAGCCTGAGCATCCAAGATCTTCCTTCAAGGGGTGCAAAAGTGAGTGTTTGCTTCGTCTCAGCCAAAGATACAAACCCTAGGACGTCCTAAAGCTTATATAATATTCTAAAATTACAGAAAATTAGGCCCAAGCCCAAAATAATGCCGCTCAGCGGTAAGTGCGTGAGTTGTTTTCCTCCCCTCAGCGGGCTTTTTACCCCTCAACGGAGCCAACGTGGGTTTTTGAGTGCCGCTCAGCGGTAAACTGCCGCTCAGCGGTAATTATGGCTTCTCCTTTTGCACTTTTTGATGTCTTTTCTGATTCCATCTCTATCCTTCTTCACTTCTTTCACCAAATTCATCTTAAAACCTGCATAAAAACACTGAAATCAAGCATAAACCTGTCCAACTCTCTTATTTCTAAAAATATAACCAAAAGTATGATTTCAAGCTAGTTTCTAAGTGTTAAAGGTTGCTTTTAGTATCACTTTTAAGCATGAAAATAACAGTTTTTCAACTGTTATCACAACCCCAAACTTAGAACTTTCCTTGTCCTCAAGCAAACAAGATGTAACTCAATCTTCTACCAATCCTTATAATGGTTCACTCATTCAAAAATCTTCTTTTCAAGATAAGTAAAGACTTCAATCAAACTCATGACAAAGATTTCAGTCAAGACGTGCACATGCTTTGGTGTTCACAAAGTTACTTAACATCCAACAAATGCTATTTTTCATGAATGATCAATCAACTAAACATGGATGTTCATGTGCTCAATGAATATTTCCTCACTAGGTAAAGTGTTTCACTCAAACACAAGTGTATAAGAGGTAATCACTCATTCACTCTACTATCACAATGTCACATGAATTGTCTTTGCCTTTCATTTAACCACAATCAAATAAATTCACAAGCATGCATCATCACAAGGACTTTTTCAATGGCTTATAATGTGGCTGGGCTAAGAAGAAAATTGGTTTTTCTGGATCACAAAACCCTTGAGTTAAGAGAATCATATCAACACAATCATTCTTATTTATTCCCAACTTTCTTTTGCATTGAGCTTTGCTTTTTCTTTTCTTTTCTTTTCTTTCTCTTTTTCTTTTCACATTCTTATTTCTTAGCACTTAGCTCAATGCTTTCAATTTCCCTTTCTATTTTCCAACAACCCCAAACTTGAACATTTACCAATACCACAAAATATTTTCTACTTAACTCAAGGTAAAACTTTTCACAAGGGTTTTGAAATCATGTTCAAGGCTTTAAAGGTTCAAAGGATAGAACACAAAGTGTTCTCTTTTAGTGGTTAATCATGAAATTGGCTAATATAAGGGTTACCAACAAATGGCCTTGATCATATGATGCAAACAAGCAAGTAATTCAATCATAGAAAACCTGGGCAAAGTCATTCATGCTTCCAAAGTAATAGCATTCATTCAATAACAACTCTGGAGCTCAAAACCTCACACATAAGCTCATTCACATTTGACATAAACATCCTGCTTAATATCACAATCACAATCACAACATAATGCATTTGTTCACAAAGCTTGTGAATCACCTGTATGAGCATATAATGTACATCTCCACATCAATCAATATAAAAGCATCATCAAGCATTACTTTATCAAACAATCACAATCACAAGCAACCCATCATAACAGACAAAGTTTTCAATTGAGTACATCAAACCTTATTCTAAAAACATAAGTAAGTTCAGAACACAAAACCAAACAAAAGCATAAGTCCTGCTCTAGTTATGATAACATTCATCAGTAAATGCTACCTCAGCTCCTCATCAATCTGAGCTGTCATCTGTATCCTCCTCTTCTTCCTCATCTTCCGCATCCTCAAACGCATCATCATCATCAGCTTCGACATCATCTTCCTCTATCTCCATAGCTGAAGCTTCAGCTGCTTCAGATCTGCCTCCTTGTACCTGCTCTTCTGGCCAAGCTACCACATTATGAAACTCCTTCATAGTCCACCTGTGTGCTGGAGGTGTATCATACATTCCAACAATCATCTCTGCAGTAGCCACCTGCCCTCTGTGGATAGACTGTAACTGTGCACCTATAAGAGACATGTACATGTCCCTCATTTGAAAAGGTTCTGCTTCATGTGTTTCAGCAGATGCCCGACTCTATGCTTGCCCTCTTTCTCTGCGAGTACGGCGCGGTGGAACTGGTTGAGTTGCTTCCTCACCTCCACAATATTGTCTATAATAAGCCTCATCAATTGCTTTCCTTGGCCTTGCAAAGGGTGGAGCTGAAGTATCCACCCCAGCTATCTTGCAGAGGTGTGTGATTAAAGACGGATGTCCTAAGGGTGCTTTGTTATTTGTTGTGTTAGCGCATACCCTTATCTCATCAGCTATTACCTGTCCAATATTGACATTCAAGTTCCTGATTGCACAGTAAAGGAGGAGTGCCCGGCTAAGAGTAATGTCTGACACATGAGAACATGGTTGAATGTTGGCATGAGAAAAAGCCATCCAATACTTTGCAAGAGGAGTCAAATCAGTCCTCCTAATGTTCACTACAGAGCCAGTTGTATTCCTCTGAAAATGTCCTCCAGGTACACATAAAACTCTCTCCACATCATCAAAATCAGCGCCTTCTTCCATACAGAGAGCAAATTGGCACTGCTCACCAGCCCACACAGTATCCAAGAAGTTGTTGATGGAATCAGGATCATATCTAATAGCATGGCCTCTGACATAGCCAAGGTAATTCTCAGCTAGATAATCACCAATCTTTCTTGCATTAGTGACCACAGCTATATTGGCAGGTGTAGGGTATGTGGCTAGCTTCCCCCAATCATTCCCTAACAATTGCTCTCCAAATTGAGGAGCAAAGTTAGGTATCATTCCAACCTTTCTCTCCATCAATAGCCTCCTATCTTGGACCACCTTGAAATGCTTCTCATGTTTGCGAGATAGGAACCTACTAGAATGGGGTTGTTTTGGTTCCTTTTCTTTTCTTTTTGATGCCATGGTCTTTATTCTTTTGCCTGAAGAGGATGCCATTCCTACATCAAACACAAATACAAAACCACCAAAAATTGTTGTAATGCATTAGTAACACACAAACAACCCCATATTTTGAAGCTAAACCACTGCTGAGGGTCAAAAATCACCCCTCAGTGTCACCAGTGCAGCAATTCAACAAAAATCTAATGTCTGTCAGAGTGCTGCTCAGCGGCAATTTACCCCTGAGCGATGACTCTGCAGATTTTTGAAAACTTCGTTTTTAACCTGTCCTAACTCCACCCACATGCAATTTTCAGTTGTCCAGATCAAACTCATTCAGTTCAATCGGTTCAAACTTCAATTAAATCATCAAATCATGCATAGAAATCAAAACCCCTAAAGATTCATGCTTTAACAATCAAATTCACATTCAAGAACCCTAGAATGAGAAATGCTTGACTTACTTGGGTGGAGATGCTAGATGAACTGAGAATGCTTTCAAGCTATGATGCTCTCTCTTCCTACCCCAAACTTAGATGGAAAGCTAGTGATAAAATGAGTGAAAGAGAGATTTTCTCAAGAGGGATGAGGGAAAAGTTGTAGAGAACCTTTTGAAAAAGTATGTAGGAGTGTGTGTAGAGAAAAATCTGAAGAGATAAACTATGGCGCATCTTAAGGTATAAAAATACCCCAATGGGCTCGGGTTCCGCTTAGGGGCAACCTAAGCCCAATCTGCGACACTACCGCTCAGCGGCACTTTCAGGAAGTGCTCTTCTTCTTCCTAGCTTAACCTAGGTGCCTCCTACCCATGCCTCTCACTTACTCCGTGCAATAACATGTTCAGATTACTCATGCAAAATCCTATTATGCAACTACAGCAGAACAAACAAAAAAATATAATCAATCATCTTGGTTGCCTCCCAGGTAGCGCTTGTTTAACGTCACGAGCCTGACCCAAAATCCACCAACACCCATTAGTAGGTGCAAATCTTTCTTACCAACACCCATCAGTAGGTGTAACAAACCTAGTATCCTTCAGTAGATACTTAACCACCTAGCATCCATCAGTAGATGCTATACGTTGTAAAAAATTTATAACTAAAACAAAAATAACAAAAGTTCATAATTACATCACAGAACCAAAAAAAAAAGTTCTTAAATCACTAGGTTGCCTCCCAGCAAGCGCTCTTTTAATGTCATTAGCTTGACCCAGTAAAGTTTAAGCTCCATCTTCCATGTTGGTGTTCATCTTTTTATCATCACACCAACTCATCAACTGCTTCCGGTCCACCACTTTGACTCTTCTTGAATATGGAGATTTTATTTCTATCACTCCATTCTCTTTATAGTCTTTCACAACCCATAACTTGTTTTGAATCTTACATGTTTACCAAGTTTGGGTTGTGCTTGCATAAAGTTATCATGAATTGTCCTTCCTTTGCCATCTTTTTCTTCTTCCCTAACCTATGACAAGAAACAATTTTTACCTGTGAAGTCCGACTTTGCATCTTTAAAACTAGTCATGGTTACATCTTGACATGTAGCTTTATGACTAGTCTTTTCCTTTTGCACCTGCTGCTCTTCTTTGAAGACATCAATGATTACCCTTTCATCTTGGTCTTGAAACACTATCATTCCTTCATCTACATCAATGATGACCTTGGCGGTTTTCATAAACGGTCTTCCAAGAATCAAAGGAACCCTTTCATCCTCCATCTCCATCTCTACAAAGTCCACCAAGAATTGTAGTTTGCCTACACAAACCATAACATCTTCCACTACACCATAAGGCTTCTTTGAAGATCCATCCACTATTAGCAAATTCATCTCTATTGGCTTGACTTCAAGATCCCCAATTCGCTTAAGTATAGATAAAGGCATCAAATTGACACTTGACCCTAAATCAAGTAGGGCTTTCCTTATCTTTTCCTTCCCTATGACGCAAGGAATGGTAAAACTTCCTGGATCGTTTAATTTTGGAGGAAGTGAGCTCTTCTTAACAGCTTTGCATTCATTAATCTCCTCATCTATATATCTTTTTCTTTTGGAGATCTGATTAATATGATTTACCTAAGCTGAAAATTGTTGCCATGCTTCATTCACAAGTAGATCAACATCCATTTGATTGAAGATATCTTTACAATGCCCATATGGTCTCTCTTTCTCTATTCTCTCTTTTCTTCTTCCTCTTTTCTCTCATCCTCTACTTTTCTCTCTTCTTTTGTCTCTACTCTCTTCTTTTTCTTCTTTTTGCTCTAACTCAACTCTTTCAAGATTCACACTTAATAAAACTTTACACTCTTCCTTAGGGTTAACCTCAGTATTAACCCCAAAATTCTTATCAGGCATATATTCCAACTTCTTAGCTATTTGGCCGACTTGCATCTTCAAGTTTCTAATGGCTGCATTAGTGCTCTTGTGGTTGGAAATAGTTACCTGCATAAATTGTTGAAGAGTTTCTTCCAACTTTGTTGATCTTTCATTAAGTGTAGAAACTTGTTGCCATAATGATGGTTGCTGCTGTGGCCTATTGAATTGCCCTGATTGCCCAACTTGTCCAGTTTGTCCTTGACCTTGACCCATGCTTAGGTGAGGTTTCCACCATTGGTTGTAATTACCTTGGCGATATGAAAATTGATTGGCCATGAAATTTACATCTTCCAAAGCCTCCACTGGAAAAGCGCATTGACCATTAATATGGTCACCACCACATAATTCACACATTTGTTGAACCTGTGCAACTCCCTTTAGCTCCTTTGGCAATTGTGCAAGTGTCTGTTTTAAATTCTCCAACTGTTGAGTTATGATTTTATTCTGAGCGAGCAAGGCATCACTAGATTGCAATTGTAGAACCCTTTATGTTGAATTGGAGTTCCTCTTTCACTGTGCAACTGATTGTCATTAGTAGCCATATTTTCTATCAACTCGGTTGCTTCCTCTAGAGTCTTCCATTTAATATTACCTTTAGCTGAGGCATCTAACATCAACTTGGTTTGTGAACCAAGACCTCCATGGAAAAGTAGAACTACTGCTGCTTCATCAAAGCCATCCGTGGGAGTCTTTCTCAACAAACTTTTATACCGATCCCATGCTTGACCTAATGTCTCCTCCATGCCTTATTTTAAAGAAGATATCTTTTGCTTCTCTTTGTTGACTTTAGATTGTGGGAAGTAATTGTTTAAAAATTTGCAACCATAGCTTTCCACTCAGTGAAACTATCCTCTGGAAAAGAGTTCAACCATTGCTTAGCATTGCGTCCCAATGAGAAAGGAAACAAACTAAGCTTGATTGCTTCATCCGGCACCCCATTAATCCTCATAGTGTTGCAAATTTCAATGAAAGCGGTGAGATGTTCATATGGACTTTCATGTGATATCCCATTAAATTGGTTGCTCTTAACCAACTGTATCAACGTCGATTTCACCTCCATGTTTGCAACATTGACCCTCGACCTTCCTATACTGTTAGAGTGTTGAGGGCCAACCACAGTGGTGTAATCTGCAAGAGTGCGTCTACTTTTATTTTCCTCTGCCATATTTTCAGTGTTTTGGTTATACATTTGTGGTGAAGGTTGTAAGAGTGTTTCTGGAGGAGTGAATAGTTCTCTAGATGTACAAATTCTTCTCCTCCGTTTACTCTTGTCCAAGCCTTCAAGAAGAGGTTCTGAATTTTTCTTGCTTCTTGTCCGAATTGCTTCCTGCATACACAAGAAGACAAGTTCCAAGAAAAAATTGTTAGCACAAAGAGATAGAGAAGATAAATAAAAAGAAAGAAGATAGAAAGATAAAATAAATAAAATTAGAAATAAAAAAAGATAAAAAGAAAAACAAAAAGATAAACTTAAAGATACAAAAATAAAAAGATAAATAAAAAATATAAAAATATACAAATCAAGTCAAAGTTAATAAAAAATCACACAAATAGACTAGTTAAACCACAAGTCCCCGACCACGGTGCCAAAAACTTATTAAACCCTCGACAAGTGTAACCGAATCGTATCAAGTAATAAAACTGGTAAGACCAAGTATCGTTCTCCCAAAGGACTCACGGCCTAGACAGTTATGTGATTTATTGATTATCTAAGACTTGTAAATTTTAAATGCAAAATACTGAAAAGTAAATATGAATGCATGTATTGATCAATGGGTAAGAAGAAACAGAACACGTGCTTTGAAATATATGAATGAATATGTTGTTGGGGTTTATCAATTTCATCCTATCCACTCTCATGTAATCAAGAATTCATCTTTCTTTATTAATTGTTAATGTCACTTTCTTAATTACCTTAAACCCGATCTCTCGGTGAAGAAAGCCTAATCATAATCATTAGTTTACAATGTCTTGTCTCCCTAGCAATTACTCATGCATTACTGATAACAGTTGAAAAACTGTTATTTTCATGCTTAAAATTGATACTAAAAGCAACCTTTAACACTTAGAAACTAGCTTGAAATCATGCTTTTAGGTATATTTTTAGAAATAAGAGAACTGGACAAGTTTATGCTTGATTTCAGTGTTTTATGCAGGTTTTAAGGTGAATTTGGTGAAAGAAGTGAAGAAGGATAGAGATGGAATCAGAAAAGACATAAAAAAGTGCAAAAGGAAAAGCCGTAATTATCGCTCAGCGGCAGTTTACCGCTGAGCGGCGCTTAGAAACCCGCGCTGGCTCCGCTGAGGGGTGAAAAGGCCGCTGAGGGGAGGAAAACAACTCACGCACTTACCGCTGAGCAGTAGTTTACCGCTGAGCGGCACTATTTTGGGCTTGGGCCTAATTTTGTGTAATTTTAGAATAGTATATAAGCTTTAGGACGTCCTAGGGTTTGTATATTTGGTTGAGACGAAGCCAAAACTCACTTTTCCACCCCTTGAAGGAAGATCTTGGATGCTCAGGCTACCTCCTCATCTTTCTAGGGTTCTATCTTTCATTCTTTCATTATTGTTCATCTAGTTTCACCATGAATATGGTGAACTAAACCTTGTATTGTTGTTGGGGAATGAATGTAGTCTTGTGAAACTCTCATATATGGAATTTGTTTTAACATCTTATATTAAGATACATGCTTTCTTTCATCTTTAGTTAGGGATTTTCCTCTTTGCTTAATGCTTGCTTTATTTAACTCATTCATTACCATGATTATTGATTTTGTCGATATAGAAACGTACGGGGAAATCTAGATCCGGGGAATTTCTCCCAATAGCATATTGGTTGCCTTTAAGCTCCTGCACTTCAGAACTAATTACTAGGAATGTTAGGAATTGTATGAACTCGTAATTAAGGATATGCCTTCTTGCAAGGTGATTTAGAGAGTGGCATTAGCAATTGATGAAAAGAATGATGAATTCCTAAAAGTATATGAGAGTGGATAAGATGAAATTGATAACCCCAACAACATACTCATCCATCTAATTCATTAAAGTGTTTGTTTTCCTCTTTTCCATTGATCAAATTCATGCATACAAGTTTAATTACTGTCTTTTGCATTTAAACCCTACAATCAATTGTTAACAAGTCTTAAATAATCAACAAATCATATAGCTAACTAGGCCGTGAGTCCTTTGGGAAAACGATACTTGGTCTTACCTAGTTTTCTTACTTGATACGATTCGGTCAATTACACAACACAGAAGCTTAAAGGCAACCAACCATCATACTTGTATGTCTAGGTGTATACTACTATTGGGAGAGATTCCCCAGATCTAGATTTCCCCGTATTTGTCCATATCGACAAAATCAATAATCATGACATCGAATGAGTTAAACAATGCATGCTTTGAGGAAAGAGGAAAACCCTAACAATTAATAAAAGAAAGCATGTATCTTAAAAAAGATCTTGAAGAACAAATTCAATACATAAGAGCTTCAAAGGATTACATTGATTCCCCCCAACAACAATAAAGGTTTAGTTCACCATATTCATGGTGAAACTAGATGAAATACAATGAAAGAGTGAAAGATAAAACCCTAGAAGGTGAAAAAGGAGCTGTAGCATCCAAAATCCTCCTCCTAGGGGTGAAAGAGTGTTTTTCTACTTCGATCCAGCTAAAGATGATTGACCTAGGTTAACTAAAACCTTATATAGTATTCTAAAAATTACATAAAAGTGAGACCAAGCCCATAAGAATGCTGCTCAGCGGTAAATACCGCTCAACGGTAAGTGTGTGACTGCTATTCTGCCCCTCAGTTGCAGTTTTGCCCCTCAACGGTGACTACGGGTCTTCAAAGTGCCGCTCAGCGGTAAATGGCGCTGAGCGGTACTTGCAACTTCTTCCTTTTATGCAATTTTTCTTCCTTTTATGAATCCAACTCTCCTTTACTTCTTTCACTCAATTCATCTTAAAAACCTACAAAAACAAGGAAATCAAGCGTAAAACCTGTCCAACTCTCTTATTTCCAAAACTTCAACAAAAACATGATTTCAAGCTAGTTTCTAAATCATAAAGGTTGTCTTTAAGGTCAAATTTAAGTATAAAAATAATAGTTTTCCAATTGTTATCACTACCCCATAAGGATATTTAAGAGACCTATCCGCCAATTGGAGTACCATTCGCGTGGGTTTGAGTTCCAACCCCTCAATTCTTTTGAACATAGAAAGCAACATCAAATTAATGCTAGCTCCTAAATTAATCAATGCCCTTCCAACTTCCAATCTCCTATGGTGTAGGGAATAGTGAAGCTCCCTAAATCTTTAAACTTAGGAGGTAATTGTTGTATGATTACACTGCAGTTACCTTGCACTTCAATGGTCTCCTTTTCAATGTTATCTCGTTTCTTTGTAAGGAGTTCCTTCAAAATTTTTGCATAGGATGTCATCTGTTGCAATGCTTCAGAAAAAGGAATGGTAATCTCCAGTGTTTTAAACATCTCCATGAACCTCTACAACTGTTTTTCCTTCTCCTTCCTTGAATAAGTCTTTGGATAAGGAAGGGGTTGTTCAACTATTTTTTCTTTTTCTCTCTCTCCTCTCTCCCTTTCTTTTTCTTTTTTCTTTCATCTTCCCCTTCTCTCTTTTTGTCTCTCTCAATCTTATCTTTCCACTCAAGTATTTCTTTCCCACTCTCATTTCTCTCTTTTTTCTCTCGTTTTTCTTTCCTCTAACACTTTACCACTTCTAGTAACAATGGTTTTACACTCTTCACTCAAATTACTCTTTGCATCCTTCTCACAACCTTCCATCTTGTTGAACATTTGCCCAATGTGCATCTTCATACTGTTAAATGAAGCCTCTACATTCTTACAATAAGAGACACTCATTTTCATGAATTATTGGAAAGTATCTTCCAATTTTTTGGTTTTCTCATATGGAGTAATTTGTGTCTTCCACTGTTTCTGCTGCCTTTGAAGCATTGAAATATCATATATCTCTTGAGGTAATAAAGATAGCTTCTTTGTCACTTCTTCCAATAGCTGAGAGATGATCTTATTTTGTGCAAGCAAGGCTTCTTGAGATTGCAATTGTAGAACTCCCATATGTTGAATTGAAGCCCCTATCTCACAGTGCAACTCGTTATCATTAGTAGCCATATTCTCTATCAACTCAGTTGCTTCCTCTAGAGTCTTCCATTTAATATTTGCTCTAGCTGAGGCATGTAACATCAACTTGGTTTGTGAACCAACACCTCCAAGGAAAAGAATGACTACTATTGCTTCGTCAAAGCCATGAGAGGGCGTCTTTCTCAACAAGCTCTTGTATCTATCCTATGCTTGACCTAGTGTGTCCTCCATGCCTTGTCTAAAAGAAGAGATCTCTTGCTTCCCTTTGTTGATTTTAGATTGTGGGAAGTACTTGTTTAAGAACTTTGAAACCACGACTTCCCATTCAGTAAAGCTTTCCTTTGGAAAAGAATTCAACCATAACTTAGCATTGCCTCCCAATGAGAAAGGAAACAAACTAAGCTTGATTGCTTCATCCGACACTCCATTGATCTTTACAGTGCGACAAATCTCATTGAATGTGGTGAGATGTTCATATGGACTTTCATGTGATAGCCCATTTAATTGGTTGCACTTGACTAATTGTATCAATGTCGGTTTCACCTCCATGTTTGCAGCATTAACCCTCGGCCTAGCAATGCTATTAAAGTGATGAGGGCCAATAACATTGGTGTAATCCGCCAGAGTACGTCTACCATTGTTCTCTCCGGCCATATCTTCAATGCCTTGGTTCGACCTTTGTGGTGAGGGTTGTAGAAGTGTTTCCGGAGAAGGAAATAGTTCTCTAGAAGTTCCAATCCTCCTTCTCCTTTTACTTTCGTCCAATCCTTCAAGAAGAGGTTTCGAAGTTTTCTTGCTTCTAGTCCGAATTGTACCCTGCGTACACAAGGAAACAAGTCCCTAGAAAAAATTGTTAGCACAAAAAGAGAGAAAAGATAAATTAAAAAGATAGAAAGATAAAGATTAAGAACAAAAGATCAGAAGATAAAAAATAAAAACTAAAAGATCAAAAGATAAACTAAAAAGATAAAAAGATAAAGATAAAAACAAAAAGATAGAAAGATAAAAATTAAAAAAAAAATCAAGTCAAAGTTAATCAATAATCACACAAATAGAATAGTTAAACCACGAGTCCCCAACAACGGCGCCAAAAACTTGTTAACCCTCGACAAGTGTAACTAAATCATATCAAGTAATAATAAATGGTAAGACAAATTCCCAAAGGACTCACGGCCTAAACAGTTATGGACTCACGACCTAAATAGTTATTTGATTTGTTGATTAATTAAGACTTGTAAGAACAAATTCTTGTAGTTTGAATGCAAATGCTGAAAAGTAAATATGAATGCATGTATTGATCAATTGGATCAAATGAAGCAAAGTGTGATTGAAATATATGATGATGATGTTGTTGGGGGTTTTCAATTCATCCTATGCACTCTCATGTATTCAAGAATTCAACTTCTTCATTAATGTTAATGCCACTTTCTAATTTACCTTAAACCCAATGTCTTGGTGAAGAAAGCCTACACCTAATCACTAGTTTACAATGTCTTGTTTTCTTAGGAATTATTCATGATGGAATCCTACTTGGCTTAGTCTTCCTTTTGTAATTTTACTTTTTATAGTTTAGCTCTTAAGGAGCATGGGTTACTATAAATACCCAGCTCCTCTATTGTATTGGGACTTTTGAGAATAATGAGAATTGAATTTTCTGAATCAGAAACTATTCTCTCTTGAAAGTCATAGGCTAGAGAGTCAAAGACTTCCTCTAGCCACCTTCCAAGCACCCTTTCTATCTTTCATTTTCCATTTTCACGGTGCTTCTCATCCTTCACGCTTCCTCTCCTCCACTGCCACATCTGGCACGCGTCAGCTGCCAATACGTCTCCAATCCGACGCGTCAGCCACGTTCAGACCGCGCCTCTCACTTCTTTCTTCACGCACATCAGACACGCACATTCCATATTCTCTTACTTCTTCGCGTCTCACTCTCGCTCTCGAGAGTCCATTGTCTCCAACCTCAGATCTGCCGTTTTCCCCATTTTAACCGATTGTAAGCCACATTCTACCTCGTCTGCATCTTTTTCGGCCATAGAACTTCATCTTCACCGAACAGTTCTTCGATCTATGGCCTTCGTTAGGGTTTCCTCGACCTTATCTATTTTCCTTCATCTCCACCGTTTGAACCTTAGATCTTAGGGTTTTCTTGATTCTCTTCATAGTTTAGTAGTTCTCCTGAGAGTCATTCTTCGATTTCGAGTTCCTCAACATTCCGCTGCGTCTTCACTCGTCGGAGAGAGCTTCGAGGAGGTCCGGTTCGTGTTCGTGCATCTTCAATCGATCTCTCCTCGACGTTCGTCCATCAAGTGGTATTCAGAGCAAGGTCGAACACGCTTCGAAGATAAGTACCGATTTCCTTGTGTCTTTTCGCTTTGTTTTGATTCTGAGTTGTTCGGTTTAATTCTGAGTTAAGTGTTTCGCGTCTCTGTTTCGAGTTTTCTGTTGTTCTTTGCGTTTTGTTTCGATTCGGTCTTGTTTGATTCATATTTTTGTTCATTTTGATTATGATTCGCGTTTCTGTTTTATGTCATCCTCTGTTCGTTTTGTCTCGGTTTGATTTTGATTCTTTGCGTTTTGTTCCGTCAATTTCTGAGTTGTTCATCATTTTCCTGTACTGTCTTGTGTTTAACTTTTGTGTCTTCATTGAATCAATTCCATATGTTTGTTCTGGTTTGAAGTTGAACTATTGTGCATCTTATTCAGTGATATGTGTTTTCATGTGTTTAGGTTTCCAATTTCTGATTCTGTGCTTAAATTTGTGCTTTGAGTCTTATATCATTTTATTCGGTGAATCCAATTTGTTTGAGTCTTTTAATTTCTAAATCGAATTCTGTTTTGTCATAGTCATGTTAGTTGGTTTTTCTTGTTCATAACTTCAAGTTGTATTTCTTATTTGAGTTGTGTTTGTGGTGATCTGATTATATGTTCAATGTGCATACCGTATGAGCTATGACATTCAATACTGAGAGCTCGGATGCATGAAATGAGCAGCAGATCTGATTTGAATTTGCTGTTGTGAACTTCTTGTTTTAATAAGCTGTTGAATCTGAATATTGAAGCTATTCTGCACTTTTAAAATTGAATTGGAATGCTGAGATGACTAGTAACAAAGTGCCAACCAGAAAAGCCGTGATATGCTCAGCATTAGCTTGGTTGTTAGTGTGAAAGTCACAGCAGAAATTACTTGCAAGCAGTAGGCCGAACTGCATATTTCATTGCTTGAGTCTTTTGCTTTGTTTTTGTTCATTTCAGTAGTAGATCATTGCTGGAATTCTGTATATTTAATCCTAGAGTCTTTGCAAACCGTTTTTAAACTTTCTAAACTGCAGAACTAAGTTGTTTCAATGCTTGTTAATCACTGTTTTGTTCCAAAATGAAATAAAGGCATGAGTTGAATAAATCAGTTCAAAAGAGGCAAATTCTGAAAAGAAAAACAAGGAACTGAACATGTGAATTTGAGTAAAAGCCTATGAAATTGTGTAAACTGGCCTTGAATGATCAAAACAAGCATCATTAAACTTGTTCGAATGGATTTCAGTGTGCAATTGTGTCCAGAATTGAAATTGCTAAAAATAGATATGGGACAAGTTCAATTTTGCATCTGAAACCTGTGTTCACCAACAAGTTCTGCAATTCATTACTGCATTTTTTTTTATTTGCTTTCTTAATCTGTTCTAGATCCCTTGTTAGGTTCTGTTTGTGTGCTCACCTTATTCATTACTTTGTTTCTTGCTTGTCATTGTTGAATGTTCTGGTTTTGTCTCAGTGCACGTGTGAATTCTGATCTGCTGTTCCTAATTGAAGTTTTTTGTTTGCTTTTGTAATCTGGTCTAGAGTTGATCTTGAGTCAGTTTCTCTGTTGTGCTGTCAATTCCTTTGCTTTAGTGGCTGTCCTGTTCTGTTTTACCTGTCTGTCCATTACTTTGATCTTAGCCTAGCCTTTTCTGAAATAAGAAGCTTTTATACTTTGGTTTCTGGAATTTGAAAGAGGGTTTGTGTGCTTGGTAGCATCTTAGGTGGTGGTGGTCTAAAAGACTCTCAAGCCTTGAACTGCCAAGGGAGAATCTCCCTTCCAAACCTTTTCATTTATGTGCTTTAAATTTCAAAAGAGAAGCCTTGAGTGTTGTGAGTTTTGTGAGGCTGACTTGGCCTAATTCCTTGGCACTTTGAAATAGAGAATTCATTGTTAATCTAACTGTTTTGTGATTGTTCATTGTGCAGGAAAAGAAATTGGATCAAGTAGATTGGAGCAGTTGTGATTTGCTTAAACTGACATTGCATTCATTTTGGCTTATAAACTGTTTGCTGAAATCATTGAGATATTGTATGTCTGAATGTGATTACTGATTTCATGGTTTGCTTACAATTGTTGAAATCTGTTGAGTTCTTATTAGCACCATCATTCTTTCTTTGTTGAGATCATTTTTCCAAATGCATATAGAAAATATTTTTCTGGTATTAATCACATGCAGATTTCAGTTTTGTTCAGATTGATTGAATTACATCCATTGCATCTGGTTAATGTCCATTCCTATTTGTATTTGCTGGATTGGGGTTTGATTTTGTATGCAGAAATGAACCAGTGCAGGGTGTCCAATAGGAGTTGATATTAGTTTAGAATGAGCAACCAGAAGCAGAAGCAATTCACGTGGGAGTGTTGAACTGAAGGGAGTTTCTTTCACCTTAAATTGCTTTTGTTTTGGTTGAAATATTCTTGCTATAATGTTGAATCTGGTATGACAGTTTTTGTACACTAGGATTAGCCCATCTGAATTCTGAATTGGAATTGTTCTGCATTGCATTGGATTAATCTGATTTTGATTAGACTGGAACTGATTTGTTGGTAGTTTAGTTTGAGCAGGAAATTACTGAGAAAACAGCAACCTAAGCACTTCATGTGAAAGCTATCTGAACTAAAGGGAGTTATCTAGTTTAATTGCTTCTGAATGTTTAAACTGTTTTGGATTTAAATTGCTCATTGTGAATTACATCATCTTGCTGAATTGGGTGTGATTTTCTTGCAGTTTATTCCTAGAGAGCAAAAGACAATTTCTTTGTAACTGCATCAAGGGCACAAGACCGAGAAAAGGGAAGTGCTTACTGCCATACACATTACCTTGTGTAATCTGTTTTGGATAAGAAAATTTTGATTGCAGCTCTGTGCATTTACTTTGTAGGAAACTGATCAGGAAAGACCAAGAGAATTGATAGCCGAAGCACAAAGTGGAACAACAAAGTTGAGCATGAAGTGGACCAGTACCAAGACCGTAGCAGCCTAGCATAGTTATTTTCTTTTGTAATTGTTTTCCTTTAATTTGTTTGTAATAGGCTTGTGTTAGCCTACTGTTAGTTTCTTTTTTGTTGTGTAAAAGGGCCTTTTATAAAGTCCAAGTTCTTTGGAAGAGTCTTTGGTGCTCTTTCAAACTCTTGGCAACTTTATTTGCTTTTATTTTTAGCATAGCTAGACAGGTGAATGTGTCTTGTTAGCCAAAGCTAACAAGCTTCACCATAGGAGTATATATTGATTTGATTTGTGTATCTCGTAGGGTAATTAGAGTCCGCTGGTTCCTTAGTGTTTTGTTTCTTTGATTTTGTGTTCTACGTTTAGGGGTGATTTAGGCTAAAAGGGATTAAACTCTAAGCCTTTTCACATTAGAGTCCGAGAGTCTAGTCTTTTATTTGTGCTTAATTGTTTGAGTTGTGTACTTTGTTTCTAAAGGTGATTTTAGTTTAAGGGGTAATTAGTTAGTAGCCTAAGACATTTCTGGCAAGGCAAGACTTGGTACTTAAGCAGCTCTTTAGCTCACCTCTCTTACCTGGGACTTGTCTAAGTGAAAGTTTTGAACCCTTTAGATTAAGAAAACTTTTAAAAACAAAGATGTCTTCTTATGGTTCATATAGGTCTTCTAGGTTAGATAAAATTGATGAAATGTTTAAACAAGCTAGGAATCTTCCATCATTTGGTAAAGACATAGGAGCATTAACATACCTAGCTTGGGAGAAAGAAATTGATAAAATAAATCCTTGGTTTTATGAAGAGAGTGAATATTATGTCCTTAGCATATATCTCTCTAAGTTAGAAGAAAATGCATGTGAGTGGTGGGATGAAAGACAATATCATGTTAGGAAAGGTAGGAAGTCTTCCATACGTGATTGGCATGATTTAAAAGCTTGCATGAGAAGAAAGTTTGTGCCTTCAAGCATTAAAAGAAACCTAGAATTAATTAGGGGTTGCATTGAAGATGGAAAATCATTTCTTGAGAGTTTAAAGGATCATGGGTTTCTTCGTAGAGAATTAGAATTTGGGGCAAGACTTAAAGAGATCAAGGATAAGAAAAGAGAAAGAGAGATTGAGAGAAAAGAAAAGGAAGAAAGGAAAGAAGAAGAGAAGAGAGAGAGAGAAGAAATAGAGAAAAGAGAAGAGAGAAGTAGAGAGGAATTAAGAAGAGAAGAGAGAAAAGAAGAAGAAAAGAAAGAAAGGCAAGAAAAAGAGAAGAAAGAAAAGGAGAAATTGTTACTGATGACAAATCCTATTCTTTCAAAGACTGTGGAACCTAAAAGGGAAGGTTTCCAAATCTTTACTTCTTTTCCAATAATTGATTACTTTTCAATTTTTGACTTCTCTTTCAAACCAATTGTCATAAAAACATTTTCAAAATATGAAAATTCAAATCTTGAGTTATTCTTAAGAAAACAATTAACTCAAGATAAAATTGAATTTGGACTTCTAAAATTTTCAAAGATTACTAATCAAAGTATTAGAAGTTCTTATTCTCTTGTTTTTAAAGAAAAATTCTTTCTTGGATTGATATTAACCGAAGATATATTTGATGTGTATTGCAGATTCGTGTTTGATCCAGGAGGAAGAAAACTAGATCTAAAAGAATAAGGCCACTCCAAGATGGCCATGCTCCCAAAGATTGTGTGGAGCTTATTCATAAGGCGATTGTAAGATTTGAGGACAAATCTTTTCTTAAGAGGGAGGGCATGATGGAATCCTACTTGGCTTAGTCTTCCTTTTGTAATTTTACTTTTTATAGTTTAGCTCTTAAGGAGCATGGGTTACTATAAATACCCAGCTCCTCTATTGTATTGGGACTTTTGAGAATAATGAGAATTGAATTTTCTGAATCAGAAACTATTCTCTCTTGAAAGTCATAGGCTAGAGAGTCCAAAGACTTCCTCTAGCCACCTTCCAAGCACCCTTTCTATCTTTCATTTTCCATTTTCACGGTGCTTCTCATCCTTCACGCTTCCTCTCCTCCACTGCCACATCTGGCACGCGTCAGCTGCCAATACGTCTCCAATCTGACGCGTCAGCCACGTTCAGACCGCGCCTCTCACTTCTTTCTTCACGCACATCAGACACGCACATTCCATATTCTCTTACTTCTTCGCGTCTCACTCTCGCTCTCGAGAGTCCATTGTCTCCAACCTCAGATCTGCCGTTTTCCCCATTTTAACCGATTGTAAGCCACATTCTACCTCGTCTGCATCTTTTTCGGCCATAGAACTTCATCTTCACCGAACAGTTCTTCGATCTATGTTCGGTGAAGATGAAGTTCTATGGCCGAAAAAGATGCAGACGAGGTAGAATGTGGCTTACAATCGGTTAAAATGGGGAAAACGGCAGATCTGAGGTTGGAGACAATGGACTCTCGAGAGCGAGAGTGAGACGCGAAGAAGTAAGAGAATATGGAATGTGCGTGTCTGATGTGCGTGAAGAAAGAAGTGAGAGGCGCGGTCTGAACGTGGCTGACGCGTCGGATTGGAGACGTATTGGCAGCTGACGCGTGCCAGATGTGGCAGTGGAGGAGAGGAAGCGTGAAGGATGAGAAGCACCGTGAAAATGGAAAATGAAAGATAGAAAGGGTGCTTGGAAGGTGGCTAGAGGAAGTCTTTGGACTCTCTAGCCTATGACTTTCAAGAGAGAATAGTTTCTGATTCAGAAAATTCAATTCTCATTATTCTCAAAAGTCCCAATACAATAGAGGAGCTGGGTATTTATAGTAACCCATGCTCCTTAAGAGCTAAACTATAAAAAGTAAAATTACAAAAGGAAGACTAAGCCAAGTAGGATTCCATCAATTCATGCATTACATTCGCACAAAAGCTTAAAGGTAACCAATCCTCCTATTCCTATGTCTAGGTAATATTACTATTGGGAGAATTTCTTCATGTCTAGATTTACCTATATGTGTCCATATAAATAAAATCAATGATCATGCAATTGAATGAGTTAAACAAAGCATGCATAGAGTATAGAAGAAAAACCCTAACAATTAATGAAAGAAAGCATATGAATTAAAGAACCAATTCAATACATGAGAGTTTCAAAGGATTACATTGATTCCCCAACAACAATGAAGGTTTAGTTCACCATAATCATGGTGAAACTAGATGAAAAATAATGAACGAATGAAAGATAGAACCCTAGAATTTGAAGAGTGGATTTAGAGCATCCAAAATCCTCCTCCAAGGAGTGAAGAAAGTGTGATTTTGCTTCGTTCTGCCAAAAGATACTAACCCTAGGTCAACTAAAACCTTATATAGACTCTTAAAGATTACAAAAAAGTGGCCCAAGGCCCTTTAAAATGCCGCTCAGTGGTAAGCGCGATTCTTTAGTTTGACGCTTAGCTGCAGTTTTGCCCCTCAACTATGACTGCGGGTCTTTAGAGTGTCGTTCACCAGGAATTTCCGCTAAGCGGTACTTGTCGCTCTTCTTTTATGCACTTTTTCTTCCTTTTCTGAATCCAAGTTATGGCTACTTCACTTCTTCCATTCAATTCATCTTAAAACGTGCAAAAACAAGGGAAACCAAGCACAAAACCCATCCAACTCTCTTCTTTCTAAAACATAAACAAAAGCATGATTCAAGCTAGTTTCTAAGTCATAAAGGTTGTTTTTGATGTCAAATTTAAGTATAAAAATAACGGTTTTTCAACAGTTATCAATAGGTCAAACGTCTATATGGAGTGGCGGGATCAGACGTTAAATGGAGTCAAAAAGTGACTTTTTAAATTCTTGGGTTGCGCATTTAGACGTCGGTTAC
This sequence comes from Vigna umbellata, assembly GCF_029865625.1. NCBI lineage: Eukaryota > Viridiplantae > Streptophyta > Magnoliopsida > Fabales > Fabaceae > Vigna > Vigna umbellata. The sequence goes on from NC_142174.1 coordinate 22,588,056, forward strand.
CCCAATAACAGACGTCTAAAGTTCTTTAGAAGTCGGAGTGGCGGGATTTGACATCTAATTAGAGTCAAAAAGTGACGTTTTAAATTTCTGGGTTGTGTATTTAGACGTCGGTTGTCCCAATAACACACGTCTAAAGTTCTTTAGAAGTCGGAGTGGCAGGATCAGACGTCTAAACGGAGTCACAAAGTGAATTTTTAAATTTCTGGGTTGTGCATTTAGACGTCGGTTTCCCCAATAATAGACGTCTAAAGTGCTTTAGAAGTCGGTTCCGCCCATAACAGACGTCTAAATAGAATAAAAAATTACTTTTTCTTAACTTTTTCGTTTAGTTTTGGCGTCTATTCGGGGGAGCCGACATATTTGAGTATTTAGACGTCGGGCCCCTCCATAGCCAACATGTAAATAGTTGTTTTATTTACGAAAAATGCCACCGGTCATTTTTTACGTTGGATGTTCGAGGGTCAGACGTCTAAAGGGTGACGTTAAAGGTCTTTTTTGCACTAGTGACTCTTTTACAGCCTTCACCTCAAAGATCTGACCAGGAAACAAAAAATATGACTGAAGAGCAGAATAGTAGACATACCCTGGCAGATTATATAACAGTCATTGACTCTCATAATTTTAATAGCATTTCAAGGTCGAGGGTTAATGCTGCAAATATGGAGATAAAACCTGTTTTGATTCAATTGGAGAAGAGCAACCAATTTAACGGATTATCACATGAAAATCCATATGAGCATCTGACCACAATCAATGAGATATGCAATACTATGTGTCAATACCGAATTTCGTCTGGATTGATTTTTGGCTTTACTGTCTCCTATGTTTTATTATTTATTTATTTTTTATTTTTTATTTTTTATTTTATTTTTATTTTAATTTTCGTTTTTTATCTTTTATTTATTTATTTATTTTTTGTTATCTATTATTATTTTGTTTTTATTCTATCTTTATTTATATAAATTATCTTATTTTATTTTATTCACCCCTTTATTTATTATTTCCTTTTTATTTTTGTTTTGTTTTACCTCTTTATATTTTACTTTATTTTAATATAATTAATATAACTAAAAAAAAAGAAAAAAAATGTGTGCGGAGCGAGACGGGACAAAAACGATTTTCTGCAGAGACCGAAAGTGGTGGCAGAAGCGGTTTTGACATACGGATTGGCAGAGGCGATTTGGGCATATGGATTGGTAGAGACGATTTGGATATACGGATTTGGTCAGTGCATCAACACAAAAAGCAGAGAAGAAGGAGGAGGAGAGGGGAGAGTAAAAGGAGGATTTGACACCGCTTCTCGGACCTTCATCTTGGATCATCATCCAGTCTCTGTGAGAGCTTCCACTTCACGAAGAGAAAAAGACGCCAACCAAGAGGGGAGAGATCACCTGAGACGAAGCGGACAAAGGCAAGCAGAGCTCCAAGAGGTAAGCACACCTTGTTCGTGTAGACATAGTCATGTAAGCTTGCTGCATTATATTTCATTTTATGCATGAAGTCGCTTTGCTTTAGTATGTATTGTGGTAGGAGTCTTCCCCTTTCTCCATTCTACATTCTTACCGAAAACCTTCATCACCTTTTCCTAAGCACCCCTGGACATTGGAGCTCTGAAAATCCCTTTGGTGTCAATCCGTTTCATAACCATCGAGCATCACGAGCTCTCCCATTTTCCATAGCCTTCAGCACTTCTGTTCACTCCAATCAACAATAAAATTGAATCATTAAGCGGGAAACTCACAGAGAGCACCGCAAAATGAAACCAACAAATACCCGTGCTCTATTCAACCTTCACTTGCTTCAAATGAAACTAACAACCAAAACCAGATTCAATACCTTAGTGTTTCTTTAAATTTCTTGAGTCTTGAAAGAATGCCATCTAGGGCACCACTACACCAAATTCCCAAACACACCATGGTGTTCCTAGCTCTCAGTGCGCGGTAGAGAATGCAATAAGGAGTGGGGTTGGGCCAAATCCCCCTCTATTGTACAATTTCGCTTCGGCGGGGGATGAAGCCATTTGAAGCAGAGTTGTTGCCAAAGCCTTCACAGACGATGGAAGCTTTTTTTTGCTATAAAGGAGGTGTCCTTGTTGGGTCATAGAGGCGAGAGCGAACAAAGTATTTTCCAGCTTCGGGAGGAAATGTCTAGGCACAAACAAGGATAATGTTAAGCTGTATATCTTCCTCGAGATTGTAGCAGGACAACCCATTGTAGAGCAAGTCGAAGACGAGAAGAGAGAGAGAGGACAATGACTCTGCGGCCAGCGGTAGCTCTGGTGGAGTGTGGTGTCGCTGGCGACGCCGAGACTAGTAGAAGGTGGTGGCGCAGTGGCTGGTTCGAAGTAGTGGTGCATATGCGACGGAGGTGGGGAAGCAGGGCTTAGCCGCTGTTAATGGCGCGACGGCATTCCTGCGGCCTGGGCAGTTGAGGGGGAACCCGGTGGCACGATGACGCGAAGGAATCGGAGATGAAGGCGGAGGAAGACCCTCCCTTTGGATCGCCGTTTTCGAAGGGAGAAGAGTGAAGACGGTGGCGTCGTGGCTGGCAATGGTTCTGGTGGCGCGAGGGTTCACCGACGAGGCCAAGGCGTGTTCTGGCTGAGGCGACGGTGGCCGGTTCGGGCAGAGGCGGCGGTGAGCTTATGGGTTAGAGCAAGAGACCTTGGGTTTCTTGAGAGTGCGTGAGCTGAGGGAGTGGGGAATGAGAATGAGCCTCCTGATCCCCTAGGAAATTCTAGGTTAGGCAAACCACCCCCGGATCCAGTGCTGGGCCAAGCCCAAGTAAAAAATAGCTATTTCCTTCGCGCATCCCCCGCTTCTCACTCGCGCACCCCCATACATCCTCGGGCCACTGTTGGGCCAAGCCCAAGCAAGAAAATAGCTTTCTCCTTCGCGCAGCCCCCGTTTTTCACCCGTGTACCCCCATTATGTTCTCTTGGCCTGGGCTCAGGCCCATTCTGTTCTTAAAAAATAATAACAAAAGAAATAAAATTCCTTTCCTTACTTGTACCCCCTATTCTCACTTCCTCACCCCTTTTAGTTTGGGTTTAGGGCCAATCTGTTTGTAAAAGAAAAAATAGTTTAGACACCCCATTTTCTCATTTAGGCACCCCCCATTATTTGTTTTATTTTGTTCCATTATTTATCTTATTTCATTTGTTTTTTTATTTTTTATTTTTTTTGTTTTATTTTATTTTATCTATTTATTCTAAATATCTACTTATTTTAAAATATATATTTAATAGTACAATATTTATATATGTATATAAAATTACAAAAATATATTTTAAAGGTTAAGCACACGTGTGACCGCTCGCGTCGTCCTTGTGCTAAAAATCTCTTCTTCTTTCTTATATAAAATTACAAAAATATATTTTAATGGTTAAGCACACGTGTGACCGCTCGCGTCGTCCTTGTGCTAAAAACCTTTCCTCCTTTCTTATATAAAAATTACAAAAATATGTTTAAAGGTTGAACACTCGTGTGATAGTCCGCATCGTCCTAGTGTTCAATACCTTTCTCTCTTATTTACATAATATTAAATGAGGATATGGGTGCTCGTGCGATCGTCCGCATCATCCTAGTACTCAATATCCTCAATATCAAAAGTTTTAAAAAATGGTATGAGTACTCGTGTGACCGTACGCGTCGGCCTAGTGCTCATTACCTTCTTTTTCTCGAAAATATTTAAAAACATAAAAAATTTAAAAACATCTGCTTTTTTTACAAACAACAAACAATCTTTTAACCCAGAACTATGTGATCCTTGATTCTCCATCAAGAGTGGAGATACATAGGAGCAAGGCTAGTCCTTGTCAGGTTCACTTCCCAAAAATCCAAAATCATTTCCAAACAAAATTCCTAAACAATTTCCTAAACGAAATTTTCAACATAGTTTCCAAAAGAACTACGTAACCATGATTTCTCATTTTGAATGAGAATACGTAGGACCAAGGTCAATCCTTGTCGGGCCCAAAAAACTAAAAAATATATTTTGTTTATTTAGAATTTTATTTTAGGGGATAGTTAAACATTTTGAAAACCACATCATATTCGTGCATTTAGTTAAAGGTACTACCTTAGGGCAGGCGTTGTAGGGTGCTAACACCTTCCCTACGTGTAACCGACTCCCGAACCCATAATATGGTTTTCGTGGACAGTGTCTTATTATTTTGTGGTTTTTCCGTAGTTTTCCATAATAAACTATGGTGGCGACTCCAAAATCTCTTTTCAAGACCCGTTTCTTTTTGGATCGTCGTCCCATCGCGATTCCGGTTGCGACAGATGACGACTCCGCTGGGGACATCAGAGAGTCGAGCCATTTAATTAGATTGCATGAACGCGATGTGGTTTTGCTTTGTGTTCTTCGTCCCCTTCCTGTTTCATAATTGTATATTCTTATCAGTGTTTGATATTTGGAATAATTGCATGTGAATTGCTTTGATTGTGATATGTTGAATCCTAGGGTAGAAAACATGTTTATACCTGCCTGGGAATTTTTCTGGTTGTTTTGCGGGTGAGGGTTTGGGTATGCATTGTATTCTCCCTTCACACACACACATGGTTCATCTTATGAGTGGGGCTCTATACCCGGGTTTGAGTGCAACATAGAATTAGAGGGGTTGTGTAGCGATGCCACTTAGGACATACTTCCTGTTTGGCTATCGTGAGAACCCCAACTAGAGTCTGTTTTTTTCTTTTGCGTCTCCGCACCTAGTTGATTACTCGAATGTGGAGATGCTATGAAGGGGGCCATAGCTCTAGTGACCATTGATCTTTAGGTTCGGGGAACCATCCTTGTGACATTGCATATACTTGACCTTGAATCTTTAGCGTTGAACCTTATCTAGGGCACAAAGGGAGATGTGTGCAGTCTTATAATCCTCATTGTTTCTTAATAAAGTCAAGCACCTTGTACATATCTTTATACCTTTTTTATACACCTTTTTCTTTTCTTTCTTTCTTTTTCTCATGCATTTTTATGGTCCTGTCACTGGTTCTAGTCAGAAAATTATAAATTTGTGATTAAGCCTTTGAGATAAAATGGAATTTAACATAAGATCTGAAGTCAAGGGGGGGTTCAAGTTCAGACATTTTAAAGGAAATGATAGCCATTGAAGTAAAGGAGGGTAATATGGATGGCCCGAGAGAACTGCTGAAGAAAATGAAGATAACCCAAAAGGATGCATTCAAGAAGGGGTATAAGAATTTGTTGACCTTGTCAAAGGGGAAGAATTTGGGCAAATCTTAAATACACCTCTCGAGGGCAAAGATCTATACAACTACCTCGGGCAGTATACCCATATCTTGCAGCAAGTGAGAATCATAAGAGTGCACCCTATGAAGTTGGAGAGAGGATTCATGCTTAAGGGTAAAGCGAGGAGCCTTCCTCGGGGTTACCTAGAGTGGTACCCTTATCGTTCGGCTAAGGAGGAAAACTGGGAAACAATTACGAATGTACTAGCTCTTATCCTCTATGGTGTCATGCTCTTTTCTAATATCATGGATTTTGTCGGCAATGTCGCCATGAATGCGTTTGTGGGGTACAAAGTTTGCTCTAAAGAATCTAGTCACTATTGTCCTAACTGAAGTTTCCAAGACCCTTAGTCAAGGTTGTGATCCATCTAGAAAGAAGATCTCTCGCATGAGTAAGGCCATTGTGAATGCCACATGTCACGTGGAGGAGTTGTTGCGGTGTAAAATAGAAATTGAAGGGGCAAATGAATGGGTGCAACTTTGTGCAAGCTTATAAAGAGAACATTAATGGCGTGTTTTCTTGGCAACAAATATCGTGTATCATACACCATTGCGGGAGGTACCCTAATGTGCCCCTCATGGGTATCAGGTGTTGTATTAGTTACAATCTTGTGTTAGCACAAAGACAATTTGGGCGTCCTATGAGAGGATCACCTACACCTGCATCTCTTGCCATATTGCAGACCTTCAAAGGAAGGAACCTTTGCTGAAATGCTTCATCAAGTTAGGGACGCTTGGGGCAATGTTCTTCGCTTCGAGAGAGGCCCAAGATCATGGACTGTTAATGAAAGATTCCCTCGGCCATTGGATCGTAGAAAGAGTTAAGACAATCCAATTGCCATTCAAGTTAATCTCCCCTGACCCAAATTGTGAAAAGAAATTTCACAGTGATGAACAGTGTGAAAGCAGTAGTGGCAAAACTGGAGAAGAAATGTCATTGAGCTAAAAGGGGACATCAAGCATTGATGATTAGATGAAAGAGTATGTCGTTGAAGAAGGATGAGTTACAAAGGAACTGAAAGAGGAGTCTCTCACAACTAGCTTCCCTCGCTAATGGAGCCCTTGAAGACGTTATGAAGTCATTAGCTGATGCTTGATGGACAAATTTATGATCACCAAAATATGATGTCACAAACTTGTTTAACAATCGGCAAGTATGACCGAATTGTTTCAAGTAATAAACTCGGTAAGACCAAGTATCGTTCTCCCAAAGGACTCACGGCCTAGTTTTGTTATGTGATTTGTTGATTAGCTAAGACTTAAGAACAAAATAATTGGAGTTTAATATGCAAAAGACGAAAATAAACATGTATGCATGAGGTTGATCAATGGCTAAAACAAAAGACAAGTACTTTCAATGAAATATATTGATGAATATGTTGTTGGGGGTCAATTTCATCTTATCCACTCTCATATTTTAGGAATTCAACATTCAAGTCATCATTGTTAATGCCACTCTCTAAATTACCTTTCAAGAAGGCTTCTCCCTAATTAAGAGTTCATACAATTCCTCGCATTCCTAATAATTAGTTTTTTTAGCACAGGAGCTTAAGGCAACCAATATACTATTGGGAGAAATTCCCCGGATCTAGACTTCCCCGTACGTTCCCGTATCGACAAAATACATAATCATGCATTGAATGAGTTAAACAAAGCAAGCATTAAGCAAAGTGGAAAAACCCTAACTAATGATGAAAGAAAGCATAAATCTTAGATTAAGATGCAAGCACAAATTCCATATATGAGAGCTTCAAAAGATTACATTGATTCCCCAACAAACATACAAGGTTTAGTTCACCATATTCATGGTGAACCTAGATGAACAATAATGAAAGAATGAAAGAGATAGAAAAACCCGAGAAAGAGAAGAGGTAGCCTGAGCATCCAAGATCCTCCTTCAAAGGGGTGGAAGAGAGAGTGTTTGCTTCGTTTCTGCAAAAGATACCAAACCCTAAGACATCTAGGTCTTTAAATAGGACATAAAAATAATAGAAAACGGGTCCAAGCCCAAACGGATCATAAAATCGCATAAAACTGGCCCAAAACTCGTATGGTTGACTTTTTCCGTATTCTGGTTGACTAGTTGACTTTTTGGTTGACTGGTTGACTTTTCTGGTTGACTGGTTGACTTTTCTGGTTTCTGGTTAACTTTTCTGATTCCATCTCTCTCCTTCTTCACTTCTTTCACTAAATTCACCTTAAAACCTGCACAAAAACACTGAAATCAAGCATAAACCTGTCCAGCTCTCTTATTTCTGAAAATATGGATAAAAGCATGATTTCAAGCTAGTTTCTAAGTGTAAAGGTTGCTTTTTGTGTCAATTTTAAGCATGAAAATAACAGTTTTTCAACTGTTATCACAACCCCAAACTTAGAACTTTGCTTGTCCTCAAGCAAACAAGATGTAACTCAATCTTCAACCAATTCATATGATGGTTCACTCATTCAAAAATCCTCTTTTTCAAGATAAGTAACAACTTCACTCAAACTTATGACCAAGAGTTCAATCAAGATGTGCACATGCTTTAGTGTTCACAAAGTCATTTAAATTCCAACAAATGCTATTTTTCATGAATGATCAATCAATTAAGCATGGATGTTCATGTGCTTATGGAATATTTCCTCACTAGGTAAAGTGTTTCACTCAACACCCAAGTGTATAAGAGGTAAAGTGTTTCACTCATTCACTCCACTATCACAATGTTACATGAATCAACTTTGCCTTTCATTTTACCACAATCAAAAACATTCACAAGCATGCATCATCACAAGGACTTTTCAATGGCTTATAATGTGGCTGGGCTAACAAGAAAATTGGTTTTTCTGGATCACAAAATCCTTGAGTTAAGAGAATCATAATAACACAATTTTTCTTATTCTTCCCAACTTGCCTTTGCATCTGCATTGAGCTTTGCTTCTTTTTCTTTTCTTTTCTTTTTCTTTTTTTCTTTGCATATTCTTACTTTTTAGCTCTTAGCTCAATGCTTTTCCTTTTTCATGTTTTCCCAACAACCCCAAACTTGAACATTTAACAATACCACACAAGATCTTCTACTTAACTCAAGGTAAAGATTTTCAATCAAGGGTTTTCAGTGTATGTTCAAGGCTAAGGGTTCAAAGGATAGAACACAAAGTGTTCTCTTTTAGTGGGCTAACTTTATGAATTTGGCCAATAAAAAGGGTTCCAACAAACGACCTTGATCATATGATGCAAAACAAGCAATTGATTCAATCATAGAAAACCTGGGCAAAATCATTCATGTTTCCAAAGTAATAGCATTCAATCAATAACAACTCTGGAGCTCAAAACCTCACATATAAGCTCATTCACTTTTGACATACACATCCTGCTTAATTTCACAATCACAATCATAATATCCTGCATTTGTTCACAAAGCTTGTGAATCACCTGTATAAGCATTTTAATGTGCACATCTTCTCAACATCAATCAATCAATAAGAATCATCAAGCATTACTTATCAAACAATCACAGTTAATAGCAAACCATCACACAAACCAGGTTTCCAATAAAGTACATCAAACTCTAATCTAAAAACATAAAATACTTACAGAATACTGGGTTGCCTCCCAGTAAGCGCTTGTTTAACGTCACGAGCCTGACCCAAATTTTCAAGGATCAACCAACAACATCATTGTGGAAAATTGTTGCACCTCTCCCCCTAGATAGGGTTTGAGACGTTGACCATTCACCACCCAACTTCTCTGTGGATCATCAACAGCTGGATTAAATATTTCAATTGCTCCATGCGGATGCACTTCTTTTATCACAAATGGTCCTGACCATTTTGACTTCAGCTTCCCAGGAAATATCTTCAATCTTGAATTGAACAATAGTACCTGTTGTCCTGGATTGAAAACTCTATTCACCAACTTCCTGTCATGATAAAATTTAATCTTGTCTTTGTAAGCCTTGGATGAATCATATGCATGTAATCGCATTTCTTCAAGCTCCAAAATCTGCCTTCTGCGTGTGCATTGAGTTTCATAAGGATCAAAATTCAAGAATTTCAAAGCCCATAATGCTCTATGCTCCAATTCTACTGGCAAATGGCATGCTTTCCCATAGACTAATTGAAACGGTGATAATCCCATAGACGTCTTCATTGCTGTCCTATAAGCCCAAAGAGCATCATCCAACTTGAGAGACCAATCCTTTCTTGATGAAGTCACTGTGTTTTCCAGGATCCTTTTTATCTCCCTGTTAGACACCTCAGCTTGTCCATTTGTTTGTGGATGATAAGGTGCAGCTACCTTATGTTTTACTCCATAGTGTTTGAGTACTTTCTCTAGCTGATAATTGCAAAAATGAGATCCTCCATCACTGATCAACACTCTTGGAGTGCCAAAACGTGAGAATATCTGCCTCTTCAGGAATTTAATTACCATGCTAGCATCATTTTTAGGACAAGCTAATGCTTCCACCCATTTACTCACATAATCCACTACTACCAGAATATATTCATTGTTGAAAGATGGAGGGAAGGGTCCAACAAAGTCAATACTCCAACAATCAAAAACCTCAACCTCTAAAATACCTTGTAAAGGCATCTCATGACGTTTAGTGATTGTCCCTGCTCTTTGACATTTATCACAATTTCTAGCATGATTATGGGCATCTTTAAATAAAGTTGGCCAATAAAACCCTGATTGAAGGACTTTTGCTGCTGTTCTTTCTCCATTAAAATGTCCTCCATAAGGTGAATCATGACAATGCCAGAGAATTCCTTCTGCTTCTTCATTTGTAACACATCTCCTCAGAAGATTATCTGCTCCAATTTTGAACAAATAAGGATCATCCCAAACAAACTGCTTGGCATCATGCAGAAATTTCTTTCTTTGTTGCCAAGTTAAGTCTTCCGGCATGACCCTTGCAGCTTTGAAATTAGCCATATCAGCAAACCAGGGCCTCTGCTGAATATACATGAGTGATTCATCTGAAAAAGATTCCCAGATTTCAGACTCCTTGCTAGTGACCTCTTTGTTGACTAACCGTGACAAATGATTAGCAATTAAGTTCTCACTTCCTTTCTTATCACGGATTTCTACATCAAATTGTTGCAATAGTAGTACCCATCTAATCAGACGTGGCTTAGAATCTGGTTTTGTCAACAAATATTTGATAGCTGCATGATCTGTATAGACAGTCACCTTAGACCCAATAAGATAAGGTCTAAATTTCTCTAGAGCATACACAATGGCAAGAAATTCTTTCTCTGTGGTAGCATAATTCAATTGAGCATCGTTCAGAACCTTGCTAGCATAATAAATTGGATGAAACTTTTGTTCTTTCCGCTGGCCAAGGACAACTCCTATTGCATAATCACTTGCATCACACATTAATTCAAAATTTTGATTCCAATCTGGCGCTACAATTACTGGAGCTGACACTAACTTCTTCTTCAATGTGTCAAAAGCTTTCAGACAGTCTTCATTCATCACAAAATGAGCATCCTTCATCAAAAGATTACCCAATGGTTTAGCAATTTTTGAGAAATCTTTGATGAATCTTCTATAAAACCCAGCATGACCAAGAAAACTTCTAATCCCCTTTACATTTGTTGGTGGAGGTAGTTTCTCAATGACTTCTACTTTAGCTTTGTCTACCTCAATTCCTTTAGCAGAGATTTTATGCCCCAATACAATTCCTTCAGTTACCATGAAATGACATTTCTCCCAATTAAGAACAAGATTTGTCTGAACACATCTTTTGAGGACAGTGTTCAAATTAGCCAAACATCTTTGGAAAGAATTTCCAAAAACTGAGAAATCATCCATGAATACTGATAACAGTTGAAAAACTGTTATTTTCATGATTAAAATTGACACTAAAAGCAACCTTTACACTTAGAAACTAGCTTGAAATCATGCTTTTCTTCATATTTTTAGAAATAAGAGAGCTGGACAGGTTTATGCTTGATTTCAGTGTTTTTGTGCAGGTTTTAAGGTGAATTTGGTGAAAGAAGTGAAGAAGGAGAGAGATGAAATCAGAAAAGACAATAAAAAGTGCAAAAGGAGAAGCCGAAGTCACCGCTCAGCGGCAGTTTACCGCTGAGCGGCACTCAGGAGCTTGCGGGAGGTCCGCTGAGGGGCAAAATGGCCGCTGAGGGGAGCAAACAAGTCACGCACTCACCGCTGAGCGGTATTTTCCCGCTGAGCGGCACTTTAATGGGCTTGGACTTGACTTTTTGTAATTTACGAATGATATATAAGCTTTAGGGTTTCCTAGGGTTAGGCATCTTTGGCTGGAACGAAGCAAACACTCTCTCTTCCACCCCTTTGAAGGAGGATCTTGGATGCTGAGGCTTCCTCTTCACCTTTTTAGGGTTTATTCTTTCATTCTTTCATTGTAATTCATCTAGGTTCACCATGAATATGGTGAACTAAACTCTGTATGTTTGTTGGGGAATCAATGTAATCTTTTGAAGCTCTCATATATGGAATCTGTTTTTACATCTTTTAATTAAGACTTATGCTTTCTTTCATCATTAGTTAGGGTTTTTCCTCTTTGCTTAATGCTTGCATTGTTTAACTCATTCGGTGCATGATTATTGGTTTTGTCGATACGGGCACGTACGGGGAAGTCTAGATCTGGGGAATTTCTCCCAATTTTATATTGGTTGTCGTTAAGCTCCTGCACTTATGAACTGATCATTAGAAATGCTAGGAATTGTATGAACTCGTGATTAGGGAGAAGCCTTCTGGAAAGGTACATTAGAGAGTGGCATTAACAATGATGATTTGACTGTTGAATTCCTAAAATATATGAGAGTGGATAAGATGAAATTGACCCCCAACAACATATTCATACATAAATTTCATTGAAAGTGTTTATCTTTTGATTTTTGCCATTGATCAAAACTTCATGCATACATGTTTATTTTCTGTCTTGCATATTAAACTCCAAATATTTCGTCTTTTAAGTCTTAACTAATCAGTAACCAACACAACTAAACTAGGCCGTGAGTCCTTTGGGAAGAACGATACTTGGTCTTACCAAGTTTATTACTTGAACGATTCGGTCATACTTGCCGATTGAAAACAAGTTTGTGACATCATATTTTGGTGTTCATAAAATTGTCCATTAAGTTTTTGGCGCCGTTGCCGGGGACTCGTGGTTTAACTGGTTAATTTGTGTGATTATTGATTATCTTTGACTTATTTTTTTTTATTTTTTTTAAATTTCGAATTTTTTTTTATTTTATTTTATTTTTCTGTTTATATTTTTCAGTTTGTATTTTATTTGATTTTATTTTATTTTTCTGTTTTTTGTTTTCTGTTTTTCTGTTTTCTGTTTTTATTTTCTGTTTTTTATTTTTTGGTTTTTATTTGATTTGATTTGATTTTATTTGATTAGATTAGATTTTATTTTATTTTATTTTATTTTTTGTTTTTATTTTATTTTATTTTATTTTATTTTTCTGTTTTTATTTTCCTGTTTTTATTTCCTATCTTCTGATCTTTTCAATTACATCCTTTGATTTTTTTTTTCTCTATCTTTTTGTGCTAACAATTGTTTTTAGGGTTTTGTGCCTAATGTCTGCAGAATGCAATTTGGTCAAGAATTTAACTATATGGGCACTCAATTCCACCAAAGTAATCTCAATCACTGGTGGGAACCTCACTCAAGCATGGATCAAAGCCAATTTTGGCAAGCTGCTGGACAATTTGAGAACCAACCACAACAACAATGGCAGCAACAACCCTTTCTATCAGGAAGTTTGGATAGGTTGGAGGACATCCTTCAACGATTTTTGAAAAATTCCGACTCTACTCAGAAAAGCATTGAAGAATCATGTAAAAGAATGGAGATGCAACTTCGTTACATCAATCAGAGATTGAATGATGATGTTAATACTGAAGTTAACCTTAAGGAGGAAGGGCAAGTCATTATCACTGAAAGTGACAAGATTCTTGATGAGGAAAAATTAGAGGGAGATGAGGAAAGGGTAGAGAGAAAAGAGAAAGAAGAGTTGAGTGAGAAAGATAAAGATGAAGAAAAAGAAAAAGAAGTGGTTGAGAGAGAAGAGAGAAAGAAAAATTGTGTGAAAACAAAGAAGTTGAGGAGAAAAAGAAAAGGGAAGAAAAAAATAAAAGAAAAGAAAAAGAGAAAATTTAGGGAGAGAAAAAGGAAGAAAAAGAAGATGAGAGGAAAGAAGAAGAAATCATATGAAAAATCACATCCTCATCTAAAGAAGAATCATAGGAAGGAAAAGAAATTTAAGTGCTTTATGGAAATCTTCAAGAAATTGGAGATTAAAGTTCCTATGATTGAGACACTGCAACAGGTTCCTGGTTTGATCAAATTTCTGAAGAAGTTCAGTAGAAAGAAGAAAAAGAAGAAGGAACTTGAGCTTGGGTCAAGCTAATGACGTTAAAAGAGCGCTTGCTGGGAGGCAACCCAGTGATTTAAGAACTTTTAATTTTTGGTTTGGTGATGTAATTTTGAACTTTTGGGTATTTTTGTTTTTGTTATAAGTTTGTTACAGGGTTTACATCTACTGATTGATGTTAGGCGGAAGAGTATCTACTGAAGGATACTATGTTTGTAACACCTACTGATGGGTGTTGGTAAGAAAATTTTGCACCTACTGATGGGTGTTGGTGGATTTTGGGTCAGGCTCGTGACGTTAAACAAGCGCTACCTGGGAGGTAACCCAGTCGATTGAATATTTCTGTTTGTTTATTTTAGTTAGGGTTTGCATAAGCATTTTAAACATTGAATTGCAGGGAACCAGTGAGGGGCATGTATGGGAGGCACGTAGGTTAAGAAAAGAAGGAGAAGAGCACATCACGAAAGTGCCGCTGAGCGGTAACTTACCGCTGAGCGGTACTCTCGCAGATGGGCTTTAGTTTCCCCTTAGCGGGACCCGAGCCCATTAGGGTATTTTTATACCCCAAGCTGCGGTTTAGGTTTTCTATCCAGGCTCTTCTCTGCACAAACACTTCCACATACCTTTTCCAAGGTTTTCCACATCTTTTCATTCTTTCCTCTTGAAAATTTCTCTTCCACTCACTTGCTCACTAGTGTTCCATTCAAGTTTGGGGTTGGAAGAGAGTATCTTAGCTTGGAAACATTCTTATTGCATCTAGTATCTCCACCCAAGTAAGTAAAATGCATTTTGTTCATTCTAGGGTTTTTGATTTTGAATATGATTGTCAAAGCATGAAGATTTAAGGGTTTTGATTTCTTTGCATGATTTGATGATATATTTGATGTTTGAACCGATTAAACTGCATGATTATGAACTGGAAAACTGAAAATTGCATTTGGGTGGAGTTAGGAAAGCTTTAAAACAGGTTTTTCAAAAATCTGCAGAGTTACCGCTGAGGGGTAACCTGCCGCTGAGCGGCACTCTGCCAGATTTGATTTTTCTGGTTTTTTGTGATATGGAATGTGGTACTGGTGGCGCTGAGGGGGAATTCTGGCCCTCAGCGGTGGTTTAGCTTCGAAAGGAGTTGTGTTCTTTGTTTTACTAATGATTAACATCATGTTTTGTGGTTTTGTATTTGTGTTTTGAATGTAGGAATGGCATCATCTTCAGGAAAAAGATTGAAAACCATGGCAACCAAGAGAAAGGAAAAGGAACCAGAGCAACCCCACTCTAGCAGGTTCCTCTCTAGGAAACATCAGAAGCACTTTAAAGTGGTTCAGGACAGGAGACTTCTGATGGAGAGAAAGGTTGGAATGATACCTAACCTTGCTCCTCAATTTGGAGAGCAAGTTTTAGGGAATGACTGGGGAAAGCTAGCCACTTATCCTGCACCTGCCAACATAGTTGTGGTTAAGGAATTTTACACCAATGCAAAGAAGATTGATGATTATCCAGCTGAGAATTATTTGGGCTATGTCAGAGGCCATGCTATCAGGTATGATCCTGAGTCAATTAATAACTTTCTGGACACTGTATGGGCTGGTGAGCAGTGCCAGTTTGCTCTTTGCATGGAGGAAGGTGCTGATTATGAGGATGTGGAGAGAGTACTGTGTATACCTGGAGGACACTTCCAAAGGAATCGATCTGGCTCAGTGGTTAACATTAGGAGGACAGATTTGACTCCTCTTGCAAAGTATTGGATGGCGTTTTCTCATGCCAACATTCAGCCATGTTCACATGTGTCAGATATTACTCTCAGCAGGGCATTCTTCATCTACTGTGCTATCAGAAACTTGAATGATAATATTGGGCAGGTGATAGCTGATGAGATTAGTGTGTGCGCCAATACTTCAAACAACAAAGCACCACTAGGACATCCTTCTTTGATCACGCACCTTTGCAAGATAGCTGGGGTGGACACTTCTGCTCCACCTTTTGAGAGGCCAAGAAAAGCTATTGATGAGGCCTACTACAGACAGTACTGTGGAGGTGAGGATGCAGCTCAGCCAGTTCCACCACGCAGGGCTCGTAGAGAGAGAGGGCCAGCACAGAGCTAGACATCTGCTGATACACATGAAGCAGAACCATTCCAGATGAGGGACATGTATATGTCTCTTATAGGAGCTCAGTTGCAGCCCATTCACAGAGGGCAGGTGGCCACTGCTGAGATGATTGTGGGGATGTATGATACACCTCCAGCCCACAGGTGGACTATGGATGAATTCCATAATGTGGTAGCTTGGCCAGAGGAGCCAGTGCATGGAGGAGGAGCTGGAGCAGCTGAAGCTTCAGCTAGAGAGATGGAAGAAGATGAAGCTGATGATGATGATGCATTTGAAGATGATGAAGATGAAGAGGAAGAGGAAGATACAGAGGACAACTCAGACTGATGAGGAGCTGAGATAGCATTTACTGATAAATGCTATCATATGATTATGCTTTTGTGGTTTAAGTTTTCTGAACTTATTTGTTTTTGTTTTTAGATTAGGGTTTGATGTACTCTATTGAACATCTGGTTTGTTATGATGGTTTGCTATTAACTGTGATTTTGTGATAAGTAATTCTGAATGATGCTTATGATTGATTGATGTTGAGATGATGTGCACATTAAAATGCTTATACAGGTGATTCACAAGCTTTGTGAACAAATGCAGGATATCATGATTGTGATTGTGAAATTAAGCAGGATGTGTATGTCAAATGTGAATGAGCTTATATGTGAGATTTTGAGCTCCAGAGTTGTTATTGTTGAATGTTATTACTTTGAAAGCATGAATGGTTTTGCCCAGGTTTTCTATGATTGAATCAATTGCTTGTTTTGCATCATATGATCAAGGCCGTTTTGGAAACCTTTTTTATTGGCCAAATTTGTAAAAATTAGCCCACTAAAAGAGAACACTTGGTGTTCAATCCTTTTGAACCCTTAGCCTTGAACATACACTGAAACCTTTGAAAAATCTTTACCTTGAGTTAAGTAGAAGATCTTGTGTGGTATTGTTAAATGTTCAAGTTTGGGGTTGTTGGGAAAACAGGAAAAGCATTGAGCTAAGAGTTAAAAAGTAAGAATATGCAAAGAAAAAGAAAAGAAAGGAAAAAGAAGCAAAGCTCAATGCAAAGGCAAAAGAAAGTTGGGAAAGAATAAGATGATTGTGTTGTATGATTCTCTTAACTCAAGGGTTTTGTGATCTAGAAAAACCAATTTTCTTGTTAGCCCAGTCACATTATAAGCCATAGAAAAGTCCTTGTGATGATGCATGCGTGTGAATGTTTTTGATTGTGGTAAAATGAAAGGCAAAGTTGATTCATGTGACATTGTGATAGTAGAGTGAATGAGTGATCATCTCTTATACACTTGAGTGTGAGTGAAACACTTGACTTAGTGAGGAAATATTACATGAACACATGAACATCCATGCTTAATTGATTGATCATTCATGAAAATAGCATTTGTTGGAATTTAAATGACTTTGTGAACACTAAAGCATGTGCACATATTGATTGAACTCTTGGTCATAAGTTTGAGTGAAGTTGTTACTTATCTTGAAAAAGAGGATTTTTGAATGAGTGAACCATCATATGAATTGGTTGAAGATAGAGTTACATCTTGTTTGCTTGAGGACAAGCAAAGTTCTAAGTTTGGGGTTGTGATAACAGTTGAAAAACTGTTATTTTCATGATTAAAATTGACACTAAAAGCAACCTTTACACTTAGAAACTAGCTTGAAATCATGCTTTTCTTCATATTTTTAGAAATAAGAGAGCTGGACAGGTTTATGCTTAATTTCAGTGTTTTTGTGCAGGTTTTAAGGTGAATTTGGTGAAAGAAGTGAAGAAGGAGAGAGATGAAATCAGAAAAGACAATAAAAAGTGCAAAAGGAGAAGCCGAAGTCACCGCTCAACGGCAGTTTACCGCTGAGCGGCACTCAGGAGCTTGCGGAGGTCCGCTGAGGGGCAAAATGGCCGCTGAGGGGAGCAAACAAGTCACGCACTCACCGCTGAGCGGTATTTTACCGCTGAGCGGCACTTTAATGGGCTTGGACTTGACTTTTTGTAATTTACGAATGATATATAAGCTTTAGGGTTTCCTAGGGTTAGGCATCTTTGGCTGGAACGAAGCAAACACTCTCTCTTCCACCCCTTTGAAGGAGGATCTTGGATGCTGAGGCTTCCTCTTCACCTTTTTAGGGTTTATTCTTTCATTCTTTCATTGTAATTCATCTAGGTTCACCATGAATATGGTGAACTAAACTCTGTATGTTTGTTGGGGAATCAATGTAATCTTTTGAAGCTCTCATATATGGAATCTGTTTTTACATCTTTTAATTAAGACTTATGCTTTCTTTCATCATTAGTTAAGGTTTTTCCTCTTTGCTTAATGCTTGCATTGTTTAACTCATTCGGTGCATGATTATTGGTTTTGTCGATACGGGCACGTACGGGGAAGTCTAGATCCGGGGAATTTCTCCCAATTTTATATTGGTTGTCGTTAAGCTCCTGCACTTATGAACTGATCATTAGGAATGCTAGGAATTGTATGAACTCGTGATTAGGGAGAAGCCTTCTGGAAAGGTACATTAGAGAGTGGCATTAACAATGATGATTTGACTGTTGAATTCCTAAAATATATGAGAGTGGATAAGATGAAATTGACCCCCAACAACATATTCATACATAAATTTCATTGAAAGTGTTTATCTTTTGATTTTTGCCATTGATCAAAACTTCATGCATACATGTTTATTTTCTGTCTTGCATATTAAACTCCAAATATTTCGTCTTTTAAGTCTTAACTAATCAGTAACCAACACAACTAAACTAGGCCGTGAGTCCTTTGGGAAGAACGATACTTGGTCTTACCAAGTTTATTACTTGAACGATTCGGTCATACTTGCCGATTGAAAACAAGTTTGTGACATCATATTTTGGTGTTCATAAAATTGTCCATCAAATACTTCAATGCATTTTTCTAAGAGATCTGCAAAAATTGCCTGCATACACCTCTGAAACGTAGCTGGAGCATTACATAATCCAAATGGCATCTTTCTATATGCAAAGATACCAAAAGGACAAGTAAAAGCTGTCTTCTCCTGGTCTTTTGGATCTACCACAATTTGATTGTATCCAGAATATCCATCTAGAAAACAATAGAAAGCCTGCCCTGATAACCTTTCTAACATCTGATCCATGAAAGGAAGAGGAAAATGATCTTTCCTAGTAGCTTTATTCAGCTTCCTGTAATCAATGCACATACGCCAGCCAGTAACTGTCCGAGTAGGAATAAGTTCATTCTTATCATTATAAATTACTGTCATCCCACCTTTCTTTGGAACCACCTGTACTGGACTCACCCATTCACTGTCAGAGATTGGATAGATGATACCCGCTTCTAGCAGTTTCAACACTTCTTTTCTGACCACCTCCTTCATAACAGGATTTAACCTTCTCTGTGGTTGAGCACTTGGTTTATAATCTTCTTCCATAAAAATCTTGTGCATGCAATAAGTTGGGCTAATACCTTTGAGATCTGATATTGACCACCCAATTGCTTCTTTGTTGGCTTTCAGAATTTCTATCAACTGCTCTTCTTCTTGTAGAGATAAAGAGTTATTGATGATGACTGGCTTTGTTCCATCTTCTTCTAGAAAAACATATTTCAGATGTGATGGCAATCTTTTTAATTCTGGTGTCTGTGCTTTGACTGCTTCTTCCTTATCAATTATTTCGAATATTGGATCTTCCTCCGGACTCTTTTTCAATGTTTCCAAGTCCATCAAACATTCATCAATCAATTTCTCTTCTTCTTCATCTAAATCTTCACATGCATCAATGAGAGTTTTTTCCAATGGAGAAATATTTCGCACCATCCTTTCTTGCACCATACAAACTCCATCAAGTTCATCAAATTGAAAACATGCTTTGTCATCATTTGGATATGTCATGGCCTTGGATACGTCAAAAGTGACTTCTTCATCATCAACTCTCATTTTAAGCTTACCATTCTCTACATCAATCAAAACTCTAGCAGTCTTCATAAAAGGTCTCCCAAGAATAAGAGGAACATCACTATTCCCTTCCATCTCCATCACAATAAAATCCACTGGGAATACAAATTTGTCAACCTTCACTAGAACATCTTCAACCACTCCATATGGATATTTAAGAGACCTGTCCGCCAATTGAAGAGCCATTCTGGTTGGTTTAATTTCCAACCCCTGAATTGTTCTGCACATGGATAGCGACATTAGATTAATGCTAGCTCCCAAATCAATCAATACTCTTCCAACTTTCACATCTCCTATGGTGCATGGAATAGTGAAGCTTCCTGGATCTTTAAGTTTAGGAGGTAGTTTCTGTATGATTGCACTGCAGTTACCCTGTACATTGATAGTTTCCTTTTCAATGTACTTGTGTTTCTTTGTGAGGAGTTCCTTCAAAAACTTTGCATATGCTGACATCTGTTGCAATGCTTCAGAGAATGGTATAGTGATCTCCAGCTTCTTAAACAACTCCATGAATCTTTCCAACTGCTTTTCTTTCTCCTTCCTTGAATAACTCTTTGGATAAGGAAGTGGCTTTTCATACTCTTTTTCTTTTTGTCTCTCCTCTCTCTCTTCTCTCTCTTTTTTTTCTCTCCTCTCCTCTTCTTCTTTTTTCTTTTTCTCTCTCTCAACACTTTCTTTCCACTCACATGTTTCTTTTTCACTCTCACTCTCATTTTCTTTCTCCTCTCTTTCTTTTTTTTTTCTCCTCTAACACTCTACCACTTCTGGTCACAACAGTTTTACACTCCTTTCTGAGATTATCATGTTTCATCTTGTCAACTATTCTCTCAACATAAACCTCCATATTTTTAAATGCAGCATCCACATTCTGGCAATAAGACGCATTTGTCTTTAAATGCTTCCTCTAGAGTTTTCCAGTTAATGTTTCCTCCTGCTGAGGCATGAAGCATCATCTTAGTTTGTGAACCAAGACCTCCAAGGAAAGTTAGGACTACTTCTTCTTCTTTGAAACCATGCATGGGAGTTTTTCGTAACAGGCTTTTACATCTGTCCCATGCATGCCCCAGTGATTCTTCCGTGCCCTGCTTAAATAAAGAAATCTCTTGCTTGCCTTTTGTCACCTTAGATTGTGCGAAGTACTTGTTTAAAAATTTTGTGACCACTGCTTCCCACTCTGTGAAACTTTCTTCTGGGAAAGAATTCAACCAAAGCTTAGCATTGCCTCCCAATGAGAAAGGAAACAAGCTAAGTTTGATAGCTTCGTCTGGCACCCCATTGATCTTGACTGTGTTGCAAATCTCATTGAAGGTAGTGAGGTGCTCATATGGGCTTTCATGAGATAACCCATTAAATTGGTTGCTTTTTACCAGTTGAATCAGTGCTGGTTTGACCTCCATATTAGCTGCATTGACTCTAGGTCTAGCTATACTGTTAAAGTGTTGAGGTCCAGCTATATTGGTGTAGTCAGCAAGAGTTCTTCTAACATTGTTGTTCTCCATATTTTCTGTGCTATGAACAGAACCTTGTGGTGATGATTGTAAGAGAGTTTCTGGAGAAGGGAAAAGTTCTCTAGATGTTCGGATTCTTCTCCTCCGTCTACTCTCGTCTAGACCTTCAAGCAGAGGTTCTGTTGTTTTCTTGCTCCTTGTTCTAATTGCTTCCTGCATGCACAAGAAAACAAAACCCTAGAAAAGATTTGTTAGCACAAAAAGATATAGGAGAAGATATAGATTCAGAAGATAAAAGATTCAGAGGATAAGATAAAATAATATAAAATAAAATAAAATAAAACAAAATCTAATCTAATCAAATCAAATCAAATAAAATAAAATCTAATCTAATCAAATCAAATAAAATCTAATCTAATAAAATAAAATAAAATAAAATCAAATCAAATCAAATAAGATAAAATAAAATAAAATAAAATAAAATCAAATCAAATCAAATCAAATAAAATAAAATCAAATAAAATAAAATCAAATAAAATAAAACCAAATCAAATAAAAACCAAAAAAATAAAAATAGAAAATAAAAACAGAAATTCAAAATTAAAGTCAAAGATAATCAATAATCACACAAATTAACCAGTTAAACCACGAGTCCACGGCAACGGCGCCAAAAACTTGATGGACAAATTTATGATCACCAAAATATGATGTCACAAACTTGTTTAACAATCGACAAGTATGACCGAATCGTTTCAAGTAATAAACTCGGTAAGACCAAGTATCGTTCTCCCAAAGGACTCACGGCCTAGTTTAGTTATGTGATTTGTTGATTAGCTAAGACTTAAGAACAAAATAATTGGAGTTTAATATGCAAAAGACAAAAATAAACATGTATGCATGAGGTTGATCAATGGCTAAAACAAAAGACAAGCACTTTCAATGAAATATATTGATGAATATGTTGTTGGGGGTCAATTTCATCTTATCCACTCTCATATATTTTAGGAATTCAACATTCAAGTCATCATTGTTAATGCCACTCTCTAAATTACCTTTCAAGAAGGCATCTCCCTAATTATGAGTTCATACAATTCCTAGCATTCCTAATAATTAGTTTTTTTAGCAAAGGAGCTTAAGGCAACCAATATACTATTGGGAGAAATTCCCCGGATCTAGACTTCCCCGTACGCTCCCGTATCGACAAAATCAATAATCATGCATTGAATGAGTTAAACAAAGCAAGCATTAAGCAAAGAGGAAAAACCCTAACTAATGATGAAAGAAAGCATAAATCTTAGATTAAGATGCAAGCACAAATTCCATATATGAGAGCTTCAAAAGATTACATTGATTCCCCAACAAACATACAAGGTTTAGTTCACCATATTCATGGTGAACCTAGATGAACAATAATGAAAGAATGAAAGAGATAGAAAAACCCGAGAAAGAGAAGAGGTAGCCTGAGCATCCAAGATCCTCCTTCAAAGGGGTGGAAGAGAGAGTGTTTGCTTCGTTTCTGCCAAAGATACCAAACCCTAAGACATCTACGTCTTTAAATAGGACATAAAAATAATAGAAAACGGGTCCAAGCCCAAACAGATCATAAAATCGCATAAAACTGGCCCAAAACTCCTATGGTTGACTTTTTCCGTATTCTAGTTGACTGTTGACTTTTTGGTTGACTGGTTGACTTTTCTGGTTGACTGTTGACTTTTTAGTTGACTGGTTGACTTTTCTGGTTGACTGGTTGACTTTTCTTGTTTCTGGTTGACTTTTCTGATTTCATCTCTCTCCTTCTTCACTTCTTTCACTAAATTCACCTTAAAACCTGCACAAAAACACTGAAATCAAGCATAAACCTGTCCAGCTCTCTTATTTCTGAAAATATGGATAAAAGCATGATTTCAAGCTAGTTTTTAAGTGTAAAGGTTGCTTTTTGTGTCAATTTTAAGCATGAAAATAACAGTTTTTCAACTGTTATCACAACCCCAAACTTAGAACTTTGCTTGTCCTCAAGCAAACAAGATGTAACTCAATCTTCAACCAATTCATATGATGGTTCACTCATTCAAAAATCCTCTTTTTCAAGATAAGTAACAACTTCACTCAAACTTATGACCAAGAGTTCAATCAAGATGTGCACATGCTTTAGTGTTCACAAAGTCATTTAAATTCCAACAAATGCTATTTTTCATGAATGATCAATCAATTAAGCATGGATGTTCATGTGCTTATGGAATATTTCCTCACTAGGTAAAGTGTTTCACTCAACACACAAGTGTATAAGAGGTAAAGTGTTTCACTCATTCACTCCACTATCACAATGTTACATGAATCAACTTTGCCTTTCATTTTACCACAATCAAAAACATTCACAAGCATGCATCATCACAAGGACTTTTCAATGGCTTATAATGTGGCTGGGCTAACAAGAAAATTGGTTTTTCTGGATCACAAAATCCTTGAGTTAAGAGAATCATAACAACACAATTTTTCTTATTCTTCCCAACTTGCCTTTGCATCTGCATTGAGCTTTGCTTCTTTTTCTTTTCTTTTCTTTTTCTTTTTTTCTTTGCATATTCTTACTTTTTAGCTCTTAGCTCAATGCTTTTCCTTTTTCATGTTTTCCCAACAACCCCAAACTTGAATATTTAACAATACCACACAAGATCTTCTACTTAACTCAAGGTAAAGATTTTCAATCAAGGGTTTTCAGTGTATGTTCAAGGCTAAGGGTTCAAAGGATAGAACACAAAGTGTTCTCTTTTAGTGGGCTAACTTTATGAATTTGGCCAATAAAAAGGGTTCCAACAAACGGCCTTGATCATATGATGCAAAACAAGCAATTGATTCAATCATAGAAAACCTGGGCAAAATCATTCATGTTTCCAAAGTAATAGCATTCAATCAATAACAACTCTGGAGCTCAAAACCTCACATATAAGCTCATTCACTTTTGACATACACATCCTGCTTAATTTCACAATCACAATCATAATATCCTGCATTTGTTCACAAAGCTTGTGAATCACCTGTATAAGCATTTTAATGTGCACATCTTCTCAACATCAATCAATCAATAAGCATCATCAAGCATTACTTATCAAACAATCACAGTTAATAGCAAACCATCACACAAACCAGGTTTCCAATAAAGTACATCAAACTCTAATCTAAAAACATAAAATACTTACAGAATATTGGGTTGCCTCCCAGTAAGCGCTTGTTTAACGTCACGAGCCTGACCCAAACTTTCAAGGGTCAACCAACAAGATCATTGTGGAAAATTGTTGCACCTCTCCCCCTAGATAGGGTTTGAGACGTTAACCATTCACCACCCAACTTCTCTGTGGATCATCAGCAGTTGGATTAAATATTTTAATTGCTCCATGCGGATGCACTTCTTTTATCACAAATGGTCCTGACCATTTTGACTTCAGCTTCCCAGGAAATATCTTCAATCTTGAATTGAACAATAGTACCTGTTGTCCTGGATTGAAAACTCTATTCACCAACTTCCTGTCATGATAAAATTTAATCTTGTCTTTGTAAGCCTTGGATGAATCATATGCATGTAATCGCATTTCTTCAAGCTCCAAAATCTGCCTTCTGCGTGTGCATTGAGTTTCATAAGGATCAAAATTCAAGAATTTCGAAGCCCATAATGCTCTATGCTCCAATTCTACTGGCAAATGGCATGCTTTCCCATAGACTAATTGAAACGGTGATAATCCCATAGACGTCTTCATTGCTGTCCTATAAGCCCAAAGAGCATCATCCAATTTGAGAGACCAATCCTTTCTTGATGAAGTCACTGTTTTTTCCAAGATCCTTTTTATCTCCCTGTTAGACACCTCAGCTTGTCCATTGGTTTGTGGATGATAAGGTGCAGCTACCTTAGGTTTTACTCCATAGTGTTTGAGTACTTTCTCTAGCTGATAATTGCAAAAATGAGATCCTCCATCACTGATCAACACTCTTGGAGTGCCAAAACGTGAGAATATCTGCCTCTTCAGGAATTTAATTACCGTGCTAGCATCATTTTTAGGACAAGCTAATGCTTCCACCCATTTACTCACATAATCCACTACTACCAGAATATATTCATTGTTGAAAGATGGAGGGAAGGGTCCAACAAAGTCAGTACCCCAACAATCAAGGGGTGGAAAAGAGAGTGTTTGCTTCGTCTCTGCCAAAGATACAAACCCTAGGACGTCCTAAAGCTTATATACTATTCTAAAATTACAAAAAATTAGGCCCAAGCCTAAAAATAGTGCCGCTCAACGGTAAGTGCGTGAGTTGTTTTTCTCCCCTCAACGGCCTTTTCACCCCTCAGCGGATCCAACGTGACTGCCTGAGTGCCGCTCAGCGGTAAACTGCCGCTGAGCGGCAGTTGCGGCTTCTCCTTTTGCAGTTTTTGATGTCTTTTCTGATTCCATCTCTATCCTTCTTCACTTCTTTCACCAAATTCACCTTAAAACCTGCACAAAAACACTGAAATCAAGCATAAACCTGTCCAGCTCTCTTATTTCTAAAAATATGACCAAAAGCATGATTTCAAGCTAGTTTCTAAGTGTTAAAGGTTGCTTTTAGTATCAATTTTAAGCATGAAAATAACAGTTTTTCAACTGTTATCACAACCCCAAACTTAGAACTTTGCTTGTCCTCAAGCAAACAAGATGTAACTCAATCTTCTACCAATCCTTATAATGGTTCACTCATTCAAAAATCCTCTTTTCAAGGTAAGTAAAACTTCAATCAAACTCATGACAAAGATTTCACTCAAGATGTACACATGCTTTGGTGTTCACAAAGTCACTTAATATCCAACAAATGCTATTTTTCATGAATGATCAATCAACTAAACATGGATGTTCATGTGCTCAATGAATATTTCCTCACTAGGTAAAGTGTTTCACTCAAACACAAGTGTATAAGAGGTAATCACTCATTCACTCTACTATCACAATGTCACATGAATTGTCTTTGCCTTTCATTTAACCACAATCAAATAAATTCACAAGCATGCATCATCACAAGGACTTTTTCAATGGCTTATAATGTGGCTGGGCTAACAAGAAAATTGGTTTTTCTGGATCACAAAACCCTTGAGTTAAGAGAATCATATCAACACAATCATTCTTATTTTTCCCAACTTTCCTTTGCATTGAGCTTTGCTTTTTCTTTTCTTTTCTTTTCTTTCTCTTTCACATTCTTATTCTTAGCTCAATGCTTTCAATTTCCCTTTCTATTTTCCAACAACCCCAAACTTGAACATTTATCAATACCACAAAATATTTTCTACTTAACTCAAGGTAAAGCTTTTCAACAAGGGTTTCCAAATCATGTTCAAGGCTAAGGGTTCAAAGGATAGAACACATAGTGTTCTCTTTTAGTGGCTAATCATGAAATTGGCTAATATAAGGGTTACCAACAAATGGCCTTGATCATATGATGCAAACAAGCAAGTAATTCAATCATAGAAAACCTGGGCAAAGTCATTCATGTTTCCAAAGGAATAGCATTCAATCACAAAAACTCTGAAGCTCAAAACCTCACATATAAGCTCATTCACATTTGACATAAACATCCTGCTTAATATCACAATCACAATCACAACATCATGCATTTGTTCACAAAGCTTGTGAATCACCTGTACAAGCATGTAATGTGCACAACTCAACATCAGTTCATATCAAAGTATCATCAAGCATCACTTATCAAACAATCACAATTATAAGCAAACCATCACACCAGACAAAGTTTCCAATTGAGTACATCAAACCCTATTCTAAAACAAAAGTAAATAAGTTCAGAACACAAAACCAAATAAAGCATAAGTCCTGCTCTAATTATGATAGCATTCATCAGTAAATGCTATCTCAGCTCCTCATCAATCTGAGCTGTCATCTGTATCCTCCTCTTCTTCCTCATCTTCCGCATCCTCAAATGCATCATCATCATCAGCTTCATCATCTTCTTCCATCTCCATAGCTGAAGCTTCAGCTGCTTCAGCTCTGCCTCCTTGTACCTGCTCTTCTGGCCAAGCTACGACATTATGAAATTCCTCCATAGTCCACCTGTGTGCTGGAGGTGTATCATACATTCCAACAATCATCTCTACAGTAGCCACCTGCCCTCTGTGGATAGACTGTAACTGTGCACCTATAAGAGACATGTACATGTCCCTCATTTGGAATGGTTCTGCTTCATGTGTCTCAGCAGATGCCCTACTCTGTGCTTGCCCTCTTTCTCTACGAGTACGACGTGGTGGAACTGGTTGAGCTGCTTCATCGCCTCCACAATATTGTCTATAATAAGCCTCATCAATTGCTTTCCTTGGCCTTTCAAAAGGTGGAGATGAAGTATCCACCCCAGCTATCTTGCAGAGGTGTGTGATAAAGGACGGATGTCCTAAGGGTGCTTTGTTGTTTGTTGTGTTAGCACACACCCTTATCTCATCAGCTATTACCTAGCCAATATTGACATTCAAGTTCCTGATTGCACAATAAAGGAGGAGTGCCCTGCTAAGAGTAATGTCTGACACATGAGAACATGGATGAATGTTGGCATGAGAAAATGCCATCCAATACTTTGCAAGAGGAGTCAAGTCAGTTCTCCTAATGTTTACCACAACGCCAGTTCTATTCCTTTGAAAATGTCCTCCAGGCACACATAAAACTCTCTCTACATCCTCAAAATCAGCTCCTTCTTCCATACAGAGAGAAAACTGGCACTGCTCACTAGTCCACACAGTATCCAAGAAGTTGTTGATGGAATCAGGATCATACCTGATAGCATGGCCTCTAACATAGCCTAAGTAATTCTCAGCTGGATAATCACCAATCTTTCTTGCATTAGTGTAGAATTCTTTTACCACAGCTATATTGGCAGGTGAAGGGTATGTGGCTAGCTTTCCCCAATCATTCCCTAACAATTGCTCTCCAAATTGAGGAGCAAAGTCAGGTATCATTCCCACCTTTCTCTCCATTAGTAACCTCCTATCTTGGACCACCTTGAAGTGCTTCTCATGTTTGCGAGATAGGAACCTACTAGAATGGGGTTGTTCTGGTTCCTTTTCTTTTCTTTTGGATGCCATGGTCTTAAATCTTTTGCCTGAAGAGGATGCCATTCCTACATCAAACACAGATACCAAACCACAAAACATGTTGTTAATCATTAGTAAAAACATAGAAAACACCTAATTTCGAGGCTAAACCACCGCTGAGGGTCAAAATCACCCCTCAGCGCCACTAGTGTAGCAATCCAGAACACAATTCAGCAAAAATCTGTTATCTGTCAGAGTACTGCTCAGCGGTAATTTACCCCTCAGCGGTAAATCTGTAGATTCTTGAAAATTTCTTTTTAACCTGTCCTAACTCCACCCACATGCAATTTTCAGTTTTTCAGATCAAAATCATTCAGTTTAATCGGTTCAAACTTCAATTAAATCATCAAATCATGCATAGAAATCAAAACCCCTAAAGATTCATGGTTTAATAATCAAATTCAAATTCAAGAACCCTAGAATGAAAAATGCTTGACTTACTTGGGTGGAGATGCTAGATGAACTGAGAATGCTTTCAAGCTATGATGCTCTCTCTTCCTACCCCAAACTTAGATGGAATTAGTGATAAAATGAGTGAAAGAGATTTTCTCAAGAAGGATGAGGGAAAAGTTGTAGAGAACCTTTGAAAAAGTATGTAGGAGAGTGTGTGCAAAGAAAAATCTGAAAAGAGACACTAATGCGCAGCTTAGGGTATAAAAATACCCTAATGGGCTCGGGTCCCGCTTAGGGGCAACCTAAGCCCAATCTGCGACACTACCGCTCAGCGGTAGTTTGCCGCTCAGCGGCATGATGGACAAATTTGTAAGCACCAAAATATGATGTCACAAACTTGTTTCACAATCGGCAAGTATGACCGAATCGTTCAAGTAATAAAACTTGGTAAGACCAAGTATCGTTCTTCCCAAAGGACTCACGGCCTAGTTTAGTTATGTGGTTTCTTGATTAACTAAGACTTACAAACGAAATATTTGAGTTTAAAATGCAAGACAGAAAATAAACATGTATGCATGAATTTTGATCAATGGCAAAGACAAAAGATAAACACTTTCAATGGAATATATGAATGAATATGTTGTTGGGGGTCAATTTCATCTCATCCACTCTCATATATTTTAGGAATTCAACATTCAAATCATCATTGTTAATGCCACTCTCTAATGTACCATTCTAGATGGCTTCTCCCTAATCAAATAGTTCATACAATTCCTAGCATTCCTAATGATTAGTTCATGAGTGCAGGAGCTTAAAGGCAACCAATAGAATATTGTCAGTATAATATTGGGAGAAATTCCCCGGATCTAGACTTCCCCGTACGTGTCCGTATCGACAAAACCAATAATCATGCATTAGAATGAGTTAAACAATGCAAGCATTGAGCAAAGAGGAAAAACCCTAACTAATGATGAAAGAAAGCATATGTCTTAATTCAAAGATGTACTCAACAGATTCCATATATGAGAGCTTCAAGAGATTACATTGATTCCCCAACAAACATACAAGGTTTAGTTCACCATATTCATGGTGAACCTAGATGAATAACAATGAAAGTATGAAAGAATAAACCCAATAAAGTGGAAGAGGTAGCCTGAGCATCCAAGATCCTCCTTCAAAGGGGTGAAAGAGAGAGTGTTTGCCTCGTTTCTGCCAAAGATACCTAACTATAGGACGTGCAAGCCCTTATATACTAATCTAGAGTTACAAAAGATTACAAAAGCCCAAGCCCAAAAAGTGCCGCTCAGCGCCATTTACCGCTCAGCGGTTGTTACGCGTCTTCTTTCTTCCCCTCAGCGGCCATTTGCCCCTCAGCGGTTCCAACGCCACCTCTTGAGTGCCGCTCAGCGGTAGTTTGCCGCTGAGCGGTGCCTTCGACTTCTCCTTTTTGCACTCTTTCTTGTCTTTTCTAATGTCCTCTCTCTTATTCTTCACTTCTTTCACCAAATTCACCTCAAAACCTGCACAAAAACACTTAAATCAAGCATAAACCTGTCCAGCTCTCTTATTTCTGAAAATATAAACAAAAGGCATGATTTCAAGCTAGTTTCTAAGTCTAAAGGTTGCTTTTAGTATCAACTTTAAGCATGAAAATAACAGTTTTTCAACTGTTATCACTGCACTTTCGGGAAGTGCTCTTCTTCTTCCTAGCTTAACCTAGGTGCCTCCTACCCATGCCTCTCACTTACTCCCTGCAATAATATGCTCAGATTACTCATGCAAAATCCTATTATGCAACTACAACAGAACAAACAAAAATATAATCAATCAACTGGGTTGCCTCCCAGGTAGCGCTTGTTTAACGTCACGAGCCTGACCCAACATCCACCAACACCCATCAGTAGGTGTAACAAACCTAGTATCCTTCAGTGGATACTTCACCACCTAGCATCCTTCAGTAGATGCTATATCCCAACAAAATATTTACAGCAATAATGTCCAAAAGTTCAAAATTACATCACCAAAACAAAAATTAAAAATCCTTAAATCACTGGGTTGCCTCCCAGCAAGCGCTCTTTTAACGTCATTAGCTTAACCCAATAAAGTTCAAATTCCTTCTTCCTGGTTGATGTCCATATTCCACCAACTCCTCAACTGCTTCCTGTGTACTGTTTTGACTCTTCTAGAATATGGAGACTCTATCTCTATCATCTCCTTTTCTTTATAACCTTTCACAACCCACAATTTGTTTTTGACTCTCACAGGTGTACCCAGTTGGAGTTGTTCTTTCATCCAGTCATCAGGAACTTTCCTTCCTCTTCCAATCTTCTCTTTTTCCGGTACCTGAAACAATAAACAATGCTTACCTTTAACCTTGGGCTTTTCATCTTGAGAGCTAGTCATGAGTACATCTTGAAATGCAGCTTTATGACTAGCTTCTTCCTCCTACATCTGCCTCTCATCTTTGAAGACATCTACAACAACTCTCTCTTCTCTGTCTTGGAGCACTACTATACCTTCGTTCACATCAATGATGGCTTTGGCCATTTTCATAAACGGTCTTCCAAGAATAGTCGATATCTTTTCAGTCTCCATCTTCATCACCACAAAGTCTACCAAGAACTGGAGTTTACCCACACAAACTATAATATCTTCTGCTATTCCACAGGGTTCCTTTGAAGATCCATCTTCCATTACTAAGTTAACCTTTACAAGTTTCACATCAACATCACCTATCTGCTCCAGTAAAGAATAAGGTATCAAGTTAACACTTGATCCTAAATCAAGTAAGGCTTTGTTTATCCTCGTCTTCCCTATTGTGCATGGAATGGAGAAACCTCCTGGATCTTTTGCCTTTAGAGGGAATGGCTCCTTTTTAACAGCTTTATATATTTTTTTTGTATCATCCTCTCTTCGTCTTTTCCTTGTAGAGACTTCTTCTTCAGGTTTAGTATAAACTGCAATTTGTTGTAGTATCTAATTCCAAGGTACATCATTGTCCACCATCTTGAATAATTCTGTAAAATCAAATTGCTTCTTTTGATTCATTGGAAAAGGAAAACTATCATTACTCCCTATCTCTCTTCTCTCTTTTTCTTTCTCTCTCTTCTTTTTCTTTTTCTCTCTCTTCTTTTTCTTTCTTTTCTCTCTTTTCTTTTAACTCAACTCTCTCATCATTTGTACTCTCCACCACTTTGCATTCTTCCCTGGGGTTAACCTCAGTATTAGCCCCAAAATTTTTATTTGACCTCTCTTCCAATTGCTTGGTAATCTGACCCATTTGAGTCTCCCAATTCTTAATAGAAGCCTCAGTGCTCTTTTGAGTAGACTCAGTTTTCTGTATGAACTGATTAAGAGTCTCTTCCATCCTTATTGACCTTTCATTTAGTATAGCCATCTGTTGCCATAAGGTTGGTTGTTGATGTTGCTTATTGAATTGCCCAGTTTGTCCAGCTTGCCCAGTTTGTCCGTGACCAATGCTTGGGTGTGGTTTCCACCCTTGATTAAAATTCCCCTGACGGTATTGATTGGCCACGAAGTTTACATCTTCTAATGATTCTACTGGAAAAGCGCATTGACCATTGATATGGTCACCTCCACATAATTCACACAACTGTGATTGAGCCTGTGCAACAGTCTTTAACTCTTTTGGTAGTTGTGCAAGAGTTTTCGTAAGAGTCTCCAATTGTTGAGTTAGTATCTTATTTTGTGCTAGCAAGGCATCATGGGTTTGTAATTGTAGAACTCCTTTTTATTGTATAGGAGCTCCACTTTCACTGTTGAGCTCATTGTCACTAGTAGCCATGTTGTCAATGATTTATGTAGCTTCCTCTGGAGTTTTCCATTGGATATTTCCTCCTGCTGAGGCGTCAAGCATCATCTTGGTTTGTGAACCAAGACCTCCAAGGAAGGTTAGGACTACTTGCACATCATCAAAGCCATGCGTGGGTGTCTTTCTTAATAAGCTTTTATACCTGTCCCATGCATGCCCCAGTGATTCCTCCATGCCTTGTCTGAATGCTGAAATCTCTTGCTTCCCTTTATTAACTTTTGATTGTGGAAAGTATTTATTTAGGAATTTGGTCACCACTGCTTCCCACTCTGTAAAGCTTTCTTTTGGAAAAGAATTTAACCAAAGCTTAGCATTGCCTCCTAGTGAGAATGGAAACAAGCTATGTTTGATTGCTTCATTCGGCACCCCATTTATTTTCACCGTGTTGCAAATCTCATTAAAAGTTGTGAGGTGCTCATATGGGCTTTCGTGAGACAACCCATTAAATTGATTACTCTTCACCAGTTGAATTAATGCTGGCTTAACCTCCATGTTGACTGCATTGACCCTTGGTCTTGCTATGCTGTTAAAGTGTTGAGGTCCAGCTATATTGGTGTAATCTACAAGAGTTCTTCTGGCATTATTATTCTCCATATTTTCTGTGCTATTGTTAGAACCTTGTGGTGATTGTTGTAACAGAGTTTCCGGAGGAGGAAAAAATTCTCTAGATGTACGGATTCTTCTCCTCCGTCTACTCTCGTCTAAACCTTCAAGAAGAGGTTCTGCAGTTTTCTTGCTTCTAGTTCGGATTGCTTCCTGCATACACAAGAAAACAAAACCCTAGAAAAATTGGTTAGCACAAAAAGATATAAAAGAAGATATAAGATAAGAGATAAGAAGATAAAAACAGAAAACAGAAAAATAAAAATAAAAACAGAAAATAAAATAAAATAAAATAAAATAAAATAAAAACAGAAAAAATAAAAACAGAAATTCAAAATTCAAAATTCAAAAACAAGTCAAAGATAATCAATAATCACACAAATGAACAAGTTAAACCACGAGTCCCCGGCAACGGCGCCAAAAACTTGATGACAAATTTATGAACACCGAAAAACGGCGCCACAAACTTGTTTAACACTCGGCAAGTGTGACCGAATCGGATCAAGTAATAAAACAAGGTAAGACTAAGTATCGTTTTCCCAAAGGACTCACGGCCTAGTTTAGCTATGTGATTTTTTGATTATTTAAGACTTAAGAACAAATTGATTATAGGTTTTAATGCAAAAGACAATAACTAAACATGTATGCATGAATTTGATCAATGGTAAAGAACAAAACAAACACTTCAATGAATTATATGAATGAGTATGTTGTTGGGGTTATCAATTTTATCTTATTCACTCTCATATATTTTCAGGAATTCATCATTCTTATCATCAATGCTAATGCCACTCTCTAAATTACATTGCAAGAAGGCCTATCCCTAATTACGAGTTCATACAATTCCTAACATTCCTAGTAATTAGTTCTTAAAGTTCAGGAGCTTAAAGGCAACCAATATGCTATTGGGAGAAATTCCCCGGATCTAGACTTCCCCGTACGTTCCCGTATCGACAAAATCAATAATCATGGCAATGAATGAGTTAAACAAAGCAAGCAATAAGCAAAGAGGAAAAACCCTAGCTAAAGATGAAAGAAAGCATATATCTTAATATAAGACATTAAATCAAATTCCATATATGAGAGTTTCACAAGACTACATTGATTCCCCAACAACAATACAAGGTTTAGTTCACCATATTCATGGTGAAACTAGATGAACAATAATGAAAGAATGAAAGATAGAACCCTAGAAAGAGGAGGAGGTAGCCTGAACATCCAAGATCTTCCTTCAAGGGGTGGAAAAGAGAGTGTTTGCTTCGTCTTTGCCAAAGATACAAACCCTAGGACGTCCTAAAGCTTATATACTATTCTAAAATTACAGAAAATTAGGCCCAAGCCCAAAAATAGTGCCGCTCAGTGGTAAACTACCGCTCAGCGAT
The DNA here is from genome assembly GCF_029865625.1 of Vigna umbellata. Classification (NCBI taxonomy): domain Eukaryota; kingdom Viridiplantae; phylum Streptophyta; class Magnoliopsida; order Fabales; family Fabaceae; genus Vigna; species Vigna umbellata. The sequence continues at coordinate 22,622,476 of NC_142174.1, forward strand.
AAGTGCGTGAGTTGTTTTTCTCCCCTCAGCGGATCCAACGTGACTGCCTGTGTGCCGCTCAGCGGTAAACTGCCGTTGAGCGGCAGTTGCGGCTTCTCCTTTTGCACTTTTTGATGTCTTTTCTGATTCCATCTCTATCCTTCTTCACTTCTTTCACCAAATTCACCTTAAAACCTGCACAAAAACACTGAAATCAAGCATAAACCTGTCCAGCTCTCTTATTTCTAAAAATATGACCAAAAGCATGATTTCAAGCTAGTTTCTAAGTGTTAAAGGTTGCTTTTAGTATCAATTTTAAGCATGAAAATAACAGTTTTTGAACTGTTATCAATGAGGCCCGAGGTAGTTGACCCAGATTGCCTGTGACTCACTTTTTCAGAACTTCTGAATGATGAGCCACCCTATTGACTCTATTTCGTGTTAATTTCAAAACTATGGTCTTGTCACTCGTGCTAGTCAGAAAATTATAAATTTGTGATTAAGCCTTTGAGATAAAATGGAATTTAACATGAGATCTGAAGTCAAGGGGGGGTTCAAGTTCAGACATTTTAAAGGAAAGGATAGCCATTGAAGTAAAGGAGGGTAATATGGATGGCCCGAGAGAACTGCTGAAGAAAATGAAGACAACCCAAAAGGATGCATTCAAGAAGGGGTATAAGAATTTGTTGAGCTTGTCAGAGGGGAAGAATTTGGGCAAATCTTAAATACACCTCTCGAGGGCAAAGATCTATACAACTACCTCGGGCAGTATACCCATATCTTGCAGCAAGTGAGAATCATAAGAGTGCACCCTATGAAGTTGGAGAGAGGATTCATGCTTAAGGGTAAAGCGAGGAGCCTTCCTCGGGGTTACCTAGAGTGGTACCTGTATCGTTCGGCTAAGGAGGAAAACTGGGAAACAATTACGAATGTACTAGCTCTTATCCTCTATGGTGTCATGCTCTTTTCTAATATCATGGATTTTGTCGGTAATGTCGCCATGAATGCGTTTGTGGGGTACAAAGTTTGCTCTAAAGAATCTAGTCACTATTGTCCTAACTGAAGTTTCCAAGACCCTTAGTCAAGGTTGTGATCCATCTAGAAAGAAGATCTCTCGCATGAGTAAGGCCATTGTGAATGCCACATGTCACGTGGAGGAGTTGTTGCGGTGTAAAATAGAAATTGAAGGGGCAAATGAATGGGTGCAGCTTTGTGCAAGCTTATAAAGAGAACATTAATGGCGTGTTTTCTTGGCAACAAATATCGTGTATCATACACCATTGCGGGAGGTACCCTAATGTGCCCCTCATGGGTATCAGGTGTTGTATTAGTTACAATCTTGTGTTAGCACAAAGACAATTTGGGCGTCCTATGAGAGGATCACCTACACCTGCATCTCTTGCCATATTGCAGACCTTCAAAGGAAGGAACCTTTGCTGAAATGCTTCATCAAGTTAGGGACGCTTGGGGCAATGTTCTTCGCTTCGAGAGAGGCCCAAGATCATGGACTGTTAATGAAAGATTCCCTCAGCCATTGGATCGTAGAAAGAGTTAAGACAATCCAATTGCCATTCAAGTTAATCTCCCCTGACCCAAGTTGTGAAAAGAAATTTCACAGTGATGAACAGTGTGAAAGCAGTAGTGGCAAAACTGGAGAAGAAATGTCATTGAGCTAAAAGGGGACATCAAGCATTGATGATTAGATGAAAGAGTATGTCGTTGAAGAAGGGTGAGTTACAAAGGAACTGAAAAAGGAGTCTCTCACAACTAGCTTCCCTCGCTAATGGAGCCCTTGAACACATTATGAAGTTATTAGCTGATGCTGAGTTTGCAATGTCGATATTTAACCCGCTTAAGGGGATTGAAAATTTCCTCAATTGTTCCAAGAAACTGATCGTACAAATGAAGAATCTGATGGATGAGTGATGAGTCGTTATTTCTTGAATTATATTTAGTTTATTGCACTTAAATAGACCAGGGAATTGTGTTTAATTGTTTGTTATTTCCCCGTTTTCCGAATTGTGCTTAATTTGGTCGGAAATTTGTAATTGCGCTAATTTGGGTTTTCTGAGCTGATTAAGTGCATTTTTGAAGTGCAGGAAAATTTTGGAAATACATTTTGGGACATCAGGAAGAATGCCAAATAAATCCAAGACTCTCCACACAGACATTTTAGAATTAATTAAATTGTAATTCAGTAGTTTAGAATTTCTGTATCAACTTTTACATTTTGGGACAATTTTTGGTAAAGTAGATTAGACCCAAAATGTGAAGGAAAAAAATGACTTTGGCACCTTAGGGTTTTTGTGTGGACCCCACCCTTATTAAAGGTGACCCACGGCCCTTGGAAAAGCCAGCCGCCACTTGCCATTTTCATTTGACGCTCTCGGCTTGTGTTCTTAGAAAAAAAAATGATGTTTACGCTGGGTTATTTTTTGGATTCTGATGATGAATGAAAGAAAGTTTTTCACTTCTCCACTTTGCTGAAGGCACTTGTGATTTCTTTGTTTTAATTCTCGGTCCAGCACACGGTGCATTTACTTTCCTATTAGAGTGAAGAAACGTGATGGATTTTGGTGTGTGCCACGGCATGGAGAGAGCACATGATGCAAGTAGGAGCTGGTACGGTTTGGTGTAGCCGTGTTGCGCTGGAAGAAAGGAAGCAGCAGCACTAAATCCACCGAGTGAGAGAGAGAATGGTGTGCACGGGAAGTGGGTGCAGTACAGAATGAAACTTGGAAGCATTGAAGGAGTAGGTGTGTCACGGCATGGAGAATGAAAAGTAGAAGGCACTTGTCATATCTTGGGAGAGATGCAGCACGGTGATTTTTATCTTTGAAATGAAGAGATGATTAGATAGCATAAGGTGTCACATCCTGGCTGGAAAAAAAACAGATTTATTCATCTTTCATTTGGAGGAATTTTGGAATGGAGCGGTGCTTTGAGATGAAGAAAAGGAAGTGGTATCACGGTAGAAATGGTGCACGTGAATCATGGCCCATGGAGAGCTCTCGGTTGCAATTGTAATTGGAATAGAGCTGTTGCCACGTCAACGTGAGAGGTCCTCCAAGGGTTTTCTTTTGGATTATTTTAAATGCTTGTCCTATACTTGAGTTTGGTTGCAATGTTCATATTGAATCCATTCATGGATGCTTGCTAACTTTTAAGTCATTTTTGTGTATTCATTGTTTGCCTCTTCCAATGCTAATGGTCACTAAAGTTAAGTCTCAATACTTCAAATTAGTTAAAAAATTTGCATTAAATGTTTTTTTTGTACACTGTCGCTTTTCACACCTTGCGCATTTAATTTTATTTCTCATGTTTGTCAGTTGCAATGTTACGTTTTCTGATTTAACAATTTCAATTCAAGTGAGTCGCGCAAGTTTTCTTTAATGTAGTTGTAATGTTAGCTGTAGTGACCAACCGTTTTAATTTTGTATTTACATCTGTGTTTAATTCTCAGTTCTAATTTAGTTTATTTCCAATCACAAGAACACTCTCAAAACCCCCCTCCACTGCGTGTTTGACCTGAGACTTGAACCAAATTGGTCCTTGAGAGACGACCTAGGAGTCACTTCCTAGTACTATACTGCATTCTTTTATGCAAAACTTTTGTGGGAGGCGCGACCCTCTCATCAAAATGGCGCCGTTGCCGGGGACCAACGGTTCAGTTTTAGGTCTTTTGTGTTGATAAGGTGTTGTTTGTGTGTTGTGTTTGTCTTGTATGTTTGAGTGTGTGTGAATTGTTTGTTTAGGTTGTTTTGTGTGTTCAAAATTTTTGTGATATCGTTTCATGATTTTAGGGTGTTGTGACTTAGTGCATGACTAGGGGAAATCCTGGGCCTATACCACCCTTTGATCCTGAGATTGATAGAACTTTTCATAGGTTAGCTAGGCATTCTAGAAATTTATCTTTAGAGTCTGTTTTTGAGTCTGTTCCATTGGATACTGTGCATCCCACTGCTGAGTACTTTGTGCATACTGCATCTACTGCATCTGTTGCATCTGCACGTGATTCTGATTCTGATTCTGTTGTTTTTCACACTGAGAACAATATGGCACAACCTCCACCTCGTGAGAGGACTTTTAGGGAGATGGCTGCACCTGATTTCGATATCGAAAGCTTGTGCATCCAATATCCTGATGAGGACGTTCCATTTGTTCTCAAGACTGGACTGATCCATTTGTTGCCCAAGTTTCATGGTCTTGTAGGTGAGAGTCCTCATAAGCATTTGAAGGAATTCCACATTGTCTGTTCTAGTATGAAACCACATGATGTTCCTGAAGAGCACATCTTCTTGAAGGCATTCCCTCATTCATTGGAAAATGTTGCTAAGGATTGGTTGTATGGTTTGGCGCCTAGATCCGTCACTAGCTGGGATGATCTGAAGAGGCTGTTCTTAGATAAATTTTTTCCAGCAGCCCGGACCACAGCTATCAGAAAAGACATAACTAGGATTAGGCAGCTTGGTGGAGAGAACTTATATGAGTATTGGGAGAGATTCAAGACACTTTGTGCTAGTTGTCCCCACCATCAGATACCTGAGCATCTCCTTGTCCAATATTTCTATGAGGGTTTGAACAACATGGACCGTGGTATGATTGATGCTGCCAGTGGTGGAGCTCTTGGAGACACCACACCTGCTGAGGCTAGGCAATTGATTGAGAAGATGGCCTCCAACTCCCAGCAGTTTAGCACCAGGAATGATGCCATTGTGGTGAGGGGCGTACATGATGTTGTTGCCCAGTCTTTATCAGCTGTTGAAAGCAAGTTGGAAGGAAAGATTGACTCTCTTACGAAGATGGTGACACAGTTGACTACCAACCAGAGATTTGCAGCTCCATCTGCATCTGTTGCACGACTATGTTCTATTTGTCCTTCCAGTGACCACTATACAGATGCTTGTCCTTCTTTGCAGCACTCTACTGCCTCTGATGCGCCTCAGGCTTATGATACGAACATCTACAACAACAGGCAGCAACAACAGCAAAATCATGACTTATCCAGCAACAGGTACAACCCAGGATGGAGGAATCACCCCAATCTGAGATGGAACAATGCGCCACAGCATCAACAGCAGGCACCACCTTTCCAGAATGCTGGAGCACCTAACAGATATGTGCCTCCACCAATGCAACAACACCAGAGGCAACAACAACAGCAGCAACAAGAGGCACCTGCCCAACCAGTTGCCCAACCTTCCACTTCGTCTGAACCTTTGATAACAGTTGAAAAACTGTTATTTTTATGATTAAAATTGACACTAAAAGCAACCTTTACACTTAGAAACTAGCTTGAAATCATGTTTTTCTTTATATTTTTGGAAATAAGAGAGCTGGACAGGTTTATGCTTGATTTCAGTGTTTTTGTGCAGGTTTTAAGGTGAATTTGGTGAAAGAAGTGAAGAAGGAGAGAATTGAAATCAGAAAAGACAACAAAAAGTGCAAAAAGGAGAAGCCGAAGTCACCGCTCAGCGGCAGTTTACCGCTGAGCGGCACTCAGGAGCTTGCGGGAGGTCCGCTGCGGGGCAAAATGGCCGCTGAGGGGAGAAAACAAGTCACGCACTCACCGCTGAGCGGCAGTTTACCGCTGAGCGGCACTCAGGAGCTTGCGGGAGGTCTGCTGAGGGGCAAAATGGCCGCTGAGGGGAGAAAACAAGTCACGCACTCACCGCTGAGCGGTATTTTACCGCTGAGCGGCACTTTAATGGGCTTGGATTTGACTTTTTGTAATTTACGAATGATATATAAGCTTTAGGGTTTCCTAGGGTTAGGCATCTTTGGCTGGAACGAAGCAAACAATCTCTTTTCCACCCCTTGGGGTAGATTGGGAGATGGTGACAGCTCTCCTCTTCTCTTTCTCGGGTTTATTCTATCATTCTTTCATTGTAATTCATTTAGGTTCACCATGAATATGGTGAACTAAACTCTGTATGTTTGTTGGGGAATCAATGTAATCTTGTGAAACTCTCATATATGGAATCTGTTTTTACATCTTTTAATTAAGACTTATGCTTTCTTTCATCATTAGTTAGGGTTTTTCCTCTTTGCTTAATGCTTGCATTGTTTAACTCATTCGATGGATGATTATTGGTTTTGTCGATACGGGCATGTACGGGGAAGTCTAAATCCGGGGAATTTCTCCCAATTTTATATTGGTTGTCATTAAGCTCCTGCACTTATGAACTGATCATTAGGAATGCTAGGAATTGTATGAACTCGTGATTAGGGAGAAGCCTTCTGGAAAGGTACATTAGAGAGTGGCATTAACAATGATGATTTGACTGTTGAATTCCTAAAAATATATGAGAGTGGATAAGATGAAATTGACCCCCAACAACATATTCATATCTATATTTCATTGAAAGTGTTTATCTTTTGCTTTTTGCCATTGATCAAAATTCATGCATACATGTTTATTTTCTGTCTTGCATATTAAACCCCAAATATTTCGTTTGTAAGTCTTAGTTAATCAAGAAACCACATAACTAAACTAGGCCGTGAGTCCTTTGGGAAGAACGATACTTGGTCTAACCAAGTTTATTACTTGAACGATTCGGTCATACTTGCCGATTGAAAACAAGTTTGTGACATCATAATTTGGTGTTCATAACTTTGCTTATTCAAAATAGAATTATCTCTCAACAGCTTGAAGAAGTAACTATGAAACTTTCTCAAATCCCACAGGAAATACAACAGGTCTCAATGGTTCAAGTGCAATAACAAAAATGGCAGATGCAATTTACTCCAGTTGAGAAAACAACAAAGCTTGAAGAGACTTTCCAAAGATTCTTGAAGACGAATGCGTCTTATTGTCATAATGTGGATGTTGCATTTAAAAATATGGAGGTTTATGTTGAGAGAATAGTTGACGAGATGAAACATGATAATCTCGGAAAGGAGTGTAAAACTGTTGTGACGAGAAGTGGTAGAGTGTTAGAGGAGAGACAAAAAGAAAGAGAGGAGAAAGAAAATGAGAGTGAGAGTGAAAAAGAAACATGTGAGTGGAAAGAAAGAGTTGAGAGAGAGAAAAAGAAAAAAGAAGAAGAGGAGAGGAGAGAAAAAAAAGAGAGAGAAGAGAGAGAGGAGAGACAGAAAGAAAAAGAGTATGAAAAGCCACTTCCTTACCCAAAGAGTTATTCAAGGAAGGAGAAAGAAAAGCAGTTGGAAAGATTCATGGAATTGTTTAAGAAGTTGGAGATCACTATACCATTCTCTGAAGCATTACAACAGATGCCAGCATATGCGAAATTTTTGAAGGAACTCCTCACAAAGAAACACAAGTACATTGATAAGGAAACTATCAATATACAGGGTAACTGCAGTGCAATCATACAGAAATTACCTCCTAAACTTAAAGATCCAGGAAGCTTCACCATTCCATGCACCATAGGAGATGTGAAAGTTGGAAGAGCATTGATTGATTTGGGAGCTAGCATTAATCTAATGCCGCTATCCATGTGCAGAACAATTCAAGGGCTGGAAATTAAACCAACCAGAATGGCTCTTCAATTGGCGGACAGGTCTCTTAAATATCCATATGGAGTAGTTGAAGATGTTCTAGTGAAGGTTGACAAATTTGTATTCCCAGTGGATTTTATTGTGATGGAGATGGAAGGAACTAGTGATGTTCCTCTTATTCTTGGGAGACCTTTTATGAAGACTGCTAGAGTTTTGATTGATGTAGAGAATGGTAAGCTTAAATTGAGAGTTGATGATGAAGAAATCACTTTTGATGTATCCAAAGCTATGACATATCCAAATGATGACAAAGCATGTTTTCAATTTGATGAACTTGATGAAGTTTGTATGGTGCAAGAAAGGATGGTGCGAAATATTTCTCCATTGGAAAAAACTCTCATTGATGCATGTGAAGATTTAGATGAAGAAGAAGAGAAATTGATTGATGAATGTCTGATGGACTTGGAAACATTGAAAAAGAGTCCAGAGGAAGATCCAATATTCGAAATAATTGATAAGGAAGAAATAGTCAAAACACAGACACCAGAATTAAAAAGATTGCCATCACATCTGAAATATGTGTTTCTAGAAGAAGATGGAACAAAGCCAGTCATCATCAATAACTCTTTGTCTCTACAAGAAGAAGAGCAATTGATAGAAATTCTGAAAGCCAACAAAGAAGCAATTGGGTGGTCAATATCAGATCTCAAAGGTATTAGCCCAACTTACTGCATGCACAAAATTTTTATGGAAGAAGATTATAAACCAAGTGCTCAACCACAGAGAAGGTTAAATCCTGTTATGAAGGAGGTTGTCAGAAAAGAAGTGTTGAAACTGTTTGAAGCTGGTATCATCTATCCAATCTCTGACAGTGAATGGGTGAGTCCAGTACAGGTGGTTCCAAAGAAAGGTGGGATGACAGTAATTTATAATGATAAGAATGAACTTATTCCTACTCGGACAGTTACTGGTTGGCGTATGTGCATTGATTACAGGAAGCTGAATAAAGCTACTAGGAAAGATCATTTTCCTCTTCCTTTCATGGATCAGATGCTAGAAAGGTTATCAGGGCAGGCTTTCTATTGTTTTCTAGATGGATATTCTGGATATAATCAAATTGTGGTGGATCCAAAAGACCAGGAGAAGACGGCTTTTACTTGTCCTTTTGGTATCTTTGCGTATAGAAAGATGCCTTTTGGATTATGTAATGCTCCAGCTACGTTTCAGAGGTGTATGCAGGCAATTTTTGCGGATCTTTTAGAAAAATGCATTGAAGTATTCATGGATGATTTCTCAGTTTTTGGAAATTCTTTCCAAAGATGTTTGGCTAATTTGAACACTGTCCTCAAAAGATGTGTTCAGACAAATCTTGTTTTGAATTGGGAAAAATGTCATTTCATGGTAACTGAAGGAATTGTATTGGGGCATAAAATCTCTGCTAAAGGAATTGAGGTAGACAAAGCTAAAGTAGAAGTCATTGAGAAACTACCTCCACCAACAAATGTAAAGGGGATTAGAAGTTTTCTTGGTCATGCTGGGTTTTATAGAAGATTCATCAAGGATTTCTCAAAAATTGCTAAACCATTGAGTAATCTTTTGATGAAGGATGCACCTTTTGTGATGAATGAAGATTGTCTGAAAGCTTTTGACACATTGAAGAAGAAGTTAGTGTCAGCTCCAGTAATTGTAGCACCAGATTGGAATCAAAACTTTGAATTAATGTGTGATGCAAGTGATTATGCAATAGGAGTTGTCCTTGGCCAGCGGAAAGAACAAAAGTTTCATCCAATTTATTATGCTAGCAAGGTTCTGAATGATGCTCAATTGAATTATGCTACAACCGAGAAAGAATTTCTTGCTATTGTGTATGCTCTAGAGAAATTTAGACCTTATCTTATTGGGTCCAAGGTAACTGTCTATACAGATCATGCAGCTATCAAATATTTGTTGACAAAACCAGATTCTAAGCCACGTCTGATTAGATGGGTTTTACTATTGCAAGAATTTGATGTAGACATCCGTGATAAGAAAGGAAGTGAAAACTTAATTGCTGATCATTTGTCACGGTTAGTCAAATGAAGTCACTAGCAAGGAGTCTGAAATCTGGGAATCTTTTTCAGATGAATCACTCATGTATATTCAGCAGAGACCCTGGTTTGCTGATATGGCTAATTTCAAAGCTGCAAGGGTCATGCCGGAAGACTTAACTTGGCAACAAAGAAAGAAATTTTTGCATGATGCCAAGCAGTTTGTTTGGGATGATCCTTATTTGTTCAAAATTGGAGCAGATAATCTTCTGAGGAGATGTGTTACAAATGAAGAAGCAGAAGGAATTCTCTGGCATTGTCATGATTCACCTTATGGAGGACATTTTAATGGAGAAAGAACAGCAGCAAAAGTCCTTCAATCAGGATTTTATTGGCCAACTTTGTTTAAAGATGCTCATAATCATGCTAAAATTGTGACAAATGTCAAAGAGCAGGGACAATCACTAAACGTCATGAGATGCCTTTACAAGGTATTTTAGAGGTTGAGGTTTTTGATTGTTGGGGTATTGACTTTGTTGGACCCTTCCCTCCATCTTTCAACAATGAATATATTCTGGTAGCAGTGGATTATGTGAGTAAATGGGTGGAAGCATTAGCTTGTCCTAAAAATGATGCTAGCACGGTAATTAAATTCCTGAAGAGGCAGATATTCTCACGTTTTGGCACTCCAAGAGTGTTGATCAGTGATGGAGGATCTCATTTTTGCAATTATCAGCTAGAGAAAGTACTCAAACACTATGGAGTAAAACATAAGGTAGCTGCACCTTATCATCCACAAACCAATGGACAAGCTGAGGTATCTAACAGGGAGATAAAAAGGATCCTGGAAAAAACAGTGACTTCATCAAGAAAGGATTGGTCTCTCAAATTGGATGATGCTCTTTGGGCTTATAGGACAGCAATGAAGACGTCTATGGGATTATCACCATTTCAATTAGTCTATGGGAAAGCATGCCATTTGCCTGTAGAATTGGAGCATAAAGCATTATGGGCTTTGAAATTCTTGAATTTCGATCCTTATGAAACTAAATGCACACGCAGACGGCAGATTTTGGAGCTTGAAGAAATGCGATTACATGCATATGATTCATCCAAGGCTTACAAAGACAAAATTAAATTTTATCATGACAGAAAGTTGGTGAATAGAGTTTTCAATCCAGGACAACAGGTATTATTGTTCAATTCAAGATTGAAGATATTTCCTGGGAAGCTGAAGTCAAAATGGTCAGGACCATATGTGATAAAAGAAGTGCATCCGCATGGAGCAATTGAAATATTTAATCCAGTTGCTGCTGATCCACAAGAAGTTGGGTGGTGAATGGTCAACGTCTCAAACCTTATCTAGGGGGAGAGGTGCAACAATTTTCCACAATGATGTTGTTGGTTGATCCTTGAAAGTTTGGGTCAGGCTCGTGACGTTAAACAAGCGCTCACTGGGAGGCAACCCAGTATTTTGTAAGTATTTCTGTTTTTAGATTAGGGTTTGATGTACTCTATTTGAAACCTGGTTTGTTATGATGGTTTGCTATTAACTGTGATTGTGATAAGTAATGCTGAATGATGCTTATGATTGATTGATGAGATGATGTGCACATTAAATGCTTATACAGGTGATTCACAAGCTTTGTGAACAAATGCAGATATCATGATTGTGATTGTGAAATTAAGCAGGATGTGTATGTCAAATGTGAATGAGCTTATATGTGAGATTTTGAGCTCCAGAGTTGTTATTGTTGAATGCTATTACTTTGAAAGCATGAATGGTTTTGCCCAGGTTTTCTATGATTGAATCAATTGCTTGTTTTGCATCACATGATCAAGGCCATTTGTTGAAAACCTTTTTATTGGCCAAATTCATAAAATTAGCCCACTAAAAGAGAACACTTTGTGTTCATCCTTTGAACCCTTAGCCTTGAATATACACTGAAACCTTTGATTGAAAATCTTTACCTTGAGTTAAGTAGAAGATCTTGTGTGGTATTGTTAAATGTTCAAGTTTGGGGTTGTTGGGAAAACATGAAAAGCATTGAGCTAAGAGCTAAAAAGTAAGAATATGCAAAGAAAAAGAAAAGAAAAGAAAAAGAAGTAAAGCTCAATGCAAAGGCAAAAGAAAGTTGGGAATGAATAAGATGATTGTGTTGTTATGATTCTCTTAACTCAAGGATTTTGTGATCCAGAAAAACCAATTTTCTTGTTAGCCCAGCCACATTATAAGCCATAGAAAAGTCCTTGTGATGATGCATGCTTGTGAATGTTTTTGATTGTGGTAAAATGAAAGGCAAAGTTGATTCATGTACATTGTGATAGTAGAGTGAATGAGTGATCATCTCTTATACACTTGAGTGTGAGTGAAACACTTGACTTAGTGAGGAAATATCACATGAACACATGAACATCCATGCTTAATTGATTGATCATTCATGAAAATAGCATTTGTTGGAATTTAAATGACTTTGTGAACACTAAAGCATGTGCACATCTTGATTGAACTCTTGGTCATAAGTTTGAGTGAAGTTGTTACTTCTCTTGAAAAGAGATTTTTGAATGAGTGAACCATCATATGAATTGGTTGAAGATGAGTTACATCTTATTTGCTTGAGGACAAGCAAAGTTTTAAGTTTGGGGTTGTGATAACAGTTGAAAAACTGTTATTTTCATGATTAAAATTGACACTAAAAGCAACCTTTACACTTAGAAACTAGCTTGAAATCATGTTTTTCTTTATATTTTTGGAAATAAGAGAGCTGGACAGGTTTATGCTTGATTTCAGTGTTTTTGTGCAGGTTTTAAGGTGAATTTGGTGAAAGAAGTGAAGAAGGAGAGATGAAATCAGAAAAGACAACAAAAAGTGCAAAAGGAGAAGCCGAAGTCACCGCTCAGCGGCAGTTTACCGCTGAGCGGCACTCAGGAGCTTGCGGGAGGTCCGCTGAGGGGCAAAATGGCCGCTGAGGGGAGAAAACAAGTCACGCACTCACCGCTGAGCGGCAGTTTACCGCTGAGCGGCACTCAGGAGCTTGCGGGAGGTCCGCTGAGGGGCAAAATGGCCGCTGAGGGGAGAAAACAAGTCACGCACTCACCGCTGAGCGGTATTTTACCGCTGATCTTCACTTTAATGGCTTGGATTTGACTTTTTGTAATTTACGAATGATATATAAGCTTTAGGGTTTCCTAGGGTTAGGCATCTTTGGCTGGAACGAAGCAAACAATCTCTTTTCCACCCCTTGGGGTAGATTGGGAGATGGTGACAGCTCTCCTCTTCTCTTTCTCGGGTTTATTCTGTCATTCTTTCATTGTAATTCATTTAGGTTCACCATGAATATGGTGAACTAAACTCTGTATGTTTGTTGGGGAATCAATGTAATCTTGTGAAACTCTCATATATGGAATCTGTTTTTACATCTTTTAATTAAGACTTATGCTTTCTTTCATCATTAGTTAGGGTTTTTCCTCTTTGCTTAATGCTTGCATTGTTTAACTCATTCGATGCATGATTATTGGTTTTGTCGATACGGGCACGTACGGGGAAGTCTAGATCCGGGGAATTTCTCCCAATTTTATATTGGTTGTCATTAAGCTCCTGCACTTATGAACTGATCATTAGGAATGCTAGGAATTGTATGAACTCGTGATTAGGGAGAAGCCTTCTGGAAAGGTACATTAGAGAGTGGCATTAACAATGATGATTTGACTGTTGAATTCCTAAAAATATATGAGAGTGGATAAGATGAAATTGACCCCCAACAACATATTCATATCTATATTTCATTGAAAGTGTTTATCTTTTGCTTTTTGCCATTGATCAAAATTCATGCATACATGTTTATTTTCTGTCTTGCATATTAAACCCCAAATATTTCGTTTGTAAGTCTTAGTTAATCAAGAAACCACATAACTAAACTAGGCCGTGAGTCCTTTGGGAAGAACGATACTTGGTCTAACCAAGTTTATTACTTGAACGATTCGGTCATACTTGCCGATTGAAAACAAGTTTGTGACATCATAATTTGGTGTTCATAAATTTGTCCATCAACCTTCATTGGAAGAGTTAGTGAGACAGATGACTATGCAAAACCTGCAGTTTCAGCAGGAGACTAGAGCTTCCATACAGAGTCTCACTAACCAGATGGGTCAGATGGCTACTCAGATAAACCAGGCGCAGTCTCAGAATTCGGATAAGTTACCATCCCAGACTGTGCAGAACCCAAGGAATGTGAGTGCCATAACCCTTAGATCAGGGAAGCAGATTTTTGTGCCTTCAGAGCCCGCTTCTACACCTACGCCCATGCCTGCTACTTGTCCTAGAAAGAACGACCATGACGGTCCGAGCAAGGCATTTGAGGTGGGTGAATCTTCTTCTCCAGCCGGTGGTTCTTCTTTAGGTGGATCTTCTCCCTCTTCCACCACCACCGCTGCCGCACCTTCTCCATTGGTTGACCGACCTATCCCTCTACCATTCCCTTCACGGGCACTTCCTAGCAAAAAGATGGAAGACGTGGATAGGGAAATTTTGGAGACCTTCAGGAAGGTAGAGGTGAACATACCTCTACTCGATGCCATCAAGCAGATACCGAAGTATGCCAAATTCTTGAAGGAGTTGTGTACACACAAGAGGAAGATGAAGGGAAATGAGAGAATTAGCATGGGAAGGAATGTATTTGCGCTTATTGGTAAGTCGGTCCCGCACATCCCTGAAAAGTGCAAGGACCCAGGTATATTTTGCATTCCTTGTGTGATTGGAAACAATAAATTTGAAAATACCATGCTTGATTTGGGTGCTTCTGTTAATGTCATGCCTTTGTCTATATATGCATCTTTGTCTCTTGGTCCTTTGCAAACCACGGGTGTGGTCATTCAGTTGGCTAATAGGAGTGTTACCCACCCAGCAGGTTTCATAGAGGATGTCTTGGTTAGGGTTGGTGAATTGATTTTTCCTGCTGACTTTTATGTTTTGGAAATGGAGGAGGGATTCTCTCATGGATCCGCTCCCATTATCTTAGGCAGGCCATTCTTGAAAACTGCCCGAACTAAGATTGATGTGTATGCTGGAACTTTGTCTATGGAATTTGCTGATATTGTTGTTCATTTTAATATCCTTGATGCAATGAAATTTCCAGCTGAGGACCATTCTCTGTTTAAGATGGATGCATTGGATGACATTATTGATAAATATGTTGTTGATGATTCTGATTCTTTGCATAAGAAAGAGCATTCTTTTCTATCTTCTCTACATACATGCATTGAATCTGAATTTGAGAATGATGTTGATTTTGAAGAGAATTTTGATATCCATGATGTTGATGATGTTTTTGATATGGATGATGTTGATAATGTAATTGTCATGGATATGGATTTGGAGCTTGATGAGATAGGTGTTCCGCCTTTACCTGTAAATTCTTTGGAGTCAGAATGCACTAACCACTTTGTAGGAAGTACAAATGAATCTGACTTGCAGGCACCTACTCTTGAGTTGAAACAGCTCCCAGATAACCTCAAGTACGTGTACTTGGAGGATGATAAGAAGAAACCGGTGATCATTTCTACCTCCCTTGATTCTATTCAAGAGGAGAAGTTGCTTGGTGTGCTGAGGAAGCACAAGAAGGCCATTGGTTGGAGTTTGGCTGACATACCTGGTATTAGCCCATCCACATGCATGCATAGAATTCTTTTGGAAGATGGGGCAAGGCCAGTCAGACAGCCACAAAGAAGGCAAAACCCCGTGATCATGGACGTCATCAAGAAGGAGGTGACCAAGCTTTTGCAAGCTGGGATCATCTACCCTATTTCAGACAGTCAGTGGGTTAGCCCCATCCATGTTGTGCCCAAGAAAACTGGCCTCACTGTGGTGAAGAATGAGAGGGATGAGCTTATCCCAGCTAGAGTGCAGAACAGTTGGAGAGTCTGCATTGACTATAGGAGGCTCAACCAAGCAACCAGGAAAGATCATTTCCCCCTGCCATTCATTGATCAGATGCTGGAGCGCCTGGCAGGTAAATCTCATTATTGTTTTCTTGATGGTTTTTCTGGTTACTTTCAAATAAATATTGCGCCTGAGGATCAAGAAAAAACCACATTCACCTGCCCCTTTGGCACTTTTGCCTATAGGAGGATGCCCTTTGGTTTATGCAACGCCCCTGGTACCTTCCAGCGGTGTATGCTTAGCATTTTTAGCGACTTTCATGAGAATTGCATAGAGGTGTTTATGGATGATTTTACTGTGTATGGATCCTCCTTTGATGTACGTTTAGACAGTCTGGAAAAAGTTTTGAAAAGATGCATAGAAACAAACCTTGTTCTCAATTTTGAGAAATGTCACTTCATGGTTGGACAAGGTTTGGTTCTAGGGCATATCATTTCTGAAAAGGGAATAGAGGTAGACCCTGCTAAGATATCTGTGATTTCGCAGTTGCCTTACCCCTCTTGCGTGCGAGAGGTGCGATCTTTTCTTGGACATGCAGGTTTCTACAGGCGCTTCATCAAAGATTTCAGCAAGAAGGCGCTTCCCTTGTCCAGACTGCTGCAGAAAGATATTGACTTTTCTTTTGATGACAGATGCAAGCAGGCGTTTGATTGCCTGAAGGAAGCTTTGACCACCGCCCCTATCATTCAGGCACCAGATTGGACAGCCCCATTCGAGCTCATGTGTGATGCGTCTAATTATGCATTAGGGGCTGTCTTGACACAGAAAATTGACAAGCTGCCGAGAGTGATCTACTATGCTTCACGCACTTTGGATGTTGCCCAGGCAAATTATACCACCACTGAAAAAGAGTTGTTGGCAATTGTTTTTGCCCTTGACAAGTTTAGGTCATATTTGCTTGGATCACCTGTTATTGTGTATACTGACCATGCAGCTCTAAAGTTTCTGTTGAAAAAGGCGGAGTCAAAGCCTAGATTGATCAGGTGGATGCTACTGCTCCAGGAGTTTGACTTGCAAATTGAAGACCGGAGTGGAGCACGAAATTTGGTTGCAGACCACCTAAGCCGGATTGAAAAAGCTGGGAATGAAGCCGATGTATTGCCCATACAGGATACCTTTCCTGACGAGAGTTTGTTGATGATTTCTTACTCTCACCCCACTCCTTGGTTTGCACACATTGTAAATTATTTGGTTGCTTCTGTTTTTCCTCCCTTAGCATCACGTGCTCAGATAGCTAAAATTAAGAGTGATGCTAAGTATTATGTTTGGGATGACCCATATCTGTGGAAGTTGTGCAGTGACCAGGTTACTAGGAGATGCATTCCGGACCAGGAGATTGACTCGGTCTTGCAGTTCTGTCATGCCTCCTCACCTGGTGGTCATCTGGGGATACAGAGAACAGCTCGCAGAGTGCTCGACTATGGTTTCTATTGGCCTTCCATCTTCAAAGATGCGGAGAAGATTTGCAGCACTTGTGAACCTTGTCAGAGAGCAAGAGGATCAATTTCATAGAGACAAGAGATGCCTCAACAACCTATGTTGTTCTATGAGGTGTTTGATGTATGGGGTATAGATTTCATGGGTCCTTTTCCTGTTTCTTTTGGTTTCTGTTATATTCTCCTTGCTGTGGATTATGTTTCAAAATGGGTGGAAGCTAGAGCCACCAGGACTAATGATGCTTGGGTTGTTGTAGATTTTGTTAGATCTCACCTCTTTTGCAGGTTTGGAGTGCCTAGAGCAATTGTTAGTGATCAAGGAACCCATTTTTGCAACAGATCCATGCAAGCTTTGCTCAAGAAATATGGGGTGACGCACAGAGTTTCTACACCTTACCACCCCCAAACAAATGGGCAAGCTGAGATCTCCAACAGGGAGATTAAGAGGATTTTGGAGAAAATTGTCCAGCCCAACAGGAAAGATTGGAGCAATAGGTTGGACGATGCTCTTTGGGCTCACAGGACAGCTTACAAAGCACCGATAGGGATGTCTCCCTACCGGGTTGTCTTCGGAAAAGCATGTCACCTACCGGTCGAGATTGAGCATCGGGCATATTGGGCTGTGAAGATTTGCAACTTCTCCATGGACCAAGCTGGAGAGGAAAGAAAGTTGCAACTAAATGAATTGGATGAGATCCGATTGGAGGCCTATGAGAACTCGAAGTTCTACAAGGAAAGGACAAAGAAGTTCCATGATAGTTCTATTGTTAGAAAGGACTTCGAGGTTGGCCAGCAGGTTTTGTTGTATAACTCTAGGCTCGACCTCATGGGTGGTAAGTTGAGATCAAAATGGACTGGACCTTTTGTTGTGACTAATGTTTACCCTTATGGTGCAGTAGAGATCCAAGGTCCATCTACAGCTAAAAGCTTCAAGGTGAACGGGCATAGACTGAAGCCTTTCCTCAGGAACCCTTCTTTAGTGGATGTAGTGGTGGAGGAGACGTCTTTGGTCCACCCCACCTATCCTCCCATCTGACTCAGGGAGTTTCTTTTCTCCTCCCCTCCTCACTTTTATTGCACTTTGTCGATATCTGATGATTGTTCTGATTGTTTGATCTACTGATTGTGACACACTGAGGACATTGTGTCGTTTAAGTGTGGTCTATTAGGGGAGGTTGTTTCTTTGTTCATGTTTCAGTTTTTATGTAGTTTGTTGTGTCTTGTGTACAGTTTTGCATGCTTTTCATGAATTCTGGATTGTGGTTAGGTTGTCAGTTTTCCTTCACTTCATTGATACTCTGAGATGTTGGATTCTTTGCTTTTCTTTGCTTGGAAGATGATCATGATGTTTGAGAGTTGAATTGATTGTGACACAAATGCCCTGTGTGAGAAATTGAGCCACTTTATGTTCTTTCTTGTGTGTGATATGTCTCTTGATTGCTTGCACATATGCCTTGGCTTGACTCTTGTTGATAATTCTTGATTGATATGCATGTTTGGAAGTGATAAAGGCAGTTTTGCTCTTGAGCCTCTCTAGCCAAATAAGCTCACCTTGTTCTAATCCTTTGAAAACCCTTTTTGAGCCTATACTTTCCCCCATTTCTTTGTTTTGAATGCTTATACACTAGCCCTAAGTGAAAAACCATGATTACCTTAACCTTAGGGAATTTTGGAGCTTTGGAAGTGTTTTGGGAACAAGTGTGGTCTTCTTGGGGATTCTTATGAGTTGGCTAGTTGGTTCCTATTATTGTTTTGTTTTTGTAAATCTTGTCTTTTACAGTTTTGTTTTGAAAAGAGAGAAAAGAAAAGAGACAGGATGAAAAAAAAAAGAGAGCAGAAAAATAGTGAAAAAAAAAATGTGAATAATTGTGAATAATGGAGTCAAGAAGAGGATGGAATTAGAGGTTGTGGGTGTGTTTGAATGTGTTTACACTTGTTCCCCATTGCCCCTCTGTTCCTTATGGTTTGTAACTTCTTATCCAGATATATCCTGCCTTGTCCTTGGCCCCATTACAACCATGAAAAGACCTTTTGATTTGAACATGCGTATGTGCTGGAGTGTTGATATTAGAGGCTTGCCAAGTCTATTTGTGATTGCTTTCTTGAGTGCATTGAGTGACATTGATTTACCTTAAACACTTGAGAGAAACACTGATTGTGTGCATCTGTGAGGCTCTGTTGCTTTTGATTCATCTCTTGAACTGATTGAATGTTTTCCTTGTACTGAACTGTTTGGATGATTCTTGGAGTATCTGCTTTCGTTGACTCTGTGTTGGATTCTGCCTATACCTTTTACTGTCCAGATTTCGTGAGAATTATGCAACTGTGTTCTGTTTTGGAGTCTTTGTTGTCTATCTGTCGAGTCTGTGTCAACTCCCTGATGTTTGAGTATTCCCCTGGTTTTCGTCTTGGTTTTGCCCAGGAGTGCAAAAGACTAAGTGTGGTCTATTTTGATGAGTCGTTATTTCTTGAATTATATTTAGTTTATTGCACTTAAATAGACCAGGGAATTGTGTTTAATTGTTTGTTATTTCCCCGTTTTCCGAATTGTGCTTAATTTGGTCGGAAATTTGTAATTGCGCTAATTTGGGTTTTCTGAGCTGATTAAGTGCATTTTTGAAGTGCAGGAAAATTTTGGAAATACATTTTGGGACATCAGGAAGAATGCCAAATAAATCCAAGACTCTCCACACAGACATTTTAGAATTAATTAAATTGTAATTCAGTAGTTTAGAATTTCTGTGTCAACTTTTACATTTTGGGACAATTTTTGGTAAAGTAGATTAGACCCAAAATGTGAAGGAAAAAAATGACTTTGGCACCTTAGGGTTTTTGTGTGGACCCCACCCTTATTAAAGGTGACCCACGGCCCTTGGAAAAGCCAGCCGCCACTTGCCATTTTCATTTGACGCTCTCGGCTTGTGTTCTTGGAAAAAAAAAATGATGTTTACGCTGGGTTATTTTTTGGATTCTGATGATGAATGAAAGAAAGTTTTTCACTTCTCCACTTTGCTGAAGGCACTTGTGATTTCTTTGTTTTAATTCTCGGTCCAGCACACGGTGCATTTACTTTCCTATTAGAGTGAAGAAACGTGATGGATTTTGGTGTGTGCCATGGCATGGAGAGAGCACATGATGCAAGTAGGAGCTGGCACGGTTTGGTGTAGGCGTGTTGCGCTGGAAGAAAGGAAGCAGCAGCACTAAATCCACCGAGTGAGAGAGAGAATGGTGTGCACGGGAAGTGGGTGCAGTACGGAATGAAACTTGGAAGCATTGAAGGAGTAGGTGTGTCACGGCATGGAGAATGAAAAGTAGAAGGCACTTGTCATATCTTGGGAGAGATGCAGCACGGTGATTTTTATCTTTGAAATGAAGAGATGATTAGATAGCATAAGGTGTCACATCCTGGCTGGAAATAAAAACAGATTTATTCATCTTTCATTTGGAGGAATTTTGGAATGGAGCGGTGCTTTGAGATGAAGAAAAGGAAGTGGTATCACGGTAGAAATGGTGCACGTGAATCATGGCCCATGGAGAGCTCTCGGTTGCAATTGTAATTGGAATAGAGCTGTTGCCACGTCCACGTGAGAGGTGCTCCAAGGGTTTTCTTTTGGATTATTTTAAATGCTTGTCCTATACTTGAGTTTGGTTGCAATGTTCATATTGAATCCATTCATGGATGCTTGCTAACTTTTAAGTCATTTTTGCGTATTCATTGTTTGCCTCTTCCAATGCTAATGGTCACTAAAGTTAAGTCTCAATACTTCAAATTAGTTAAAAAATTTGCATTAAATGTTTTTTTTGTACACTGTCGCTTTTCACACCTTGCGCATTTAATTTTATTTCTCATGTTTGTCAGTTGCAATGTTACGTTTTCTGATTTAACAATTTCAATTCAAGTGAGTCGCGCAAGTTTTCTTTAATGTAGTTGTAATGTTAGCTGTAGTGACCAATCGTTTTAATTTTGTATTTACATCTGTGTTTAATTCTCAGTTCTAATTTAGTTTATTTCCAATCACAAGAACACTCTCAAAACCCCCCTCCACTGCGTGTTTGACCTGAGACTTGAACCAAATTGGTCCTTGAGAGACGACCTAGGAGTCACTTCCTAGTACTATACTGCATTCTTTTATGCACAACTTTTGTGGGAGGCGCGACCCTCTCATCAATGAGGGCCGAGGTAGTTGACCCAGATTGCCTGTGACTCACTTTTTCGGAACTTCTGAATGATGAGCCACCCTATTGACTCTATTTCGTGTTAATTTCCAAACTATGCCGGGGCAATGTTTTCAAAGCTTTATAATTTCCGACTAGAGTATTTGAACTACATTGTCTCTTCTTTTTCTTTTCATTTTCTTTTTCTTAATTTGTTTCATCTAAAAAAAACTTAAAAATATGGCTAAACATCCAAGATACCCTAAAGGACTCAAACCAATTATCAAATCTTGGAGAACCAAGGAGAAGTTCAAGAAGGAATGAAAGTTAATATCCAACAATTGAATGAGCAGATGAGCTGAAGCCTAAAGCTTCTGAATGCCTTACAAAAAGCCTAGTAGATTTGCAGACATCACGAGCGCAACAGAGAGTTCCAAGAGCACAAACTTTCCCTCCTTATGGTCTCCCCTAGAATTACACTACACCCTTGGGAGTGGACTTGGGACAACTTTGCATTCAAAAGGCCAAAATAATACAGTGAAGGAGGCAACAAGCTTAGGGCAACCACTTTCATGGTCCCTATAGAAGTGATTCAGCCCAGTGTAGTGAGCAAGACAATGACAAAGCAACCCGAGTTGAAATCTTCTCCTCATGTTTGTTACGCCAATGGATTTTGAGGCTGACAGGCGTAAATTGAAAATGTTGGAAAAGGGCGAGAGTCGTAGAAGTTGGAGGAAGCCTTAAGTTTGAAAATATTGTAGGGCTATGCCTAGTCCCAAATGTGGCGATACCTCCCAAAGTATAGATGACAAGGAGAGACCACTTGTCTTAAGACTCATCTTATAACACATGGGACAAAAATGTTTGTTCATGCATGTGATGGAAAGTTGCTAATTCATTTGTTCCGAGAATTTGGTTGGCATGGCACCAAACTGGGGCACTCATCTTGAATCTTCGTGCATCTGGTCTTAGGGAGATTTGGTGGATGCTCTCTTGAGGTAGTACAAATACAACATGGACGTGGCATCTCATTGATTACAACTACGAAGCATGGTGAAGAAGGAGTATGAATTATACAAAGGATACGCCCAAAGGTGGAAGGAGATTGTTGCTCAAGGAAAGTCTCTTATGAGTGACAACGAGATGGTTGACACATTCCTAAATACTCTGCAATCACCCTTCTTTGAGACCATGGTGAGCAGTGTTTCCCTAAACTTCTCAAACTTGGTGATAATCCAAGAAAGAATTGAAATTGGTGTGAAGACTGAAAAGATCGCACAAGGTCCTACCATGACAACAAATGTGAACAAGTCTGGTCTAAGCCTAGGATAAGGAGAGAAGAAAGAGCTCAATCACATCCCATTGCTCAAATACCGTTGGTCTACCCTTTGAAACTGCTCTAAGACAAAATTGGACTCGACCCAAACTCAACTTCCCACCAAGCTGTCAGGTAGAAAAATGTTTTGATCAAGAGAAAAGGCCTACGAGTTTCACTCATGCAACATTTCTTCCAAGTCTTCTACATAAAAAGGCTTGGTCTCTACTTGTTACATGAAGCCTTTAAAGCCTCAATACCTCAAGACTCGTGATACATCATACACAAAAGGTGATTACCATGGAGTGGCTATCGGTCATTTCACCAAAAGTGCTGGTGGTTCAAGCGCAAAGGCAAACTTTGATTCATTAAAGATGATTAAAGTGTGAAGAAAGTCAACCTAACACTGAGGCAAGGCTTGAGAATGCCACTACAAATGCCATGAAGAAATGAAGTGGGCTTTAAGATCACATAAGAAAGCATAAGTCATTGTACAAGTGAATTCGATGTTGTGCAGTGTCTTGCTATGTAGAAGTATGCTCATTGGTATCACATCTTCATCCATGACTTGCAATGCGAACATTCACTACAGGGTTTCTCCAAGTAGTGCTGGAAATCGAGTCCAAAAAGGGTATTACGGAAAAAAAGGAAAACAAAATTGAAAAAACAAAAAAATTAAGGAAATCTTGAGTCACTTGTCTTTCTTGTGAATCGTCAAACTCTTGTTTTTCGAAAATAGAAAAAAGGAAAAATGATGAATAATCAAAAAGAAAATTGGGATGTAAAGTTTTTCTGAGGTCAAATGTTTAAAAATAACAATTTGATGTTTTCTTTCGAGATGTTTGTGCACGTGTTGCTTGAAAGCCTTCACCCTTCACTTTCTCTAAAATAAAGGATTTTCCCCAACAAACATTATCACTGTTGTCAGTAACAAAAACCTTTACACTGGGGCATATTGGCCGGACCAAAATTACTCTCGCTTGTGCTAGTTGGGTGATCCCTGAATTCATTGAGACAAACAAAAGAAGTTTCAAAAAGAGAATAAGTCCACTAGATTGAAAATCTGAAATGACGGTCTAAAAAAAAGAAAAAAAAAACAACTCACGTTGAGGTCATCTAATCGTAGAGTTAATCTTTTGAAAATAAGGCAATCAAATTTCAAAATGATGTGTGGCCTCCTTTCTTTATCCAAAAAAAAACAAAAAAAAACTATAACCATTGTTACCCCGTTTGAGCCGAAAATAAATTCTTTTTCAAAATTATTCCCAAGAAAAGGTTATCATCAGTAGGGAGTAAACTCAGTGTGCAAATAAAGAGCACTCATTAATCAAATGAAGAGAATCCTTCAAAAGGGTAAACAAAACAAAAACAACAATAAAATAAAAAAAAAAACAAAGATCACAAAGTGGTGATAAATGAGGTGAATGAAAAACAAAGTTCAAGAAAAAAGAAGAGTGCTCAAAAGATCAAATAGTTGATGCGACGCGTAGATGATAACCCTTGTTTCAAAACATTTTATACGACAAGAATTCATTTGGGCCTTTATACCCCCTCCTTTCAATACCTTCTAGCCCTAGCCACATTACAAGCTTAATAAAGTCCACACAGATTGAATAATGTTTGCTCAAATTTTCATAAGGCTTAATTTTGCGATAAGACGAAATGACTTGCAATGTGTTAAAAAAAAAAGAGAGAGAAAATTGGAGATGAATGAATGAAAACAAAAGGAGAGAAAGGTAATGTCTCAAGAAGAGGGGATCTCCCTACAATCTAGCCAAAAGCATGCGAAAAAATCAAACAAATTGGGGGCGATCCTTTTAGCTTATCCTTTTCATGCCCACTACTTCTTCTAGACAAGAACTCTTACCCGAAAAAAAACTGGGGCAGATGATAACAGTTGAAAAACTGTTATTTTCATGCTTAAAATTGACACAAAAAGCAACCTTTACACTTAGAAACTAGCTTTAAATCATGCTTTTATCCATATTTTCATAAATAAGAGAGCTGGACAGGTTTATGCTTGATTTCAGTGTTTTTGTGCAGGTTTTAAGGTGAATTTAGTGAAAGAAGTGAAGAAGGAGAGAGATGGAATCAGAAAAGTCAACCAGAAACTAGAAAAGTCAACCAGTCGACCAGAAAAGTCAACCAGTCAACCAAAAAGTCAACCAGTCAACCAGAATACGGAAAAAGTCAACCATACGAGTTTTGGGCCAGTTTTCTGCGATTTTATGATCTGTTTGGGCTTGGACCCGTTTTCTATTATTTTTATGTCCTATTTAAAGACCTAGATGTCTTAGGGTTTTGTATCTTTGGCAGAAACGAAGCAAACACTCTCTCTTCCACCCCTTTGAAGGAGGATCTTGGATGCCCAGACTACCTCTTCACCTTTCTAGGGTTTTATCTTTCATTCTTTCATTATTGTTCATCTAGGTTCACCTTGAATATGGTGAACTAAACCTTGTATGTTTGTTGGGGAATCAATGTAATCTTTTGAAGCTCTCATATATGGAATTTGCGCTTGCATCTTAATCTAAGATTTATGCTTTCTTTCATCATTAGTTAGGGTTTTTCCTCTTTGCTTAATGCTTGCTTTGTTTAACTCATTCAATGCATGATTATTGATTTTGTCGATACGGGAACGTACGGGGAAGTCTAGATCCGGGGAATTTGTCCCAATAGTATATTGGTTGCCTTAAGCTCCTGTGCTAAAAAAACTAATTATTAGGAATGCTAGGAATTGTATGAACTCGTAATTAGGGAGAAGCCTTCTTGAAAGGTAATTTAGAGAGTGGCATTAACAATGATGACTTGAATTTTGAATTCCTAAAATATATGAGAGTGGATAAGATGAAATTGACCCCCAACAACGTATTCATATATATATTTCATTGAAAGTGCTTGTCTTTTGCTTTTGCCATTGATCAAAACCTCATGCATACATGTTTATTTTCTGTTTTGCATATTAAACTTCAAATATTTCATTCTTAAGTCTTAGCTAATCAACGAACCACACAACTAAACTAGGTCGTGAGTCCTTTGGGAGAACGATACTTGGTCTTACCGAGTTTATTACTTGAAACGATTCGGTCATACTTGCCGATTGTTTAACAAGTTTGTGACATCATATTTTGGTGATCATAAATTTGTCCATCAAGTTTTTGGCACCGTTGCCGGGGAGATTTGTGAATCTCACACGAATTCTTCGCCTTGCAACTCATTGACCCATAATCCCAAGACTGGAACAGCTTTGCGGGTCTCACCTGAACTATCATGGATCCAAACCCAATTCTCATTTTTCCAAACACCAAACTGGGGCAGCTTTGGGGTGTCTCATTTCCTTTAAGCAATGTATAAGGAATGATGTCCTTATGTGGCTATCCCAGACTTCTCCAAACCATTCTAAACAGCTCTTATTCTTCACTTGCCAGTAAATTCAAGCATGTGTGCATTGATGTCACAAAAGAAAAAGTCAAAATGTAATCATATCAAACATTAGACCTCGAATGTATGACATTTCTTACTTTCACAAAACATTGAAAATAAAGATCAGTTTGATGATGATTGCAAGTAAGATGAATGACTCAAGCAAAAAAAAAAAGGGAGACGAAACACAAAACAAAGCAAATGTTTTCCATATGTGTGCATCCATCCATCAATAGAAATTCTTTCAGATCGAAACCCTCTTCATTCATATGAATGGTTGTCGAATCCTTCTTCAAAAATACAAAAAGAATAACATTATTGTCTTCTCTTCAAGTCATGTTGTTTCTTGTTGATCATTTTTTTTCTCTAATTTGGGGTTTTGCCACCCACATCTATACACCCTGTTCACCGCCTTTAAGTTTGGGTTTCAACATTCTACCGTGGTCTTTACACCTTGTTTCTCTTATCCTCATGTCAGGATCCTTTCTTTGGGAATAATCACTGATGCCTTTTCAAAAATCAAATTTCAATCAAAAATTACAAAATAAAAACATTTCACAAAATTACAAATTACTAGAATTTCAAAATTTGAAAGCCTGGTTTTACCTGGCCCTTAAAGCCCAGTTTCCATACTGGCAACCCAAGCTGAGCTCGCCTGGCCCCCAAAGCCCAGTTTCCACACTGGCCCAAAGCCCAGTTTCCACATTGGCCCCCAAAGCCTAGTTTGTACCCTGGCCCCTAAGCCCAGCTTCCACCCTGGCCCCAAAGCCCAGTTTCCACACTGGCCCCCAAAGCCCAGTTTCCACACTGGCCCCCAAAGCCCAGTTTCCACACTGGCCCCCAAAGCCCAGTTTCCACACTAGCCCCCAAAGCCCAGTTTCCATACTTGCCCCAAAAGCCCATTTTCCACACTAGCCCACTAAGCTCAGTTTCCACACTGGCCCCCAAAGCCCAGTTTCCACACTGGTCCCCAAAGCCTAGTTTCCACATTGGCCATAAAGCCCAATTTCCACACTGGCCCCCAAAGCCCAGTTTCCACACTGGCCCACTAAGCCTAGTTTCCACACTGGCCCATAAAGCCCAGTTTTGCCTGGCACCCTAAGCCCAGTTTTATCTAGCACCCTTAGTTTTCTTCTTCGATATTGGCCTTCTGCAAAGCAATGGTCAAATTCTAGTTTGTTGTTCGGCGATATCGGTCCTCTGCTAGGTAATGGTCGATTCCAGGTTTTCGTTTCGTGTTGTTGGCCCTCTGCTAGGCAATGGTCAATTCCAGTTTGTTGTTTTGCGATATTGACCCTCTACTAGGCAATGGTCAAACCCAGTTTTCTTCTATGTTTTGACCCTCTGCTAGGCAATGGTCGAATCCAGTTTTCATTTTTTTATGTTGTCGACCCCCTGCTAAGCAATGGTCGAATACAGGTTTTTGGTTTTATGTTTTGGTCCTCTACTAGGCAAAGGTCGAATCCAGGTTTTCATTTGGTGTTACCGGCCCTTTGTTAGGCAATGGTCGAATCCAGGTTTTCGTTTCGTGTTGGTGGCCCTCTGCTAGGCAATGGTCAATTCCAATTTGTTGTTCTGCAATGTCGGCCCTCTGCTACGCAATGCTCGATTTCTTTCATTACAATCTCACATTTTGCATTGATTTGGCTAATCTTATGTCACGTATTCATCTTTCTTCATTTTGCCTCCTTAGAAATCCAGACGAAATTAGTATTTCTATCTTTACAGATCTTTTACAATATAATATGAAAACATCACTTTGTCATATTATCTAGTAAAATCTAAGTAAAGAGGGGTAGTTGTCAATACCGAATTTCGTCTGGATTGATTTTTTGCTTTACTGTCTCCTATGTTTTATTATTTATTTATTTTTTACTTTTATTTTTTATTTTATTTTATTTTTATTTTTATTTTCGTTTTTTATCTTTTATTTATTTATTTATTTATTTATTTATTTATTTATTTATTGTTATCTATTATTATTTTGTTTTTATTCTATCTTTATTTATATAAATTATCTTATTTTATTTTATTCTCCCCTTTATTTATTATTTCCTTTTTATTTTTGTTTTGTTTTACCTCTTTATATTTTATTTTACTTTAATATAATTAATATAACTAAAAAAAGAAAAAAATGTGTGCGGAGAAAGAGGGGACAAAAACGACTTTCTGTAGAGAGCAAAAGTGGTGGCAGAAGCGGTTTTGGCATACGGATTGGCAGAGACGATTTGGGCATACAGATTGGCAGAGACAATTTGGATATACGAATTTGGTCAGTGCATCAACACAAAAAGCAGAGAAGAAGGAGAGGAGAGGGGAGAGTAAAAGGAGTATTTGACACCGCTTCTCGGACCTTCATCTTGGATCATCATCCAGTCTCTGTGAGAGCTTCCACTTCACGAAGAAAAAAAGACGCCAGCCAAGAGGGGAGAGATCACCTGAGACGAAGCAGACAAAGGCAAGCAGAGCTCCAAGAGGTAAGCACACCTTGTTCGTGTAGACATAGTCATGTAAGCTTGCTGCATTATATTTCATTTTATGCTTGAAGTCGCTTTGCTTTAGTATGTATTGTGGTAGGAGTCTTCCCCTTTCTCCATTCTACATTCTTACCGAAAACCTTCATCACCTTTTCCTAAGCACCCCTGGACATTGGAGCTCTGAAAATCCCTTTGGTGTCAATCCGTTTCATAACCACCGAGCATCACGAGCTCTCCCATTTTCCATAGCCTTCAGCACCTCTGTTCACTCCAATCAACAATAAAATTGAATCATTAAGCGGGAAGCTCACGGAGAGCACCACAAAATGAAACCAACAGATACCCGTGCTCTATTCAACCTTCACTTGCTTCAAATGAAAGTAACAAACAAAACAAGATTCAATACCTTAGTGTTTCTTTAAATTTCTTGAGTCTTGAAAGAATGCCATCCAGGGCACCACTACACCAAATTCCCAAACACACCATGGTGTTCCTAGCTTTTGGTGCGCGGTAGAGAATGCAATAAGGAGTGGGGTTGGGCCAAATCCCCCTCTACTGCACAGTTTCGCTTTGGCGGGGGATGAAGCCATTTGAAGCAGAGTTGTTGCCAAAGCCTTCACAAACGATGGAAGCTTTTTTTTGCTGTAAAGAAGGTGTCCTTGTTGGGTCATAGAGGCGAGAGCGAACAAAGTATTTTCCAGCTTTGGGAGGAAATGTCTAGGCACAAACAAGGATAATGTTAAGCTGTATATCTTCCTCGAGATTGTATTGGGACGACCCATTGTAGAGCAAGTCGAAGAGGAGAAGAGAAAGAGGGCAATGACTCTACAGCCAGCGGTAGCTCCGGTGGAGTGTGGTGTCGCTGGCGACGCCGAGACTAGTAGAAGGTGGTGGCGCGGTGGCTGGTTCGAAGAAGTAGTGGTGCATATGCGACGGAGGTGGGTGATGAGAGGGTCGCACCTCACACAAAAGTTGTTTGCAAAATTAATGCAGTATATTACTAGGAAGTGACTCCTAGGTCGTCTCTCAAGGACCAATTTGGGTTCAGTCTCAGATCAACACGTAGTGGGGGGTTTGTGATTTTTGGTTGCGGTAAAATTTAAACACGACTGAATTAAAATTCAAAACAGTAAAACAAAAATTAAAACAATAAAACGAAAATACAATAAACAGTAAAAATAGAGAACAACAAATTGAAAAGTGCTTTAACCAAATTAAAAGTGCAACATTGAGCTAAACAATTTAAATGCAAACTGAGAATGATGAGCAAATTAAATGAATGCTTAAAGAGATTTAACATTAAATGCTTGCTTGAATAAGTAAAGAAAACTTAAACCCCTTAGTACTCTCCATTATGGACGTGGCAGCTGGTCCCTGTGTGAAGCCCTGCGTGTTGTGCTTCTTAAAAGCCAACAAAACCGTGACACCATTCATGCCTTGACACCACACACCTACTCCTACCTAATCTACTTCTTCATTTCTCATTCTTCAAATGAAAGGAGAAGCTTCGAAGCACACATTCAATGAAAAGCATAAAAGTCAATCCTCATCATTCCAATCCAATAACGTGCTGCACCAAGGGGGCTCTTCCTTCTAGAATTGACGTGACCGTGCATACTCCTAAGATTAAATCACCATCCTCCTCTTGATAAAAGCCAAAACCGAGAATATTCTAACGAGCTCCGTGCTCTCCTTCTAAGAAATTGAATGCACCGTGTGGGCTACTAAAAGGAAAAGTGAATCAGCGCCTACTGCACCGTGAGCTTTCTCTCCACCTATTCTGTGACGTGGTGTGCCTCTCCCAGCCAAGCCGTGACACCTACATCTCAACTCCATGTGCTTCTATTTAAAAGAAAGAAAAAAAAAAAGAAATCCTACGTGCTGATCTCTGGATGTGACAGCACCTACTACCACATAATCTACTTCTCATTCCATCTCCATGCACTATTGTCTCCAGCTCCCCTTCAATGAAAATTAAAACCTTACTTTCACAGACAATAAAACACTGTGCACCACTTCATGCTTTTCCCAGGCCGTGAATCATCGTTCTTCCTCCAGCTAAAACGAACTCACGCCTCCTATTCCTTGAATAATCGCTTCTACTTCTAAAGAAAAAAAACTAATTCCGCGTGTTGTTGGAATGCTTTAAACGAAAAGCTTTTGAACTCTTCATTCCCACATCACCATGTGCACTCTTTGCTGGACATACATTGCGTGCACACCAACGTTGCTCTTTCATTGGTGAAGCACCTTGCTTTCAAATGAATCACCACTTCCTCCTCCCGTAAACGTGCTTATCCTCTTCTCTAAAAGAAATATGGAAGCATTTGTGCTGCTGCAGTAAAAATAAACCGAGAATTTCTTCGAGCTCCACTTTCCTTCACACCCCTTCATCCATAAACCACCGCATCCTATATTCTAGAAAAATGAATCATCCCCCTTTTCCAAGGATCATCAAATGCGAGAAGAGATTGTATAAACGTGCACAAAACCAAATGAAAATGCAATCAGCATTCAGCAAAAAGAATCAAATTTCAGGCCTCCCTTCATTCAATTCCAAAAACCGCGTTTCAAGGTAAACCAAGGCCAAAATGAAAAATTCCGTGAGGGGGTGGCGGCTGGACAAGGGCCGTGTGTCCTCCTTTTTAATAAGGGTAGGGTCCACACAAAAACTTAAAAACCCTAACCTAAAAGGCACATGTCCTACAAATGATATTTTTTACAAAAGTGCCCCTAAAAGGGTCCAAAACACCTAATTCTAATTAAGGGCTTCTAGAAAACGAAATTACAACTTTAATTAGAATCTAAATGACTAAATGTTGAACCTTTGAGTGTGTCACTCCATATCCCAATGCTCCAGATGATGTTTCCACAACTTCCCTGCAACCAGAAATGCACTTAATCAGCTCAGAAAACCCAAATTAGCACAATTACGAATTTCCGACCAAATTAAGCAGAATTCGGAAAACGGGGAAATAACAGACAATTAAACACAATTCCCTGGTTTATTTAAGTGCAATAAACTAAATATAGTTCAAGAAATAACGACTCATCAGTGGGGAAGCAGGGCTTGGCCGCTGTTAATGGCGCGACGGCGTTCCTGCGGCCTGGGCTGTTGAGGGGGAACCCGGTGGCACAATGACGCGAAGGAATCAGTGATGAAGGCGTAGGAAGACCCTCCCTTGGGATTGCCGTTTTCGAAGGAAGAAGGGTGAAGATGGTGGCGTCGTGGCTGGCAGTGGTTCTGGTGGCGCGAGTTGTCGCCGACGAGGCCAAGGCGTGTTCTAGCTGAGGCGACGGTGGCCGGTTCTGGCAGAGGCGGCGATGAGCTTATGGGTTAGAGCAAGAGACCTTGGGTCTCTGAAGTGAGCTTATGAGCTGAGGCAGTGGGGAATGAGAATGAGCCTCCTGAACCCCTAGGAAATTCTAGGTTAGGCAAACCACCCCCGGATCCAGTGTTGGGCCAAGCCCAAGTAAAAAATAGCTTTTTCCTTCGCGCAGCCCCTGCTTGTCACCCACGCACCCTCATACATCCTCGGGCCAGTGTTGGGCCAAGCCCAAGTAAAAAATAGCTTTCTCCTTCGCGCAGCCCCCGTTTTTCACCCGCACACCCCCATACGTTCTCTTGGCCTCGGCTCAGGCCCATTCTGTTCTTAAAAAATAATAACAAAAGAAATAAAATTCCTTTTCTTGTTTGTACCCCCTATTCTCACTTCCTCACCCCCTTTTAGTTTGGGTTTAGGCCCAATCTGTTTATAAAAGAAAAAATAGTTTAGACACCCCATTTTCTCATTTAGGCACCCCTATTATTTCTTTTATTTTTTTCCATTATTTATCTTATTTCATTTTTTTTTATTGCTTTATTTAATTTTATCTATTTATTCTAAATATCTACTTATTTTAAAATATATATTTAATAATCCAATATTTATATATGTATATAAAATTACAAAAATATATTTTAAAGGTTAAGCACACGTGTGACCGCTCGCGTCGTCCTTGTGCGAAAAACCTCTTCTTCTTTCTTATATAAAATTACAAAAATATATTTTAAAGGTTAAGCACACGTTTGACCGCTTGCGACGTCCTTGTGCTAAAAGCCTCTCCTCCTTTCTTATATAATAATTACAAAAATACGTTTAAAGGTTGAACACTCGTGTGATCGTCCGCATCGTCCTAGTGTTCAATACCTTTCTCTCTTATTTACATAATATTAAATGAGGATATTGGTGCTCGTGCGATCGTCCGCATCAGCCTAGTACTCAATATCGTCAATATCAAAAGTTTTAAATAATGGTATGAGTACTTGTGTGACCGTACGCGTCGGCCTAGTGCTCATTACCTTCTTTTTCTCAAAAATATTAAAAAACATAAAAAATTTAAAAACATCTACTTTTTTTACAAACAACAAACAATCTTTTAACCCAGAACTATGTGATCCTTGATTCTCCATCAAGATTGGAGATACGTAGGAGCAAGGCTACTCCTTGTCAGGTTCACTTCCCAAAAATCCAAAATCATTTCGAAACAAAATTCCTAAACAATTTCCTAAACGAAATTTTCAACACAGTTTCCAAAAGAACTACATAACCCTGATTTCTTGATTATTTAAGACTTGTGAACAATTGGTTATAGGTTTCAAATGCAAAAAGACAATAAGTAAACATGTATGCATGAGTTTTGATCAATGGAAAAGATGAACACAAACACTTGAACGAATTAGATGGATGAGTATGTTGTTGGGGTTATCCATTTCATCTTATCCACTCTCATATACTTTTAGGAATTCATCATTCTTTTCATCAATGCTAATCCCACTCTCTAAATCACATTGCAAGAAGGCCTATCCTTAATTACGAGTTCATACAATTCCTAGCATCCCTAATAATTAATTCTGAAGCACAGAAGCTTAAAGGCAACCAACCCTCATATTCCTATGTCTAGGCAATATGTTATTGGGAGAATTTCCCCGGATCTAGATTTCCCCGTACGTTCCCATATCGACAAAATCAATAATCATGACATCGAATGAGTTAAACGATGGATGCTTTGAGCAAAGATGAAAAACCCTAACTAATGATGAAAGAAAGCATGTATCTCAAATAAGATGTTTAAACACAAATTCTATATATGAGAGTTTCACAAGATTACATTGATTCCCCAACAACCATACAAAGTTTAGTTCACCATATTCATGGTGAAACAAGAATGAAAGATAGAAAAACCCTAGAAAGAGAAGAGGAGAGCCGTCACCATCCCCCAATCTACCCCCAAGGGGTGAAAGATATAAACCCCATGACATCCTAAAGCTTATATATAATATTCTAAAAATACAGAAAATAAGGCCCAAGCCCATAAAAGTAACAGAAAACCGGTCCAAGCCCATTTAGAATGGCGCTCAATGGTAATAGCGCATGATCCATTTTGCCCCTCAGCGGTATTTTACCGCTCAGCCAAACTTTTTATGTATTCTGGTTGACTTCTCAACATTCTGGTTGATTGGTTGACTTTTCTGGTTAACTGGTTGACTTTTCTGGTTGATTGGTTGACTTTTCTGTTTAACTGGTTGACTTTTCAGCATTCCAATCATTCGGTACTTCAATTCTTCTTTCAAATCATTCAATTAGCCTACAAAATCAAGGGAATCTTGCACAAAACCATTAAATTCACTTTTAACTCTCTTTTTCACAAAACTAAAGCAAAAATATGAGTTCAAGCTAGTTTCTAAATCTTAAAGGTTGCTTTTGGTATCAATTTTAAGCATAAAAATAATGGCTTTTCAACCGTTATCACAACCCCAAACTTAAAACTTTGCTTGTCCTTAAGCAAATAACATGTAACTCAGTCTTCCATCAATCCATATAATGTTTTACTCCATTCAAAAATCCTCTTTTCAAGATAAGTAAGTACTTCAATTAAGCTCATGACAAAGACTTCAATCAAGACATGCACATGCTTTAGTGTTCACAAAATCACCTAATATCCAACAAATGCTATTTTTTCATGAATGATCAATCAACTGAGCATAGATGTTCATGTGCTCATGGAATCTTTCCTCACTAGGTAAAGTGTTTCACTCAAACACAAGTGTATAAGAGGTAATCACTCATTCACTCTAGTGTCACAATGTCACATGAATTGACTTTGCCATTCATTTAACCATAGTCAAATACATTCACAAGCATTCATGCTTTAAAAGTAATAGCATTCAATCACAAAAACTCTAGAGCTCAAAACCTCACAGATAAGCTCATTCACATTCCACATACACATCCTGCTTAGTATCATAATCACAATCACAACATCATGCATTTGTTCACAAAGCTTGTGAATCACCTTTATAAGCATATAATGTGCACATCTCAACATCAATCAATATCAACGCATCATCAGGCATTACTTATCAAACAACAATCATAAGCAAACCATCATAACAGACAAAGTTTCCAATTGAGTACATAAAATCCTATTCTAAAAACAAAAGTTATTGATAAAACAAATCCTGCTCTAATGCTTTGAAAAACTCAGCCCCATCAATGATGCTGTCTCCCAACCCCAAACTTAGATGGAAAACTAGTGAGAAAGTAAGTGGAAGGGAGATTTTCTAAAGAGGAATGAAAGGAAAAATGTAGAAAACCTTTGGAAAAGTGTTTAGGAGTGTGTGTGAGGAGAAAAATATGAAAATAGAGGCCAAAGCGTGACTTGGGGTATAAAAATACCCTAATGGGCTCGGGTTCCGCTAAGGGGCAACTTAACCCATTTTACGACACCACCGCTTAGCGGCAATTTGGCGCTCAGCGGCAATTTCGTGTTGTGCTTTTCTTCTTCCTAGCTTACCCTAGGTTCCTTCTGCTCATGCCCCTCACTTGCTCCCTACAATTAAGTTCTCAGATCACTCAAACATTCAATCCCTATCATGCAACTAAAGCAGAATCAAAACAAACAATACAGATAAAATCAATAAACTGCGTTGCCTCCCAGGTAGTGCTTGTTTAACGTCACGAGCCTGACCCAAAATCTCCCAGCACCCTTCAGTAGATGCAAATCTTTCTTACCAACACCCATCAGTAGGTGTATACAAACATAGTATCCTTCAGTAGACACTCTTCCGCCTAACATCCATCAGTAGATGTAAACCCTGTAACAAACTTATAACAAAAACAAAAATACCCAAAAGTTCAAAATTACATCACCAAACCAAAAATTAAAAGTTCTTAAATCACTGGGTTGCCTCCCACCAAGCGCTCTTTTAACGTCACTAGCTTGACCCAATAAAGCTCATGTTCCATATTTTTCTTCTTTCTACTGAACTTCTTCAGAAATTTAATAAAACCAGGAACCTGTTTTAGTGTCTCAATCATAGGAACTTTAATCTCCAATTTCTTGAAGATTTCCATAAAGCGCTCAAATTCCTTCTTCCTATGATACTTCTTTGGATGAGGAAGAGGTTTTTCATATGATTCTCTCTCTCTTCCTCTCGTCCTCTTTCTCTTTTCTCTCACTTTCTTTTTTTCTTTTCTTTTTCTACTCACTTTCTGAATCTTCACACAAATTTTCTCTTCTTCTTTCTCTTCTCTCTCTTTTCTGTCTTCTTTTTCCAACTCAACTTTTTCAACATTTACAGTCACTAGCACTTCACACCCTTCCCTGGGGTTAACCTCAGTATTAGCCCCACAATTCTTGTCAAGCCTTTATTCCAACTGCTTAGTAATTTGACCCATTTGAATCTCCAAGTTCTTAATAGCAGCTTCAGTGCTCTTTTAAGTGGATTCAGTTGCCTGTATGAATTGTTGAAGAGTTTCTTCCATCCTTATTGATCTTTCGATAACTATAGAAATTTGTTGCCATAAGGTTGGTTGTTGTTGTTGCTTGTTAAATTGCCCAGTTTGTCCAGCTTTCCCACTTTGTCCTTGACCAATGCTTGGGTGTGGTTTCCACCCTTTATTGAAATTCCCTGACGGTATGGAAATTGATTGGCCATGAAGTTAACATCCTCTAAAGCTTCTGCTGGAAAGGCGCATTGAACATTGATATGGTCACCCCCACATAATTCACACAACTGTGGTTGAACCTGTGCAACAGTCTTTAACTCTTTTAGCAGTTGTGCAAGTGTTTTTGTGAGAGTCTCCAATTGTTGAGTTAGTATCTTGTTTTGTGCTAGCAAGGCATCATTGGTTTGTAACTGTAGAACTCCTTTTTGTTGAATATGAGCTCCTCTTTCACTGTTCAGCTCATTATCATTAGTAGCCATGTTTTCAATTATTTCTGTAGCTTCCTCTGGAGTTTTCCATTTGATATTTCCTCCAGCTGAGGCGTCAAGCATCATCTTGGTTTGTGAACCAAGACCTCCAAGGAAGATTAGGACTACTTCCACTTTATCAAATCCATGCGTGGGACTCTTTCTTGATAGGCTTTTATTTTTGTCCCATGCATGACCTAGTGATTCCTCCATGCCTTGCCTGAAAGATGAGATCTCTTGCTTTCCTTTGTTTACCTTGGATTGTGGGAAATATTTGTTCAAGAATTTTGTCACCACAGCTTCCCACTCTGTAAAGCTCCCTTCTGGAAAAGAGTTCAACCAAAGCTTAGCGTTGCCTCCTAATGAGAAAGGAAACAGGCTATGTTTGATTGCTTCGTCAAGCACCCCATTTATCTTCATTGTATTGCAAATTTCATTAAAGGTTGTGAGGTGCTCATATGGGCTTTCATGTGACAACCCATTAAATTGATTACTCTTAACCAATTGGATTAACGCCGATTTCACCTGCATGTTGGCTGCATTGACCCTCGGTCTTGCTATGTTGTTAAAATGTTGAGGGCCAACCACATTGGTGTAATCTGTAAGAGTCCGTCTAACATTATTATTCTCCATCTCCTTAGTGTTATGGTGAGAACCTTGTGGTGAAGGTTGTAAAAGATCTTCCAGAGGAGGGAAAAGTTCTCTAGATGTACGGATTCTTCTCCTCCGTCTACTCTCGTCTAAGCCTTCCAAAAGAGGTTTCGAGGTTTTCTTGCTTCTAGTTCAAATTGCTTCCAGCATATACAAGAAAACAAGTCCCTAGAAAAATTTGTTAGCACAGAAAGATATAGAAGAAGATATAAAATAAGAGATAAGAATAAAAAAAATAAAAAATAAAAACAGAAAAATAAAAACAGTAAACAGAAAACAGAAAAAATAAAAACAAAAAAATAAAATAAAATAATAACCGAAAAAATAAAAACAGAAAATAAAATAAAATAAAATAAAATAAAATAAAAACCGAAAAATAAAAACAGAAAATAAAAACAAAAATTCAAATTTCAAAATTCAAATTTCAAAATTCAAAATTCATGTCAAAGATAATCAATAATCACAAATAAACTAGTTAAACCACGAGTCCCCGGCAACGGCGCCAAAAACTTGATGACAAATTTATGAACAATGAAAAACGGCGCCAAAAACTTGTTTAACCCTCGGCAAGTGTGACCGAATCGTATCAAGTAATAAACTCGATAAGACCAAGTATCGTTCTCTGATAACAGTTGAAAAATTGTTATTTTCATGCATAAAATTCATACTAAAAGCAACCTTTAACACTTAGAAACTAGCTTCAAATCATGCTTTTGGGTATATTTTTAGAAACTGGAGAGCTAGACAGGTTTATGCTTGATTTCAGTGTTTTATGCATGTTTTAAGGTGAATTTGGTGAAAGAAGTGAAGAAGGATAGAGATGGAATCAGGATAGACATAAAAAAGTGCAAAAGGAGAAGCCGTAATTACCGCTCAGCGGCAGTTTACCGCTGAGTGGCACTCAGAAACTCACGGTGGCTCTGTTGAGGGGTGAAAATGCCATTGAGGGGAGGAGGAAAACAACTCACGCACTTACCGCTGAGCTGTAGTTTACCGCTGAGCGACATTATTTTGGGCTTAAGCCTAATTTTCTGTATATTTTAGAATAATATATAAGCTTTAGGACGTCCTAGGGGTTGTATCTTTGGCTGGGAGGAAGCAGAAACACACTTTTCACCCCTTGGGGTAGATTGGGAGATGGTGACGGACCTCCTCATCTTTCTAGGGTTTTATCTTTCATTCTTTCATTATTGTTCATCTAGTTTCACCATGAATATTGTGAACTAAACCTTGTCTTGTTATTTGGGAATCAATGTAGTCTTGTGCAACTCTCATATATGGAATTTGTGTTTTAACATCTTATATTAAGATACATGCTTTCTTTCATCTTTAGTTAGGGATTTTACTCTTTGCTTAATGCTTGCTTTGTTTAACTCATTCATTGCCATGATTATTGATTTTGTCGATATGGGAACGTACGGGGAAATCTAGATCCGGGGAATTTCTCCCAATAGCATATTGGTTGCCTTTAAGCTCCTGCACTTCAGAACTAATTACTAGGAATGCTAGGAATTGTATGAACTCGTAATTAAGGATAGGCCTTCTTGCAAGGTGATTTAGAGAGTGGCATTAGCAATTGATGAAAAGAATGATGAATTCCTAAAGTATATGAGAGTGGACAAGATGAAATTGATAACCCCAACAACATACTCATCCATTTAATTCATTAAGGTGTTTGTATTCCTCTTTTCCATTGATCAAATTCATTCATACATGTTTAATTACTGCCTTTTGCAATAAAAACCTAAAATCAATTGTTCACAAGTCTCAAATAATCAACAAATCATATAGCTAACTAGGCCGTGAGTCCTTTGGGGAAACGATACTTGGTCTTACCTAGTTTTATTACTTGATACAATTCGGTCACACTTGCCTATTGTTAAACAAGTTTGTGGCGCCGTTTTTCGGTATTCATAAATTTGTCATCAAGTTTTTGGTGTCGTTGCCGAGGACTCGTGGTTTAACTAGTTCATTTGTGTGATTATTGATTATCTTTGACTTAAATTTTGAATTTTGAAATTTGAATTTCTGTTTTTTATTTTTTCTGTTTTTATTTTATTTTATTTTATTTTATTTTATTTTATTTTTTGTTTTTATTTTTTTTCTGTCTTCTGTTTTTATTTTTATCTCTGATTTTATATCTTCTCTATCTTTTTGTGCTAACAATTATTTTTAGGGTTTTGTGCCTAATGCCTACAGGATGCAATTCGATCAAGAATTTAATTATATGGGCACTCAATTCTACCAAGGTAAACA
The DNA here is from genome assembly GCF_029865625.1 of Vigna umbellata. Taxonomy (NCBI): domain Eukaryota; kingdom Viridiplantae; phylum Streptophyta; class Magnoliopsida; order Fabales; family Fabaceae; genus Vigna; species Vigna umbellata. The sequence continues at coordinate 22,661,833 of NC_142174.1, forward strand.
AAGGAAAGCAAGAGATATCATCTTTCAGGCAAGGCATGGAGGAATCACTAGGTCATGCATGGGATAGGTACAAAAGCCTATTAAGAAAGACTCCCACACATGGATTTGACGAAGTGGAAGTTGTCCTAATCTTCCATGGAGGTCTTGGTTCACAAACCAAGATGATGCTTGATGAGAGGGTCGCACCTCCCACAAAAGTTGTGCATATAAGAATGCAGTACAGTTACTAGGAAGTGACTCCTAGGTCGTCTCTCAAGGACCAATTTGGGTTCAGTCTTAGATCAAACACGTAGTGGGGGGTTTGTGATTTTTTTTTTTGGTTGCGGTAAAAATTAAAAGCGTTGAAATAAAATTCAAAACAGTAAAACGAAATTTAAAACAGTAAAATGAAATTGGTACAGTAAATGAAATTAAAACAGTAAAAAAACGAAAATACAGTAACATGAAACAGTGAAAATAAATCTGGAACAGTAAAAAAAACGAAAATACAGAAAAACATAAAATACAGAAAATAGTAAATACAGAAAACAGTAAATTTAGAAAACAGTAAAAACAGAATCAAAATCACTGCAGTAAAATACAGAAAATAAAATTATAGTAAATGATCAACATGCAAAAATAAAGAAGAGCAGAAATTAAATTGCAGAAAACAACAACTGAAATTAAATTACAACAGAAATTAAATTGCAGCAGTAAAAAGAGACAGTAAAATCTGGAAATTTAGAAACAGAATTTGAAACCAAACTTTGCTTAGAAATTAAATTGTGCATGAAATTATTACAACAAAGAACAAGAAAGCTAAATTGAAAATTAAACATTACAGCAAAGAAGATGAGTGCATCAACCGTAAACTCCATTTTCTGTACTGTGATTCTTCTTTCTCTGTTTTGGACAGCCGTGAAACTTTCAAGCTTTGAACAATAAAAACATTCACCCAAATGCATCAAAGAAAACTAAATGAAGAAAGGAGAATAACACTAACACAGCCGTGACTATTCAACACAAATGAAAAGAAATGAAACACTTCAAAAATGAAATTACAAAGCTTCAAATTACAATAACAACTTGCACAAACAGAATACAGAGTGCAGTTTATAGAATCCAAAGATGATAACAGCAGATGAATAAAAGCTTAAATGGAAAAGTGTACAAAACCGAAGGAGAAGGCACCAAGAACTTCAAGCTACATCACCCTCCATCTTTCCAGTACTTTTTTTTTCTCAGTGAAAGATAATAATGCCTCTCAAGGTGGCGGCTGGGTCTTAACTTCCAAAAATGAAAGATGACTTGTGCCCTTTTCTCGCCCATTCCTCTGGACCAACTTTCATTTGGCTTCTTCGTGCACCTCCCTCTTTTCAACGCAACATCTGCTGCTGTGTGCTTCTTCTTTCTTCACGCACCACCTAAGAAAGCTGCCATGGACTCTCACGTTTCTGGATCAGTGCTGGATGCACCCCCAAAACTGCTTCCCAGGCCTTGGGCCGTGGTGGGCCTCACTGGACAGTGCACCCCTACATTGTTGGATGCGTGTGGAGTGTGCTGGACGTGTGCTTACTTCTTTTGCCACCTAAGAAAGCTGCCCATCACACCCTTGCTTGCTGGATGCCACCTCCTAAGTGTGGGCCGTGTGCTTCAATTCCCGTGGAGACCTTGTTGAAGCTGCTGGTGCAGGCCGTGACACTCCTAATCTCCGTGTGCATCTCCTTCCAAAGCCAAGCACCACGTCTTCAAAGCATGCTGGACCTGCTTGCTTTTGACACCCCTTCACGTGTGGCTCTCCTTGCTGGACGTGCTTGCTGGAATAAAGCTCCAAAGGTGCATAAACCAAGTTCTGGAAAAATGAAAACCACTTCCTCTGCTGGACCGTGAAGCTCCTTCATGCGTGATGCCTCCTGGACTCTACTGGATGCACCGCTGCTTCCCATGTGGCTTCGCTGTTGCTGAATGGAAGAAGGCGCTGGATGCGAATCAGCTGGGAGCGTGAAAGAATGGGCGTGTGCTGGACCGCAACTATTGGACGTGCGGCCTGGATGTGTGCGGACGTGCGCTGTGGAGTGTGTTGGACGTGCGCTGTCTTCCACTCTGCTGGACGTTCGTGCTGGATGTGTGCGGACGTGCTGGACGTGCGCTAAAGTGTTGGACGCTCGTGCTATCCGCGAGAAGCCAAATCAGGACGTGCGTGCCATCTGCTGGACGCTCGTCGTGGGCGTGTGCTGAAGCTGTTGGACGCTCGTCGTGGGCGTGTGCTGAAGCTGCTGGACGTGCGCTGAAGTGTTGGACGCTCGTGCTTCTGTTGGGTGCAGGCCGTGAGCCTCTTTTTCTTCCAGCACCACTTCTTAGCTTCTCCAACCAAGCCCATCTCCATGTGCACTCCCATAATTTAAATCCACACCTCCTCAGATTACTATTTAGCCTCTAAATGTCCCAAATTGTATTTCCGAATTTTCCCTACAATTAATAATGCAAATAATTAGCTCAAATCATTCAAATTAATTAAAATAAGAATTTCTGATCAAATTAAGCACAATTAGGAAAAATGGGAAAATACCAGACATTTAAGCACAATTCCCCGATTAATTCTAGTATAATAAACTAAGTGAAGTGAACAAAATATTGACTCATCAAAATAGACCACACTTAGTCTTTTGCACTCCTGGGCAAAATCAAGACGCTGATCAGGGAACAGTTCCAAGGACATCTAGGGTATGACACAAACTTAGCACACAGAAAACAAAGACTCGCAAGGAAACAAACAGAATTTACACAGTCCTCAAGAAATCTGGATAGAGAAAAGAAGTAGACATTTCCAACACAGAATGAATCAGAGAAAGCAGATACTCATGAAATCATCCAATCAATTCAGGACATGGCAAAATGATCAATCAGCTCAAGAGGTGAATCAAAAGCAACAGAACCTCACAGATGCACTATCACTGTATCTCTCAAGTGTATAAGGTAAAGAATTTCAACTCAATGCACTCAAGAAAGCAAACAACAACAGACTTGGCAAACCTCTAATATCAACACTCAAAACATATGCATGTTCAAATCAAAAGGTCTTTTATGGGTGAAATGGGGCCAAGGACAAGGTAGGATAAATATGGATGAGAAGCTACAAACCAAAAGAAATAGAGGAGCAATGGGGAACAAGTGTAAACACAGTCAAATCACACCCAGACCTCTAATTCAATCCTCTTCTTGACTCCATTATTCACAAAATATTTTTTTTAAATTTTTTTTTTATTTTTTTTTATTTTATTTTTCTCATTTTTCTCTATTTTTTTTTTCATCCTGTCTCTTTTCTTTTCTCTCTTTAGCACACAACTATAAGAGATGAGATATAAATCATATTTCTGAACACAAAACAAGAAGAAGAACCAACTAGCCAACTCATAAAAATCCCTAAGGAGACCACACTTGTTCCCAAAACACTTCCAAAGCTCCAAAATTTCCTAAGGTTAAGGTAATCATGGTTTTTCACTTAGAGCTAGTGTATGAGCTTCAAAACAAAGAAATGAGGAAAGTATAGGCTCAAAAGGGTTTTCAAAGAATCAGAACAAGGTAAGCTTATTTGGCTAGAGAGGCTCAAAAACAAAAGTGCCTTTATCACTTCCAAACATGCATATCAATCAAGAATTATCAACAAGAGTCAAGCCAAGGCATATGTGCAAGCAATCAGGAGACATATCACACACAAGAAAGAACATAAAGTGGCTCAAATCTCACACAGGGTAATTCTGTCACAATCAATTCAACTCTCAAAAATCATAATCATCTTCCAAGCAGAGAAAAGCAAGGATTTCAAACAAATAAGTATCAATCAAGTGAAGGAAATGATAAGTCTACAACCCAAACAAAGTCCAGAAATCAAGAGAAACATGTAAAACTGTATACAAGACAAAACAAAAACTACCTAGAAAAGAAAAAAAAATAAAAATTTAAACAAGAAAACAAAAACTAACGAAGAAAAATAAAAATCTCCCCCAATAGACCACACTTAAACTACACAGTGTCCTCAATGTGTCATAAGCATAAGATCAGAAATCATAACAGTCAACAGATCATGGACAAGTGCAATAAAAGTAGGGAAAGGGGGAGAAGAGAGAAAGAAAACTCCCCTGATCATGGTGGCAGTTGCCAATTTTGGACTTGTAGGGAGATGTCTTCCACCAATGGATCCAGCAAAGAAGTTTTGAGGAAGAACTGCTTCATCCTCCATATTTGATCGAGCAGGGAAATGTCTTCCACAGCTGGATCTAAGAAGAAGTGATTGTTGATGAGTGGGTTCAGCAGGTGCCTATTGATCTTGAAGCTTTTGTCAGTGTCAGCACCTTTGTTGTCCACTGTGGGTGTTTGTTGATCAAATTCATTTGTACCTCCTGCAATAGGGTTAGTGCAATGTGGTTCCAAAGAAATGACATGCAGGGGTATACCACCCAATCCCAGTGTAACAGGCTGAACAACAGATAAACTCTCAGAACATGAATCAATTTCAAATTCAGAAACAATATCAACCACAGATTCAGATTCATGTTCAGTGCATGGAGAATAAACATACGAATTTGATATCAAAAATTGATTCTCATCATGCAGAGAGGAAGAATTAAAAACAGACTCATCAACAATACAATCATCAACATACCTATCAACAACATATTCATCAACAGCATAGTCAAAATTAGGTATGTTTACCTCCACTTCCTTGAAGATTGGTAGACTGTGGGGAAATGAAGGTGGTCTACCTGGCTCAAAAATGTTGCTCATATATGCCTGGTCCTCAAAATCTTTCTCGGTCTCCTCAGGTGCAAGAGTGGGACCATCTGAAGGTGGGAAAGTATGTGGCGCAGTAGTAAGCTCATGACTCTTCTCCCCATCTTCTATGTTGATGCCACTATCATCATCATCTGGAATTTGAACAGTCTGAAATGGTAACTCTGAATCTTGAGACTGTTCCTCAGTGAGTTGAGTGGCCATCTGCCCTATCTGATCAGTCATACTCTGAATGGCAGCTCCTATTTCTTGCTGGAACTGCATGTTCTCTTGCTGAAACTGAAGGTTCTGCATGGTCATCTGCTCCAACAACTCCTGCAATGTAGGCTCAGAAGTAGAAGGCTGAGGAGCTATTTGGGCAGGAGCATCATATTGCTGACTCTGATATTGCTGGACTGGTGGAGGCATGAAAGTACTCTGGAATGGTGGTTCTTGATATTGATGCTGTGGAGCATTATACCATCCCAAAGTAGGGTCATTCCATCCAAGACCGTTGCTGTAAGCATATTGCACAAGGGAAAATTTGCTCAGAAACTGATGCTCAAGATATCCCCAATCGGTAACGGATCTCAGAGGAAGAGAGTCTTTCCAATCCTTAGCTGCTCCTTGTAATGAATGCGGAAATGCGCTCAAGAAAATGTAATCAAGAGGGACATCTGGAGGCTTCATTGAAGAGCACATGATGTGGAGCTCCTCCAAATGTCTGTGTGGGCATTCTCCTGCAAAACCATGAAACTTAGGCAGCAAATGTATCAGTCCAGGGGTGAGATCGCAATGAAGATCATCCTCCTTAAGTGAAACCGGCTCACAAAGAGCACTCTCAGAAATTAGAGGATGAGTCGTATTGTTCTCAACATAGAAATCAGCAGCATATGAATTACAATCAGAGTAACATGCAGAAGGAGAATCATAATCAGAGGCACTAGCAAAACAAGCAGTGTTCACGAAATCAAAATAGGTAGACATGGAAAAAGAAGAATACTAAGAATCACGAAACAAATAAAACACAACACATTTATACATGCAACACGCACACTCAAAACAGAACATCACATCACATCACATCACAACACAAGACAAAACACAACACACACAAACACAACAAAAAGACCTAAGACTGAACCGTTGGTCCCCGGCAACGGCGCCATTTTGATGAGAGGGTCGCACCTCCCACAAAAGTTGTGCATATAAGAATGCAGTACAGTTACTAGGAAGTGACTCCTAGGTCGTCTCTCAAGGACCAATTTGGGTTCAGTCTTAGATCAAACACGTAGTGGGGGGTTTGTGATTTTTTTTTTTTTGGTTGCGGTAAAAATTAAAAGCGTTGAAATAAAATTCAAAACAGTAAAACGAAATTTAAAACAGTAAAATGAAATTGGTACAGTAAATGAAATTAAAACAGTAAAAAAACGAAAATACAGTAACATGAAACAGTGAAAATAAATCTGGAACAGTAAAAAAAACGAAAATACAGAAAAACATAAAATACAGAAAATAGTAAATACAGAAAATAGTAAATTTAGAAAACAGTAAAAACAGAATCAAAATCACTGCAGTAAAATACAGAAAATAAAATTATAGTAAATGATCAACATGCAAAAATAAAGAAGAGCAGAAATTAAATTGCAGAAAACAACAACTGAAATTAAATTACAACAGAAATTAAATTGCAGCAGTAAAAAGAGACAGTAAAATCTGGAAATTTAGAAACAGAATTTGAAACCAAACTTTGCTTAGAAATTAAATTGTGCATGAAATTATTACAACAAAGAACAAGAAAGCTAAATTGAAAATTAAACATTACAGCAAAGAAGATGAGTGCATCAACCGTAAACTCCATTTTCTGTACTGTGATTCTTCTTTCTCTGTTTTGGACAGCCGTGAAACTTTCAAGCTTTGAACAATAAAAACATTCACCCAAATGCATCAAAGAAAACTAAATGAAGAAAGGAGAATAACACTAACACAGCCGTGACTATTCAACACAAATGAAAAGAAATGAAACACTTCAAAAATGAAATTACAAAGCTTCAAATTACAATAACAACTTGCACAAACAGAATACAGAGTGCAGTTTATAGAATCCAAAGATGATAACAGCAGATGAATAAAAGCTTAAATGGAAAAGTGTACAAAACCGAAGGAGAAGGCACCAAGAACTTCAAGCTACATCACCCTCCATCTTTCCAGTACTTTTTTTTTCTCAGTGAAAGATAATAATGCCTCTCAAGGTGGCGGCTGGGTCTTAACTTCCAAAAATGAAAGATGACTTGTGCCCTTTTCTCGCCCATTCCTCTGGACCAACTTTCATTTGGCTTCTTCGTGCACCTCCCTCTTTTCAACGCAACATCTGCTGCTGTGTGCTTCTTCTTTCTTCACGCACCACCTAAGAAAGCTGCCATGGACTCTCACGTTTCTGGATCAGTGCTGGATGCACCCCCAAAACTGCTTCCCAGGCCTTGGGCCGTGGTGGGCCTCACTGGACAGTGCACCCCTACATTGTTGGATGCGTGTGGAGTGTGCTGGACGTGTGCTTACTTCTTTTGCCACCTAAGAAAGCTGCCCATCACACCCTTGCTTGCTGGATGCCACCTCCTAAGTGTGGGCCGTGTGCTTCAATTCCCGTGGAGACCTTGTTGAAGCTGCTGGTGCAGGCCGTGACACTCCTAATCTCCGTGTGCATCTCCCTCCAAAGCCAAGCACCACGTCTTCAAAGCATGCTGGACCTGCTTGCTTTTGACACCCCTTCACGTGTGGCTCTCCTTGCTGCACGTGCTTGCTGGAATAAAGCTCCAAAGGTGCATAAACCAAGTTCTGGAAAAATGAAAACCACTTCCTCTGCTGGACCGTGAAGCTCCTTCATGCGTGATGCCTCCTGGACTCTACTGGATGCACCGCTGCTTCCCATGTGGCTTCGCTGTTGCTGAATGGAAGAAGGCGCTGGATGCGAATCAGCTGGGAGCGTGAAAGAATGGGCGTGTGCTGGACCGCAACTATTGGACGTGCGGCCTGGATGTGTGCGGACGTGCGCTGTGGAGTGTGTTGGACGTGCGCTGTCTTCCACTCTGCTGGACGTTCGTGCTGGATGTGTGCGGATGTGCTGGACGTGCGCTGAAGTGTTGGACGCTCGTGCTATCCGCGAGAAGCCAGATCAGGACGTGCGTGCCATCTGCTTGACGCTCGTCGTAGGCGTGTGCTGAAGCTGCTGGACGCTCGTCGTGGGCGTGTGCTGAAGCTGCTGGACGTGCGCTGAAGTGTTGGACGCTCGTGCTTCTGTTGGGTGCAGGCCGTGAGCCTCTTTTTCTTCCAGCACCACTTCTTAGCTTCTCCAACCAAGCCCATCTCCATGTGCACTCCCATAATTTAAATCCACACCTCCTCAGATTACTATTTAGCCTCTAAATGTCCCAAATTGTATTTCCGAAATTTTCCCTACAATTAATAATGCAAATAATTAGCTCAAATCATTCAAATTAATTAAAATAAGAATTTCTGATCAAATTAAGCACAATTAGGAAAAATGGGAAAATACCAGACATTTAAGCACAATTCCCCGATTAATTCTAGTATAATAAACTAAGTGAAGTGAACAAAATATTGACTCATCAATGCTTGACGCCTCAGTAGGAGGAAATATAAAATGGAAAACTCCAGAGGAAGCTACAGAAATCATTGAAAATATGGCTACAAGTGATAATGAACTAAACAGTGAAAGAGGAGCTCCTATTCAACAAAAAAGAGTTCTACAGTTACAAACCAATGATGCCTTGCTAGCACAGACCAAGATACTAACTCAACAATTGGATACTCTCACAAAAACGCTTGCACAACTGCCAAAAGAGTTAAAGACTGTTGCACAGGTTCAACCACAGTTGTGTGAATTATGTGGGGGTGACCATATCAATGTTCAATGCGCTTCTCCAACAGATGCTTTAGAGGATGTTAACTTCATGGCCAATCAATTTTCATATCGTCAGGTGAATTTCAATCAAGGGTGGAAAGCACACCCAAGCATTGGTCACGGACAAAGTGGGCAAGTTGGACAAGAAGGGCAATTTAACAAGCAACAACAACAACCAACCTTATGGCAACAAATTTCTATACTTAATGAAAGATCAATAAGGATGGAAGAAACTCTTCAGCAATTCATACACAAAACTGAATCTTCTCAAAAGAGCACTGAAGCTGCTATTAAGAACTTGGAGATTCAAATGGGTCAGATTACTAAGCAGTTGGAAGAAAGGCCTGACAAGAATTGTGGGGCTAATACTGAGGTTAACCCCGGGGAAGAGTGTAAAGTGCTAGTGAATGTAAATATTCAAAAAGTTGAGTTGGAAAAAGAAGAGAGAAAAGAGAGAGAAGAGAAAGAAGAAGAGAAAATATGTGTGAAGATTGAGAAAGTGAGTAAAAAAAGAAAAGAAAAAAAGAAAGTAAGAGAAAAGAAACATGTATGCATGAGTTTGTGAACAATTGGTTATAGGTTTCAAATGCAAAAGACAATAAGTAAACATGTATGCATGAGTTTTGGTCAATGGAAAAGATGCACAACAACACTTGAACGAATGAGATGGATGAGTATGTTGTTGAGGTTATCAATTTCATCTTATCCACTCTCATATACTTTTAGGAATTCATCATTCTTTTCATCAATGCTAATGTCACTCTCTAAATCACCTTGCAAGAAGGCCTATCCTTAATTACGAGTTCATACAATTCCTAGCATCCCTAATAAATAATTCTGAAGCACAGAAGCTTAAAGGCAACCAACCCTCATATTCCTATGTCTAGGCAATATGCTATTGGGAGAATTTCCCCGGATCTAGATTTCCCCGTACGTTCCCATATCGACAAAATCAATAATCATGACATCGAATGAGTTAAACAATGCATGCTTTGAGCAAAGAGGAAAAACCCTAACTAATGATGAAAGAAAGCATGTATCTCAAATAAGTTGTTTAAACACAAATTCCATATATGAGAGTTTCACAAGATTACATTGATTCCCCATCAACAATACAAAGTTTAGTTCACCATGTTCATGGTGAAACTAGATGAACAATAATTAAAGAATGAAAGATAGAAAAACCCTAGAAAGAGAAGAGGAGAGCCGTCACCATCTCCCAATCTACCCCCAAGGGGTGAAAAGTGTGTTTCTGCTTCCTCCCAGCCAAAGATACAAACCCTAGGACGTTCTAAAGCTGATATACTATTCTAAAAATACAAAAAATTGGGCCCAAGCCCATAAAAGTAACAGAAAACCGGTCCAAGCCCATTTAGAATGGTGCTCAGCGGTATTTTACTGCTGAGCGGTAATAGCGCATGATCCATTTTGCCCCCAACTGCTATTTTTGCCCCTCAACGATGATTTTGGCACCTGAAAAGTGGCGCTCAGTAGAACTTTTTTTGTATTCTGGTTGACTTCTCAGCCTTCTGGTTGACTGGTTGACTTTTTTGGTTGATTGGTTGACTTTTCTGGTTGACTGGTTGACTTTTCTGGTTTCTGGTTGACTTTTCCGCATTCCAATCATTCTGTACTTCAATTCTTCTTTCAAATCATTCAATTGGCCTACAAAATCAAGGGACTCTTGCACAAAACCATTAAATTCACTTTTAACTCTTTTATTCACAAAACTAAAGCAAAAATATGAGTTCAAGCTAGTTTTCAAGTCTTTAAGGTTGCTTTTCGTATCAATTTTAAGCATAAAAATAACGGTTTTTCAACCGTTATCAGCGCCCAAGCTTGAAACAATGTTGTCAAAATCAAACTCGCGCTCAACGGTGGTGCCTAGGCGTAAAACAATGGTTGCACTTCCAGACTGGCGCTTAGTGGTGGCGCCTAGGCGTGAAATAGTGGTTCTTCTATGTGCCACTTTCTAGCCTTTCATGACTCCAGCTCCTTGCTACTTCAACTTCTTCATCCAATTCATATTAATTCCTGTCAAAACAAGGAAAAACAAGTATAAAACCCATCCAAATCTCTTATTTTCACAACTTAAGCAAAAAGCATAATTTCAGGCTAGTTTCTAAGTCATAAAGGGTGTTTTTAATACCAAAATTAAGTATAAAAATAACGGTTTTTCAACCGTTATCACAACCTCAAACTTAGAACTTTGCTTGTCCTCAAGCAAACAAGATATAACTCAATCTTCCACCAATCAATGCAATGGTTCAACACATTCAAAAACTCTTTCTTCCAAGACAAGTAATTACTCAAATCAACTTATCAAATAGAATTCAGTCAAGATGTGCACATGCTTTGATTAATAATCACTCATCATGATATTCACATAATCACATAATATTGATAACGGTTTAAAATACCGTTATCTGTGATGTATTTTTGATGCTAAATGCACCCTTTTTGACTTAGAAACTTGCTTGAACTCATGTTTTTTCTTTAAGTTGTGTGAATAAGAGAGTTGAGGTTTAATTTGATGATTTTATTACTAATTCCCTTTGTTTTCATAAAAAATTAGTTAATACAGGAAGCAGAGATGAAGTGCTAAGGATATAGAGCTCAGAAAGACCTAGAAAAGCACCAGAAGAAGGAACTGCACGAAGCTTGGGCGACCTGCAGGAGGCTTGAGCGTGGAAAAATCGACGTCTGCCGGTCGGGTGCCCTAGGCCGCCTAGTCGTCGAACCTCGAAGCTTGGGCGAAATTGAAGGCTGAAGCCCTACAGAAATCGACGTCCATGATAACAGTTGAAAAACTGTTATTTTCATGCTTAAAATTGATACTAAAACCAACCTTTATACTTAGAAACTAGCTTGAAATCATGCTTTTCTTCATATTTTCAGAAATAAGAGAGCTGGACAGGTTTATGCTTGATTTCAGTATTTTTGTGCAGGTTTTAAGGTGAATTTGGTGAAAGAAGTGAAGAAGGAGAGATATGGAATCAGAAAAGACATCAAAAAGTGCAAAAGGAGAAGCCGAAGTCATCGCTCAGCGGCAGTTTACCGCTGAGCGGAACTCAGGAGCTCACGGGAGGACCGTTGAGGGGCAAAATGGCCGCTGAGGGGAAGAAACGTGACACGCACTTACCGCTGAGCGGCACTTTAATGGGCTTGGACCTAACTTTCTGTAATTTACGAATAATATATAAGCTTTAGGGTTTCCTAGGGTTTATATCTTTGGTTGGAACGAAGAAAACACTCTCTCTTCCACCCCTTTGAAGGAGGATCTTGGATGCTGAGGCTTCCTCTTCACCTTTTTAGGGTTTTATCTTTCATTCTTTCATTGTAATTCATCTAGGTTCACCATGAATATGGTGAACTAAACTCTATATGTTTGTTGGGGAATCAATGTAATCTTTTGAAGCTCTCATATACGGAATCTGTTTTTACATCTTTTAATTAAGACTTATGCTTTCTTTCATCATTAGTTAGGGGTTTTCCTCTTGTCTTAATGTTTGCATTGTTTAACTCATTCGATGCATGATTATTGGTTTTGTCGATACGGGCGCGTACGGGGAAGTCTAGATCCGGGGAATTTCTCCCAATATTATATTGGTTGTCGTTAAGCTTCTGCACTTATGAACTGATCATTAGGAATGCTAGGAATTGTATGAACTCGTGATTAGGGAGAAGCCTTCTTGAAAGGTACTTTAGAGAGTGACATTAACAATGATGATTTGAATGTTGAATTCCTAAAATATATGAGAGTGGATAAGATGAAATTGACCCCAACAACATATTCATACATATATTTCATTGAAAGTGTTTATCTTTTGTTTTTTTTGCCATTGATCAAAACTTCATGCATACATATTTAATTTTCGTCTTTTGCATATAAAATCCAAATATTTCGTCTTTAAGTCTTAGCTAATCAAGAAACCACACAACTAAACTAGGCCGTGAGTCCTTTGGGAAGAACGATACTTGGTCTTACCAAGTTTATTACTTGAACGATTCGGTCACACTTGCCGATTGAAAAACAAGTTTGTGACATCATATTTTGGTGTTCATAAATTTGTCCACCAGTCCACCGCCTGGGTGCCCTAAATGGGGCGCCTAAGCATCGCGCGTTACAGATCCAGCCCAATTTTTTCTCTGTTCCAACTCTATTTAAAGGACCCAGGCACTCTAGGTTTTGTATCTCTGGTTGGAGCAACACAACAACATACTCTTCTACTCTCTAAAGGTGGATCTGGAGGCGGAAGCTTCCTCTTCTACTCTTAGGGTTTTACTATCTCATGCTTTTCCATTGTACTTCTAGTTTCTCCATGTCTATGGGAAACTAAACTCTATTTGTTGTTGGGGAATGATGTAACCTTGTGAACTCTCATGTATTTGAATTGATTCTTAATCATATATGCTTTATTCATTCACTACAAAAAAGTTGGGCATTACGGAAGGCCAGAAGCCCTCGGAAACTGCCATAAGCCGTCGATAAAGGGTGTTTACCGAAGGCTTATCGACGGCCAGAAATCCTTCGGTTAATCTCTTGTCGCTAAAAATTACCGAGGGCTTTTGCCCTTCGGTAATTACCAAAGGCCAGAAGCCTTCGGTAATTACCGAAGGGCAAAAGCCTTTGGTAATTTCCGAAGGGCTAAAGCCTTCGATAATTACCGAAGGGCAAAAGCCCTCGGTAATTTCCGAAGGGTAAAAGCCTTCGGTAATAACCATACGAGGGTATTTACCGAAGGGCAGAAGCCTTCGGTAATGACCTACTGTGGGCATTTACCGAAGGGCAAAAGCCTTCGGTAAATTGCAGAGAAGGTTTCAGAGAAATGGTATTTCTTGTGCAACCCAGACCTGTATATCAAATTTCAATTACAAACAGACCTGCATATCAATTTTCAAGCACATACAAACATGCATAATCTGCATCTCAAATATGCAATCAATTATCAATATCCATTGAACATCAATTAATCCAACGAACATCCATTAATGTATAGATAATGTAATTATAATGCAAATATAAAATAATGTAACAAAAGGATGTTCTAACATCCAAAGTTTGGAAGTAGATCTAACTAACATTGAAATCAGATGAAGTAAAAAATGTTCTAATATCCAAATGTTTGTGTAATAAGTAATAAGAAAATGAAACTAATAATGTACATAACTATCATCAGAATGATCTTCATCATCCTGCTCCTCTACTGATGGCTGGACTGGTGTGGGTTGGACTGATGAGGGTTGGACTGATGAGGGTTGGACTGATGTGGGTTGCTGAGTGGCAGCAGGTGATGAGGAGGGTCGTGGTTGGGTCGGAGGGATATTTTGTACGTCCTGTGAGGTTTCAGGCAAGACTCTCATGACCAGGGCCTTAAAGTTTGTAAACTCTGCTCTGAGATCAGTGATCTCCTGGTCACGTTGCCGGAGTTCCTGCGTGAGGCGAAGAACGACCTCGTCAGGAGTATTGGTGGAAGAAGAAGGCTGGTGCTTCAGAGTACCTCCTCTGGATGCTGTATAGTTTGCAGCAAGCTGTCCCGCACCATACACTCGTCCTTTTTTCTTCCCACCAACGATGTCGATCCAGCACTGTGTCCTACGGATGTCATCATCTGCATTACTGGCATCATCCGGTGTAGGAGCTGACTCATGTTCAGATCTGACCTGTGAAAGTCTCGTAGAAAAGTCTTCCTGTTGAAACATTAAAAGCAATGTCAGGGAACGATAGTATAACATAAATGAAAAATTAGTAATAGTAATAGTGTTATTTGCTTACATGAGTCTTCCGAGATCTTTCATCAACAAATTGATTAGTTCCCTTCCGAACATGAGTCTGTGCAAAGACCTCATCAACATGGACCGCCCGTCCTAGAGCCTGTGCCTGTAACATAATTAAGAATTACAAGCGTACATATGAAATAGAATATACATAACTTATGTATGAAAGAAAAAGTTATGTAATGAGATTATACCATACGAATGGCATGCTCATGAATGGTGATCGACCCACCAGTATGCAGGGTGCCACCCCTTTCAGACGCTCTGTTCCTCTGGGCTTTGGCACATTTATTGCGAAACTCTACCGTATTCCAATGAGCCAGTAAAGAGTTCCAAATTTGTTCACCCACCCAGTAAGGGCGCTGTGCTGCATTGCGGGCATCCCTAAACATCTCTGACAGTCGATGAGATGCTTTCATGTGGAAATTTCTGTGTATCTGACTTTCATGTTCAGGTTTCCACTGCACCTTCATCTGTAACATTAAAGAGAACAAACATTGATTACAGAACATACTCAAATAAGAGGGACAATTAGTTAAATAGATTGTTCACCTGAAAGCACTCCCAGAATGCCTTTCTGTCGTCATCAGGAATTGCTCCCCAAGTAGGCCATGGACTTAGAAATTGTTGCTTAATTGAACGTGTGATGGCTTGGGAAGCAACCCTAGATGGAATAAACCTATAGGATAAAAGTCATTTGAATTATAATAGGGTTTAAACATCAAATGATATCATCAACAAAATTAAACTTACCCTTTACCATAGGGCTCAATCCATGGTCGATCATGGAGGGGCGGGTCAAGACCATCACCACTTGAATCTGGATCAGCAAGTGGTGTGACAGTCTCAGAAGGAGGTACAGAAGATGAGGAAGGTATAGAAGTAGGGTCAGGGAGAGGAGTGGGGGTAATAACAATAGGGGGAGGAGTGGGGGTGGCAATAACAGGAGGAGGAAGAGGGTCTGGCACAGGGGTAGTAGAAGGGTGTGCTGCAGGAGGAGGAGAAGGGTCTACTGCAGGGGTAGTAGAAGGGTGTGCTGCAGGAGGAGGAGAAGGGTTTGCTGCAGGTGTAGGAGGCAGTATAATAGGGGAAGGAGGAGGCCCCACAGATGATGTACTACTGGCAGCAGTGGTAGGTAGTCTAGCAGGCACCCTAAGTACATACTTTGGTGCCTGTCGTTGCCTCTTTGTAGGCCTTGCTACCCCTTTTCCTTTATCAGGACGCTCTGAACCTTGTCCTGTCATTACTGTATTCAAATGGTTACAAATAAAGCGAAAAAATATAAATGAATAAAGAAGGATCAATTGTTTTTAAAGTCAATGTATAAGTAATTGCATACAACTTTAAGATGGTATTTTAGATAACGGTAATGAAATGATAGTCCAATTTGCTACAATAGATGTTCAACATTCAATCATCGTCATCATGATCATCATGATCATCATCCTCATCTTCATCTTCAGCATCGTCTTCATCATCATCATCTTCTTGTTCTTCTTCTTCATCGTCATCATCATCATCATCTTCTTGTTCTTGTTCTTCTTCATCTTCTTCTTCTTCTTCTTCTTCTTCTTCTTCTTCTTCCTGTTGTTCTTCATCACCTTGTATTGTTGCTTCTAATTCATCTCCATCACCATCAGGGTCGACCAATGCGGTTATACGTTCAACTTCGATAATTTCTTGTGGTTGTGACATTTGGTCAAGTTGGTAGGCTACATCTTCCTCAACTTCATTTGAGTCTATGCGACCTCTAGGCTTCGTTTGTATTGCTACGGCCCAACCACGCTTGTCAATATTGCGAAATGGTGGATATGGCACATAATAAACCTGTCTGACATTAGATGGTAGAATTGAAGGATCAAAAGGCCCATATCTTAATCACTGGTTCAGTTCCACAATATTAAAGCGTGGATCGACTCTAGTACCAGCTCTAGAAGGATCAAACCATTCACAATAAAAAAGTACCACTCTGTTTGGAGAAGTAGTGGTGTTGTACTCTAACTCATATATTTTATGAATGATGCCGTAGAAATCATCATAAGAACCCTCTGTTAGGCCCTTGACATACACACCACAATTTGATGTTTTCTTTCCTTTAAACCATTCATGTGTGTGGAATTTGTAACCATTGATGAAGTAAGTGTGCCATTCTTTGACACATCTCATTGGCCAATTTGAGAGATGTCTTAACTCTTGAACCGTGGGAGTTAATGCCTGATTAAAAACCTACAAAGGTACTAACAAAATTATAAAAGCAATAGTCAAATTAACCTTGCTCTAAACGTAGGACAAAACTACGTACCTGATTTCTAAACCAATGGGGAAACTCAGAGTGTATTCTAGCAGAAGTATTTCCTTGTGCGACTTGCTCAGTCATAACAAATGAGCTGGTACAAATGAAATTCATTAGTGTATAACAATTAAACCGTTTGATAGATTAGAGATTGATGATGACATACTCAAGGTACGGCTTGACTTCACTACAATTGATCAAGACATGGACATGAGCAGAGTTGAATTCAGCATCAGTTAACCAATGAGTGAATTCTTTCCCTGCGTGACGACCTGATTGTTGGAAACTGATAATGCACCTTCACGTGGTTGAACTTGCCATTGCATTTCATTTCTGACATGAGTGGGGGACTGATGAACCAATATTTTCCTCACTTCACTTAGTTTAATGTGCTAGAATTAGTCGGGGAATTATGCTTAAACGTCCGGTATTTTCCTGTTTTTCCTAATTGTGCTTAATTTGATCGGAAATTCTTATTTTAACTAATTTGAATTATCTGAGCTTATTGTTTTGCATTATTAATTATGGGAAAATTTTGGATAACTTTTTGGGACATTAGAAAGCTAAATGAGAAATGGAAATTGAGCCAATGCATCTTAGCCATTTTTATTTTTCGCTGGCTGCCGCGTGAATGTTGTGTCAACTTGTGTGTCTTCGTTTGAGTTCAATTCTTATCCGTTTTCCATGCAATTTTTTTTCATAGTTTCGTCTGGATGTCTATTTTAACATATAGTTTTTACTTTGTTCAAGTTCATTCTGTGCTGTTCCCAGTATTTATTTTACTCTCATATGTCAGTCCAGTGATTACTGCTGTTTGTGTCAACTTGTGTGTCTTCGTTTGAGTTCAATTCTTATCCGTTTTCCATGCAATTTTTTTTCATAGTTTCGTATGGATGTCTATTTTAACGTATAGTTTTTACTTTGTTCAAATTCGTTCTGTCTTGTTCCCAGTATTTATTTTACTCTCATATGTCAGTCCAGTGATTACTGTTTGAGTGATTTCTAATCTGTTTGCATTGTTTGCTTGCTGTTTAGTAATTGTGGTGGCTGGAATTGATATTTGGACAGTGCTAAAACCTCCCAACACTCTTAAACAAGGCATACAACAACTTGGCTTTATTGAATAGCAAAGAAAAAAAAAAGAGCAACCACATGCACATCACGGCCCACATGGAAAGCTTTTGGATTTTTAAAATTTGAAAGAGGAGTTGGCACACATGATGGAGAGTCTAGCTGCCACCTAAGACATGGACATTAAAGAAAAGGACTTTGGCATTTAGTGGGAGGCAGCCTATGGTATTTCACGTCCAGCAAGAGGGGCCCATGGAGGAGTCCAACATCACAAAAAGGAGAGTTATTTTTGGTGCTGCCCAGACACACGAGAAAAGGCTGCCACCGTTTGGAAGGAAACTCCTCCAAATTGCTGCCACACTGGTGCACGGACAACAGCAGGCCTTCACACACGGCCGAGAGGCAGCCAAGGACACTGGATGAATGAAGGGGTGTCAAAAGCAAGGGTCCAGCGAGAGAGGGCTGCACCTTCACGCCCACGGTCCAGCAGAGGAGGTGCAGGTTTTTGTAGGGCAGCCGCCACCTGGGGAGTCTCTCCTCTCGGATTTTTGGCTCTCAACAGTTCTGAGTGTTCCATTTTTTTCATCTTCTTCTTCTATGAGAGAAAAATGTAAGAGTGCAGACAACATGGCTGGAGAATGAAAGAAGAAATGGTACACGGCCGAGAGGCTTGACAGAAGAAAATTTAGAGATGATCCTAAGTAGAAAAATACCACATTCAGAGAGCTGGAAGAAGGAAGCAAACTGATGTTACGTTTGGGAAGGAAGCACACGGCCAAGAGGCAGCAGCTACCACTTGTTTGTTCCTTTTACTTTGAGTATTTTTACTTCAAGAGAACTGTACAATATTTCTGATGATGAATGAATTGGATGTTGTTTATTCCTCTTGTTGAATCAGTATTGCATCTTTTCATTTGGATTTATGCACTATTTTATAATCTCTTCTAGCATTCTGTCATTTGTGGAAAAAGGGTACACGGTCTTGTGTGGAACCTTAGAGAGAGTTCATTTATTTTGGTTTAGAAGTAGAGTAGCACTTTGTCGTCACCTAGCAGTAGAAAATAAACTCAAAAAGAAAAGTTGTTTATTTGAGAAAGAGCTCTCGGTGTAGTGGAGAAGAGAACCATGTTCAACCTTGGAGGTGTGGATTTGTTTTTGCTGGTTTTCTTTGTTGGAAGTAAGCACAAGTAGAGAGGAGGAGAAGGATTTCTTACGAAGAGGAGAAGATAGTTTTGGTGAGAATAGAATGATGATTGAAAATGGAGAAAAAAAAAGTAAATGGTTGGAATGAAGGCATAAGTGGACAGCACTTTGGAATGGAACGTTGGTTTCCAGTAGCAAAGAGAGGAAGCACATATCTTATCTAGAAGATAGAAATTCATTTATGTATGAGGAGTGTGCAGCTGCTGCCATGTGTACAAGAATCCACTTACGGTTGATGCACATCTTGTAATGTTGAATTTTCAATTTAGTTTTCCTTTTTCTTTTGTTCATCTACAATTTTAATTTAATGCATTAATTTAATTTACTGTTTCTGAAATGTAATTTCTGTTTTACTGTTTTTATTTTACTGCAGTAATTTTAATTCTGTTTTTAATATTCTACTGTTTTTACTGTTTTCTGTATTTTATGTTTTTCTGTATTTTCGTTTTTACTGTTCCAAATTTATTTTCACTGTTTCATGTAACTGTATTTTCGTTTTTTTTTTACTGTTTTAATTTCGTTTTACTGTTTTGAATTTTATTTCAACGCTTTTAAATTTTACCGCAACCAAAAAAATCACAAACCCCCCCTTTTCCGTGTGTGAACTGAGACTGAACCGCAATATTGGTCCTTGTGAGACGACCTAGGAGTCACTTCCTAGCACTATACTGCATTCTTTTATGCATAACTTTTGTGGGAGGTGCGACCCTCTCATCAGGGACAACATGAAGTTCTTGAAATAATGTGAACAAAAATAAGTTGTCTCTCTGTGCAAGTAAGCTGCACATATTGAGCCTTCCACTCTAGCTTTATTTTTAACTGAACGTTTGGATTCTCCCATAAACCTTTCAAAGGGATACATCCACCTGTACTGCACGGGTCCCCCAAGCCAAGCTTCATATGCAAGATGAATTGGAATGTGCTCCATTGAATCAAAGAATGTAGGAGGGAATATTCTTTCCAATTTGCAGAGAATAATCGGGATATTTTCATCCATCTTTTTAAGGGAATTCTCCTTTAGTGTCGTGCAGCACAAATCTTTAAAGAAGTTACTGATTTCTATCAGTGGATTTAACACGTGCATTGGCAAACAACTGAACGCAAGAGGGATGAAAGTCTCCATGAATACATGACAATCATGACTCTTCAACCCTTGAATAGTATCGTTCTGAACATTGGCACATCTGGACAAGTTAGAAGCATATCCATCTGGCATTCTAAGCTCCTTGATCCATCCACACACTATTCTTGTCTCGTCTTTTGACATGGTGTAATTTGCTTTTGGTTTAAATAATCGGCCGTTAGCTTGTGCCTTCAACTCTAAGTCTTTTCGTCCACAATACAAAGGTAAATCTTTTCTTGCTTTCTCATTATCTTTTGTCTTACCTTTAACATTCATAACTGTGTTGAAGACATTGTCAAAGAAATTTTTTTCTGTGTGCATGACATCGATGTTGTGTCTTAGCAAGTTGTCCTTCCAATAGGGAAGTTCCCAGAATATGCTTCTTTTTGTCCAATTATGCCATTCCCCAAACCCTTCTAGCCTATTCTGACCAGATTCAGTGACTTTTAGATAGTCTTTCACTCTTCTCCACAAGTGTGATCTAGTCAACTTTGGCGGGGGCATATCCGTTTCAACTTGTCCTTTGCGAAATGCCTTTTTGTTTCTTCTAAAGGGGTGATCAATGGGCAAGAACCGTCGATGGCAGTCAAACCAACTACTTTTCCGGCCATGACTCAATTGGAATGACTTTGTATGTTCCATGCAATGTGGACAAGCTAATCGACCATGTGTGCTCCAACCAGATAACATGTCGTACGCTGGGAAGTCATTAATAGTCCACATCAAGGCTGCCCTCATAAGGAAATTTTGCCTCCTTGAAACGTCATACGTCCAAACACCATTCCATAACTTCTTCAAATGATCAATCAAAGGCTCCAAGTAAACATCAATCAATGATTTGGGATTAGATGGACCTGGTATTATACACGATAAAAACATGTAAGGCTTTGTCATACACATCTCAGGTGGTAGATTGTATGGGGTAACTATCACGGGCCAGCATGAATACGGTGATGCAAACGCCTGAATGTACGGGGTAAACCCATCAGAGCATAGACCAAGTCTGACGTTACGTGGTTCACTAGCAAAGGATGGATGTTTACGATTGAAGTGCTTCCAAGCTTCACCATCAGAAGGATGACGCAAAAATCCCGGAGTTTTGTTACCATCATGCCATGTCATGTGTACTGATGTTTGCATTGAAGTAAATAATCTTTGTAATCTTGGAATTATAGGCAAGTAGAACATGGACTTTAATGGAATTGGTTTTTTTTGCCTCCGTCCAGCATGCATTGTCTGATATCGAGGTGAGCCACAAAACTTGCATTCAACCAACAATGCATCATTTTTGCCACTGTCATTGTCATAGAATAACATACATCCATTAACACAACAATCAATCTTCTTCACATCCAATCCCAACTTTGAAACACATTTTTTGGCTTGGTAATAGTTCTTCGGCATGAAATTGTTTGGTGGTGTCAAATCTAACATCAATTTTGTATAGAAGTCCACTGCTTGAATGGGAACGTTCCAATTAGATTTCCCAGCCATGAGTCTAATGCACACTGACAATTTTGACTCAGATGAACCTTCAAATACAGGTAGATTTGCCTCTGTCAGTAAATTGTAAAACCTCTGCGTCGTTTCATTTGGAGGCTCTTCATCATGACTATCGTCTGCTTCTTCAGCATGGTGACGAAGAGCATTGTCGACCATCTCTTGCATATAGGCAAATTGATCTATCTCAGATGTATGTACAACAGTATTCGAACCTGATGCAAGCCGGTTTTCATCTGCAGTGGAGGTTGAAGGAATTTCTTCACCATGAAATGTCCAAACCGTGTAATTAGGCATGAACCCTTTTTGGTAAAGGTGAACTTTGACGACTTCATCTTTCAAAATCCTTGTACATTCGCACTTGATGCATGGACATCGAATCCCTCCATCAAGGGCATAATATTGATATCGTCGGGCCGTCTCCACGAACTCTTCAACTCCGATGACAAAAGATTCCTTCAAACCTCTCCTTCCATTATAACAACGGTCGTACATCCATCCACGATGGTTGAGAAAATGGGCCATGTTCTGTGACAAGCCAAACAAATAAAAACTTAGCCAAAACAGCAACACTCCATGTGACATAAGTAATAAACCTATTACTACTCAAGTCGAACATGGAAGGCAATTTCAGCACTATGGTCATAGGCATTCAATAAGGGCATGCAAAGAGAAGTCCTCGGTATTGAAATGCCTTAGACATACTAAGGGGGGCTTTGTATTAAAGTTGGAGGAGACAACTTATTACAACAAAAGTTCTCTTCTCTAGAGTACTTCCTAATAATTTCTAGTTTCTAAGTGTTTAGTGTATTTTTTCCCTTCTCATTGCTTTGAGAATGAGTGTAGTACCATAGGTACTTAAATGACTACTCCACTTAATGAAGTTATAGGCTAAGAAATGAAATACAACGTAAATGAACATACCATATACACATCAACATAATTTAGACAATCAAATATCTATAAAAGCATGGATATATACAACAATTTAACCATGGATGTATTTATGCAGTTTGCAAAGTCGAACCATTCTAGTGCACTTAATGTAGTTCTTTTGAAGAAGAAAAAGTTGTATTGGGTGTCTATTTTCGTGCAGCAGGGATGTTGTGCTATTTGGCAGTTTAAACAGGTTGTAATTGTTGTATTAAACTTGTTACAACATTCAAAATGAAGCCAGATTGAAAATCCAGCCAGATTATATACAAATTACAGAAAGAAGACCCTTGAAAAGTTGATCTGTTATATACAAATTATAAAAATCTGCACTTATCTGTTATGCAGAGGATTAGGACCAGTGTAGATTAGGTGCAAATGGTGCATGAAAAGCTTATAAGAAGAAGGGAAAGGAAGTTAAGTTGTGGTTTTCAAGGAGGGTGGCCGTTTTTGCTAACAGTGTGTGTATGGTGTGAGGAACCTTAGATGATGTTAGTCTGATCACTTATTATGGTTCATGTATCCATATTTTTTCACTGCATGAATGTGTGTGAGAGAGAGCTTTGAACTGGAATAATATCATTGCATATCTATCTAAGTCACTTATAATAGTTTTAAGCTTGTAGGCATTTTAAAATTGACCAATTGAAGTCAGAATTTGGAGTTGTCCTTGTACATTTCTGGTCCACTTTTTGATCTAGTTTGGTACTAATTATTGTGTGAAATAGTGGTCTTCTAAAGACTTTGGGGTGCAGTCCAGTTTTACAAACATTTTCCAACTAAGGTGGCATCTTAGGAAGTGGACAAGGAGCACAATTTCTCAATTGAAAGGGGTTGTCCAGCAAGGAAAATTGATGAAATTGGCAACTTCGATAGCCAAATATTCAGTTCTAAAATCAATTTGGGCAAACAAAATAATAGCTGGAAAGGGATTCAAAGGCCTTTATTCCTACATTTGGGGTGAAGGATAAATCCAATATATTGCTAGGTCAATACCCTATTAGTCAACAGAACAGGTTGTTAGAGAGAACGAACAATGCTAACATGGACAAAGCTGCAGAATCAATCTGAGAAATCAGCTTGGAAGTACAGAGGCTTGCAGGGAAAAAATAGTGTTGTGCTTGCTAATGATCACTGATTGGATTTGGTTAGGTATCGACATTTGAGTGAATTATGAACAAAGGTGGAAGATTTGCACAAACAGATGTGCTTAATCTGATTGACTTATAATTGCTGAATCAATTGCTTAAAGTAGATGGTATAATGGTTGAAGGGGATGTGAAATTAAAGAGGAAAATTCAGGTCATGCCACATACTGAGATGTATTTTACAGAATTATGTTTATCACTGTATCTCAAATAAAATTTGTTTCAGCAATTGTAGTTCTAATGTTAGTGAAAAATTTTGTTTCAAGTTAACAAGAGTTCAAAACTATGTTGAAACTCTGGAATAGCTGAACATTAAGAATTCAGGGGAATTTTATCCTTCTACATCAATACATCCTTCTACATCAAGTAGTAAGATTAAAGGTAAATCAATCCTAAGTTCAGTAATGTATTTAATTCACTCACACTCATACACTATAATTTGTTCTTACAAGGGATTTCCAATACTTTTTTCTAACCATTATGGGATCACTCAAACTATGACAAAAAGGTAATGAATTTGGGCATGATACTTTACTTGAGCATGTGAAGAAGAATATGCAATTTTGTAACACTACATACTAAAACAGAACTTACAAAAACAATGATTCAGTTCAGCCATTACCTTGAGATCAGAGAGACCAATCACACAAGCACAGTCCACTACTTTAGCAACACCAACTTCTACAATTGAAAGCAAACTTAACCATTTTAGACATTTACATGTATGAAACTTTAATTTAAAGTGAACCATGGTCTACAATCATGAGAAATCAAAGCTAAATGCATCTTTATTTACTCACCACAGAAATACATTCACTTAATAAGACATTTATTCTTCCAAAAGAGAATTTAGGACAAATGAGTACCTTCAATCGTAAAAGGCTGCAAGAGGAAATCACCTACAGCTCTAATTGCTGCTAATACAGTTCCACCTGTGGCCACCAAATAATCAATAATTATAACATGTTTGCTGGACTGAACAGCACCAACATTCAACTCTAAACAATGATTTCATTTCTAGAACATATTTTACAGAAATTACTTCCCCTAAACAAAGATTAGGCATCACTTTCCAAACCAAATCAAAGCACTGGAACAATTACCAGTTTAAATTGACAGACACAGCTGAAATATTCTAAGAGTCTTGTTCATGTGAGTATTACTTTCAACTTACTGCTGAACCTAAGTCTAGTACAACAAGATTCAAGACCAACACATGCAACTACCTATATTCAAATTATGACAGACCACTCTTATAGAAAAACTTCTATCAATTGTATGAAATTTTGTCAAACATTTGGAAGATTACAAATCAGTAATTTATTGACCCTTTTGTTTTCTATAAGCTGCATTAGTTCCTGTGTTATATTAATTAGACCTTTTCTTTGTAGAGGCAAACATCAAAATCAGTGGGGGGGTCCAAACATGTACGAAGAAAGTAGTTGCTTTGATCTGAATGGGATGGTGGCAGAAGACTGTTTTTCCTAGATGGTTTCAAAATCAGAGGCAGTTATGTCTCTGACTAGCATGCAGCCCCAAAACACCCTTGGGATGGAAAACTTAGCCTACACATCTTCCAGTGGAGAAGATGCTTCTGCTGTTGCTATGGAAATCATTGCACACCCTCAACAAAACTCATACAATCAAGTTAATAACTTGAACCCCTAGTTTGTGCAAGTGGTGAACAACCATGGTTCATGTGAGGAGCTTTATTGTTTCCCCACTCACTCCTCCGTACTTGAGAGGGGTCACCATCATCACCAATTTCCTTATTCCACACCAACACCAGATCTCCTCAGCCTTTTGCACTTGCCAATGACCTTTGAAAACCCAAGCACCAATGTTCCGAAACTCTCTGGCCCTATGGGAATAGCAGACAGCAGAAACGTGTCATCTGTTTCCTATGACCCTTTCTTGCATCTGCAAGCACCTCCCCCAGCTCTTGGAAATGATTTTTCCTTTGGAGGAGGGGGTGTCATACAAGGCAGTGGAATTTCCAACCAAGATTTTGGAAATGGGGTGGTGGAGTTCAATCAAGATGTGGGGAAAAATAGAGGGGGGAAAAAGACCAACCACTTTACCAGTACCACTACTGAGAGACAAGGGAGAGTGGATTTGAGTAGAAAATTTTATGCTTTGAAACAACTCATCCCAAACCCCTCCAAGGTAACATTTTTTAGTAAATTATACTGTTGACATTCTGTCAAATTATAGACATTTTTCTTTCCTGCTTTTTCTATTTCATAGTAACTCTTCAATTGTTTAAAATGTCTTTTTCCTGGGAAAGGTTGTTTTAAACGTAAAGAAAATGTAAACTTTCAGAAAAATATCTTATTTTTAAACCCAGCAGTGATTAAACCTAATGTCTTTGAGTATAAAGAAAGTAGAACTGAGTCATTGATTTTGTTCTGTATTGTTAATTGAAAAGGATAATTGTCGTTTGGTAATACTAATATATTGTAAAGATCCAATATTAGATTTAGAAAAAGAAGGTTCAAAAACAGACTTAAAAACCTTTGGTAGTGAGCTTTAAACCTCAAATCATACGACTGGGTTCAGGCTTAGAATTATCCATCTTTGCTCAATGGAGGATATCCTGAATATACTATTTTTAAGAGAGAATAAGTCCTCCATCAAGGATGGAGAATATGTCTACCATCAATCCTTGTTTTGATTGATCTACATTTTAATTAACTAAGAGTAAAAAAAGGTTGTGACTGAAATCAAGTTTGAATGCACTATATTCAGTGCAACTTACTTATAAGGTTATGGGTATTAGGTATAGGACAGAGATATCAGTGTCCATGTACGACACGCTTACCTTCCTTAGGTCTATACATTAACCTTGACAGGAATATAACACCTTCTATAGTTATGGGACAGAGATATCTTGAGTATTTCGGTACTTATGCTATATCAAATTGGCTTTTTAGGTGTACCAGTACCTTTTTACTCTCACTGAGGAACTGTTATCAGTTTTCATAATCTACTGATATTAGCTTGCTTTAGTTTTAAAATGCCTAATTCTAAAAAATGCATTACCAATCAAAATGCCAACTTTGAACAATTTTTCTATACCAAATCATATTGCACAAAATAATTCAGAGCATACATTTAACAAAGTCAGAAGAAATGCTTCTTAGCTTTCATAGTTCATCAATGAAAATAACAACTTACCTCGACGGTAGCCCCTTCGATAGCCTCTGAAGCAGTAGTGGAAGACCTTGTCACGCAGCGACACTGCCCTGGTTACGCCGCCTCGTCCATGCCGTGTCGTCCAATAAACTCCCTCGACAATGGTAGCCTTCAACTCAGCCACCCACCACCTTCCTCAGCTCAGAACACTGCAAAACGCTACAAGGAAAAAGGTTACACCATTGACGCGTAATCCAAAACAGTAACAGGAACACAAAATGAGATGGGAGAATGGGACACTTCACCTATAATGGAGGAGTGGAGAAGAAGCGTATCCAGATTGTGCTTAGGGTGGGAAGCAGTCTGCACAAGCCAGCCACTGAGTTCGTCTATGAAGTTAGGGCAGAGAATGTGAAGATTGGGGGGAAGGAGGAGTTTTCGCGAAATGCTTCCGAAATATCTGACTTTCTAATTTGATAAACATTACTCACTTACCGACGGTCGTTTGCCTTCGATAATCACTCATGCCCATTACAGACGGCCATTATCCTTTGGTAAAGTCATCTTACAGAAGCCCTCGGAAAAGCCTTCGGTAAATTACATTTACCGAAGGCCAAAAGGCCTTCGGTAATAAACCGTCGGTATTAATTGTTTTTCCTGTAGTGATTAATTGTTAGGGAATTCATCTGTTTCAATGCTTGCTCTATTTAACTCATTTAGTTGCATGATTTATTAATTGCATGAGTGCTGAGAGGTTCCTTACAATTCAAGTTCTTTTTAAATTTCCCAAGGGTAATATTTCTGAAGGATTAGGGTATGAGTACTTGGTCGTCTTAAGCTCTTGATCTTCAGACTTAATTTTCTAGGAATGCTAGGAATTGCTCAAACTAGGAATTAGGGCAGGCTTATTGTGCCAAGGGATTGGGTTCTAAGTACTTTAATGAGTGACATTAACATTAATTCATAAAGAGGAATTCTTATATACATGAGAGGAAACTTGGTGAAATCTAACCCCAACAACATATTCATCTCATATTAAACAACATTCGTTCATCTTTGTGTTACTCTACTATGGATCAATTTGCATTCATATTTAATTTTCTGTCTTTACATTTTAAACCAATGATCTCATTTCTTTTAAGTCTTAATTAATTAAGTTATCACACAATTTTTTAGTGCTGAGAGTCTTCTGGGATACGATACTTGGTCTTACCACTTTATATTACTTGTGTGATTCGGTACACTTGCCGATCCATCAACAAGTTTTTGGTTTCGTTTCTAGAGATAAAAAATATTGTTAACAAATTTCCAACAGATGTTATCCTCATGAATGATCAATTAACTAAGCATAGATGTACTCATGTATTCATGGAACTCTTCGTCACCAAACAAAGTTTTTCACTCAATCACACCGGTGTATATAGATGTCACTTCTTCACTCTACTATCCCAATGTCATAATGAACAAAATTGCCTTTCATTTACCACAATCAATCATACTCACAGACAAGTATCATCACAAGGACTTTCTATGGCTTGTAATGTGGTTGGACTAAGAAGAAAAATTGGTTTTTCAAGATCACAAAATCCTTGAGTTAAAAGAGTCATTCATAAATTTATCATTCAAGTTCAATCTCTCTTTGGAAAACCAATCTCACTCATTCCCAACTTTCCCCTTTTTGCATTGAGCTTTTTTTTATTTTATTTGCTCTTTTTAATACTTGATAAACACTTAGCTCAATGTTTTTCATTACTTTCTTTTTCAATTCTCCCAATTAACCCCAAACTTGAACCTTTATCAATACCACACAATGATTCTCAACTTAACTCAAGGAAAAGGGTAGAACACTTCGTGCTCTTTTTCATTTGGCTAAAATCATGCATTGGCTAAAAACAAGGGCAATCAACAATGGCCTTGATCATGTGACCCAAGTAAGCAAGTAGTTCAATCATGTTCCATGTATACCACATACACATCCTGCTTAACATCACAACCACAATCATAACATCATGCATCTGTTCACAAGTTTGTGAACAATCACTTGTAAATCAAACATCCTGTGCAACATCTCAATATCAATCAATATGAAAGCATCATCAAGCAATACTCCTCGCACACAAATCAATATCAAACCACCACATCAGATATAGGTTTCAAATTGAGTACATCACACCTATTATAAAAAGCGAAACAAAATAATGTTCATAAGACAAAGACAAGAAACATCCTGTTCTACTGCAAACAACATTCATCAGTAAATGCTATCATCATCAATCTGAGTCTTCCTCCTCATCATCATTTGCCTCTTCTTCATCACCATCTTCATAATCATCATCTTCATCATCATCTTCGATAGTTGAAGCTTCAGCTGTTCCAACTCCATGATGGACAAATTTATGATCACCAAAATATGATGTCACAAACTTGTTGAACAATCGGCAAGTATGACCAAATCGTTTCAAGTAATAAACTCGGTAAGACCAAGTATCGTTCTCCCAAAGGACTCACGGCCTAGTTTAGTTGTGTGGTTCGTTGATTAGCTAAGACTTAAGAACAAAATATTTGAAGTTTAATATGCAAAACAGAAAATAAACATGTATGCATGAGATTTTGATCAATGGCAAAAGCAAAAGACAAGCACTTTCAATGAAATATATATATGAATATGTTGTTTGGGGTCAATTTCATCTTATCCACTCTTATATATTTTAGGAATTCAACATTCAATTCATCATTTTTAATGCCACTCTCTAAATTACCTTTCAAGAAGGCTTCTCCCTAATTACGAGTTCATACGATTCCTAGCATTCCTAATAATTAGTTTATTTAGCACAGGAGCTTAAGGCAACCAATATACTTATTGGGAGAAATTCCCTGGATCTAGACTTCCCCGTACGTTCCCGTATCGAAAAAATCAATAATCATGCATTGAATGAGTTAAACAAAGCAAGCATTAAGCAAAGAGGAAAAACCCTAACTAATGATGAAAGAAAGCATAAATCTTAGATTAAGATGCAAGCACAAATTCCATATATGAGAGCTTCAAAAGATTACATTGATTCCCCAACAAACATACAAGGTTTAGTTCACCATATTCATGGTGAAACTAGATGAATAATAATGAAAGAATGAAAGAGATAGAAAAACCCGAGAGAGGTGAAGAGGTAGCCTGAGCATCCAAGATCCTCCTTCAAAGGGGTGGAAGAGAGAGTGTTTGCTTTGTTTCTGCCAAAGATACCAACCCTAAGACATCTAGGTCTTTAAATAGGACATAAAAATAATAGAAAACGGGTCCAGGCCCAAACAGATCATAAAATCGCATAAAACTGGCCCAAAACTCGTCTGGTTGACTTTTTTCGTATTCTGGTTGACTGGTTGACTTTTTGGTTGACTGGTTGACTTTTCTGGTTGACTGGTTGACTTTTCTGGTTTCTGGTTGACTTTTCTGTTTCCATCTCTCTCCTTCTTCACTTCTTTCACTAAATTCACCTTAAAACCTGCACAAAAACACTGAAATCAAGCATAAACTTGTCCAGCTCTCTTATTTATGAAAATATGGATAAAAGCATGATTTCAAGCTAGTTTCTAAGTGTAAAAGTTGCTTTTTGTGTCAATTTTAAGCATGAAAATAACAATTTTTCAACTATTATCACTCCACTAGCCTATACCTGATCCTCTGGTCATCCCACCACAATTAAAAGGTTTTGACGCTGATACCCATTTGAATTTGGATCCTATCTTGTTAGTAGCAGGAAGGATTTCTTTGGGAACCCATTTGTATCTTCCCTTTGGAACACCAACATTTCTAAAATAGCAGTTTCTTACTGTGTGACCAAGTGTATTGTAGTAAAAACATATATTAGTGGTAGGTTTACTCAGATCAATAAATTTTGTTGAGTTTATCCTATTACTTTTAGCCTTATAACCAATACCTTGTTTGTAGATTGCTCTTCCATATGATCTCAAAACAACATCAAGGTTTTCTTTGCCTTAAGTGAATTTTGCCAATGTGTTGGTTAAATACTCAATTTTCTCAACATGTAGAGGGCAGTTCTTACACTCTTTCTCAATAATTTGTACTTAAGTCTCTACTGTCTTTGTAGATTTGAGAGCTTCTTTAACATCTTTTTCAAGCTTTTGATTATCCTACACAAGATTATCAATTCTGTATTCATAATCTCTTCTCTGAGATGATAATCGGTTGACCTTTTACTAAATTCGCATGGCCTCTTCATGAACCTCTTGAAATGCATCCAGTAGCATGTTGCACTTGACTTCTATTACTTCATTTTAAAATTCTTCATCACTATCATAGTCTGATTGTGCAGAGCCTACCATGAAGCATATATTTGATTCTTCTTCACGATCACAATCTTCATCACTGGAAGAATCTTCATCACTGTTTTTCCAAGCAATATAAGCTTTCCTTTGCTTCCTGTTCTTGTCTTGAGGATACTTGGAAAATTCTTTCTGCTTGTTCTTCAAGCCTGGACAGTCAGGCTTGATATGACCATCCTTTCCACATTCATAGCATTGAACAGCGTTGCTTCTTGAATTCTTCTTTCCCCCTCTTGAGAAACCTGCATTGTTAGTTGCAGAATTTTTATTTTTCATGAATCTGCCAAATTTTCTTACCATCATATTCATCATTTCTTTTTCTGGTATATTTGCATCTGAATTAGTTTCAGGTTCATGAATCTTTGTAGCTTTCTTGCTTGTGGCTTTTAGAGAAATTGATTTCTTCTCTTCAATTTCTTCTTCGTCCTTTAGCCTTCCAAGCTCCAATTAATGTTCTCTCAACTTGCCGAACAAGGTTGCCATATTTATGCTTGTAAGATCTCTAGATTCAGATATAGCAATGACTTTCAGTTGCCAGCTTCTATTGAGGCTTTTTAAGATCTTTATGTTGATTTCTTCTTTATCAAACACTTTTCCAAGAGCCATAAGGTGATTGACTATGTGTGTGAATCGTTTCTGTACCTCATAGATCGTCTCACCAGTCTTCATTCTGAATAACTAATACTCTTGTACAAGAGAATTATTTCTGGCCTTTTTAACTTCATCTGTTCCTTCATGTGTCACCTCAAGAACCTCCCACATTTCCTTGGCAGTCTTGCATTATGATATCTTGAAAAATTCATCCATGGTTAGTGCAGAAGCAATAACCACTAGTGCAAAAAGGGCTTTAGACGTCCGTTCTTTTGGCCTTTTGACGTCCGACGTTAGCCCGACGTCTATGTGGGTGACGTTACTCAAACGTCCATTGTGTCAGGACGGACGTCTATATAGACATCCGCTGTGTTAGGACGGACATCTATATAGACATCCGCCTCCTCCACTAGTACAGGAAGAGGATACGACACCGGTTAATTTCACTCATAGGCTTCGGTTTTTGAACCGAGGCATATTCAGACGAGGCAAAAAGTGGTAGCCTTTTTGCCTCGGTTCTAAACCGTGTAATTTTGTTTGTCTCTACGGCCTTGGTTAGAACATAAACCGAGGTAGTAGGATATTTTTTTTCTTTAGCCTGTTTCATTTCTGATTTCAATTTCAAATTTTAATTTCAAACCCCAAACTGAAAATCGAACTGAAAAATGAACTGAAAAACGAACTGAAAAACGTTAAAAATGAACAAGAACTCATAACAAAATGAATAATCAGAGGAGATAACCACCACGCTGTTTCACAAACTCAACAAACTAAGATAACACAACTGGAACCCCAAAATTAGATGAATAACTGAAACCCTAAATTGCTAAAACAAGAACAAAATCCCAAATCTGAAAATGAAATTTCAGAAACCCTAAAATGCCAAATCGATTCACTCCGCTACCGCCTTCCTCGCAACGCGCCACCGCCTTCCTCGTCGCGCCTCACCGCGCCTCTCATCGCCGCGCCTCCCATCGCCGCGCCTCGCCTCACCGCTATCAGTCGCGCCTTGCCGCGCCTCGCCGCGTCTCTCCACGTCTTCGCTGGCCACTCACCTCCATCACAACACTCTGCTCGTCCGCGTTCAAGGGAAGAAGAGGAAGGGAAGAAGCGTGGCTGCTGGGGCGCGCTGAAGAGAAAGAGGAGGATCTGAGGGATCTGGTGCGAGGGAAAGAAAGGGATCTGGTGTGGTGCATGTTAAGGGAAAGAAGCTTCACCCTTAATTAGGTCTAGGCCCACTTGGTATTACCGCAGAGGATCTGGGCCTATACGGCCTCGGTTCTTTAATTTAACCAGTGCCTATTGATATTTACTTGACTGATTTGACGTGTTACAGATCTTTATGCTTCAGTTCTGCGTGCAACCGAAGCAGTATTATTTTTTCTGACCATGTTTAGGCACCGGTTGCCTTTGAAACCGAAGCGGTAGAGCTGTTCTGCACCGGTCTTCTTTGAACCGAGGCCTATAAGGTCTCTTTAATTACGAAACTACCACCGCGTCTGAATAGGCAGCGGTTTGGTGTAAACAGAGGTCTAATGTGCGAGTTTAAAAACACATTTTGTACTAGTGCTCCCTCCCCGGACATCTACCTGGCTGAATTGTTTGTGGCAGGGGCTGGGGGATGGATGTCCGTTTGTGCACTGCCAAACGTCTATAGACGTCCGACTGTACACTAACGGACGTCTACTGGGCGTTTTTTTTTTAAATTAATTTATTTTTTCAATAAAACCACACCTGAAAAGCAGAAAAATGTCCCAGAACAATTTTGCAATAATATAAATATGCGTTTCATATAAACAAAGTTCTACTTAATTTGGAGTTCAATCCACTACCAAAACTATCAACATAAAACTTAAACTAAAACTAAACAATGTTCAATTAGAAATAAAACTATTCCTAACTCCATCTTTGCAGAAGATAAGCGGTCCAATCTTGCCTTATTTGTTTAATTGTGTCCTCTGGAATAGGCGATGTACTCTTGAAGCGCTGCAAAATTCAAGAAAGATTCATTATGGTTTCATATATGTTGAAGATGAATTTGATTTGTAATGTATTGAAGGTATACATCATTACCTCATTCCAGTCATCTGTAATGACAGCTCGAATGATGGTCTTAATCCAACACATCACATAGAAGCCACATTCCCATGAATCTAGCTGCTGGTTACACTAAAATCACAAACTAAATAGTTAAGAATTTAGATCATTCAACAACATAGAAAATGAATTAGAAACTATAAATGACTTATAACCTTTGGATACAAAATTTGAACCAGTTGACCACGAGATTTACCAATAAGTCTGTACAGATTGAAAACACAAAGTATAATTAATATGACTATTTTATCATAAAAGTTGAAGGTGAACATCAAATTCAAAGTCATTTTTGGAGAAACACTTAGCCTTGAAGCATGGTTCTCAACTCATTTTTCTTCCTCCTGTGCAACAAACAAAACCATATAATTTTACATTGTTTGGGAATGATGACCATCAGCTGCCAATGCGACCTATCACGAAGGACAAATAGTTATTCAACTAATTAAGGAAACTATAATAATGAACTGACCACATATAACAACACCTACCCCTCAATGTATGGCACAAGGTATACGTCTCTTTTTGACTCATCCATCCATGTTTGCAAATAATGTTGTCTGTTTTGAAGTGTGTTACCAGACGATTGAATGGTCAGAGGTTCAACAAATCCGTACATGGAAGACCGACCTTGGTCTACAACGATTGTGTCCATGTACCTAAAACAACAAAGTTAAGTTGTTAGAAACTATAACATTGTAAATAAAAGTAATATGAAAGACCAAATTGACTATCTTACATGCACCACAGTTGAATGATGGAAATATTCAACATCCTGTCTCCCCCAATCACCTCCAATGCATAAGAGAATGTGATATAAACTGGCACATGTGGGGGAAGACCAAATACTCTCAAATCCCAGTATAATTCTAATGATGCTTTCTTCAATCTGGGTAATTTTGTCATTAACTTTGATAGAGGATCATCCTCCGCTTCAGCCATCTCATCATCTTCATGTATGACTATATCATGAATTGGCTGCTTCTGAGGACGTGTGAACTGAAGATAAGAATTTACGTCAAAGCGTTATCAACAATTATTTGAAGAATAAACATAGAAATACTAAGGAAAAAGACATTATACCTGTAGAGTAGCGATGCGGGACATGATCAATGCTCTAGGCCAGGTAATAAATGATCCTATGGCCTCCCTCACAAAGTTAATTTCTAGAGTGGGTACAGGCACCTGAGCCTGGGGATCCCGAACCTCGTCAATGGTCACACGCACGCGCTGGGGTAATATGGCAACACTATGAATGGTCTGCCCTCCCTCGTCAATGTGTCACTCAATGATTTGATACTTATAATAACACAACTAATACATGCATATTCAAAAGCCAATAACACATGCACACTTTAGAGTAAAAGACATGCATACACAAAACCCAATTACATGCATACAAAAATTTATCAATAACAACAAGCTAACCTGAAAAGTATATTCGAAATGAAAGGGAGGGAAATCGAGGAGGGAACGACCTAAAACGTAGCCTAAAAATAATCAAAGAAGTCGCCCAAGAACACGCAAGAGACTGCACAAAAACGGACTGAAAACGATTTTTAATCGGTTCAAATCAAAGATATTTCATCACAAAGCAATGTAATCGGATTGAAAGTCAATTTAAACGGTCCAAAAGAGCGAAAATGCACCTTGAAAATCAATGGCAGACAGCGTTCGCGGGGGAAGACGATGAATAGTGAGCGTACTACTCGCGGGTTCGCGCTTCGCATATTAATACTGTGAGACGTCCGGTACTCTGGGGCCCGGACGTCTATAATAGTATAGACGTCCGGCCCGTCACTAATATGACGTCTTTGGGAATTTAAAATTGATATTCGCAGGGGGTTTTAGACGTCCATGGTTGGGGGGACGGACGTCTATAATATCATAGACGTCCGTGGGAGGGGGACAGACGTCAACTAGACTGAACAACTGAACGTTTCAACTCCCTATGTTAGCCCCTTAAACGTCCACCCTGGGAGGGCCCGGACGTCTATAATATTATAGACGTCCGTGGGAGGGGCACGGACGTCTACGAGGCTGAACAAAATCAATGCTTCAACTCCCCATGTCAGCCCTAAAACGTCTGTCCTGGGAGGGGGCGGACGTCTATAATATTATAGACGTCCGCCCCCTCCCAGGACGGACGTTTAAGGGGCTAAAGACAATTAATTCTCCAACCACCCTGTCAGCACCCTAAACGTCCGTTTGGGAGGGGGCAGACGTCTATAATAATATAGACATCCGCCCCCTCCTAGGACGGACGTTTTAGGGCTGACATGGGGAGTTGAAGTGTTGATTTTGTTCAGCCTCGTAGACGTCCGTGCCCCTCCCACGGACGTCTATAATATTATATACGTCCGCCCCCCCCCCACAACGGACGTCTAGAGTTTCACTTATTTACGAATATGCCACCGGTCAATTATTTGCGTTGGGGCTTTTGTGAACGGACGTCTATGGGGGGACGTTAAAAGCCAATTCTGCACTAGTGAACATTTCTAACCTTAACATCATATTGAGCTCTTCGGTTCTCATCTTGAGTCTACTTAGAAAAGTTTTTCAAAACATTTTTCCATTAACAATATACGTTGGCTCAAATGGACCGTTTAGAGTTGCATCCCAAACTCCTTTATCCACGGATTTAAGAAAGATTTGCATCCTAATTTCCAGAAAGCATAGTTTTCTCCAGCAAATAGTGGTGGTCTATTTGTAGATGCACCTTCACCAAAGGTTTGAAAATTAAAAGTCATTTTTCTAGATTAGTCGATCTAAAGAAAAAGATAATCGACTTGCTTTTCAAATATCTTATGAACATCAGTTTTGGTGCCAATTTTTGAAAATAGATTGACTTAATTTCTCACACCAAGAGGGGGGTGACTTGGTGAAATGTAAAAACAACATTTTCTTTAAATCTTTTTCGCAAAGTGGATGCGTTTAAGAGCTTTCTTGAAATGCAAGGAAAAAGATTTGTTTATGTAGCGGAAATTAAATCGATTTAGTACAGTAAGAAGTTGACTGAATAAAAGAGTGCAGGGATAGAAAGATCAAACACTAAGTTTTTATACTGGTTCGGCCAAGCCTACATCCAGTGTCCTTCCAACACCAGGAAGCCAATGAACTATATTGATCATGGTTTTTACAGCAAGGTTTTTATAGTGACCTCACGTCAAAAATATAAAACACCTCTCTAACCCTCTTGTTAATGGATTAACAAGTGTACCAAATCACACAAGTAATATAAAATGGTAAGACCAAATATCGTTTCCCAAGAGACTCACGACACTAAACAGTTAAGTGATTACTCAACTAATTAAGACTCTAAAGAACATATTTTGGGGCTTTTGAATGCAAATGCAATAAAATAAACATGAATGCAATTTTGATCAATTGAGGCTAAACACAAGAATGAATGGATGAAGTTGATAATATGAGATGAATATGTTGTTGGGGTTTAGATTTCACCT
Source organism: Vigna umbellata (assembly GCF_029865625.1). NCBI lineage: Eukaryota > Viridiplantae > Streptophyta > Magnoliopsida > Fabales > Fabaceae > Vigna > Vigna umbellata. The sequence goes on from NC_142174.1 coordinate 22,699,175, forward strand.
AATTTACTCTCATGTATATAAGAATTCTTCTTTATGCATTAATGTTAACGTCAATCACTAAATCACTTAAACCTGATCCCTAGGCGAATAAGCCTGCCCTTAATCACCAGTTCATGCAATTTCTAGCATTCCTAGCAATTAAATGTGAAGATCAAGAGCTTTAAGACAACCAAGAGTCATACCCTCATCCCTGAGAAATATTACTCTTCGGAGAATTCAACAAGAACCTGAATTGTAAGGAACCTCCCAACACTCATGCAATTCATACATTATGCTATGAATGAGTTAAACAAAGCATGTAATAAACACAGATGGATTACTCTAACAATTAATGAAAAAGCATATGTTATTGAGAATGAATTCAAATACATGAGAGTTCACAAGGTTACATCATCCCTCAACAACAAATACAGTTTATAATGGAATGAAAGAGATAGAAAACCCTAGAAAGAGAAGAGGAGAGCTGTCACCATCCCCAAATCTACCCCCAAGGGGTGAAAAATGTGTTTTTGGGCTCAAGCCATCAAAAGATACTAACCCTAGACGTGCAAGTCTTTAAATAGGGCAGGAAAATAACAGAAAACGAGTCCAAGCCCACGTTGGCGGCGCTCAGCGCCCCAAAACAGCGCTCAGCGGTATCTACGACACTTAAATGACGCATGACCGTTCGATTTCACTTTTGACCGATCGGTCTTATACTGCTGATCATTTGACATGTCTTCTACCACTTTATTCAGCTTCTCCTCTCACAAACCGTTTGGTTTGTCTATGTTTTTCTGCAGCCGTTCGGTCCTCAGTTACACCGTTCGACAATTGTGTTTCTTGCTCACACCGTTCGGCCTAGTTCCACCACCTTCACACCATTTGGTCTCTGTTATGAACCGTTCGGTCTCTATCTTCTCCTCTATCTGACCGTTCAGTCAATCTCAGTAATCGTTCGGTCCGGGTTCTTAACCGTTCGGTTTGGATGCTCCTGTATCCTATCGTTCGGTTTGGTACTATGTCTGTCCTTTTTGAGTTCCAACTCCTTGGTACTTTTACTCTTCTTCCAAATCATATCAATAACCTACAAAATTAAGGGAATTTAGTAATAAAATTAGTAGGTATATCCTCTACTCAATTATTCACAAAACTAAAGAAAAAACATGAATTCAAGCAAGCTTCTAAGTCAAAAAGGGTGTGTTTAGTATCAAAATTAAGTATAAAAATAATGGTTTTTCAACCTTTATCACCTCTAATCAAAATACAAGCATATACAAATAGACTAGCAACAAGAATCCCCTCTCCTGCAGTCTAAACTTTTTGAGCCACCCTCAAAGTCAAGAACGCAACACACTCCTCTTCCTGTAATCGGAACAGGGAACTCAATCCAATCATCACAATATTGTAGCCTCTGATATCTCAGTTACACCTAAGGTGCAAATATGATCAGCCTTTGTAAGTGCAGTTAACTTGCTCTTCAAGAATCCAAGAGTAGATGATCACCACAACCACTTCTTGTTTCTTGGAGCTCTTTCTCTCTTTCTGTAAGAATACACTTTCTGCAAAAGATATCACAAACTGTTAGATTCACAAAAGTTCATACAGAAATCAAATTTGCATCAATTTATAGACAAACACAATTCTGACGCATTTTAATCGACTAAGCTACAAATGCAATCGAATATAGCAATTCAGTTAAAGTAGTTAGCAACAATCAATGCAATTAATTGAATGTACAATTAATGCAGTCGAATCTCATTTAATGCTTGGTCAACATATTTAAAAATATAACCATTGTACCATTTAATACAAGCATTAACAAAATTTCAAAACGATAACAGACTTAGTCGAATGCACGTTGCATGTAATTGACTATGTAACACAGTTAAACAAAGTTTTGAAAAACTTTCACTTTGAAAACCTCATAGCACACTTTGAAAATGGTTTGTGCAACAGGCCACAGCAGCAACCATCATTATGGCAACAAGTATCCGCACTCAATGAAAGATCAACAGAGTTGGAAGAGACTCTTCAACAATTTACGCAGGTGACTATGTCCAACCACAAGAGCACTGAAGCGACCATTAAAAACCTTGTCCTTCCTTAGCCAGAGTTTTTCTGTCGCTTCTTACCCAAGTTTCAATGTAGAAGTCTTTCAAAAAATAGTTGGAATGCAACAATGAGATGCGCCTAGACACCAAAAGAAGGTTTATCTATATGAGCGCGCACCTAGATTTCATGGATACTTAAAACAAAAAATATCAACAAGCAAAAATTAAGGAAAGATGATAATGAAATGAAAGAGTGAGACACAACCCTAAGTGAAAGTGCAAGTGACACTTGAAGCCACTTGACACACTTTCACACTAAGAACTGGAACTAAGCTATTACAATGTTTGTTTGTGCACTTGAAATTGCTTAAAGCATTTTTCCAAGCCACTTTATGTTGCAAAAAATGAAAACCAGAGAAACTTCAAATATTTCGTGATATAAAGCCAAAATATAAGTAAATGTGTGTACAATGGAACAAAACCAAGTGTAGCTGCTGTTTCTGAGTTGTGCAGATCCAAAAAGGTGAGCCAATGTGTTGTGTTGTGTTTACCCCTCGGCAAGTGTAACTGAATCGTATCAAGTAATAATCCTGGTAAGACCAAGTATCGTTTCCCAAGAGACTCAAGACCTAGACACCTATGTGATTTATTGATTAATTAAGACTTGAGAACAAATTGTTGTAAGTTTCAAATGCAAAAGACTGAAAAGTAAATATGTATGCATATGATGATCAATGGGCAAGAAGAAACAAAAGTGTGAATTGAAATATATGGATGAATATGTTGTTGGGGTTTATCAAGCTCATCTTTTCCACTCTCTTGTATTTAGGAATTCATCATTCCTTTCATTAATGTTAATGTCACTTTCTAAATTACTTTAAACCCGATGTCTCGGCGAAGAAAGCCTAATCATAATCACTAGTTTACAATGTCTTGTCTCCCTAGCAATTAATCATGCATTATAATGAACAGAAGCTTAAAGGCAACCAACTATCATACTCCTATCTCTAGGTTGGTAATATACTGATGGGAGAGATTCCCCAAATCTAGATTTCCCCGTATATCGACAAAACCAATAATCATGACATCGAATGAGTTAAACTAGGCATGCTTTGAGCAAAGAGGAAAAACCCTAACTATTAATGAAAGAAAGCATGTATCATATAAATGATCTTGAAGAACAAATTCCTTACAAGAGAGTTTCTAAAGATTTACATTGATTCCCTAACAACAAAATAAGTTTAGTTCACCTTATTCATGGTGAAACTAGATGCAATACAAGGGAAAAGTGAAAGATAGAACCCGAGAAAGTTGAGAAAGGAGCCTTCGCATCCAAAATCCTCCTCCAAGGGGTGAAAGAGAGTGTTTTTGCTTCGTCCCAGCCAAAGATACAATCCCTAGAACGTCCTAAAGCTTATATAATAATCTAAAAAATACAGAAAAGTAGGCCCAAGCCCAGAAAAGTGCCGCTCAGCGGTAGTAACGCGTTGCCAATTCTTCCCCTAAGCGGCATAGTTACCCCTCAGCGGTGCCAACGAGTACTGAAAAGTGCCGCTCAGTTGTAAATAACGCTCAACGGTACTTGCTGATTCTCTTCTTTTGCACTTTTTGTGTCCTTTTCTGATTCCATCTTTATCCCTTTTCACATCTTTCATCAGTTTCATCTAAAAACCTACAAAAACAAGGAAATCAAGCATAAAACCTATCCAACTCTATTATTTCCAATAATTCAACAAAATCATGAGTTCAAGCTAATTTCTAAGTCATAAAGGTTGTAATTGAAGTCAATTTTAAGTATAAAAATAATAGTTTTTCAACTGTTATCATGTTGGCTGTAACAATGTTGCTGGACCAGGAGTGAAATTTTGTACTTTAAGTTGCAAGCTTGTAGCCCTTTTAACACCTCATCCACTTCCTAAGATGCTACCCCCTTGGAGCAAGGAATTTGAGGTAGAACAACTGCACCAATACTTCACACAACCATATACCAGAAACAAACAATTAGCACCAAAGTTTGATACTGCACGAGTTTTACCATTGCAAACCAAATTGATAGCAGAATGTGAAGCCAAAGAATGGTGATTTCTAATGAATTTTCGTTTGGAAAAAGAGATGGCACACAAAAGGAACATAAGAAATGATTTATAACAAATGAACCAAGCAAGAAAAACTCAAAACAATGAGTGAATTGTGTGCAGGAAAAGTGTTTGACGAAAATGCAAAATTGTTTGATGAAATGCCACAAAGAGATGCAGTTTTGGTGTTTTCTGGTTTGTTGATTTTTTTCAAATTGGATTGTAGGGTTATTTATTTTTTTATGATTGGTTCATAGTTGAATAAGCCTTTAAATGCATATGGAAACAGAATCCCTAGCTTTTTCCAATCCAGAAATGAGATTTAAAGGTTGGACAAAATCAAAAAACATAATTTGCATACTACACCAGAAAAGTGGCTGAAAATGGTAGGTGCAGGGTCAAAATTGTTTGGCAGTGGTGCAAAGGTTTAAGTGAAACATCAAACAAGTTTATATCATCATTGTGAACATGTTTAAACTCTGAAACAATAAAGAAACATTCTAAATCCAAAAATGAATGGTCAACTTCCAATTTGAAGAAAAAATTGATGGTTTAAATGGTGATTATGCACATTGGCTGGAAAATAACCAAATGAACAGTGTGCACAAGTTTTAAATGGCAAAATAAACTTGTCCAAATGTTCACAATGCACACAAACACACAGATTCTTTAAATCACCAATGTAGTTGCCAATTATGTAGCAACAAGTGACCAAACAACACCAAGAATGAAGAAGGAACAGAATAAAAAACTAGTTGGATCAAGAAACGTGTACGAAAGGTCCTAAACAACTAGATCTAGCTGAACAATGTAAGCTAGGGAATGTTAATTGACCTCAGACATAGCAATTGAAAGAAGCACGGTTCAAAAGGTGTAATGCAATAGTAACAATGATAAAATACCAGAGATATGATGAACTGAACAACTCTTTTTGAAATGCATTGGTGAACTATTTCTAGCACTTGAAACATGTATAAATGCATCAAATAAACTTGTCTCAAGCATTAGGATTGAGAAATCTAGACAAACACAGTGTGCACATGATCAAGCCAAAAGTGACGTTTTTCTACAGAATGTGAAATCAGAGTTGGATGAACTTGATAACAGTTGAAAAACTGTTATTTTCATGCTTAAAATTGATACTAAAAGCAACCTTTATACTTAGAAACTAGCTTGAAATCATGCTTTTCTTCATATTTTCAGAAATAAGAGAGCTGGACAGGTTTATGCTTGATTTCAGTGTTTTTGTGCAGGTTTTAAGGTGAATTTGGTGAAAGAAGTGAAGAAAGAGAGATATGGAATCAGAAAAGACATCAAAAAGTGCAAAAGGAGAAGCCGAAGTCACCGCTCAGCGGCAGTTTACCGCTGAGCGGCACTCAGGAGCTCACGGGAGGACCGTTGAGGGGCAAAATGGCCGCTGAGGGGAAGAAACGTGACACGCACTTACCGCTGAGCGGTATTTTACCGCTGAGCGGCACTTTAATGGGCTTGGACCTAATTTTCTGTAATTTACGAATAATATATAAGCTTTAGGGTTTCCTAGGGTTTGTATCTTTCGCTGGAACGAAGAAAACACTCTCTCTTCCACCCCTTTGAAGGAGGATCTTGGATGCTGAGGCTTCCTCTTCACCTTTTTAGGGTTTTATCTTTCATTCTTTCATTGTTATTCATCTAGGTTCACCATGAATATGGTGAACTAAACTCTGTATGTTTGTTGGGGAATCAATGTAATCTTTTGAAGCTCTCATATATGGAATTTGTTTTTACATCTTTTATTTAAGATCTATGCTTTCTTTCATCATTAGTTAGGGTTTTTCCTCTTTGCTTAATGCTTGCATTGTTTAACTCATTCGATGCATGATTATTGGTTTTGTCGATACGGGCGCGTACGGGGAAGTCTAGATCCGGGGAATTTCTCCCAAAATTATATTGGTCGTCGTTAAGCTCCTGCACTTATGAACTGATCATTAGGAATGCTAGGAATTGTATGAACTCGTGATTAGGGAGAAGCCTTCTTGAAAGGTACTTTAGAGAGTGGCGTTAACAATGATGATTTGAATGTTGAATTCCTAAAATATATTAGAGTGGATAAGATGAAATTGACCCCCAACAACATATTCATACATCTATTTCATTGAAAGTGTTTATCTTTTGCTTTTGCCATTGATCAAAACTTCATGCATACATATTTAATTTTCATCTTTTGCATATAAAATCCAAATATTTCATCTTTAAGTCTTAGCTAATCAAGAAACCACACAACTAAACTAGGCCGTGAGTCCTTTGGGAAGAACGATACTTGGTCTTACCAAGTTTATTACTTGAACGATTCGGTCACACTTGCCGATTGAAAAACAAGTTTGTGACATCATATTTTGGTGTTCATAAATTTGTCCATCAAGTTTTTGGCGCCGTTGCCGGGGACTCTGGTTTAACTGGTTAATTTGTGTGATTATTGATTATCTTTGACTTTAATTTTGAATTTCTGTTTTTATTTTCTGTTTTTATTTTTCTGTTTTTATTTTATTTTATTTTATTTTATTTTATTTTATTTTCTGTTTTTATTTTTTCTGTTTTCTGTTTGTATTTTTCTGTTTTTATTTTTATTTTTCTGTTTTTATTTATCTTCTTATCTCTGATCTTATATCTTCTTTTATATCTTTTTGTGCTATCAAATATTTTCTAGAGTTTTGTGCCTAATGTCTACAGAATGCAATTTGGTCAAGAATTTAACTATATGGGCACTCAATTCTACCAAAGTAATCTCAACCACTGGTGTGAACCTCACTCAAGCATGGATCAAAGCCAATTTTGGCAAGCTGCTGGACAATTTGAGAACCAACCACAACAACAATGGCAGCAACAACCCTTTCTATCAGGAAGTTTGGATAGGTTGGAGGACACCTTTCAACGATTTTTGAAAAATTCCGACTCTACTCAGAAAAGCATTGAAGAATCATGTAAAAGAATGGAGATGCAACTTTGTTACATCAATCAGAGATTGAATGATGATGTTAATACTGAAGTTAACCTTAAGGAGGAAGGGCAAGTCATTATCACTGAAAGTGACAAGATTCTTGATGAGGAAAAATTAGAGGGAGATGAGGAAAGGGTAGAGAGAAAAGAGAAAGAAGAGTTGAGTGAGAAAGATAAAGATGAAGAAAAAGAAAAAGAAGTGGTTGAGAGAGAAGAGAGAAAGAAAATTTGTGTGAAAATAAAGAAGTTGAGGAGAAAAAGAGAAGGGAAGAAAAAAATAAAAGAAAAGAAAAAGAGAAAATTTGGGGAGAGAAAGCGTAAGAAAAAGAAGATGAGAGGAAAGAAGAAGAAATCATATGAAAAATCACATCCTCATCTAAAGAAGAATCATAGGAAGGAAAAGAAATTTAAGTGCTTTATAGAAATCTTCAAGAAATTGGAGATTAAAGTTCCTATGATTGAGACACTGCAACAGGTTCCTGGGTTGATTAAATTTCTAAAGAAGTTCAGTAGAAAGAAGAAGAAAAAGAAGATGGAACTTGAACTTTACTGGGTCAAGCTAATGACGTTAAAAGAGCGCTTGCTGGGAGGCAACCCAGTGGATTTAAAGACTTCTGATTTGGTTTTGTAATTTTTAATTTGTGAACATTATTTTTGTAATTATTTTGTTGGAGATAGCATCTACTGAAGGATGCTAGGTGGTTAAGTATCTACTGAAGGATACTATGATTGTAACACCTACTGATGGGTGTTGGTAAGAAAATTTTGCACCTACTGATGGGTGTTGGTGGATTTTGGGTCAGGCTCGTGACGTTAAACAAGCGCTACTTGGGAGGCAACCCAGTTGATTGAATATTTCTGTTTGTTTATTTTAGTTAGGGTTTGCATAAGCATTTTAAACATTGACTTGCAGGGAACCAGTGAGGGGCATGTATGGGAGGCATGTAGGTTAAGAAAAGAAGGAGAAGAGCACATCACGAAAGTGCCGCTGAGCGGTAAATTACCGCTGAGCGGTACTCTCGCAGATGGGCTTTAGTTTCCCCTTAGCAGGACCCGAGCCCATTAGGGTATTTTTATACCCCAAGCTGCGTTTTAGGTTTTCTATCCAGGCTCTTCTCTACATAAACACTTCCACATACCTTCTCCAAGGTTTTCCACATCTTTTCACTCATCCCTCTTAAGAAAATTTCTCTTCCACTCATTTTTCACTATTGTGCCATCAAAGTTTGGGGTTGGAAGAGAGCATTCTAGCTTGGAAGCATTCTCATTGCATCTAGTATATCCACCCAAGTAAGTAAAATGCATTTTGTTCATCCTAGGGTTCTTGATTTTGAATGTGATTGTCAAAGCATGAATATTTAGGGGTTTTGATTTCTATGCATGATTTGATGATATATTTGATGTTTGAACCGATTAAACTGCATGATTATGAACTGGAAAACTGAAAATTGCATTTGGGTGGAGTTAGGACAGCTTTAAAACAAGATTTTCAAAAATCTGCAGAGTTACCGCTGAGGGGTAAACTGCCGCTGAGCGGCACTCTGCCAGATTTGGTTTTTCTGAATTTTTGCGTGTTGGAATGTGGCACTGGTGGCGCTGAGGGGAAATTCTGGCCCTCAGCGGTGGTTTAGCTTCGAAAGGAGTTGTGTTATGTGTTTTACTAATGATTAACATCATGTTCTGTGGTTTTGTATTTGTGTTTTAAATGTAGGAATGGCATCCTCTTCAGGAAAAAGATTGAAAACCATGGCAACCAAGAGAAAGGAAAAGGAACCAGAGCAACCCCACTCTAGCAGGTTCCTCTCTAGGAAACATGAGAAGCACTTTAGGGTGGTTTAGGACAGGAGACTTTTGATGGAGAGAAAGGTTGGAATGATACCTAACTTTGCTCCTCAATTTGGAGAGCAAGTGTTAGGGAATGATTGGGGAAAGCTAGCCACTTATCCTGCACCTGCCAACATAGCTGTGGTAAAGGAATTTTACACCAATGCAAAGAAGATTGGTGATTATCCAGCTGAGAATTATTTGGGCTATGTCAGAGGCCATGCTATCAGGTATGATCCTGATTCTATTAATAACTTCCTGGACACTGTATGGGCTGGTGAGCAGTGCCAGTTTGCTCTTTGCATGGAGGAAGGTGCTGATTATGAGGATGTGGAGAGAGTACTGTGTATACCTGGAGGACACTTTCAAAGGAATCGATCTGGCTCAGTGGTTAACATTAGGAGGACAGATTTGACTCCTCTTGCAAAGTATTGGATGGCGTTTTCTCATGCCAACATTCAGCCATGTTCACATGTGTCAGATATTACTCTCAGCAGGGCATTCTTCATCTACTGTGCTATCAGAAACTTGAATGTTAATATTGGGCAGGTGATAGCTGATGAGATTAGTGTGTGCGCCAATACTTCAAACAACAAAGCACCACTAGGACATCCTTCTTTGATCACGCACCTTTGCAAGATAGCTGGGGTGGACACTTCTGCTCCACCATTTGAGAGGCCAAGAAAAGCTATTGATGAGGCCTATTACAGACAGTACTGTGGAGGTGAGGATGCAACTCAGCCAGTTCCACCACGCCGGGCTCGTAGAGAGAGAGGGCCAGCACAGAGCCAGACATCTGCTGATACACATGAAGCAGAACCATTCCAGATGAGGGACATGTATATGTCTCTTATAGGTGCTCAGTTGCAGTCCATTCACAGAGGGCAGGTGGCTACTATTGAGATGATTGTGGGGATGTATGATACACCTCTAGCCCACAGATGGACTATGGATGAATTCCATAATGTGGTAGCTTGGCCAGAGGAACCAGTGCATGGAGGAGGAGCTGGAGCAGCTGAAGCTTCAGCTAGAGAGATGGAAGAAGATGAAGCTGATGATGATGATGCATTTGAAGATGATGAAGATGAGGAGGAAGAGGAAGATACAGAGGATAACTCAGACTGATGAGGAGTTGAGATAGCATTTACTGATAAATGATATCATACTGATAAATGCTTTTGTTTTTAGATTAGGGTTTGATGTACTCTATTGAACACCGGTTTTGTTATGATGGTTTGCTATTAAATGTGGTTGTGTGATAAGTAATGCTGAATGATGCTTATGATTAATTGATGTTGAGATGATGTGCACATTAAAATGATTATACAGGTGATTCACAAGCTTTGTGAACAAATGCAGGATATCATGATTGTGATTGTGAAATTAAGCAGGATGTGTATGTCAAATGTGAATGAGCTTATATGTGAGGTTTTGAGCTCCAGAGTTGTTATTGTTGAATGCTATTACTTTGAAAGCATGAATGATTTTGCCCAGGTTTTCTATGATTGAATCAATTGCTTGTTTTGCATCATATGATCAAGGTCGTTTGTTGGAAACCTTTTTATTGGCCAAATTCGTAAAATTAGCTCACTAAAAGAGAACATTTTGTGTTCTATCCTTTTGAACCCTTAGCCTTGAACATACACTGAAACCCTTGATTGAAAATCTTTACCTTGAGTTAAGTAGAAGATCTTGTGTAATATTGTTAAATGTTCAAGTTTGGGGTTGTTGGAAAAACATGAAAAAGGAAAAGCATTGAGCTAAGAGCTAAAAAGTAAGAATATGCAAAGCAAAAGAAAAGAACAGAAAAAGAAGCAAAGCTCAATGCAAAGGCAAAAGAAAGTTGGGAATGAATAAGATGATTGTGTTGTTATGATTCTCTTAACTCAAGGATTTTGTGATCCAGAAAAACCAATTTTCTTGTTAGCCCAGCCACATTATAAGCCATTGAAAAGTCCTTGTGATGATGCATGCTTGTGAATGTTTTTGATTGTGGTAAAATGAAAGGCAAAGTTGATTCAGGTGACATTGTGATAGTAGAGTGAATGAGTGATTACCTTTTATACACTTGTGTGTTGAGTGAAATACTTTACCTAGTGAGGAAATATTCCATTAGCACATGAACATCCATGCTTAATTGATTGGTCATTCATGAAAAAGAGCATTTGTTGGGTATTAACTGATTTGGTGAAACACTAAAGCATGTGCACATCCTGATTGAAATCTTGATCATAAGTTTGATTGATGTTTTTACTTATCTTGAAAAGAAGATTTTTGAATGAAGTGAACCATCATATGAATTGGTTGAAGATGGAGTTACATCTTGTTTGCTTGAGGACAAGCAAAGTTCTAAGTTTGGGGTTGTGATAACAGTTGAAAAACTGTTATTTTCATGCTTAAAATTGATACTAAAAGCAACCTTTATACTTAGAAACTAGCTTGAAATCATGCTTTTCTTCATATTTTCATAAATAAGAGAGTTGGACAGGTTTATGCTTGATTTCAGTGCTTTTGTGCAGGTTTTAAGGTGAATTTGGTGAAAGAAGTGAAGAAGGAGAGATATGGAATCAGAAAAGACATCAAAAAGTGCAAAAGGAGAAGCCGAAGTCACCGCTCCGCGGCAGTTTACCGCTGAGCGGCACTCAGCAGCTCACGGGAGGACCGTTGAGGGGCAAAATGGCAGCTGAGGGGAAGAAACGTGACACGCACTTACCGCTGAGCGGTATTTTACCGCTGAGCGGCACTTTAATGGGCTTGGACCTAATTTTCTGTAATTTACGAATAATATATAAGCTTTAAGGTTTCCTAGGGTTTGTATCTTTCGCTGGAACGAAGAAAACACTCTCTCTTCCACCCCTTTGAAGGAGGATCTTGGATGCTGAGGCTTCCTCTTCACCTTTTTAGGGTTTTATCTTTCATTCTTTCATTGTTATTCATCTAGGTTCACCATGAATATGGTGAACTAAACTCTGTATGTTTGTTGGGGAATCAATGTAATCTTTTGAAGCTCTCATATATGGAATTTGTTTTTACATCTTTTATTTAAGATCTATGCTTTCTTTCATCATTAGTTAGGGTTTTTCCTCTTTGCTTAATGCTTGCATTGTTTAACTCATTCGATGCATGATTATTGGTTTTGTCGATACGGGCGTGTACGGGGAAGTCTAGATCCGGGGAATTTCTCCCAATATTATATTGGTTGTCGTTAAGCTCCTGCACTTATGAACTGATCATTAGGAATGCTAGGAATTGTATGAACTCGTGATTAGGGAGAAGCCTTCTTGAAAGGTACTTTAGAGAGTGGCATTAACAATGATGATTTGAATGTTGAATTCCTAAAATATATGAGAGTGGATAAGATGAAATTGACCCCCAACAACATATTCATACATCTATTTCATTGAAAGTGTTTATCTTTTGCTTTTGCCATTGATCAAAACTTCATGCATACATATTTAATTTTTGTCTTTTGCATATAAAATCCAAATATTTCATCTTTAAGTCTTAGCTAATCAAGAAACCACACAACTAAACTAGGCCGTGAGTCCTTTGGGAAGAACGATACTTGGTCTTACCAAGTTTATTACTTGAACGATTCGGTCACACTTGCCGATTGAAAAACAGGTTTGTGACATCATATTTTGGTGTTCATAAATTTGTCCATCACTTAACCACACATTTTGCTTTTCTGAGATTAATATGAGTTGTTATCACTTAAGACACGTTTAACATCATTAAACAAATGTGTGCAAAGCTTTAAACACAACAAATCTAGACTAAATCAGTTTACACATTATCAAACCAGAGAAAAAAAATTTGATGCAGGATTTGCAATTGGTAACTCTCGGTCAGTGCTCCAACTCATTCGATCAAAGCTAGACAATGTCTCATTGCTTTATATGATCAAAATATATCTAGCAAATGCACTGAACACGAAATAAAACCAAAAATGACAGCTGACTAGAGTCAAACACGTAATGATATAGTTAAAAAAAAATTGCACAATGCACATAACTGTGACATAACTGGATTTGGAAATTGAAGCTGGAATAAATCGAAAACAAATGAAAGGCACCTATTAAAATGATAAAGAAACACTAAGGAATAGTGAATGGAATCAAACATCCACTCAAACATAAAATCAAATCACAGAATATCAGAAAAAAAATCAAAAGTTAGTGATAGAGAACAACACAACACGGACAAAACTGGAAATGAATGTAAGATCAACTTAGCTCTTGCAGTGGCAGCGTGGACGCTTGGCTCTTAATGCCAAATGATAGAAAAAACTTCACTCGTCAAGAATGAGCAGCTTCTCGGACCAGAAACAGGACGATCCGAGTCGTCTTCCATCGCAACTTCATACCTATCTCCCCGACTCCTTAAGGAATTACGAGTAAAAACTTCGGTTAGGCGCACCCACCGAGCACTATACTCACACGAGCCGAAGTCATTCGGTGAGACATCCAACCCTCTCTAGTCCTCGTGCACGAGGAAAGGATTGACATTCGAATCTCTGTCTCCGTAGAGACCCAACACACTATCGTATCGCAATGCGAAAACCATCAATTCGACAAAAATTCTAAGGAAATGACAGAATGCTCTCACAACTTCATCACAACCATACACAGATCACCATTATATACAAAGTCAACTAAATTCATTGACCAACAAATAATTACAATTCACAAATAATTAAATAAATCAATTTTTCACAACTAATTAAATTAAATTATTTTTCGACTAACACATCCCAATGAAATAAATTAATTTCACAACTCGTCCAAGTGCATCCCCGCTTTTACTAATTCACAATACAACACATTCCTCTAATGCACTCCTTTTTATTTTAAATACAACCCCTTTCTTAAATCTACCAACCAAGTGGTCTCCAAGGTTATTGAAACTATTTTCTCTCATTTCCATAGTAGGTCCCACTTTTAAGTCACTCATTTCTCACCTAAATCACTCTTTCTCCCTTCACTTACGTAAAAGACAAATAAAAGGCCAACTTTATGAGATAACCACTCTCCTTCCATTTCTCTCACCCAAAACCGTGGACCCCACCCTAAATCCACCACTTTAACTCTCTTTTCTAAAATTAAAACTTACCAATTCACTTCTCCTGCACATACTTACGCACACCACCATTTTCACTCCATATTTCAAATTGTTTTTTTTTCTTTTTTTTTCTTCTCCCTCCTTTATTAACTCACGGCCCCACACAATATCCCACACACTTTTATTTTTGCTTTTTCTCTAACTCTCTACCCTTTACGTAACAATACTCATACACACCTACACTTCTTCTTTCCACCCTTTTTACTTTCCAAACACACATCCCTTCGCTTTTCACTTTTTCCTTCTCCTTCCTTCTCTCCTTTTACGTAAACTAACACACACTCCCAGGTCATTTTATTTTGATTTTCACTCTTCACTCTCCATGAGTTACGTAACCAACAACTCTTCCATTTTATTTTATTTCTCTTTGACTTTTCAACTCCAAACTCCACATCCATTCCTCCCTCATTTACGTCCAACCATGCAACCCCTTCTCCATCTCTTTCTTTTTGTTTCTTCTTCCTTCAACCCTTACGTCCATTCCTCTCTACTCCCTTCCTCTTTTCTTTGGTTTTCCTTCTCAACCCCAACCTCAAGACTCTCATTTATTTTCTTGCCTCCTTTATGTGAATTATAGTGTACCCCATCTTCACCTTCCTTTTCTAGCCTTCTTTCTTCATGTTCTTCTTACACCCATGACACCAAGCTTCTTCTTTCTTCACTATTCTCATCAACCCTATGTACCCCAACTCACCAAAACATCACTTTCACTCCTCTCATTCTCATAACTCACTTTTTTTTTCTTCCAATAATGAAAGAGAAATCTCAATACCCTCTTAGCCACACTCTTGGTCAAGAGTGTTGATAAGTGTCCCTCAATATATATAATTCATACATGGTAATATATAATATACAGGATATACAATAAAAACATTATTTTAAGTGTAACCATGACACTTTTTCATACACAAACAATATTTTAAGGTACCCAAACATGTATACTCATCATAACAACAACACTCTTTGAAAGGCCAACATGTATACCCCAAAGTACTCATTACAACATCAAAAACGAAATTACCAATTGATACAACCCAAAGTATACCCCTTTCACAACCGAATCCCGAAAACATCAACATGTTAACTTTAATCTCAACACAAAAGAGAGAAAGCAAAAACATTATAATGTTATCTTCTACCCATCACGCACCATGTTATATCTCAAGTTAAACCCCTTACCTCTAGTTTCAAAACTATATAATAGAATAATCACATTAATTAATAATTCAGATCAGTCTTTACACTAAAATAAAATCGAACGCACGTTTATGGTCGAACGACCTTACAAAAAAGTGATTGTAAACTATATAAGATAAGCAAACCTGACCGAACGGTTTACAAAATCTATACAGAATGGTCAAAATAACTCAAAAGGGGAAAAGTGATCGAATGACCACCTTACAATAGACTACTCTAATGAACGAACGTCCTACTCTTCAGTCTTCACTTCTACCTCGACCAAATTTTATTCTTCTAGCGCCTCTTCCAACAGCTCGTCTCCTTCTCCTCACATCCACACGGATGATCATTGCAATGACAAAGACGGACGTACCACACCAGACAGGACAGGAAAACACAAGGTAAGCTTATATAATTTAATTCAAATATAAACATACAATTCTCACATTCAAACACATAAGATATATTTCACCATACGTTTCAAGCAAGGCCTAATACTAGACTGTATGAAATCTGTGTAGCTACGACGTTCGTGCACCCGGGTGATGTAGTAACTGGAATACCCTCATCAGCTGCCACCCGAGGTTAGTCCTATCTGTCCAAAGTAACCCTAAGGACTAGGACCTCCTGCCGTTCCCACACATGACCTACTCCCCTCTACGTGAGGACGAGTACTCACGGAACATCAGGATGAACCGCCAGCTTAGCATAACCACATTCATACTTTACAATTTCAATATTCATTCATGAGTCGTTCCTCCCTGGAACGCTCATTCATAATCCACAACATTTCATCCATCTCATATTTTCTTCATATTTCATTATCAATCGTTTAAATTCCATCTTTGTTCAAGGATTATCAAGGACATCAAATACCGTACGTTCCACCCTCACTCAGAACGAGGACGACACTTGGAACAAGTTAGAGAAGTCTCTCGTTCCAGAATAGAATAAGACCGAGAGGGTTACTGTCAGGTTGAGGAAGAAACCGAGCACCTCTATATGTCAAAAGAACGAACGTTACTTATACCATGAGTTAGTTAAATGAACTGACTCTCGTGAGATCAAACCAACACTTCAAATAACATGTCAAGTACTAAAGCTCTAGACCAGAACCAATGAATGTAGACACGTCAAGACGTTTAAAGAACCATACTTAGAATAATTCACATATAGAAACCTAATGTCAGTCAATGACCGAACATAGTAGAGGGAAATTCTACTGAAGTTGGACGAACGCTATTTTCATCAAGATAGATCCTACCATAAACAAGTACAAGCGCTTGGTATAAGACCGAGCACTACTCATTTCGAGAGCTTGGTGTGAGAGCGAGCGCTACTAAACTTATAATAGAAAGCTTAATAAATATAATAAGATACTATTGGAATTATTTTTAAGAATGACTAAAATATACAAATGCATATATTTACAAAATTTAAGTTTATCATCAAATGCTCAGATGCAACTACGTTTGACCGAACGCTCAAGCATAGTTGATGAGAGGGTCGCACCTCCCACAAAAGTTGTGCATAAAAGAATGCAGTATAGTGCTAGGCAGTGACTCCTAGGTCGTCTCTCAAGGACCAATTTGGGTTCAGTTTCAGATCAAACACGCAGTGGGGGGTTTGTGAAAATGTTTTTGCGATTAGAAATTAACAACATTAAAACTGGAAAGTAAATACAACCAAACATAATTTAAAACACTGAAATAAATAAGCAAACCATGAGGACCGAACTGTCCAACAGATGACCGAACGGTTCTACATTGAGACTAAATTGTTTCTAAAACAAGATGTGTGAACTACTTAAAATTCAGCCGATAATAAAGAAACACTTGGCTAAAAATGAAATGCATATATGAATCTAACTAAATGAAATAAATAATTCAGAAAACTCATGTGCCAATTGAATTGCAATTAGTAAGCTGGAAAGTGAAGTAATGAAATGGGTATAAAAGTAGCACGTGAACAGTAGCTGGATGAAGCAAACTTTGCTAAAATGAAATAAAATGAAATGTTCACAAGACCGTCTGCTTGTATCTTTCTCCAATCAATCACCATCTCTCCCTCATTAAAACCACATCCTAATCTCTAAAAACAATGAAAACCAAAAGCTAATTCCCGTGAGCACATCACTTTCTCTGCTGAAAAAAAAAAAACCGAGACTCTTGATTCATGAGTAACCGTGCACAGCAAAAATGCTCATTATATTGAAAATAACCTTCCAAGAAAAACAAGTGCAGAGACCGAAAAATGGATGTGATGGTTAGCTTTTCTAAAAGAAAGAAATGAGTTCAAGCACCACATGTGCTCTTCCAGCTGAATGACTAAATGAATTAAAAGAGCTATTCTAGAAGAAATTGAATTCCCTTCAAAAATAAAACGTTCCAGCAAAATGAAAGACTAAGTAAGTACACCATGCCCTCCAACAAGGAAATGAAAAAACAATCAGAACTCAACCGTAACCCTCCATTTTGTTGTCCGCTACTTCCTAACGTGAGAGGCAATCCCTCCAACCGAGAGCTCCCTGTTCCAATGTGTGTAGCCCTATTTCTTCTCTACCTCTGTTGGACCATGTGCTGGATGCACCCCCTTCTTCTCCTCAACGTTCCTTCTTCCAAAACTCCAGCCCCCCCTCCAAAAGAACATCTAAGTGGCGGCTGGACTGCACCCCTAAAAACCCTCTCCGTAACACTGCTGCTGGACGTTGCTGGGCCGTGTGGAATTCCTTTCCCCTTTGAAGGCTGGATGTGCACCCCTCTAGTTGCCACCGTGGCTGCTTTCTTGTGGGCCGCGTGTGTTAAAATTGTTTAGCTGATTCCAAAATGAATGTGCCGTGAGATGCACTTGTAAGGTGGTCCCCATTGGCCTTTTTGTTTAATTTGTTTCATCTAACAAGTCTTGGGACATGCAAAAGTGTGGGGTCCGCGTGTGCTATTTTCACTTCAACAAATTCAGCACACTTGCATTTGGGAGTTGGACGTGAATTGCTTCTTTCCAGCATGTATCTCTTTCAATTTTTCTTCAATTTGATACAAGCAAAAACCATGTGTCCGTGTGCTTTAGTAGATTCACACTTCCAGGACGTAGCGTCCTTCCTCTCATGACCACCAAATGCCAAAACGAAGGTCACTTGATTTATCTTTAAGTCCCAACACATTTCCAAAAATTTCCCTACAATTAATAATGCAAATAATTAGTACAAATAATTCAAATTAATTAAAATTTGAATTTCCGATCAAATTAAGCACAATTAAGAAAAATGGGAAAATACTGGACATTTAAGCACAATTCCCCGATTAAATTTGGTACAATAAGCTAAGTGAAATTGAGAAAATATTGACTCATCAATAGTATTATCACACGAAGATGCTCGTCCTCAACTAGGATTCTTCCCAAATGAAAGAATCCAATTCTAACCAAGATTACTAAAAATACCGAACGGTCAATGACCGTTCAGTGATGAACACACCCTTTCATAGGGGAAATTTCATACCAGAATTATTTATATTTCAACTCATTTCTTAACATATAGTTTCATAACTTTATACATTCATATCATAATCAATTTTCATATTTCATACCATCCAAACATAGAAATTTCATATATTTCATGCATCATAACATAGCACAATCATTTTTCATATCAAATCAAATCAATGAACGTTCATGCAACACATAATCATACGAATTAAATGAATAAGCTTCCTTACCTTTGAGCGTGAACGATCATCTTAGTGACAGAATACGGTTCGTCTGACTACAGATCCTTCTACCCTTACGTTCCACAACTCTTCAAACTAACCAAACAGCCAAAAACCAATAATGGTTCAGACAAGATAACAGCACGCAACCGGTACTTGGTTTGCATGTACCAGATAACGAACGGCTAAGGAAAAGAAAAACTTACTAGTTCAAAACTCGAAACTGTTTGGTTCAAACTGAAGCTCTAGACGCTAGGAGTGCTTCTACGGTGCCTGAATGGAGATCGGAGTAGAGAAATGGTGAGTTTTGGTAGAGAGAAGGGAGAGCTTTTTAGAGAGAAGGAGGAGAAATGAAAGATCAGAGTTTTGGAGAAGAAGCGTGCATGCAGAGAGTGTGACGCGAATTTCAGAAAAATCAGTTTTGTTCAAAACGAACGTCCGCTCCTCTATTGACACCTGCATTCCACTATCTGATTTTCGGATCCTCATTACTTGACACCTGGCTTCCGTTCAGAGGGGTTTTGGGTGCGTTTTTAATGGTTCTGAAAATCTTCTTATCTTTTATTTTATATCTTCTCTATCTTCTTATGCTAACAAATTTTTCTAGGGACTTGTTTTCTTGTGTATGCAGGAAGCAATTCGAACTAGCAGTAAGAAAATCTTGGAACCTCTTCTTGAAGGCTTAGTAGAGAGTAGACGGAGGAGAAAAATCCGTACATCTAGAGAACTTTTCCCTCCTCCGGAAATTTTGTTACAACCTTCACCACAAGGTTCTTACCATAGCATTGAGGATATGGAGCATAATAATGTTAGACGGACTCTTGCAGATTACACTAATGTAGTTGGCCCTTAGTATTTCAATAACATAGTAAGACCAAGGGTCAATGCAGCTATTATGGAGGTGAAACCGGCATTAATCCAACTGGTTAAGAGTAACCAATTTAATGGATTGTCTCATGAAATTTGCAATACAGTGAAGGTAAATGGGGTGCCTGATGAAGCAATCAAACTTAGCCTATTTCCATTCTCATTAGGAGGCAACGCTAAGCTTTGGTTGAACTCTTTTCCAAAAGGGAGCTTTACAGAGTGGGAAGCTGTGGTGACAAAGTTCTTCAACAAATACTTCCCACAATCCAAGGTAAACAAAGGGAAGCAAGAGATATCATCTTCCAGGCAAGGCATGGAGGAATTACTAGGTCATGCATGGGACAGATACAAAAGCCTATTAAGAAAGACTCCCACGCCTGGATTTGACGAAGTGGAAGTAGTCTTATTCTTCCTTGGAGGTCTTGGTTCACAAACCAAGTTGATGCTAGACCCCTCAGTTGGAGGCAATATCAAATGGAAGACTCTAGAGGAAGCCACGGAAATAATTGAAAACATGGCTACTAATGATAATGAGTTGAACAGTGAAAGATGAGATCCTATTCAACAAAAAGGAGTTCTATAGTTGCAATCCAATGATGCCTTGTTAGCTCAGAACAAGATAATAACTCAACAATTGGAGAATCTCACAAAGACACTTGCACAACTGCCGAAAGAGTTAAAGACTGTTGCACAGGTTCAACCACAAATGTGTGAATTATGTGGTGGTGACCATATCAATTGTCAATACGCCTTTCCAGTGGAAGCTTTAGAGGATGTTAACTTCATGGCCAATCAATTTCCATACCGTTAGGGGAATTTTAATCAAGGGTGGAAACCACACCCAAGTATTGGTCAAGGACAAAGTGGGAAAGCTGGATAATCAGGGCAATTCAATAAGCAACAGCAAAACCCAATCTTATGGCAACAAATGGCTACACTTAACAAAAGATCAATAAGGATGGAAGAAACTCTTCATCAATTCATACAGGCAACTGCATCCACTCAAAAGAGCACTGAAGCTGCTATTAAGAACTTGGAGATGCAAATAGGTCAAATTACTAAGCAGTTCGAAGAAAGGCCTGAAAAATTTTTTGGGGCTAATATTGAGGTTAACCCCAGGGAAGAATGTAAGGTGTTAGTGAGTGCAAATGTTGAAACAGTTGAGTTAGAAAGAGAGAAAGAAAAAGAAGAGAGAAAAAAGAGAGAAAAAGAAAAAGAACAGAGAAAAGAGAAAGAAGAGATAAGAGAGATAAAGAGTGAAGACATTCTTCCTTTTCCAATAGATCATGAGAAACAATTTGATTTTACAGAAATATTCAAGATGTTGGATAATGATGTACCTTGGAAGGAGGTATTACAGCACATTCTAGTTATACAAAGCCTGTGAAAGAAGTCTCTACAAAGAAAAGACGTAGAGATGATGAGACAAAGGAGTATAAAGTATTTAAAAAGAAGCCATTCCCTCCAAAAGCAAAAGATGCAGGAGGTTTCTCCATTCCATGCGCTATAGGGAAGAAAGGGATAAAGAAGGCTTTACTTGATTTAGGATCAAGTGTTAACTTGATGCCTTATTCCTTACTGGAGTAGATTGGTGATCTTGATTTGAAGCCTATAAAGATGAATTTATTAACGGTAGGTGGATCCTCAAAGAATCCCTATGGTATAGGAGAGGATGTTATAGTTCGTGTAGGCAAACTACATTTCATGGTGGACTTTGTGGTGATGGAAATGGAGGATGAGAGGATACCCATTATTCTCAGAATATCGTTTATGAAAACGGCCAAACTCATAATTGATGTGGATGAAGGCATAGTGGTGTTCCAAGACCGAGAAGAAAAAGTTGTTGTAGATGTCTTCAAAGAAGAGAGGCAGATGCAGGAGGAAGAAGCTAGTCATAAAGCTACATATCAAGATGTACTCATGACTAGCCATCAAGATGAAAAGCCAAAGGTCAAAGGTAAACATTGTTCTTTGTTTCAGGTACAGGAAGAAGAAAAGATTGGGAAAGGAAGAAAGGTCCATGATGACTGGACGCAAGAACGATTCCAACTTAGTAAACCTGTGAAATTCAAAAACAAGTTGTGGGTTGTGAAAGACTACAAAGAAAATGAGGTGATAAAGATAGAGTCTCCACATTCCAGAAGATTCAGAAAAGTGGACCGGTAGCAGTTGATGAGTTGGTGTGATATGAACATCAACCATGAAGATGGAACATGAGCTTTATTGGGTCAAGCTAGTGACGTTAAAAGAGCGCTTGCTGGAAGGCATTCCAGTGATTTGAGGACAATTTTTCTTTTGATTTTATTTTAGTTATGTAAATTTTTATAAACTTGGACATTACTTCTGTAAATTTTTGGGTATAGCATCTACTGAAGGATGCTAGGTGGTTAAGTATCTACTGAAAGATACTAGGTTTGACACCTACTGATGGGTGTTGGTGGATGTTTGGGTCAGGCTCGTGACGTTAAACAAGTGCTACCTGGGAGGCAACCCAGGTTACTGATTATATTTTTGTTGTTTGTTCTGCTTTAGTTGCATGATAAGGATTTGGATGCATGAGTGATCTGAGAATTTAATTGCAGGGAGAAACTGAAGGGCATGAGTAGGAGGCATGAAGGTCAAGTTAGGAAGAGGAAAAGCACAACACAAAAGTGCCGCTGAGCGGTGGTATCACAGATTGGGCTTAGGTTGCCCCTTAGCGGAACCCGAGCCCGTTAGGGTATTTTTATACCCTAAGTCACGCCTTGGCCTCTAGTTTCAGATTCTTCTCTGCACACCCACTCCTAAACACTTCTGCAAAGGTTCTATACATTTTTCCTTTCATTCCTCTTGCGAAAATCTCCCTTCCACTCACTTTCTAACTAGTTTTCCATCTAAGTTTAGGGTTGGGAGAGAGCATCATTGTTTTTCACAGTTTGAAAGCATTCTCTACTCATTTAGCATCTCCACCCATGTAAGTCAAGCATTTTTCATTTTAGGGTTCTTGATCATGAATTTGATTGTTGAAGCATGAATTTTTAGGGGTTTTGATTCCTATGCATGATTTGATGAATTAATTGATGTTTGAACTGATTGAACTGATTGATTTTGATCTGGAACCCTACTCTAGTAGGTTCCTATCTCGGAAACATGAGAAGCATTTTAAGGTGGTCCAAGATAGGAGGCTCCTTATGGAGGGGAAAGTTGGAATGATACCTAACTTTTCTCCTCAGTTTAAACAGCAACTGTTGGGAAGGAATTGGGGGAAGCTAGCCACATACCCTGCACCAGCCAATATAGCTGTGGTGAAAGAATTTTACACCAATATAAGGAAGATTGGTGATTATTCGGCTGAGGATTATCTAGGCTATGTTAGAGGCCACGCTATTAGGTATGATCCTGACTCTATTAACAACTTCTTGGGTACTGTTTGGGCTGGTGAGCAGTGCCAATTTGCTCTATGTATGGAAGAAGGCATTGATTTTGATTATGTGGAGAGTGTTCTATGTGTACTTGGAGGACATTTTTAGAGGAACAGAACTGGTTCTGTGGTGAACACTAGGAGGACTGACTTGAATCCTCTTGCAAAGTATTGGATGACATTTTCTCATGCCAACATTCAACCATGTTCTCATGTTTCAGACATCACTCTTAGCAGGGCACTCCTCCATTACTGTGCGATCAGGAATTTGAATGTCAATATTGGACAGGTAATAGCTAATGAGATAAGGGTGTGTGCTAATATAACAAACAACAAAGCACCCTTAGGACATCCTTCTTTGATCACACACTTGTGCAAGATAGCTGGGGTGGACACTTCTACTCCACCATTTGAGAGGCCAAGGAATGCAATTGATGAGGCTTATTACAAACAATACTGTGGAGGTGAGGAGGCAGCTCAGCCAGTTCCACCACGCCGTACTCGCAGAAGAAAAAACGACAAGCACAGAGTCAGGCATCTGTCGAGACACATGAAGCAGAGCCTTTCCAAATGAGGGACATGTATATATCTCTTATAGGTGCATAGTTGCAGTCTATCCATAGAAGGAAGGTGGCCACAGCTGAGATGATTGTTGGAATGTATGATACACCTCCAGCACACAGGTGGACTATGGATGAATTCCACAATGTGGTAGCTTGGCCAGAGGAGCAGGCCCAAGGCGATAGAGTTGGAGCAGCTGAAGCTTCAGCCATGGATGAAGATGATGTTGATGATGATGAGGATGACGCATTTGAGGCTGCTGAAGATGAGGAAGAGGAGGAGGATACAGATGACAACACAGACTGATGAGGAGCTGAGATAGCATTTACTGATGGATGCTATCAGCACTAGAGCAGGATTTGTTTTTATCTTTTGTTTTGTTCGGAACTTATTTGCTTCTATTTTTAGAATGGGGTTTGATGTACTCAATTGGAAACTTTGTCTATTATGATGGTTTGCTTATGATTGTTGTTTGATAAGTAATACTTGATGATGCTTTGATATTGATTGATGTTGAGATTGTGCACATTATATGCTTATACAGGTGATTCACAAGCTTTGTGAACAAATGCATGATGTTGTGATTGTGATTATGATACTAAGCAGGATGTGTATATGTGGAATGTGAATGAGCTTATATGTGAGGTTTTGAGCTCTAGAGTTTTTGTGATTGAATGTTATTACTTTGAAAGCATGATGATTTTGCCTAGGTTTTCTATGATTGAATCAATTGCTTGTTTTCATCATATGATCAAGGCCATTTGTTGGTAACCCTTTTATTAGCCAAATATATGATTTTAGCCCACAAAAGAGAGCACTATGTGTTCTATCCTTTGAACCCTTAACCTTGAACATAATTTGAAAACCCTTTGTGAAAAGCTTTACCTTGAGTTAAGTAGAAAATATGTTGTGGTATTGATAAATGTTCAAGTTTGGGGTTGTTGGGAAGTTATGAAAGGGAAATTGAGCTAAGGTCTAAGAATGTGAAAAGGAAAAGGAAAAGTCAAGGAAAAAGAAAAAAAAAGAAAGAAAAAAGAAGAAAAAGCAAAGCTCAATGCAAAGGAAAGTTGGGAATAAGTAAGATTGATGGTGTTTATGTGATTCTCTTAACTCAAGGGTTTTGTAATCTAGAAAAACCAATTTTCTTGTTAGCCCAGCCACATTATAAGCCATTGAAAAGTCCTTGTGATGATGCATGCTTGTGAATGTATTTGATTATGGTTAAATGAAAGGCAAAGTCAATTCATGTGACATTGTGATAGTAGAGTGAATGAGTGATTACCTCTTATACACTTGTGTTTGAGTGAAACACTTTATCTAGTAAGGAAAGATTCCATGAGCACATGAACATCCATACTTAGTTGATTGATCATTCATGAAAAGAAGCATTTGTTGGATACTAGGTGATTGTGTGAACACTAAAGCATGTGCATGTCTTGATTGAAGTTGTTGTCTGATGACAAATTTATGAACACTGAAAAACGGTGCCACAAACTTGTTTAACAATCGGCAAGTGTGACCGAATCGTATCAAGTAATAAAACTAGGTAAGACCAAGTATCGTTTTCCCAAAGGACTCACGGTGTAAGACCCTTGATATTTAGCAAAGATAATTTCTGACATCCTCACCATTAATGCACGCCACATCATTTCTCAGCCATTAAAACCCACTACCTAATCTGATCCCCTCCCTCTCTGGCATACACGGAAAGCCACGCCCATCATTTCTCTGAAACATTAAAAACGCACCAAACACTGCATGCACACACGCAACCTGTCGCGGGAGAAGCTTCCCATTTCAGAGTTGGTGTGCAGGTGTCAACTTGGGAGACGTTCGTTCGAACGAACGTGAGTTTAACATAACTAGAATTTTTGAAGACTCTCTCTCTCACCTGCACCATTCATCTTCTTCCTCAGAACCCAACCTTTCGTTTTCTCCAACTTCTCTCTAGAAGCCCTCACCTTCTCTTTACTGTAACTCATCACCTCCTTCTCCGATCACGTTTCAGAACCGTAGAAACGTTCCTGGCACCGTGAGCTTCAATCCGAACCAAACAGATCCTAGTTCTGTAACCGGTAAGTCACTCGACTCTGGACGTTGATCTGAACGTTTGTTCTGTAGTACATGCAAACTAAGATTCAGTTGCAGGCATGGGGTATAGGTCTGAGTTGTTTCTGATTTCTGGTGTTTTAGATTAAGGGAAAGTTGTTGAGCGAAACCTGAGGGTAGAACGCTGTTAGAGGTCGAACAAAACCTTGCTTTTCGGGAGTACACTGCTATCCAGGTAAGGGAAGCTTAGTAATTTAATTTACACTTGTATGTTGTGTGTAAACATGATATGAACTGAATGTATGAGATGTATGTCGGTTGAGTATGCATGGTCGAACGTTGCTGTACTGAATGAATATGATATATGTTGGTTGAAATGTATGATATGAGTGATACGTATGGATACGAAATATACATGCTTAGAAACGAGTGAATGTAAGTGAAACTTGAATATCAACTTCCCTATGATAACGTGTGTCCGACATTAAACGGTTCTCGACCGTTTGGTGTTCTAGTAAACTGCGTTGAATTGGAATACTTTCATTTGGGAAGGATTCTGGTCGAGCATGAGCTATGTAGGTCTTTTACTTAGAGTTCATAAGGAACAGTGTCGAACATCCTTGTAACACAGATCATCCATCTGTGTCGACCGACAGTGTCGAGCATCCTTGAATTACAGTTCATTCATCTGTGTCGATCAACAGTGTCGAACACCCTTATACAGATCATCCATCTGTGTCGACCGACAGGGTCGAGCATCCTTGAATTACAGATCATTCATCTGTGTCGATCAACAGTGTCGAACACCCTTATACAGATCATTCATCTGTATCGACCGACAGTGTCGAGCACCCTCGATAATACAGATCATTCATCTGTGTCGACCGACAGTGTCGAGCAACCTTCTTAATACAGGTCGTCCATTTGAGTCGACCGACAGTTTCGAGCACCCGTGTTAACACAGGTCGTTCATCTATCTGGTAGTCGGTATTACCTTATTTTGGAATGATGAATATTATATGAGAGGAATAAATGTTTGTGAAATTCGAACGAGTGTTCCAAGGAGGAACGTCTCTATGATCTAAATGTGATATGTTGTATAGTATGACCATGGTAAAATCGCTGATGGCTGTTCATCCTGATATTCCATGAGTGCTCGTCCTCATGTAGAGGGGAGTAGGTCATGCGTGGGAATGGCAGGAGACTCTAGTCCTATTGAGTACTTTGGACTGATAGGGTTAACCTCGGTTGGCAGCTGATGGATGGTTCCAGTTACTACATCAACCGGGTGCACGAACGCCTGCGGTTACATGGATTCATACAGTCCGGACAGTCGTAAATTATGAGAGTTGGATGAGTTATTATATGCTTGGACAATTATATGTATATATTGCTGTATGAGTTGTATGATTGATTACATATGTTAAAGTATGTTGGTTGTATGAATTAAATTACCTAAGCTTACCCTGTGTTCTCTTCCTTGTGTTGTCGATGGTCTTTGTACGTCCGTCTTGTCCTTGCGATGATCATCCATGTGGATGGGAGCAGATGGAAGTGAGCTGCTGGAAGAGGCGCTGGTAGAAGAAATTCCGGAAGATGTTAATCCGGTTGAAGTAGGGGTTAAGGTCGAGCCCTAGAGTGCTCGACATGTGGTGGCCTTTAGTATTTTGTTTAGTCTCAGAATTTGCATCCCGTCGGCTACATTACATTTTGTATTTTAAGCCGTTCGACGATTTGAACCTCGTATCTTTTTTGTAAAGACTGCACTGTTTAATGATTAATGTAATTAACCCTGATTATGGTTATCACTATATTTTGGGATGTTACACACGGCCTAGTTAGCTATATGATTTGTTGATTATTTAAGACTTGTTAACAAATGATTGTAGGGTTTAAATGCAAAAGACAATAATTAAACATGTATGCATGAATGTTGATCAATGGAAAAGAGGAAAACAAACACTTTAATGAATTAAATGGATGAGTATGTTGTTGGGGTTATCAATTTCATCTTATCCACTCTCATATACTTTTAGGAATTCATCATTCTTATCATCAATTGCTAATGCCACTCTCTAAATCACCTTGCAAGAAGGCCTATCCTTAATTACGAGTTCATACAATTCCTAGCATTCCTAGTAATTAGTTCTGAAGTGCAGGAGCTTAAAGGCAACCAATATGCTATTGGGAGAAATTCCCCGGATCTAGATTTCCCCGTACGTTCCCATATCGACAAAATCAATAATCATGGCAATGAATGAGTTAAACAAAGCAAGCATTAAGCAAGGAGGAAAATCCCTAACTAAAGATGAAAGAAAGCATGTATCTTAATATAAGATGTTAAAACACAAATTTCATATATAAGAGTTTCACAAGACTACATTGATTCCCCAACAACAATACAAGGTTTAGTTCACCATATTCATGGTGAAACTAGATGAACAATAATGGAAGAATGAAAGATAGAAAAACCCTAGAAAGAGAAGAGGAGAGTCGTCACCATCTCCCAATCTACCCCCAAAGGGTGAAAAGTGTGTTTCTGCTTCCTCCCAGCCAAATATACAAAACCCTAAGACATTTAGGTCTTTAAATAGGACATAAAAATAATAGAAAACGGGTCCAGGCCCAAGCAGATCATAAAATCGCAGAAAATTGGCCCAAAACTCGTCTGGTTGACTTTTTCCGTATTCTGGTTGACTGGTTGACTTTTCTGGTTGACTGATTGACTTTTCTGGTTTCTGGTTGACTTTTTAGCACTCCAATCATTTGGTACTTCAATTTTTCTTTCAAATCATTCAATTAGCCTACAAAATCAAGGGAATCTTGCACAAAACCATTAAATTCACTTTTAACTCTCTTATTCACAAAACTAAAGCAAAAATATGAGTTCAAGCTAGTTTCTAAGTCTTAAAGGTTGCTTTTGGTATCAATTTTAAGCATAAAAATAACGGTTTTTCAACCGTTATCACAACCCCAAACTTAAAACTTTGCTTGTCCTCAAGCAAACAAGATGTAACTCAATCTTCCATCAATCCATATAATGGTTCACCACATTCAAAACTCCCTTTTCAAGATAAGTAAGTACTCAATTAAGCTGATTGCAAAGATTTCAATCAAGACATGCACATGCTTTAGTGTTCACACAATCACATACTATCCAACAAATGCTACTTTTCATGAATGATCAATCAACTAAGCAAAGATGTTCTTATATGTTCATGGAATCTTTCCTCACTAGATAAAGTGTTTCACTCAAAGCACAAGTGTATAAGAGGTATTCACTCATTCACTCTACTATCACAATGTCACATGAATCAACTTTGCCTTTCATTTAACCACAATCAAAAACACTTACAAGCAAGCATCATCACAAGGACTTTTCTATGGCTTATAATGTGGCTGGGCTACCAAGAAAATTGGTTTTTCTAGATCGCAAAACCCTTGAGTTAAGAGAATCATATAAACACAACCATTCTTACTTATTCCCAACTTTCTTTTGCATTGAGCTCTGCTTTTTCTTCTCTTTTCTTTCTCTTTTTCTTTTTATTTTCACATACTTAATTCTTAGCTCTTAGCTCAATGTTTTCAATTTCCCTTTCATAACTTCCCATCAACCCCAAACTTGGACATTTGTCAATACCACAAAATATTTTCTACTTAACTCAAGGTAAAGCTTTTCACAAGGGGTTTTCAAATTATGCTCAAGGCTACGGGTTCAAATGATAGAACACATAATGCTCTCTTTTAGTGGGCTAAATTTATGAATTTGGCTAATAAAAGGGTTACCAACAAATGGCCTTGATCATATGATGCAAACAAGCAAGTAATTCAATCATAGAAAACCTGTGCAAAGTCATTCATGCTTTCACAGTAATAGTATTCAACAATAACAACTCTGGAGCTCAAAACCTCACATATAAGCTCATTCACATTCCACACATAACATCCTGCTTAGATTCATAATCACAATCACAATATCTTGCATTTGTTCACAGTGCTTGTGAACCATCTGTATAAGCATATAATGTGCACATTCTCAACATCAATCAATATTAAAGCATCATCAGGCATTACTTATCAAACAACAATCATGAGCAAACCATCATAACAGACAAAGTTTCCAATTGAGTACATCAAATCCTATTCTAAAAACAAAAGTGATTGATAAAACGAATCCTACTCTAGTGCTTTGAAAAACTCAGCGCCATCAATGATGCTCTCTCCCAACCCCAAACTTAGATGGAAAACTAGTGAGAAAGTGAGTGGAAGGGAGATTTTCTAAAGAGGAATGAAAGGAAAAATGTAGAGAACCTTTGGAAAAGTGTTTTGGAGTGTGTGTGGAGAGAAGAATCTGAAAATAGAGGCCAAAGCCTAACTTAGGGTATAAAAATACCCTAATGGGCTCGGGTTCTGCTAAGGGGCAACCTAAGCCCATTTTACGATACCACCGCTCAGCGACACTTTCGTTTTGTGCTTTTCTTCTTCCTAGCTTGCCCTAGGTGCCTTCTACTCATGCCCCTCACTTATTCCCTGCAAGTAAGTTCTCAGAACACTCAAACATTCAATCCCTATGATGCAACTAAAGCAAAATCAAAACAAACAATACAGATAAAATCAATCAGCTGGGTTGCCTCCCAGGTAGCGCTTGTTTAACGTCACGAGCCTAACCCAAAATCCTCCAACACCCTTCAGTAGATGCAAATCTTTCTTACCAACACCCATCAGTAGGTGTATACAAACATAGTATCCTTCAGTAGATACTCTTCCGCCTAACATCCATCAGTAGATGTAAACCCTGTAACAAACTTATAACAAAAACAAAAATACCCAAAAGTTCAAAATTACATCACCAAACCAAAAACTAAAAGTTCTTAAATGACTGGGTTGCCTCCCAGCAAGCGCTCTTTTAACGTCACTAGCTTGACCCAATAAAGCTCATGTTCCATCTTCTTTTTCTTCTTTCTACTGAACTTGTTCAGAAATTTGATCAAACCAGGAACCTGTTGCAATGTCTCAATCATAGGAACTTTAATCTCCAATTTCTTGAAGATTTCCATGAAGCACTTAAATTTCTTTTCCTTCCTATGATACTTCTTTGGATGAGGAAGAGGTCTTTCATATGATTCTTTCTTTTTTTTTCTCGTCCTCTTTCTCTTTTCTCTCACTTTCTTTTTTTCTTTTCCTTTTTTACCCACTTTCTCAATCTTCACACATATTTTCTCTTCTTCTTTCTCTTCTCTCTCTTTTCTCTCTTCTTTTTCCAACTCAACTTTTTCAATGTTTACATTCACTAGCACTTTACACTCTTCCCCGGGGTTAACCTCAGTATTAGCCCCACAATTCTTGTCAGGCCTTTCTTCCAACTGCTTAGTAATCTGACCCATTTGAATCTCCAAGTTTTTAATAGCAGCTTCAGTGCTCTTTTGAGAAGATTCAGTTTTATGTATGAACTGCTGAAGAGTTTCTTCCATCCTTATTGATCTTTCATTAAGTATAGAAATTTGTTGCCATAAGGTTGGTTGTTGTTGTTGCTTGTTAAATTGCCCTTCTTGTCCAGCTTGCCCACTTTGTCTATGACCAATGCTTAGGTGTGCTTTCCACCCTTGATTGAAATTCCCCTGATAGTATGGAAATTGATTGGCCATGAAGTTAACATCCTCTAAAGCTTCCACTAGAAAGGCGCATTGACCATTTATATGGTCACCACCACATAATTCACACATCTGTGGTTGAACCTGTCCAATTATCTTTAACTCTCATGGTAGTTGTGCAAGTATCTTTGTGAGATTCTCCAATTGTTGAGTTAGTATCTTGTTCTGAGCTAGCAAAGCATCATTGGATTGCAACTGTAGAACTCCTTTTTGTTGAATAGGAGCTCCTCCTTCACTGTTCAGCTCATTGTCATTAGTAGCCATGTTTTCAATTATTTCAGTTGCTTCCTCTAGAGTCTCCCATTTAATATTGCCTCCAGCTGAGGCATCTAGCATCAGCTTAGTTTGTGAACCAAGACCTCCAAGGAAGATTAGGACTACTTCTACTTCGTCAAATCCATGTGTGGGAGTCTTTCTTAATAGGCTTTTGTACCTGTCCCATGCATGACCTAGTGATTCCTCCATGCCTTGCCTGAAAGAAGAGATCTCTTGCTTTCCTTTGTTTACCTTGGATTGTGGGAAGTATTTGTTCAAGAACTTTGTGACCATAGCTTCCCATTCTGTAAAGCTCCCTTCTGGAAAAGAGTTCAACCAAAGCTTAGCGTTGCCTCCTAATGAGAATGGAAACAGGATAAGTTTGATAGCTTCGTCAGGCACCCCATTTATCTTCACTGTATTGCAAATTTCATTAAAGGTTGTGAGGTGCTCATATGGGCTTTCATGAGACAACCCATTAAATTGATTACTCTTAACCAGCTGGATCAATGCCGGTTTCACCTCCATGTTGGCTGCATAGACCCTAGGTCTTGCTATGCTGTTAAAATGTTGAGGGCCAACCACATTGGTGTAATCTACAAGAGTTCGTCTAACATTATAAAGTAAATTATCCATCTCCTAAATGCTATGGTGAGAACCTTGTGGTGAAGGTTGTAAAAGATCTTCTGGAGGAGGGAAAAGTTCTATAGATGTACGGATTCTTCTCCTCCATCTTTCTCGTCTAAGCCATCAAGAAGAGGTTCCAAGGTTTTCTTGCATCTAGTTCGAATTGCTTCCTGCATACACAAGAAAACAAGTCCCTAGAAAAATTTGTTAGCACAAAAAGATAGAGAAGATATAAAATAACAGATAAGAAGATAAATGATAGAAAGATAGAAGATAAAAATAAAAACAGAAAAAAGAAAAAATAAAAACAGAAAATAAAATAAAATAAAATAAAATAAAATAAAATAAAAACAGAAAAAATAAAAAACAGAAATTCAAATTTCAAAATTCAAAAACAAGTCAAAGATAATCAATAATCATATAAATAAACTAGTTAAACCACGAGTCCCCGGCAACGGCGCCAAAAACTTGATGACAAATTTATGAACACCGAAAAACGACGCCAAAAACTTGTTTAACCCTCGGCAAGTGTGACCGAATCGTATCAAGTAATAAACTCGGTAAGACCAAGTATCATTCTCCCAAAGGACTCACGGCCTAGTTAGTTATATGATTTCTTGATTATTTAAGACTTGAGAACAAATTGTTATAAGTTTCAAATGCAAAGGACAAAACGTAAACATGTATGCATGTGATGATCAATGGGAAAGAAGAACACAAACACTGAACGGATTATATGGATGAGTATGTTGTTGGGGTAATCAATTTCCTTTTATCCACTTTCATATATTTTAGGAATTCATCATTCTTTTCATCAATGTTAATGCCACTCTCTAAATTACCTTAATCCCGATGCCTCGGCGAAGAAAGCCTATCCTTAATTACGATCATTCTTTTCAAACATCCACCAAGACCCATCAGTAGGTGTCAAACCTAGTATCTTTCAGTACATACTTAACCACCTAGTATCCTTCAGTAGATGTTATACCCAAAAATTTACAGAAGTAATGTCCAAGTTTACAAAAATTTACATAACCAAAATAAAATCAAAAGAAAAATTGTCCTCAAATCACTGGAATGCCTTCCAGCAAGCGCTCTTTTAACGTCACTAGCTTGACCCAATAAAGCTCATGTTCCATCTTCATGGTTGATGTTCATATCACACCAACTCATCAACTGCTTCCGGTCCACTTTTCTGACTCTTGTGGAATGTGGAGACTCTATCTCTATCACCTTATTTTCTTTGTAGTCTTTAACAACCCACAACTTGTTTTTGAACTTCACAGGTTTACCAAGTTGGAGTCGTTCTTGCATCTAGTCATCATGGACCTTTGTTCCTTTCCCAATCTTTTCTTCTTCCTGTACCTGAAACAAAGAACAATGTTTACCTTTGACCTTTGGCTTTTCATCTTGATGGCTAGTCATGAGTACATCTTGATATGTAGCTTTATGACTAGCTTCTTCCTCCTGCATCTGCCTCTCTTCTTTGAAGACATCTACAACAACTTTTTCTTCTCGATCATGGAACACCATTATGCCTTCATCCACATCAGTTATGACTTTGGTCGTTTTCATAAACGGTCTTCCGAGAATAATGGGTATCCTGTCATCCTCCATTTCCATCACCACAAAGTCCACCAAGAACTGTAGTTTGCCTACACAAACTATAACATCCTCTGCTATACCATAGGGATTCTTTGAGGATCCATCTACCATTAATAAATTCATCTTTATAGGCTTCACATCAAGATCACCAATCTTCTCCAGTAAGGAATAAGGCATCAAGTTAACACTTAATCCTAAATCAAGTAAAGCCTTCTTTATCCTTTTCTTTCCTATAACGCATGGAATGGAGAAACCTCCTGGATCTTTTGCTTTTGGAGGGAATGGCTTCTTTTTAACAGCTTTATACTCCTTTGTCTCATCATCTCTACGTCTTTTCTTTGTAGAGACTTCTTCCTCAAGCTTTGTATAAACTACAATGTGCTGTAATATTTCCTTAAAGGGTACATCATTATCCAACATCTTAAATATTTTTGTAAAGTCAAATTGTTTCTCATGATCTGTTGGAAAAGGAAGAATGTCTTCAGTCTTTATCTCTTCTTTTTCTTTTCTCTCTTCTTTTTCTTTTTCTCTTTTTTCTCTCTTCTTTTTCTTTCTCTCTTTCTAACTCAACTATTTCAACATTTGCACTCACTAACACCTTAATGCTTCCCTGGGGTTAACCTCAGTATTAGCCCCAAAATTTTTGTCCGGCTTTTCCTCCAACTGCTTAGTAATTTGACCCATTTGCATCTCCAAGTTTTTAATAGCAGCTTCAGTGCTCTTTTGAGTGGATGCAGTTGCCTGTATGAATTGCTGAAGAGTTTCTTCCATCCTTATTGATCTTTCATTAAGTGTGGCCATTTGTTGCCATAAGGTTGATTGTTGTTGTTGCTTGTTAAATTGCCCTGATTGTCCAGCTTTCGCACTTTGTCCTTGACCAATACTTGGGTGTGGTTTCCACCCTTGATTAAAATTCCGCTAACGGTATGGAAATTGATTGGCCATGAAGTTAACATCCTCTAAAGCTTCCACTGGAAAGGCGCATTGACCATTGATATGGTGACCACCACATAATTCACACATATGTTGTTGAACCTGTGCAACAGTCTTTAACTCTTTTGACAGTTGCGCAAATGCCTTTGTGAGATTCTCCAATTGTTGAGTTATTATCTTGTTCTGAGCTAACAAGGCATCATTGGATTGCAACTGTAGAACTCCTTTTTGTTGAATAGGAGCTCCTCTTTCACTATTCAGCTCATTATCATTAGTAGCCATGTTTTCAATTATTTCAGTGGCTTCCTCTGGAGTCTTCCACTTGATATTGCCTCCAACTGAGGCGTCTAGCATCAACTTGGATTAATGTTGGTTTCACCTCCATATTAACTGCATTGACCCTCGGTCTTGCTATACTATTGAAATGTTGAGGGCCAACTACATTGGTGTAATCTGCAAGAGTCCGTCTAACATTATTATTCTCCATCTCCTCAGTGCTATGGTAAGAACCTTGTGGTGAAGGTTGTAAAAGAATTTCCGAAGGAGGGAAAAGTTCTTTAGATGTACGGATGCTTCTCCTCCGTCTACTCTCGTCTAAGCCTTCAAGAAAAGGTTCTGAGGTTTTCTTGCTTCTAGTTCGAATTACTTCCTGCATACACAAGAAAATAAGTCCCTAGAAAAATTTGTTAGCACAAAAAGATATAGAAGAAATAATATAAGAGAAAAGAAGATAAAATAAAAACAAAAAACAGAAAAATAAAAATAGAAAGCAGAAAAATAAAAACAGAAAAATAAAATAAAATAAAATAATAACCGAAAAAACATAAAATAAAATAAAATAAAATAAAATATAATATAATAATAACCGAAATATAAAAAAAATAAAAATAGAAAATAAAAAACAGAAAAATAAAAACAGAAAACAAAATTCAAAATTTAAAATTCAAAATTCAAAAACAAGTCAAAGATAATCAATAATCACACAAATAAACTAGTTAAACCACGAGTCCCCGGCAACAGCGCTAAAAACTTGATAACAAATTGATGAACACCGAAAATTGGCGCCAAAAACTTGTTTAACCCTCGGCAAGACCTACTATCGCTCTCCCAAAGGACTCACGGCCTAGTTAGTTATATGATTTCTTGATTATTTAAGACTTGAGAACAAATTGTTATAAGTTTCAAATGCAAAACACAAAAAGTAAACATGTATGCATGTGATGATCAATGGGAAAGAAGAACACAAACACTGAACGAATTATATGGATGAGTATGTTGTTGGGGTAATCAATTTCATCTTATCCACTTTCATATATTTTAGGAATTCATCATTCTTTTCATCAATGTTAATGTCACTCTCTAAATTACCTTAATCCCGATGCATCGGCGAAGAAAGCCTATCCTTAATTACGAGTTCATACAATTCCTAGCATCCCTAATAATTAATTCTGAAGCACAGAAGCTTAAAGGCAACCAACCCTCATATCCCTATGATGAGCGCATATTGATGCCCACATTTATGTTTGAAAATTAAAATTTTGATGGGATAATTGTGCTTGAATGATTGATTTAAAGAGGATTTGTGATGATTTGATATATTGTGTTTGGAATTAAAAGAGACTTAAAAAGTGATTTTAATTGCATAAATTATTCTTCGAAATTGTTACGTTTATTTGTGCAGCTAAAATTATAAGTTATATTGGTTCAAATGGCAATTCAAGGCCCAAAATCAGGTTTTATTTGGAAAATAATATACAGATGGGCCAAACAGGCAGACTTTACCCTTGCACCCCCTAAAATTCCTACATACACTACTATTTCTGAAACAGACCAACAATCAAGCCCAAACACTAAGCCATTTCTACTACACCTCCCTAAGTTTCCTATATAAACCTCTCCTAAGCCAAACTCCATCAGATGTTGCCACGTGTCCAAATCCTCCACTAACATATCAAACCGTCCATATGATGCCACATCAGTCATCCTTGCACTAATCACTGGGCTAATCAGGTTTTGCCACATCACCACCCATGACACCTCAGCCCTAACACATGAGCATCATCTTCCACCCACTGAAACCCTAGCCGCCGTTCCGCTCCCGCCAATGCCGCAAGTCGCTGCCACGGCCAGAACATCATCTCCTTCTTTTCTCACTGGCACATCAACGGACCACCACGAATCACCCTATGTCCAAGCAATATGCTTTTGGGAGAATTTCCCCGAATCAAGATTTACCCGTATGTGTCCATATCGACAAAACCAATAATCATGACATCGAATGAGTTAAACAATGCATGTTTTGAGCAAAGAGGAAAAACCCTAACTAATGATGAAAGAAAGCATGTATCATAAATATGATTTTTAAACACAAAATTCTATATATGAGAGCTTCAAAAGATTACATTGATTCCCCAACAACAAGAAGAGTTTAGTTCACCATCTTCATGGTGAAACTAGGTGAAATACAATGAAATAGTAAAAGATAGAACCCTAGAAAGATGAGTAGGTAGCCTTAGCATCCAAGATCTTCCTCCAAGGGGTGGAAAGGTGTGTGTTTGCTTCGTACTCTGCCAAAGATACAAACCATAGGAAGTCCTAAAGCTTATATACTATTCGAAATATTACAGAAAAGTGGGCCTAAGCCCAAAATAGTGGCACTCAGCAGTAAATGCTTGTGTTGAATTCTTCCCCTCAGTTGCACTCGCACCCCTCAGCGGAGCAAACGGATGTTCATTAGTGCCGCTCAGTGGTAAACTGGCATTGAGCGGTACTTGCTGCTTCTCTTCTTTTGCACTTTTTGAGTTCTTTTCTGATTCCATCTTTATCCTTCTTCACTTCTTTCATCAAATTCACCTTAAAACCTGCATAAAACACTGAAATCAAGCATAAACCTGTCCAACTCTCTTATTTCCAAGAATATAAACAAAAGCATGATTCCAAGCTAGTTTCTAAGTGTTAAAGGTTGCTTTTAGTATCAATTTTAAGCATGAAAATAATAGTTTTTCAACTGTTATCACTCTTCACCAATTGTATCAACGCCAGTTTCGCCTCCATGTTTGTAGCATTGACCCTCGGCCTAGCAATGCTATTAAAATTATGAGGGCCAACAACATTGGTGTAATCCGCCAAAGTACGTCTACCATTGTTCTCTCCGGCCATCTCTTCAGTACTTTGGTCAGACCTTTGTGGTAAGGGTTGTAGAAGTGTTTACGGAGAAGGAAATAATTCTCTAGAAGTTCGGATCCTCCTTCTCCTTCTACTTTCGTCCAATCCTTCAAGAAGAGGTTCTGAAATTTTCTTGCACCTAGTCCTAATTATATCCTTGATAACAGTTGAAAAACTGTTATTTTCATGCTTAAAGTTGATACTAAAAGCAACCTTTAGACTTAGAAACTAGCTTGAAATCATGCCTTTTGTTTATATTTTCAGAAATAAGAGAGCTGGACAGGTTTATGCTTGATTTAAGTGTTCTTGTGCAGGTTTTGAGGTGAATTTGGTGAAAGAAGTGAAGAATAAGAGAGAGGACATTAGAAAAGACAAGAAAGAGTGCAAAAAGGAGAAGTCGAAGGCACCGCTCAGCGGCAAAAACTTGATGGACAAATTTGTAAACACCAAAATATGATGTCACAAACTTGTTTCACAATCGGCAAGTATGACCGAATCGTTTCAAGTAATAAACTTGGTAAGACCAAGTATCGTTCTCCCAAAGGACTCACGGCCTAGTTTAGTTATGTGATTTGTTGATTAGCTAAGACTTAAGAACACAATAATTAAAGTTTAATATGCAAAGACGAAAATTAAATATGTATGCATGAATTGATCAATGACAAAGACAAAAGATAAACACTTTCAAGGAAATATATGAATGAATATGTTGTTGGGGGTCAATTTCATCTCATCCACTCTCATATATTTTAGGAATTCAACATTCAAATCATCATTGTTAATGCCACTCTCTAATGTACCATTCTAGATGGCTTCTCCCTAATCAAATAGTTCATACAATTCCTAGCATTCCTAATGATTAGTTCATGAGTGCAGGAGCTTAAAGGTAACCAATATAATATTGTCAGTATAATATTGGGAGAAATTCCCCGGATCTAGATTTCCCCGTACGTGTCCGTATCAACAAAACCAATAATCATGCATTAGAATGAGTTAAACAATGCAAGCATTGAGCAAAGAGGAAAAACCCTAACTAATGATGAAAGAAAGCATATGTCTTAATTCAAAGATGTACTCAACAAATCCATATATGAGAGCTTCAAGAGATTACTTTGACTCCCCAACAAACATACAAGGTTTAGTTCACCATATTCATGGTGAACCTAGATGAATTACAATGAAAGTATGAAAGAATAAACCCAATAAAGGTGAAGAGGTAGCCTGAGCATCCAAGATCCTCCTTCAAAGGGGTGAAAGAGAGAGTGTTTGCCTCGTTTCTGCCAAAGATGCCTAACTATAGGACGTGCAAGCCCTTATATACTAATCTAGAGTTACAAAAGATTACAAAAGTCCAAGCCCAAAAAGTGCCGCTCAGCGGTATTTACCGCTCAGCAGTGATTGCGCGTCTTCTTTCTTCCCCTCAGCGGCCATTTTGCCCCTCAGCGGTTCCAACGTCACCTCTTGAGTGCCGCTCAGCGGTAGTTTGCCGCTGAGCGGTGCCTTCGACTTCTCCTTTTTGCACTCTTTCTTGTCTTTTCTAATGTCCTCTCTCTTATTCTTCACTTCTTTCACCAAATTCACCTCAAAACCTGCACAAGAACACTTAAATCAAGCATAAACCTGTCCAGCTCTCTTATTTCTGAAAATATACACT
The DNA here is from genome assembly GCF_029865625.1 of Vigna umbellata. Lineage (NCBI taxonomy): Eukaryota > Viridiplantae > Streptophyta > Magnoliopsida > Fabales > Fabaceae > Vigna > Vigna umbellata. The sequence continues at coordinate 22,738,854 of NC_142174.1, forward strand.
AGTGGAAAAATAGTATATTATGACTAACCTATTATAACTGGTAAAAATAATCCATCATAATAGGTTGATCGGTGGCAAACTTGTAATAAAAGTTAAACATATTATAACGTAATTTTGTAAATCAGTTATAATATGAAACACGGTGGCAAACTTGTAAATAAGTTTAAAACATATTATAACGTAGTTATGAAAACCAGTCATAATATAAAATGCGGTGGCAAATTTGTAAATAAGTTTAAATCTTATTATTATAGAGTTATAGACACCTTAAATTTTTTTTAATGTATTATAACTTATTTTTAGAAACCAGTTGTAATATCCCAATCTGATTTTCACTTTTTCCCCCTAATTTCTCTTCCCTCTCTTCCTCACTTTCGTTCCCCGTAATACACCACTACCATTGAACCATTCTTCCTCTCTTCTTCACTCTACATCATCCGCTGTTCACTCAACCATTCACTCAACCATTCACTCTCCATCAGTCGTTCATTCGCTGCCTTACGAGAGCGTTTCTCTCGTCTCCATTATCGAAAGGCTCTCGTTGCCTCTCCATCATCGAAGGCTCTTGCTGCCTCTCCATCATCGAAGGCTCTTGCTGCCTCTCCATCATCTCGTTGAACCACAGTTCAAGCAGTAAGCACTCTCCTTTACCTCTCAGCCTTTTCACCTACATCTTTCACCCTGCTAGGGTTTCTTCATCTTCTCACCTTTTTACCAATTGTTTTGACTTTTCCTACATTTTTCATTGAAATCGGTTCCCTCAGTGTTTGTCTAGGTAGGCTTTGAGATGATTGATGCAATTGCTGAGTCGTAGGGGATTCCTATGAACACTGCCCATTCCAAAGCCATTTTCGGAAAAGGTTTGCTTGTTCCCTTTCTTAGATATTTCTATTTTCTATTTCTCTCTCTATGTTTATTGTATTCATGAATTAGTAAGGAAACAGGATGTGCTGATTTTTTTCTCTCTGTTAACCATTTGAGATTTAACTTTAGATTGTGCAAGTTGTGCTATCTATATAGCTTGTCACTTGCCACTCTCAAAAATTTATTGACCACGAGTTCCTTTAATCGCTTAAGCTTATAGTCTACTTTGAAGGGTAGCTTTTCTAATATGCACATTGAAATTTACTCTTATTGGTTGGAATTTTTGTGAAGTTATATGTACTATTGAAAGTATTTAAGTTTAATATTACAACAACAACAGGGATAGGAAAATCTCGAAATTGACAATGACTGCTAAAGGAATACCAGTATTTTCGGCAGTTTAAGCTCTGACAGAGTGGATGGTGTTTAGCTCCCTTAGATTCTTGGGAGGCTTTGCAGCTGCCCTGATTGATGATCCTCTGTGGGTCATGAACACTGTCCCTATTGAGGCCGAGTTCAACACCCTCGGTGTCATATATGAACGTGGATTGATTGGAACCTACCAAAACTGGTATGCCTTTCTTCCATAATAGTAAATTAGTAGAGGGACTCATTCTAGGAAAAGTAGAACATAGTTGGGGTAGAAAGTAGCTTTCTCATTGACTAATTAGATTAGAAGCATATCTCACTTTAGCTTAATTTCTGTTCATCACTGCTAAATGCTTAAACACAACTCAAGTGGTACCAACTTTTGTCCTTTACCATAGACAGGGCACTGTTATACAGATACACTTGTTTAGCTCCCTTAGTTTCTTCTCATTTGAATATTGGGTGTTTAGAAGAGCTTATACTGAGCAAGTGGCACCAAAAAGAATTAATGTTATTTACAAATCCTTGATGATAGAATGTATATTATTCCGTGTGTAGAAAGTGAAGAATATCATCATATATATGTATACTCGTGTTGATTATAGATGTGAGGATAAGGAAATAAGGGAAATAAAAGCGCGTCCACAAGATTCTGCAGATAATATATGCCAAACAAACCCTTCTGGGACTTTCTTTCTGTCCTCAAAGCTGATATTAATTTCTGCTTTTTTTGTAAGATCCATTCACGAGGTGTTGCGTCAAAGAATTCATTAGATGCCATCGTGTTTCTTAACATTAAATTCTATGGAAGCACTTTTATTTATAACAAACACCAAACTTCATTGATAATTCATATATGTATATATCATATGGGTTCTATTAAAGCAAGTCATTGTAGTTTGAAACACTTGGAGCACAGGTAGACTAAAACTTCTCACTTTCTTTTATTCCCCTTTCAACCCATTTCCTGTCCCGAAAATATATATGCAAGTTTTATATGCTTTCTTATTGAATCTGTATTTAATCTTATATATAAAGTTGCTTTGACTTCATGTTTGAATCCTGTTATTGAATTCTTTGAAAAAAGACATTGATGATTTATGGTCTCAACGTTTTGAGGACATAAATTTTTCTTAAGAAATTTTCTTTTGTTGTAACTTAGTCATTTTAAGGAATTGGATTTAGTTGGTCAATTTCTTATGAATTTCACCACTTTAATGTTTAAGGAGTTGGATTGAAAATTCATTGTTTTAAAATTTTGAATTGAAAAAATGTCATGATTTTGGATTTGCTGAAAAACTTTATATGGTTTTGGATTTGTTATTGGCATATATGTTCCAGATCTATTTGTCTCTTTCATACACATTTTTGCTCATGCATTACAGAACCTATCAAAACATATCCATTAATTAAGATATTCATTACAATATTGTTTTAACTCTATTATTTTATTTGTAGATCTTTAATGATTCATCTCCCATGGAAGCTGCAGACATTGAAGACATTAGAAGGAACTGGGCTTCTTTTATTTTAAGTGTTAGTAGAAACTTGGCTACACTTAAATAGTATATGTACATTAATGTAATATTTGGATTTAATATATAGTTTCATGTATAAATGATGTATTAAATATTAGACTATTTAACTTTTGAAATGAATTCTATTTTGTTAGTTTCAATAAATTTGTTTATTTAAAGCTATATTTATTATAAATGGATTGGATGAGATGATAATACAGGAATATTATTATAATTTCATTGGATGGTCAAATGTAATAATCAATTTTTTTTTTAAAAAAAACATTTATTATAACGTACTAAGCAATGTATGATATGGTACGTTGATCACATATTATAACGTACAATAATATGTACGTAATAATATATAACATATTATAACGTACAAAATCTTCTACGTTATAATATCTTCCACCTATTACAACGGACAAAGGAAAGATTTGTTATAATAAACTGTGTATATTATAACGTACTTCTAAAACTACGTTATAATAGGTTGAACATACTATAACGTAAATTTTTGCTACGTTATAAAATGCGCAGACTTATTATATCGCCCAGAACTATGTCCCCAGTAACTACGATATAAAAGATCATTTTTGTACGTTATAAAAAGCCATTTTTCCACTAGTGATAAACAAAAGGCATGATTTCAAGCTAGTTTCTAAGTCTAAAGGTTGCTTTTAGTATCAACTTTAAGCATGAAAATAACAGTTTTTCAACTGTTATCACAACCCCAAACTTAGAACTTTGCTTGTCCTCAAGCAAATAAAATGTAACTCCATCTCCAACCAATTCATATGATGGTTCACTCATTCAAAATCCTCTTTTCAAGATAAGTAATAACTTCACTCAAACTTAAGACCAAGAGTTCAATCAAGATGTGCACATGCTTTAGTGTTCACAAAGTCATTTAAATTCCAACAAATGTTATTTTTCATGAATGATCAATCAATTAAGCATGGATGTTCATGTGCTTATGGAATATTTCCTCACTAGGTAAAGTGTTTCACTCAACACACAAGTGTATAAGAGGTAAAGTGTTTCACTCATTCACTCCACTATCACAATGTCACATGAATCAACTTTGCCTTTCATTTAACCACAATCAAATACATTCACAAGCATGCATCATCACAAGGACTTTTCAATGGCTTATAATGTGGCTGGGCTAACAAGAAAATTGGTTTTTCTGGATCACAAAATCCTTGAGTTAAGAGAATCATAACAACACAATCTTCTTATTCATTCCCAACTTTCTTTTGCCTTTGCTTTTGCATTTGCATTGAGCTTTGCTTCTTTTTCTTTTCTTTTCTTTGCATATTCTTACTTTTTAGCTGTTAGCTCAATGCTTTTTCCTTTTTCATGTTTCCCCAATAACCCCAAACTTGAACATTTAACAATACCACACAAGATCTTCTACTTAACTCAAGGTAAAGATTTTCAATCAAGGGTGTTCAGTGTATATTTAAGGCTAAGGGTTCAAAGGATAGAACACAACGTGTTCTCTTTTAGAAGGCTAACTTTATGAATTTGGCCAATAAAAAGGGTTTCAAAAACACGGCCTTTGATCATATGATGCAAAACAAGCAATTGATTCAATCATAGAAAACCTGGGCAAAGTCATTAATGCTTTCAAAGTAACAGCATTCAACAATAACAACTCTGGAGCTCAAAACCTCACATATAAGCTCATTCACATTTGACATACACATCCTGCTTAATTTCACAATCACAATCATGATATCATGCATTTGTTCACAAAGCTTGTGAATCACATGTATAAGAATTTTATGTGCACATCTATCTCAACATCAATCAATCAATAAGCATCATCAAGTATTACTTATCAAACAATCACAGTTAATAGCAAACCATCACAAAAACCAGGTTTCCAATAGAGTACATCAAACCCTAATCTAAAAACAAAAACAAATAAGTTCAGAAAACTTAAACCAACAAAAGCATAAGCATATGATAGCATTCATCAGCAAATGCTATCTGAGCTCCTCATCAGTCTGAGATGTCCTCTGTATCTTCCTTCTTCTTGGATCTTATAGTCTTGATTCTTTTTGCCCGATGAGGAGGCCATCCCTGCATCAAACATAATTCACAAAACCAACAGATACATTGTTAAGCATTAGTAAACCACAATGAAGAAATCATCCCCTTCAATGATGCTCTCTCCCAACCCCAAACTTAGATGGAAAACTAGTGAGAAAGTGAGTGAAAGGGAGATTTTCTTAAGAGGGAATAGGGAAAAGATGTGGAGAACCTTGGAAAAGGTATGTGGGAGTGTGTGTGCAGAGAAGAGCCTGAAAATAGAAGCTTATGCGCAGCTTAGGGTATAAAAATACCCTAATGGGCTCGGGTCCCGCTAAGGGGAACTAAAGCCCATTCTGCGAGAGTACCGCTCAGCGATAAAATACCGCTCAGCGGCACTTGCGTGATGTGCTCTTCTCCTTCTTTTCTTTAACTACGTGCCTCCTAGACATACCCCTCACTGGTTCCCTGCAATTCAATGTTAAAAATGCTTATGCAAACCCTAACTAAAATAAACGAACAGAAAACAATCTATCAACTTGGTTGCCTCCCAGGTAGCGCTTGTTTAACGTCACGAGCCTGACCCAAAATCCACCAACACCCATCAGTAGGTGTTTCAAACTTACCAGCACCCATCAGTAGGTGCAAAATCTTCTCACCAACACCTATCAGTAGGTGTTACAAACTTAGTATCCTTCAGTAGATACTTAACCACCTAGCATCCTTCAGTAGATGCTAAATCCAACAAAATAATGTCCAGAATAATGTTCACAAATTACAAATTATAAAACCAAATCAAAAGTTTGTAAATCTACTGGGTTGCCTCCCAGCAAGCGCTTCTTTAACGTCACTAGCTTGACCCTGTTAAAGCTCACGTTCCATCTTCTTTATAATTGATGTAGTCCTTCCACCAACCTTTCAACTGCTTCCTTTGGACTGTTTTGGACTCTCTAGAATATGGAGACTCTATCTCTATCATCTCCTTCTCTTTAAAGCCTTTTATAACCCACAACTTGTTCTTGAGTCTTACAGGTATGCCAAGTTGGAGTTTTAATTTTTTCCAGTCTCTAGGAACTTCTTCTCCTTTTCCAATCTCTTCTACCTTGGGTGCCTGAAAATACAAACAATGGTTATCAGAAACCTCAAGATTTTTATTTTTACCTCTAGTTATGGGTGCATCTCGAAATGCAGCTTTATAACTGGCTTCTTCCTCCTTTGCTTGTGTTTCATCTTTGAAGACATCCACCACCACTCTCTCCTCTCCGTCTTGGAGAACCACTATACCTTCATTCACATCTATGATAGCCCTGGCCGTTTTCATAAACGGTCTTCCAAGTATAAAAGCTATCTTCTCGGTTTCCATCTTCATCACCACAAAGTCTGCCAAGAACTGAAGTTTGCCAACACAAACTACAATGTCTTCTGCAATCCCACATGGCTCCTTTGAAGATCCATCAGCCATTACAAGATTAACCTTTACAGGTTTTATTTCAACATGGCCAATTTGCTCCAATAGAGAATAAGGCATCAAGTTAACACTTGAGCCTAAATCAAGGAGAGCTTTCTTTACCTTTTTCTTCCCTATAATGCAAGGGATAGAAAAACTGCCTGGATCTGCTGCTTTTGGTGGGAATGATTCTTTCTTAACAGTTATACACTTTTCTTCCTCATCCTCTCTACGTCTTCTTTTTGTAGAGGTTCCTTCATCTGATTTGGTGTAAACTGCTATTTTCTGTAGAATTTGTTCCCAAGGAGCTTCATTATCAACCATTTTGAATAAATCTGTGAAATCCATTGGTTTCTCCTGATTTGTTAGAAAAGGAAAAGTGTCCTTTCTTTCTTCTTCTCTTCTCTCTTCTGTTTCATCTTCTTCCAACTCAATGATCTCTTCATTTACACTCTTGACCACTTTGCACTCTTCTCTGGGGTTAACCTCAGTATTAGCCCCAAAGTTTCTGTTGGGTCTTTCTTCCAATTGCTTGGTGATCTGACCCATCTGAATCTCCAAATTCTTTATAGCAGCTTCAGTGCTCTTTTGAGAAGATTCAGTTTTCTGGATGAATTGCTGAAGAGTTTCTTCCAACCTTGTTGATCTGTCATTAAGCATAGATAATTGTTGCCACAAGGTTGGTTGCTGCTGCTGCTTATTATACTGATTAGCCTGCCCAGTTTGTCCTTGGCCAATGCTTGGATGTGGTTTCCAACCCTGATTATAATTCCCTTGACGGTATGGAAACTGATTAACCATGAAGTTAACATCCTCCACGGCCTCCACTGGAAAAGCACACTGGCCATTTATGTGATCACCTCCACATAGTTCGCACAACTGGGTTTGTATCTGGGCAGCAGACTTCAACTCTTTAGGTAATTGAGCCAAAGTTTTTGTCAGAGTCTCTAGCTGTTGAGTTAGAATTTTATTCTGTGCTAGCAGAGCATCATGCGTTTGTAATTGTAGAACCCCTTTCTGTGGCATAGGAGCTCCTCTTTCATTGTGCAGCTCATTATCACTTGTAGCCATATTTTCAATGATTTCAGTTGCTTCCTCTGGAGTCTTCCATTTGATATTGCCTCCAGCTGAGGCATCTAGCATCATCTTGGTTTGTGAACCAAGCCCTCCAAGGAAAGTTAGGACTACTTCTTGATCTTCAAAGCCATGCGTGGGAGTTTTACGTAACAAGCTTTTATACCTATCCCATGCATGTCCAAGTGATTCTTCCATGCCCTGCTTGAATGAAGATATCTCTTGCTTTCCCTTAGTCACTTTAGATTGTGGGAAGTATTTATTCAAAAACTTTGCAACCACTGCTTCCCACTCCGTGAAACTTTCTTCTGGAAAAGAGTTCAACCAAAGCTTAGCATTGCCTCCCAATGAGAAAGGAAACAAGCTAAGTTTGATAGCTTCGTCTGGCACCCCATTAATCTTGACCGTGTTACAGATCTCATTAAATGTTGTAAGGTGCTCATATGGGCTTTCATGTGATAACCCATTAAATTGATTACTCTTAACCAGTTGAATTAATGCTGGTTTGACCTCCATGTTGACTACATTGACTCTAGGTCGAGCTATGCTATTGAAGTGCTGAGGTCCAGCAAGATTAGTGTAATCTGCAAGAGTTCTTCTAGCATTATTATTGTTCTCCATACTCCCTATGCTATGAACAGAACCTTGTGGTGATGATTGTAGGAGAGTTTCAGGAGAAGGGAAAAGTTCTCTGGACGTTCTGATTCTTCTCCTCCTTCTACTCTCGTCTAGCCCTTCAAGTAGTGGTTCTGTTGTTTTCTTACTTCTAGTTCGAATTGCCTCCTGCATGCACAAGAAAACAAAACCCTAGAAAAGATTTGTTAGCACAAAAAGATATAGAAGAAAATAAAGATTGAAAAGATATAAGAAGATAAAAGATTTAGAAGATAGAATCAAATAAAATAGAATAAAACCTAATCTAAAAAATAAAATCTAATCTAAAAGATAAAATAAAATAAAATCTAACCTAACCTAAAAGATAGAATAAGAATAAAATAAAATCTAACCTAAAAAGATAAAAAGATAAAATCTAATAAAATAAAATAAAATCTAACCTAAAAAGATAAAAAGATAAAATACAATAAAAACAGAAAAATAAAAACAAAAATTCAAATTAAAGTCAAAGATAATCAATAATCACACAAATTAACCAGTTAAACCATGAATCCCCGGCAACGGCGCCAAAAACTTGATGGACAAATTTGTAAACACCAAAATATGATGTCACAAACTTGTTTCACAATCGGCAAGTATGACCGAATCGTTTCAAGTAATAAACTTGGTAAGACCAAGTATCGTTCTCCCAAAGGACTCACGGCCTAGTTTAGTTATGTGATTTGTTGATTAGCTAAGACTTAAGAACACAATAATTGAAGTTTAATATGCAAAGACGAAAATTAAATATGTATGCATGAATTGATCAATGACAAAGACAAAAGATAAACACTTTCAAGGAAATATATGAATGAATATGTTGTTGGGGGTCAATTTCATCTCATCCACTCTCATATATTTTAGGAATTCAACATTCAAATCATCATTGTTAATGCCACTCTCTAATGTACCATTCTAGATGGCTTCTCCCTAATCAAATAGTTCATACAATTCCTAGCATTCCTAATGATTAGTTCATGAGTGCAGGAGCTTAAAGGTAACCAATATAATATTGTCAGTATAATATTGGGAGAAATTCCCCGGATCTAGATTTCCCCGTACGTGTCCGTATCAACAAAACCAATAATCATGCATTAGAATGAGTTAAACAATGCAAGCATTGAGCAAAGAGGAAAAACCCTAACTAATGATGAAAGAAAGCATATGTCTTAATTCAAAGATGTACTCAACAAATCCATATATGAGAGCTTCAAGAGATTACTTTGACTCCCCAACAAACATACAAGGTTTAGTTCACCATATTCATGGTGAACCTAGATGAATTACAATGAAAGTATGAAAGAATAAACCCAATAAAGGTGAAGAGGTAGCCTGAGCATCCAAGATCCTCCTTCAAAGGGGTGAAAGAGAGAGTGTTTGCCTCGTTTCTGCCAAAGATGCCTAACTATAGGACGTGCAAGCCCTTATATACTAATCTAGAGTTACAAAAGATTACAAAAGTCCAAGCCCAAAAAGTGCCGCTCAGCGGTATTTACCGCTCAGCAGTGATTGCGCGTCTTCTTTCTTCCCCTCAGCGGCCATTTTGCCCCTCAGCGGTTCCAACGTCACCTCTTGAGTGCCGCTCAGCGGTAGTTTGCCGCTGAGCGGTGCCTTCGACTTCTCCTTTTTGCACTCTTTCTTGTCTTTTCTAATGTCCTCTCTCTTATTCTTCACTTCTTTCACCAAATTCACCTCAAAACCTGCACAAGAACACTTAAATCAAGCATAAACCTGTCCAGCTCTCTTATTTCTGAAAATATAAACAAAAGGCATGATTTCAAGCTAGTTTCTAAGTCTAAAGGTTGCTTTTAGTATCAACTTTAAGCATGAAAATAACAGTTTTTCAACTGTTATCAATCCTGCATACACAAGAACACAAAACCCTAGAAACAATTGTTAGCACAAAAAGATAGAAAAGATAAACTGAAAAGATAACAAGATAAAAAGATAAACAAAAAGATAAAAAGATAAAAAGATAAAAAAAAATCAAGTCAAAGCTAATCAATAAGCACACAAATAGAATAGTTAAACCACGAGTCACCGGCAACGGCGCCAAAAACTTGTTAACATTTGGCAAGTGTACCGAATCGTATAAAGTAATAATAAAATGGTAAGACCAAGTATCATTTCCCAAAGGACTCACGGCCTAAACAATTATGTAACTTGTTGATTAAATTAGACTTGTAAACGAAATCTTGTTAGTTAGACGCAAATACTAAAAAATAAATATGAATGCATGTGTTGATCAATTGGATCGAAAGAAGAAAAAGAGATTGATGTAAAATATGGAATGATAATGTTGTTGGGGTTTTTGATTCATCCTATCCACTCTCATGTATTCAAGAATTCATCTTTCTTCATTAATGTTAATGCCACTTTCTAATTTACCTTAAACCCGATGTCTCAGTGAAGAAAGCCTACTCCTAATCACTAGTTTACAATGTTTTGTCTCCCTAGGAATTATTCATGCATTACATTCGCACATAAGCTTAAAGGGAACCAATCCTCCTATCCCTATGTCTAGGTAATATTGCTCTTGGGAGAATTTCCTTAGGTCTAGATGTATTTATATGTGTCCATATAAATAACATCAATGATCATGCAATTGAATGAGTTAAACAAAGCATGCATAGAGTATAGAAGAAAAACCCTAACAATTAAAGAAACAAAGCATATCAAATATAGATACAATTCAATACATGAGAGTTTCAAAGGATTACATCGGTTCCCCAACAACAATGGAAGTTTAGTTCACCATAGACATGATGAAACTAGATGAAAAATAATGAAAGAATGAAAGATAGAACCCTAGAATTTGAAGAGAGAACCTTCTGCATCCAAAATCCTCCTCTAAGGGGTGAAGAAAGTGTGATTTCGCCTCTTTCTGTCCAAAGATACTAACCCTTGGTCGACTAAACCCTTATATAGGTTATTAAGAATTATAGAAAATAAGCCCCAGCCCAATTAAATGGCACTCAACGACACTTTTGTCGCTCAGCGGTAAGTGCGGCTCTTCAAGAAGACGTTCAACTGTAGTTTTAGCCCTTAGCGGTGACTGTGGTGCTTCAGAACGCCGCTCAACGGTAAAATTTGCGCTGAGCGGTGAATGCGACTCTTCTTTTGTGCACTTTTACTTCCTTTCCTAAGTCCAGCTCCTTAGTACTTCAACTTCTTTCATCTAATTCATCTTAATTCCTGCCAAAACAAAGAAAACCAAGCATAAAACCCATCCAACTCTCTTATTTCAAAAACTTAAGTAAAAACATAATTCCAAGCTAGTTTCTAAGTCATAAAGGTTGTTTTTAATATCAAAATTAAGTATAAAAATAACGGTTTTTCAACCATTATCACTTGCATAGCTTAGCAGCGTTTGTACTAGTCCCTAGTACATCTTCACATGCAGCTTTGAGACTAGTCTTCTTCACTTGGATCTGCTGGTCAACATTGAAGACGCTAAATATCACTTTCTCTTCTTGGTCTTTGAGTGCTATAGTTCAATCATCAACATTGATGATAACCTTGGCCGTTTTCATGAATGGCCATCCAAGAATAATAGGGATCTCCAAATCTCCCCCCATCTCCATCACCAAAAAGTCCACCAGGAATCTAAGATTGTCTGTTTGAACCACTACATCTTCCAGCACACCATAAGGCTTCTTAGTGGATCCATCTACCATGTGCAAAGTCACCTTTGTAGGCTTGACTTCAAGACCACCAATCTTCTCAAGTACAGATATAAGGGCCCCAAATTGATGTTGGACCCTAAATTAATTAGAGCATTCCCTATTTCATAACTCCCTGTCAACCCCCAATTTCGTCCGGGTGACTAAATAACATGTTTCGTACTTTTTGCTTTATTTTATTTTATCTCATTTTATATCTTTTCATCATTTTGTTTCGTTTTGTATTATTTAATTTTAATTCTAATGTTATTTTATTTTATTTTGTTTTATTTTATTTTATTTTATTTTATTTTTATTTTATATGTTATTATTTAGAGTTATTTCGTTTTATTGAGACTGTATAAGTTTTATTTTATATGTATATATGTTTTTTAGTTAAACGCTAACTAACAAAAAAAAATCTAAGAAAAAAGAAAAAAAATATAATGGTCAACTAAGCTTTTAGGAATAGCAGAGTTGTGTTTCTCCCCATTTTGAGGCTGAAAGCACGAATTAAGCTTTCTCCATGCTTAACGTACTGCAACAACGTGCACGGTACGCTTACAGGGTGCAAGCCGCTTTTACAGTGTACAAGCCAAAAGGTTACAGACCAAATTACATCAAAGGAGAAATCACGTCTGAATAAGGATGGCTTTGACCAGCAAGGAACGTGAGAAAAGAGGAAAGACAATTTGAAATCCCAAGTCAGAGGCTTCTTGCTCCCCAGGAATCTGTCCAAGCTTTGAGGAAAAAGGAGGAATCATTTTGAAAGAAAGGACCATTCGGTTTGGATTTTTCTTCCATCCCACTGAGAGAGCCTGTCTACACAACGTTTGACTCTTCCTTACCTCCACCTTCAACCATAATCCACTCTGGTTACCACAACAAAAAGACAAACTCTTAGACTCCCTTGACCTCCAACACCAAGCCCCTTTCACCTTTGTGACAACATCCATCATTCACTTAAAGGAAAAAAAAAATAAGAGAAAGCCGCAAGGAAGGGGATTCCATCCTAAGCACGAGGCAAACAACAGAGAAAGGAGCTCCAACAGGTAAGCAAGCTGCATCTCATTCACAGTCGTTGTTAGAATAGCTTTATGCTCTGCTTGTGTGTGATTGTTTGCCTGAATATTCCAAACCGTGTATGTATATATCATGGTCATCTTCTCTTCTCCACTCTGTTCGACACCTGAAACACACAAAATAAACCATTTAATCATCTTCCGACCTCTACAGTTCTCTCCATTCCCTCACCCAATTCAATGCTAGGTTGAGAAACAAACTTACCACTACCATTGACAGTGAGGTTCTACGCCTGTTTCATACACCCAACCCATCGCATAAAATCCCAATTCCATTCATCTGTAAGAACGAAAATCTAACCCCAGCCACTCCTTGATTACAACAATCACAAGCCAAAATAAAATTAGGAAATTGAACCTCTGCCTCAGTTTATTTCCAAACCCCCAAACGTTGTCTCGGCAAGCCTCTTTGACAACAGTCGCCACCTACAAAGAAGGAGAGAGGACGTTGACTTGGTGACCGGAGGCAGCCTTGGCGATAACCGACGGTGCTAGTAGAGCCCTGGCCAGCGCGGTGGCTGAGCTCGCCCAAGAGGCGTTTCACGAAGGAGAGTTTCTCCCTTGCGTGCGAAGAAGAGAACGAGGTGGCCCTGGTTTGGTGGCAACGACCGCGGCCCGTGACGGTCTCGGTGGCGGCAGTTTACGCCTCTGCGGTGGCGGCGACTATGGCAGGAGACGGAGGAGAACTTCCCGCGCGCGAAGAGGAGAAGGGGAGCTGGAGCGACCACCGACGATGGGCTCGACAGTGGCACGGCTGAGCTGGCGACGGATTGACGGTGACCCACGGTGGCCGGTCTGGCAGACGCGGCGGTGTGCGGAGATGACGCCCCTCGTCGGGTTTTCTTGGCTGGGAGAAGAGAGGTTTGATTGTGTTTGTGTGAGATGGAAGAATGAAAATGGAAGAATGAAGAGAAGGGAAATGAACCCCTAATGTGCTGAAGAGATTTTGGGCCAAGTAAAAAAATAAAACAAAAAAAAAACGTTTTCTGCACCCCCTTTGTTTCATGCTTTGCACCCTTTTCATTTGGGCTTAAGCCTTTATGCAAACAAAAATAAAAAAAGAGAGAACTGGACCTGACCAGCGAATACTCATGCACCTCCCGCTTTTCACCCGCGCACCCACATACACCCCGGGCTAGTGCTGGGCCAAGCCCAAGAATAATTTTCTCCCGCAGCCCCTGTTTCTCACTTCAACACCCCCTTTCAGCTTGGGTTTTGGCCCAGTGCATCTACAAAAGAAAAAAAAATAGTTTAGACACCCCAGTTTCTTATTTAGGCACCCCTACTATTTATTTTATTTTTATTACTTATTTATTTGCTTTTCTTTATTTATTTTATTTTGTTACCTTATTTATCTTTTCTATTTGTTTTTTTTTTTATTATTTTTATTGTTGTTATTGTTTTTATTGTTTTTATCTTATTTTATTTATTTATTCTAAATATCTATTTATTTTAAAACGCATATTTAATAATACATAAAAAATAAAATATTTATGTATATATATACAAAATTTACAAAAATATTTTAAAGGTTTAGGCACATGTGTGATCGCATCGTCCTTGTGCTAAAACCTTTTCTTCTTCTTTTCTAAAAACAAATAATAACAAAATATTTTAAAGGTTTAGGCACATGTGTGATCGCACGCATCGTCCTTGTGCTAAAACCTCTTCTTCTTCTCTTCTAAAAAAATACGAATACAAAAATATTTTAAAAGGTTTAGGCACATGTGTGATCGCACGCATCGTCCTTGTGCTAAAACCTTGTCTTCTTCTTTTCTCAAATAATAACAAAAATATTTTAAAAGATTTAGGCACATGTGTGATCGCGCGCATCGTCCTTGTGCTAAAACCTTTTCTTCTTCTTTTCTCAAATAATAATAAAAATATTTTAAAGGTTTAGGCACATGTGTGATCGCACGCATCGTCCTTGTGCTAAAAACCTTTTCTCTTTCTTAAATAAAAAAATTATAAAAATATGTTTTAAAAGGTTAAGCGCATGTGTGATCGCTCGCATCGTCCTTGTGCTAAAAAGCTGTTCACATTCTTTTTCTCAAAAAAAATATAAAACCTTCAAAAACTAAAAACATCAACACTTTCAAGCAAACAAACAGTCTTTCGCCAGAACTACGTGATCCTTGATTCTCCATCAAAAGTGGAGATACGTAGGAGCAAGGCTAGTCTTTGTCAGGTTCACTTCCCAAAAATCCAAAATCATTTCAAAACAAATTTTCCAACAATTTCCAAACAAACTTCTCAAACAGTTTCAAAAGAACTACGTAACCCTGATTTCTCATGAGAATACGTAGGAGCAAGGTCAATCCTTGTCGGGCCCAAAAAACTAAAAAAATATATTTTGTTTATTTATAATTTTATTTTAGGGGATAGTTAAACATTTTGAAAACCACATCATATTCGTGCATTTAGTTAAAGGTACTGCCTTAAGGCAGGCGTTGTAGGGTGTTAATACCTTCCCTACACGTAACCGACTCCCGAACCTAGAATCTGGTTCTTGTAGACCATGCCTTATCCTTTTTATGGTTTTTCCGTAGTTTTCCAGAATAAACTATGGTGGCGACTCCAAATCTCTTTTTCTAAACTCGTTCCTTTTTTTGGATCGTCGTCCCGTCGCGATTCAGGTTGCGACAGATGGAGACTCCACTGGGGAAGTTAGAGAGTCAAGCCATTTAATTAGATGCGCGAATTCGATGTGGTTTTGCTTTATGTTTTTCTTCCTTTCTTTTTTATCTATGTTTGATATTTGGAATAATTGCATGTGAGTTCTTCTGCTTGTTTCTTTAGGTTTGAAATAATTGTGGGATATTGAATTCTAGAATAGATAACATGCTTATATCTGTCTGGGAGAATTTTCTGGTTGTTTTGCAGGTGGGGGTTTGGGTATGCATTGCATTCTCCCTTCACACACGCACATTATGCATATCATGAGTGGGGCCCTATACCCGGGTCTGAGTGTAACTTAGATATAGAGGGGTTGTGTAGCGGTGCCATTTGGGACATACTTCCTGTTTGGCTATCGTGAGAACCCCAGCTAGAGTCTGTTTTCTTCATTTGTGTTTTCACATCTAGTTGATTACTCGACTGTTGTGGAGATGCTGTGAAGGGGGCCATAGCTCTAGTGACCATTGATCTTTAGGCTTAGGGAACCATCCTTGTGAGATTGCATGTACCTAACCTTGAATCTTGACCGTTGAACCCTCCTAGGGCACAAAGGGAGGTGTGTGTTGTTTTGTAATCGTTATTGTTGCTTAATAAAATTAAACACCTTGTACATATCACCATATCTTTTGATACATTTTTTTCTTTCTTTTCTTTCTTTTTCTCATGCATTTTATGGTCTTGTTGTTGGTTCTAGGTAGGAAGTTATAAATTTGTGACTAAGCCCTTGAGGTAAAATGGAAATTAACATGAGATTTGAAGTTGACCGGCCTTCAAGTTCAAACATTTTAAAGGAAAGGATAGCCGTTGAAGCCGAGGAAGGATATATGGATGGTCTGAGAGAACTAGTAAAAAAAATGACGACATCCCAAAAAGATGCATTCAAGAAGGAGTATGGGAATTTGTTGAGCCTGTTAGAGGTGGAGGTCCAAACATCAGCAATTACTACTTTAGCCCAGTACTATGATCCACCACTGAGATGTTTCACTTTTCGGGATTTCCAATTGGTGCCAACAGTGGAAGAATTCGAGCAAATCTTAAACATACCTCTCGAGGGAAAAGCTCCATACAACTACCTTGGGCAGTATACCCCTGTCTTACAGCTAGCGAGGATCATAAAAGTACACCCTATGAAGTTGGAGACCAAGTTTACAATCAAGGACAAAGTGAGGGTCCTTTCTCAAGCATACTTAAAGGGATACTTGCATCGTTTGGCTGAAGAGGAAAACTGGGAAACATTTATGGATGTATTGGCTCTTCTCCTCTATGGTGTCATGCTTTTTCCTAATGTCAAGAATTTCGTCGACTATGCCGCCATGAATGCATTTGTGGGATACAAAGAGCGCTGTGAGAATCCGGTCACTGCTATCCTGGCTGAAGTTTATGGGACCCTTAATCGTTGTTATGAGCTAAAGGGAGGAAAAATGTTATGCTGTCTACCAGTGTTGTATACATGGTTCATCTCCCGTGTGAGTGAGGACGCCTTGAATGCCACGTGTCCCATGGATGAGCTACTACAGTGTAAACCAAATGTGAAAGGGGCAAATGAATGGGCGCAACTTTGTGCAAGTTTAAATGAGGAGCAGATTAAATGGTGTGTCCCTTGGCAGCGTAGATCACAAATCATATATCATTGCGGGAGGTACCCTAATGTACCCCTCATGGGTATCAGGTGTTGTATTAATTACAATCCTGTGTTAGCACAAAGGCAATTTGGGCGTCCTATGAGAGGATCACCTACACCTGCATCTCTTGCCATATTGCAAATCTATTATGAGGAAGGAACCTTTGTTGAAGTACTTCATCAAGTTAGGAACGCTTGGGGCAACATTGTTCGTGCAGAAAGGGACCCCAGACCATGGACTATCGATGAAGGAATTCCTTACAGCCATTGGATTGCAGAGAGGGTTAGGACAGTGAAGTTGCCTTTCAAGTTAATTTCTCCTAACCTAGATTATGGAAAACAGTTTCATGAGGCTGAAAATGAGGAAGTAAAACTGTTGAAGGCAGAACTCGAGCAAATGAAGCTAGAAAATATCAAGTTGACCAGTAATCTTCAGAACCTACAACATGATTACGTGACTCTTAAGCAAGATAGTGTGAAAACCAGCGAAGCATACGAGGAGTTGTTAAGAAGACAAAAGCAAGAGCTGGTAGCGGCCAACATTGAGCTGACCTTGAAAGACCGGGAATATGGTATAATTGAGATATCAGAGCGTGTTACGAAGCAATTGTGTGACCAATTCCAGAGGGACAAGCAAAAAGCACTAGAGGAATTGCACAAAATGCATATTAGAATGGACGACGCCGAACAGCAGGCGAAAGCAGCGGTGACAAAACTGAAGAAGGAACGTTGGCATCGGGCTGAATCAGAGAAGAAACATCAAGAGTTGATGAATCAGATGAAGGAGTATACCGTTGAACAAGGGCGAGTTATAGAAAAATGGAAGAGAAGTTTCTCACAACTAGCTTCCCTTGCTAATGAAGCCATTAAGGATGTCCCTAAGTTATTAGCTGATGCTGAATCTGTAATGCCGATCTTTAATCCGCCTAAGAAGGTCGAAACTTTCCTCAATTACTACAAGAAACTGATGAGAGAAATGAAGAATGTGATGGCTAAGGCTCGTGATAATTGATCGTGATTTTGCATAACTCACATGTGGTGAACTTAAATGTTGTGGATGAACTGTCCTATTGACTTTGTTTCATGTTAATTTCCAGATTATACATTTGACAATGTTTTCACATCTTTATAATTTCTTACTATAGTAACCGCGTTACTTTGTCTTTTCTCTTTTTCTTTTCATTTTTATTTTCTTTTTCTTAATTTATTTCATCTAATGAAATTCAGATTTAAAAATAATAATACGGCTAAGTCTCCAAAACACCCTAAGGGACACGAACCAGTGGAAAAATCATGGAGAACCAAGGAGAAATTCAAGAGGGGATAAAAGCCGATATCCAACAGCTGAAGGGACAAATGAGTCAAATCTTAGAGGCTCTGAATGCCTTACAAAGCCCTGGAGATTCGTGCGCACAACGACCACAACAAAGAGTTCCAGAGGCACCAACTTTCCCTTCCTATGGTCTTCCCCCGAATTACACTCCACCCTCAAGAGTGGACTTGGAACATCTTGACACTCAAAAGGCCGAAGATAATGCAGTTGAAGTAGAAGACGAGCCTGGGGCAACCACTTTCACAATTCCGGAGAAGACGATCCAACCAAGTATTGAGAGCATGATAATGAACGAACAACCCGAGACGAAGTCTTCATCTTATGTCGCTACACCAGCAGATTTTAAGGACGACAAGAGTAAATTAGAAGTCTTTGAGAAGAGGTTGAGAGCCATAGAGGGCGAAGGAAGTTTTGAATTTGGAGATGCTAGAAAACTATGTTTAGTTTCTGATGTGGTGATACCTCCAAAATTCAAGTTGCCAGAGTTTGAGAAATATCGGGGAAATACTTGCCCAAAGAGCCACATAACCATGTACTGCAGAAAAATGGCAGCTTATGCCCATGATGGAAAACTTTTGATTCACTGCTTCCAAGAAAGTTTAACTGGTGTGGCTCTAACTTGGTACATGCACTTAGAAACAACCCACATCTACTCATGGAAAGATCTGGTTGATGCATTCCTAAGGCAATATGAATATAGTAAAGATCTAACACCTGACAGGGTACAACTACAGAATATGGTGAAGGAAGAGTCTGAATCATTCAGAGAATATGCCCAAAGGTGGAGAGAAATTGCTGCTCAAGTAGAACCTCCTCTGAATGACAAGGAGATGACTACCATATTTCTAAATACTCTACAACCACCATTTTATGAACTCATGATAAGCAGTGTCTCCTCGAGTTTTGCTGATATAGTAGTAATTGGAGAAAGAGTTGAGAGCGGCATGAGAAATGGAAAAATTGCACTAGGTCCAAATTTGGTAGCGAATTTGAATGAGTATGGTCCTAGACATGAAGAACGAAGAGCTAATTCACATTTTATTGCCTATCCTTAAATGTCACATTCCTATAGGTCCAATCGAGCCATTCAGCGAAGAAATTACAATCGTGATGAAAAGGTCGCCAACTTTACTCCAATCCCCATGACCTATACAGAGCTACTGCCAGATCTTCTCCGCAACAACCTCATAGAGGTTTGTCCCACCAGGCCTGTACGACCTCCTTACCCAAAGAACTATGACATAAATGCCAGGTGTGATTATCATGAAGGAGCGCGTGGACATTCAACAGAGGCATGCAAGGCTCTAAAGCATAAAGTGCAATCTTTGATCGATTCAGGATGTTTAAAGTTTGAAGAAAGTCAATCTAGCACTCTGACAACGCGTGAGTTCGCCTCTACAAATGCCATGAACAAATGAAGAGGACTCTAGGACTATGTGGGAAAGCATAGGTTATTGTAAAAGGTGAAATTGATGTTGTTTTGCTCGTGTTTTGAATTGTCTTGCTATGAGGGCAATGCCCATTGATATCATGTTTCCATCCATGACTTTTAATGTGAACTTTCATTACGAGGTATCTCCAAGGTTTACTGGAAATCATGTCCTAATAGGGTGTCGTGGAGAACGAAAGCCGCAAAGAACAAATTGAAAAAACAAAAATGATGAAGGCAATCTTGAGTCACTCGTCTTTCTTGTAAATCATCAAACTCTTGTTTTTTCAAAAATAGCAAAAAAGGAATAAAAAATGATAATCGAAAACAAAAGTTGCAGTGTCAGATTATTCCGAGGTCAAATGTTGAATCAAAAAATAACAATTTGACGTTTTTTGTCGAGACGTTTGTGCGCATGTTGCTTGAAAACCTTCACCATTTACCTTTTCCAAAATAAAGGATTTTCCCCAACAAACACTATCACTGCCCTCACTAACAAAGTGAACCTTTACACTGGAGCAGATTGGTCTGACCAAAATTACTCTCGCTTGTGCTAGTTGGGTGATCCCTGAATCCATTGAGACAAACAAAAGAACTTTCAAAAAGAGAATAAGCCCACTAGATTGAAAACCCGAAAGGGCAGTCTAGAAAGGAAAAGAAAGGAAAAAGAGAACTCATGTTGAGGTCATCTAGTCGTAGAATTAATCTTTTGAAAATAAAGCAATCAGAATTTGAAATGATGTGTGGCCATCTTTCTTTATCCAAAAAGCAAAAACTATAACCATTGTTACCCCGTTTGAGCCAAAAATAAATTCTTTTTCAAAATTATTCCCAAGTAAGGGTTATCATCAGTATGGGTCAACTCGAGAAGCAGACGAAGATCACTGAATGATCAAACGAGAGAATCCTTCAAAAGGGTAAACAAAAAAAAAGAACAAAAACAAAACAAAAGAAAAATCACAAAGTGGTGATAAACGAGGTGAATGAAAAACAAAGTTCAAGAAAAAAGAAGAGTGCTCAAAAGATCAAATTATTGACACAATGCCAGATGATAACCCTTGTTTCAAAAAAATAACCGACAAGCATTCATTTGGGCCTTTAACCCTTTCTTTCGATACCTTCTAGCCCTAGCCACATTACAAGCCTAATAAAGTCCACGCAGATTGGATAATGTTTGCTCACATTTTCATAAAGCTTAATTTTGCGATAAGACGAAATGACTTCTAATGTGTCCAAAAAAGGAAAAGAAAAAGTTGAAAATGAAAAAAATTGAAAATAAATGAATAAAAAAAACTAATGTCTCAAGAAGAGGGGATCTCCCTACCAACTGGTCAGAAGCGTACAAAAGAAAATCAAACCAATTTGTGCCATCCTTTTAGCCGATCCTTTCATGCCCACTACCTCTCCCAAACAGAACCCCATGCCAAAAACAAAAGAAAAACAACAACAAAAACTGGGGCAACTTGGTGGATCTCACCACACGTCTTTTCCTTGAAATTCATCAGCCCATAATCTCAAGACTAGGGCAGCTTTGCGAATCTTACTTGAATTTTCCACCCGAATTATCATGGATTCATCATCATACTGATTACACCAAACCGGGGCAACTTTTGGGATATCCCATTTCACTTTGACATTCACATATCACATCTCCGGCGAGGAGTGTATGAGGAATGATGTGCCCACGTGGTTGTCTTAGTCTTCTCCAAACCATCCTAAACATCTGTCATTTTTCTCACTTGCCAGTAAATTCAAGCATGTGCGTGTTGATGTCTCGGAAGAAAAAGTCAAAAATGTAATAATCTCAAAGTCAGATCTCGGATGTATGACATTCCTCGCTTTTCAAATCATTGAAAACAATGACCAGTTTGATGATTGCAAGTAAGACAATTGACTCAAGCAAAAAAAAATAACATTAAGATTTTCTCTTTCAGGCCATATTGTTTCATGTCGATCAAACTTTTTCTCTCATATTAGGGTCTTGACATCCTAATCCCGCATCAAGATTTTAATACTTTATAATGAAGGGGTTTCAGCGCCTTGATGTCTTTTCAAAAATCAGATTTCTGTCAAAATTACAAAACATTTCACAAATTACAAGTTTCAAGAATTTCAAGATTTGAAAGCCTAGTTCTACACTGGCCCCCCCCAAAGCCCAGTTTCCACACTGGCCCCAAAACCCAGTTTCCACACTGGACCCTAGAGCCCAGTTTCTACACTGGCCCCCAAAGCCCAGTTTCTACACTGGTCCCCAAAGCCCAGCTCGCCTGGCCTCCAAAACCCAGCTCGCCTGGCCTCCAAAGCCCAGTTTCTACACTAGCCCACCAAGCCCAGCTCGCCTGGCCCCTAAAGCCCAATTTTCACATTGGCCCCCAAAGCCCAGTCTCCACTGGCCCCCAAGCCCAGTTTACACACTGGCCCAAAAGCCCAGTTTCAACACTAGCCCCAAAGCCCAGTTTCAACACTAGCCCCAAAGCCCAGTTTCAACACTGGCCCCAAAGCCCAGTTTCTACACTGGCCCCAAAGCCCAGTCTCCACTGGCCCCCAAGCCCAGTTTACACACTGGCCCAAAAGCCCAATTTTAACATTGGCCCCAAAGCCCAGTTTCAACACTAGCCCCAAAGCCCAGTCTCCACTGGCCCCCAAGCCCAGTTTACACACTGGTCCAAAAGCCCAATTTTAACATTGGCCCCAAAGCCCAGTTTCTACACTGGCCCCAAGCCCAATTGACACACTGGTCCAAAAGTCCAATTTTAACATTGGCCCCAAAGCCCAGTTTCTACACTGGCCCAAAGCCCAGTCTCCACTGGCCCCCAAGCCCAGTTTACACACTGGCCTAAAAGCCCAATTTTAACATTGGCCCCAAAGCCCAGTTTCAACACTGGCCCCAAAGCCCAGTTTCTACACTGGCCCCTCCAAGCCCAGTTTCAACACTGGCCCCCAAAGTCCAGTTTCTACACTGGCCCCCAAGCCCAGTTTCCACACTGGCCCCAAAGCCCAGTTTTCGCGCTGGCCCCAAAGCCCAGTTTCAACACTGGCCCCCAAAGCCCAATTTCCACACTGGCCCTAAAGCCCAGTTTCTACACTGGCCCACAAAGCCTGGTTTCCACACTGGCCCCAAAGCCCAGTTTACTTGGCATTCTGCGCTCAAGTTTTTCTTTTCGTTTCTGTCCTCTCCTAGGAAATAGTCGAACTTTTCTATAACTCACCTTTTTCTTGAATTTGCTTTGTACTAATTCTCTTTCTTTTTGCCTCCTTTGAAACCCAGACGAAATTAGTGTTTCTATCTTTACTTAGCTTTTACTTTGATAATATGGAAATTTTAAATTTTCATATTATCTAGTAATATCTAAGTAAAGAGGGGCAGCTGTCAACCCCCAATTTCGTTCGGGTGACTAAATAACATGTTTCGTACTTTTTGCTTTATTTTATTTTATCTCATTTTATATCTTTTCATCATTTTGTTTCGTTTTGTATTATTTAATTTTAATTCTAATGTTATTTTATTTTATTTTGTTTTATTTTATTTTATTTTATTTTATTTTTATTTTATATGTTATTATTTAGAGTTATTTCGTTTTATTGAGACTGTATAAGTTTTATTTTATATGTATATATGTTTTTTAGTTAAACGCTAACTAACAAAAAAAAATCTAAGAAAAAAGAAAAAAAATATAATGGTCAACTAAGCTTTTAGGAATAGCAGAGTTGTGTTTCTCCCCATTTTGAGGCTGAAAGCACGAATTAAGCTTTCTCCATGCTTAACGTACTGCAACAACGTGCACGGTACGCTTACAGGGTGCAAGCCGCTTTTACAGTGTACAAGCCAAAAGGTTACAGACCAAATTACATCAAAGGAGAAATCACGTCTGAATAAGGATGGCTTTGACCAGCAAGGAACGTGAGAAAAGAGGAAAGACAATTTGAAATCCCAAGTCAGAGGCTTCTTGCTCCCCAGGAATCTGTCCAAGCTTTGAGGAAAAAGGAGGAATCATTTTGAAAGAAAGGACCATTCGGTTTGGATTTTTCTTCCATCCCACTGAGAGAGCCTGTCTACACAACGTTTGACTCTTCCTCACCTCCACCTTCAACCATAATCCACTCTGGTTACCACAACAAAAAGACAAACTCTTAGACTCCCTTGAACTCCAACACCAAGCCCCTTTCACCTTTGTCACAACATCCATCATTCACTTAAAGGAAAAAAAAAACAAGAGAAAGCCGCAAGGAAGGGGATTCCATCCTAAGCACGAGGCAAACAACAGAGAAAGGAGCTCCAACAGGTAAGCAAGCTGCATCTCATTCACAGTCGTTGCTAGAATAGCTTTATGCTCTGCTTGTGTGTGATTGTTTGCCTGAATATTCCAAACCGTGTATGTATATATCATGGTCATCTTCTCTTCTCCACTCTGTTCGACACCTGAAACACACAAAATAAACCATTTAATCATCTTCCGACCTCTACAGTTCTCTCCATTCCCTCACCCAATTCAATGCTAGGTTGAGAAACAAACTTACCACTGCCATTGACAGTGAGGTTCTACGCCTGTTTCATACACCCAACCCATCGCATAAAATCCCAATTCCATTCATCTGCAAGAACGAAAATCTAACCCCAGCCACTCCTTGATTACAACAACCACAAGCCAAAATAAAATTAGGAAATTGAACCTCTGCCTCAATTTATTTCCAAACCCCCAAACGTTGTCTCGGAAAGCCTCTTTGACAACAGTCGCCACCTACAAAGAAGGAGAGAGGACGTTGACATGGTGACCGGAGGCAGCCTTGGCGATAACCGACGGTGCTAGTGGAGCCCTGGCCGGCGCGGTGGCTGAGCTCGCCCAAGAGGCGTTTCACGAAGGAGAGTTTCTCCCTTGCGTGCGAAGAAGAGAACGAGGTGGCCCTGGTTTGGTGGCAACGACCACGGCCCGTGACGGTCTCGGTGGCGGCAGTTTATGCCTCTGCGGTGGCGGCGACTATGGCAGGAGACGGAGGAGAACTTCCCGCGCGCGAAGAGGAGAAGGGGAGCTGGAGCGACCACCGGCGATGGGCTCGACAGTGGCACGGCTGAGCAGGCGACGGATTGACGGGGACCCACGGTGGTCGGTCTGGCAGACGCGGCGGTGTGCGGAGATGACGCCCCTCGTCGGGTTTTCTTGGCTGGGAGATGAGAGGTTTGATTGTGTTTGTGTGAGATGGAAGAATGAAAATGGAAGAATGAAGAGAAGGGAAATGAACCCCTAATGTGCTGAAGAGATTTTGGGCCAAGTAAAAAAATAAAACAAAAAAAAAACCTTTTCTGCACCCCCTTTGTTTCATGCTTTGCACCCTTTTCATTTGGGCTTAAGCCTTTATGCAAACAAAAATAAAAAAAGAGAGAACTGGACCTGACCAGCGAATACTCATGCACCTCCCGCTTTTCACCCGCGCACCCACATACACCCCGGGCTAGTGCTGGGCCAAGCCCAAGAATAATTTTCTCCCGCAGCCCCTGTTTCTCACTTCAACACCCCCTTTCAGCTTGGGTTTTGGCCCAGTGCATCTACAAAAGAAAAAAAAATAGTTTAGACACCCCAGTTTCTTATTTAGGCACCCCTACTATTTATTTTATTTTTATTACTTATTTATTTGCTTTTCTTTATTTATTTTATTTTGTTACCTTATTTATCTTTTCTATTTTTTTTTTATTTTATTATTTTTATTGTTGTTATTGTTTTATTGTTTTTATCTTATTTTATTTATTTATTCTAAATATCTATTTATTTTAAAACGCATATTTAATAATACATAAAAAATAAAATATTTATGTATATATATACAAAATTTACAAAAATATTTTAAAGGTTTAGGCACATGTGTGATCGCATCGTCCTTGTGCTAAAACCTTTTCTTCTTCTTTTCTAAAAACAAATAATAACAAAATATTTTAAAGGTTTAGGCACATGTGTGATCGCACGCATCGTCCTTGTGCTAAAACCTCTTCTTCTTCTCTTCTAAAAAAATACGAATACAAAAATATTTTAAAAGGTTTAGGCACATGTGTGATCGCACGCATCGTCCTTGTGCTAAAACCTTGTCTTCTTCTTTTCTCAAATAATAACAAAAATATTTTAAAAGATTTAGGCACATGTGTGATCGCGCGCATCGTCCTTGTGCTAAAATCTTTTCTTCTTCTTTTCTCAAATAATAATAAAAATATTTTAAAGGTTTAGGCACATGTGTGATCGCACGCATCGTCCTTGTGCTAAAAACCTTTTCTCTTTCTTAAATAAAAAAATTATAAAAATATGTTTTAAAAGGTTAAGCGCATGTGTGATTGCTCGCATCGTCCTTGTGCTAAAAACCTGTTCACATTCTTTTTCTAAAAAAAAATATAAAACCTTCAAAAACTAAAAACATCAACACTTTCAAGCAAACAAACAGTCTTTCGCCAGAACTACGTGATCCTTGATTCTCCATCAAAATTGGAGATACGTAGGAGCAAGGCTAGTCTTTGTCAGGTTCACTTCCCAAAAATCCAAAATCATTTCAAAACAAATTTTCCAACAATTTCCAAACAAACTTCTCAAACAGTTTCAAAAGAACTACGTAACCCTGATTTCTCATGAGAATACATAGGAGCAAGGTCAATCCTTGTCGGGCCCAAAAAACTAAAAAAATATATTTTGTTTATTTATAATTTTATTTTAGGGGATAGTTAAACATTTTGAAAACCACATCATATTCGTGCATTTAGTTAAAGGTACTGCCTTAAGGCAGGCGTTGTAGGGTGTTAATACCTTCCCTACACGTAACCGACTCCCGAACCTAGAATCTGGTTCTTGTAGACCATGCCTTATCCTTTTTATGGTTTTTCCGTAGTTTTCCAGAATAAACTATGGTGGCGACTCCAAATCTCTTTTTCTAAACTCGTTCCTTTTTTTGGATCGTCGTCCCGTCGCGATTCAGGTTGCGACACTCCCAAAAGTGTAGGGAATAGTGAAACTTCCCGAATCTTTAACTTTTGGAGTGAGTTCCTTCTGCAAGATCACACTACAATTTCCTTGTACCTCAATTGTTTCCTCCTATAGATATTTTTTTCTCTTCAGGAGTTTCTTCAAAAATTTAGCATATTCAGGAATTTGTTGCAATGCTTCAGTCACAGGAATTTTAATCTCCAATTTCTTGAAGATTTCTTCAAAACACCCTAATTGCCTCTCTTTTTCTTGAACATTCCTTAGGGTAAGGAAGAATTTTTTTCTCAATTTTTTTCTTTTCTCTCTCAACCTCTTCTTTTTCTTTTATCTCTTCTTCCACACTCTTCTCTTTCTATTTTCTCTCAACTTCACTTTTTTTTCTCTTCTTTTTATTCTCTCTCTTTTAATTAAACTTTTTCTTTTCTCTCTACTTCTCTCTCTTTTTCCCTCTCATTACTCATGCTCACAATAACCTTGCACTATTCCTAAGTGTTAACTTCAGTATTAGCCCCAAAACCTATGTTAGGTATTTCCTCCAACTTCTTGGCCGGTTGACCAACCTATATCTCTAGATTCCTTATAGTAGCTTCAATGCTTTTCTGGTTGGAGATAGTTACTTGCATGAACTATTGAAGGGTTTCTTCAAGTTTTATAGTTTTGTTAGTTAGAGAGGGTTGTTGTTGCCACTGTTGTTGTTGTGGTGGTGGTCTATTGAATTGTCTGGTAGCTTCCCAAATTGACCTTGTCCCATGCTTGGATGAGGTTTCCATCCTTGATTATAATTGTTGGGACGAAATTGGTTACCCATGTAGTTAACTTCTTCATTGATATTCTCGGTCATTGCACATTGACCATTAACATGATCACCACCACATAATTCACAAAGTTGTTTCTGAACCTATGAAACATTATGGAACTCCTTTGGCAACAGAGAAAGTTTCTTTGTCAAAGTCTCCAATTGTTGAGTAATAATCTTGCTTTGTGCAAGCAAAGCATCATGAGATTGTAACTATAGGACTCCCTTATGTTGAGGTGGAGCTCCTCTTTCACTATGCATCTCATTGTCATTGGTAGCCATGTTGTCAATCAATTTATAGGATTCCTCTGGAGTCTTGCACTTGATATTGCCTCTAGCTGAGGCATCTAGCATCAATTTTTTTTGTGAGCCAAGACCTCCAAGGAAAAGAATGACTACCGTCGCTTCATCAAAACCATGGGTAGACGTCTTTCTTAGCAAGCTTTTGTATTTGTCCCATGCTTGTCCTAACGTCTCCTCTATGCCTTGCTTAAAAGAAGAAATTTCCTGTTTGCCTTTGTTGATCTTTGATTGTGGAAAGTATTTGCTTGAAAGAAGAAAGTTCCACTACTTGTTAAAGATGATATTGTACATGAAGTTATTGAGGAATAACAAATCAATATTGGAGAACTTGTTGAGCTACTAGTTGAATAACAAGTTTTTCATCAAGATAATTAAGCAACATTAAGAAGGTCCATAAGAATTTGAAGATAAGCAATTTTTAGTAATAATAAAGTGCATTTACAAGAATTAGATTCCAATATTATTGGAGATAAAAATGATCCCGAATTGTCCTCACGAGCCATGAGTTATAAAATAAAATTTAAAGCATGATGCTATGAATGTTGAGATCGATTTAATGGCGTTTAATCAAGCCTAAGATCTTGTTGATTTACCTAACGATGTGATTTTCAGATAATATACATAGGTTTATATATATATATATATATATATATATATATATATATATATATATATATATATATATATATATATAATGTTTTGTGTTTTGAATGATCAAAATTTGTTTATTTTATTGTGTCATTAAAGAAGTTTTAGAAAGTGAGAATTTGAAATTATAAGCACTTACGAAAGTAACATTGACTAACTTAAGGTTTTTTTATCAATAATAAAAAATATATTAAGAGGGTAAATATGGTGTTCCATCCAAAAGGTTTATATACATAAGAAAACATAAATAATAGGCACAACAATATAACTTATACTCTCTTAATCACAAAAAACATGTTAATACATAAGCAAGCTTATAGTATATCAAAATTACAACATTGGATTATATGTTTTTGTTGACAATCATATAAATGCAAATGAAGTGGTTCAAAGAAATATCTCAGATCCCATGGGTTTCTTACCAGGAGGAAGAGGTACAAGTTCACAAGTGCCACTATTGTCAAGTGCCTGCATTTCATCAATCATGGCTTGTCGCCATCCAAGGTGATCAAGTGCCTCACGAACATTATTAGGAACTTTGATGTTAGAAAGGGAGGAAACAAATGAGAAATATGTAGGACACAAACGATGGTAACTTAAAAAATTATATACAGGATAAGGATTACGAGTAGATCGAATAACTTTTCGAAGAGAAATAGGCCAAGCCTGATTGAAGTCAAGAGAGGACGAGGAGGATGAAGGATCCATGGTCTGGGAATCTGATGGAGAAGGAGCTGAGTCTCGAGGATCTTCAGGCAAGGAGGAAGGTGGTTGAACAATATCTTGTGCATTTTAAGTTTGAGCTGAAGATGGAGAAGCGGGATTGACCAAGGGATCACATGATGGTATAGGAAGTATCTCTTGAACAGATGAACGATCCTTCTTGGAAGATAAGAAGAAAGGTGTATCCTCAAAAAAGGTGACATTAGAAGACATATAATACCTTCTTGTGGAGGGAGAATAACATCTATATCCTTTCTGAATGCGAGAATATCCCAAAAAGACACATTTAATAGACTTGGGAGAAAGTTTATCAAGACCTGGGGAGACATTATGAAAAAAACAAGTGCTCCTAAAAAAACGTGGAGCGACATGGTAAAGAGGATCATTTGGAAAAATTACGAAGTGAGGAACTTTATTGTCAAGAGATGAATAAGGCATCCTATTGATCAAAAAACAAGCAGTAAGGATTGCATGCCCCCAATGATGAACAGGAACATTAGTATTTATCATCAGGGAACGTGTTGTTTCAATGAGATGTCTATTCTTTCTCTCAGCTATGCCATTTTGCTATGGAGTGTGAGGACATGTTAATTGATGTAAAATTCCTTTGGAAGATAACAATGAAGAAAATGCAGCAGAAAAATATTCCTTAGCATTATCACTTTTGAGAATTTTAATTGTCTTTCCAAATTGATTCTTAATTTCATTAACCAAGGACATAAAAATGACTAAAAGTTCAGATCTCTCTTTCATAAGATAAACCCATGTACACCGAGAAAATTCATCAATGAAGGTTACAAAATAGTTAAAACCAAAGGAAGTAACTCAACTCGGTCCCCAAATATCAGAATTTAAGTTTAATGAAGGAGAAAAGGACACTTTGCCACTTCCTTGAGATGTCAATTTGGATCCATTGGCAATAGTAACCAACTGAAGAACTTTTTGAGGGGTAATGGAGGAAAATAAACGAGTGTTACCAGACAAATGGTTTGAGGCACCCGAGTCAAGAATCCATGAACCTTGACATTCCACAGATTGTGAGATGCATACAGTTGACACACTTGGCATAGAAGGAAACTGACAAAGGCCGATGGATTTGAGATTCTTGATTCTGAATTATCAAATTTGTAAGGATGCACAGTTTGATCTGGAAAACTATGTAATGAATAACATCTTTTCTGTGTATGACCAAATTTCTTACAGTATGAGCATTACACATACCCACTTCGACTACCATGGCCTCCTCAATTAGCTCCTCTCCTTGAAGTGGCAATTAAGGAGAAATTAATTTTAGTAAAGGATGCCATTCTAAATCTATGAGAAGAAATAGAACTTAAGATCCAAAACAGAGACAATGTCTTATCACTATGGGAAATTAGAATCCCTGTCCAATCATACTAAGAAATGAAGCTTATCAACAATAGACTACCAAATCTGGTATTAATGAGGAAGAAGGCCCAATATGGAACTGAAATCTGGTTCCACAAGTAATGAAGGCTAACAACGTTGAGGAAGACAAACATCTTGAGGGAGAAAACCCTAGCTGTAAACTAGAGCCACCGAAACAGCGAAGCAAGGGCCGAAACAGGCTTAGGAAGCTGCAGCGACACGATCTGCAGTGGCGCGGTGTCGATCTGACACCGAGAAGGTGGCGCGTATTCCTCACGCGCCGGAGATTTGCCGGAGAGAAGCGGCGCGTGGAGGAGTGTGCGGAGGTTTCTAAGGAGGCGACCACCAGGGTTGGGTCGCGCTTCTCAGGGCGAGCCTAACCCTTACCTTTGCCTGACAAAAGGCGACGGAGGACGGCGGCGGCGACGGCGGCGACAGCGACGGAAAGTGACAGGGACAGTAGTGGCACACTGGGTCTTGCTCTTGATACCATGTTAGAGAACTAACTGAAACATTTTATTCATTCATTCTTACAAGGTTTTGGTATTCTATATATATATATATATACATACATATATATATATATATACATATGTATATATATATATATATATATAATACCATGACAGAATACAACCCACCTCTTAAGTTGGGTGTGCACACACAAAAACAACATAAACTTAATACATTTCAACACATACCTATTTTTCGAAGGTTGTGCTGAATGAGACTAGAAACATCTATATTTGTGCTTTGATTGTCATTTTTTGTTTCTATCATTTGAACAAGCTAGTGATGCAAAGAGCTTTGGTCTTCTTTGGATACAAAGTAATGTTTAGGAAGTTTATGATTTGAAAGTAATGTTTAGGAAGTTTATGATGTATTTTAGAATAGTTTATTATGAATTTTGAACAATTATTGATTAAGTTGTAAAGATGGTTTTCATTTTAAATTACTTTTATATTATTACGTTGATATTGACAATAGAATGATATGCATTTGTGATGTCTTTTTGTTACATTAATATATTTTAATCTTCAATATTATTTAATTTGTTTTCTTTATTTTGAATTGAATATCAAGTATCAAATGCCTGTTATTAATTCATAATAATTAAGTTTATCATTGAATTTGATGCCCAATTTCATTGTCGGATTACATAAACTACGTTGCTTCCATTTCTTATAAAATGCTGCCCATTATAAATCAATTGTAAAAGGAAGCCTGTAAGATTTTTGGAAACAGGAAAAGAGTGGCAGAGCCAATTATTATAGGTTCAAACAAAACTCAAGAACAGTGGTCCAAAGTAAAATCAGTCTTCATTCTAAAAAGGTTTGTTAAAATGATTTTAGGTTAAATGTAGTTGGAAGAATAGGTAGGTGGTGGTAAAAGGTATGAAATATTGGTGTAGAGTAATTAATATGGGAGGCAAGGAGGATGGTGTGGAAAGAAAAAGGTGAAAGAAGACGTGGCGTTGAATTTGACTGAGTGTGGTGTGTCGTAAGCAATAGGGTGTAGAAGAGGTACTGCAATAGCTCTATTACGCTGTGGCAGTGACACCCTTGACCCGTGCTTCTGGTTTGGGTCAAAAGGAAAAGTCCATGAACCCCACACTCTCCAATCCAAGGCACACCACCATTGACCGCACTCCAACCCTCTTTCACACGTGTGCGTTGACCGCTCAATCCTACGACGTTTCCTGTCACGTGCCAATGCCATCACCAATGTCTAAGAAAATTACCATGCTAGCCTCCTAATATACCTAATTAAAATATAAAAACAAGTAATATATTTTTACATGGAAATTTAAAAAATAGATGAGTGACGAGAATTGGCAATTACTCGAAGAAAGTAAAATAAATGTAGGGCAAACAAACCAACTTCAATAGAGGGGTCACATAGACCGAACCGAAACAATAATATCTCAACCTAATCCATATTTTACGTATTGTAAGAATGCTCCCACATATAACCTGCCCCACATCGGCCAAACCCAATTCACACCACCATTACATACAAAACCAAAAGAGGTATAAAGTGCTGAATAATCAATCCATCAATATCTAACTATTCATAATGGCATTTTCTGAAACCATGCACACTCATTCATTAGCTTTCATTTACCTATACTTTATAGGTACTTTCCAATGCAAGGGGTTTAATTTCCCAGGTTTGAATTAAAGTTCATCCACATCTTATATAACTCAGGCTTTGCATTATGATCTTACTGTTAAAGAAAATTCGAAAATTCAAAATTCTTAGACTAAAATTTATCAAATGCTAAATTAAGCCTTAAAATGAAATGCAGTAATGTTACAAAAATGCAGTTAGCAAAAGGAAAAGAAAAAACCGGAAGATTTAATCATTTTCGAGATTGCTAATTTTATTGAAAAGTCTCAAATAAATCTTCACCTTTTTTTGTCTTAATTAGGTTTTTATTTTCGAAAAAATTAAAGCAATTAGGTCCTTATAGATAGTTTCGTACTAACACGTTTAACGAAAGTGTCACGGGTTAACGAAAGTGCCACGTGTTACGCGATTTCTTTGAATTTTTTAAATATTTTATTTTTATTTTTTATTTGTTTTCAATTTTTTTAAAAATAAAAATAAAAATATCATGTGTCAAATTTACATTAGTCTTAATTTAGTTCCTGTATTATTCTTATTGTGTCGTAATCATGTATTTTTATTTTGTCTCAATTTAATCTTAATTTTTAAAATTAAACAATTTTGTTGTTGCTCAAATTCAAACAAAATTTAAATTAGACCAATCTTAACAAATATTTTTATTAAAATTGATATTTTTATTAAATATTTTTAACAAAATTAAGTTTATTTATATTTATATATAATTAATCATATAAATTTTAATTATATTATTTAAATATACTTATAAAGGGTTTAAACAAACACTGACATAACATGCTAGTGTGAATTTTGGTGGAGAAAGTTTCAATGAAAGATCATGAAAGAAGAAACTACCTTTAATTACCGTTTTCACGAAAACTTTATCCAATTTTTAATTACCCTTTTCAATGTTTTTTTTAACTCTTATAGGTATATTTAAAGAATATAATTAACATTTATATAATAAATTAAATAAAAATATAAACAAACTTAATCTTGTTAAAAATATTTAATAAAATATCAATTTTAATAAAAATATTTGTTAAGATTTATATACAAATTAAATTTTGTTTGAATTTGAGGAAGGACAAAATTGTTTAATTTTTAAAATTAGAACTACATTGAGACAAAAATAAAAATAAAGAAACTAATTTAAGGCAAAATAAAAATAGAATAACCAAACTGAGACTAATGCAATGACAATTGGCCTAACAGTGACACGTGACACTATCAATATCATGTCACATTGTCATTGTCAGGTGACACAATTTCAATTTGACACGTGGTATTTTAAATTTTATTTTAAAAAATAATAAAAAATATTTTAAAAATTCAAAAAAATCACGAAATGACACGTAACGTCTTTTTTAATAGTGTTAGTACAAAACTAACGACAAGGATTTCATTACTTTAATTTTTCACAAATAAAAAACAATCGATAAAAGAAAAATAAGTAAGAATCTGTTTAAGAAATCTCAAAAATATTAAAACAAATACTAATGGTAACAAAATATACTGATGTGAAAATGCATATATTAAATCTCGACTTGAAAATAATCCAAAACATAACAAAATAAACAACATATGTTGTCATTATTAGAAAAGACAAGAAAATAAAGCGAAGAATGATTAAAAACAAGCTGTGTGTGTTTTCACTGTCAAAACAGTGTATAGAAACAAGTTGTAGTGAATACTGGAACCCAAAAGGTGAAATTATGAATTGAAATAAAGACATGCATGTACAGTTTAGAGAAGAGAGGCAGATTGAAGGGTTTATTTGGGGGCATAATAATGAAAATTTTGCTGTGTTCTAATTATGTTTATAAGATACAAGAACTGAAAGGGACCACTTTATAACTTTTATAAGATCCAGATAGGTAAAAGCAAGTGGTGGAGATGGATGTGAATCACGCTTTGGATAACTACGATGACTAGTGACACAAAAGCTACTTACACGAATATAAGCATTAACTTGAGATTCTTCATTGTGTCAAGAAATTGAAACATTGAAAAGGAAAACAGAGAAAATGGATGTGCCTCTATGCAACACATATGAGAAGGTGACAGCTACATTTTTCTGGACCAAATATTACCACCAACACAACCTTTATACATCATAACAATAATGTCAATTTAAGTAAGGGTATAATGTCAACATTACTCCACACTCATATATGGGTTAAAACATATACCAAAACGCTAATATATATTTTAAAAAATTACAATTTATTTACTTTCATCATTTTAATTATAGGGTTAAATAATTTTTTTCACTCTCAAACTATTATAAAACATTAAGTTTGGTTTCTGAATTAAATTTTAAAGTATTTTGTATTTGTATTTTATAAGATTAATGTAGAACATCTTCTCAACAAATAAATATAGAGATTATGTTATAATTTATTGTAAAACTCCGTTTATCACATATTAAATCTTTCACATATCATTTATGGACAAGATGTTTATGTTTTACATTATTTTCATAAAATATAAAAACTAAATATTTTATAATATAATTTAAGAGAAAAATATATATTTTTTATAATAATTTAGAAATGAATAACATATTTGAGATTGTAATTTATAAGCTATCTGTGTCTCATAAGACAAAAACCTTTTCAAGAAGAGTGATTCTCCCTACACCTCACTGCCTTCGTCCTGCACCTCCAAAATATATTTTAATTTCAAAGTATACCCCTCAGCACAGTGAACAAGAATATTTTAAATTTTTAAAAGGTTGACTAATTTTGAAACTTGAATTTTGCCGCATCTCACCCTCAAACCCTACACCCCCTTCTAAATCACTCCTCCCTCCTCCGCCCTCCCTCCTCTCCCATTGTTCTCTCCAGTCTCCTCTGTCCCTCTTTTCTCCTCCCTTGTGCCAAGTTGTTTGCGTTTCTCCTTCGTGCTTGATTTCTCACAAATCTCAGGTGCTTTCTAGCATCCATGTTAGTATCTTGATAAAATGTAGGTATTTGAGTTCGCTGGGTGTTGGTGTTGATCGCCGGAGAGCAGCTTCTTAAACGCTAGTGGTAGCAGACTTCCGCAGTTGGAAGTGCGGAAAGTAGGAAACCGCATATCGATATGCGGAGGGTTTCCCAGGCGACTCATACTAACCGCACATCCATGTGCGTTAGTTGTCGCCGCATTTGGAACTCCGGTGAAATATTAGGTAAATTTAATTTATTAGGTTAAATTATATATGTAAATAGTTGCGAGCACATCGATATTAATTTTAGGTTGAGATATTTAATTTTTTTTATTAGGTTATACTAACCGCATAACCATATGCGGAAGGTTTTTAATTTTTTTTATTAGGTTAGTATATATTTATTTTATTAGGTTAATTTTTTATTAGGTTAGTATATATTTATTTTATTAGGTTTATTTTTTATTAGGTTAGTATAATAAATTTAATTTTTTTTAGTTGATAAATAAAATGTTTTTTTAATATATTTTTATTTATTTTATTTCTTTGTTAAATTTTGTTGAATTTGTTACTTTTTAACATATTATTATTTTCGTAATATATTATTTATTATGTATTTAATTTTATTTAATTTTTTATGAAATTGAAATAATTATTAAATTTTTTATTGAATTAAATAATAATTATCATCTGTAAATTTTGTTAAATATTATTTTAGATTTATTTATAATTATTTAATTATTACATATAAGAAACGCACTTCAAAGCGAAAGATATAAAACGCACTTCGAAGTGCGATATGTAGGAAACGCACTTCGAAGTGCAACCACTAGAAAACGCACTTCGAAATGCGGTTAGAAAATATTAATTGATTAATTAAATTTTGACTTTTTATAAATGAAGGATAAAAAAGTAAAATTGGAGATGCGGGATGAAGACAGTGAGGTGTAGGAAGAATCACTCTTTCAAGAAAGTCTGAAAAATAGAGTTTGTTCAGAAACGACATCTGGCAAAGAAAGAAAAACAAGTAGATAATGGATAGCAGTAAATGTATTTATTTATTGATAATGTGAGATATAATTGTGTGATGTAATAATTAAGGTTCTGCTCCCATTAGCAGTGTTTGTGAATGAATGTACCTGGATTGAAGTTTGGACATAGATTTGATGAGGGATGGGTTAGGGTTAGTTGGTAGGACCATGCAAGTTGCAAGACTTTAAGCTCTGAGAAAATGGCCGGTGGAGACAACTTTGAACTTTGTCCCCATCTCTCTTTGTTTTGTTGCTCCGTCAACTCTGTTAAAAAACTTCTCACTCACAAAAATAAATTCTCTTTGTAAAATATGTGCTTAGTTATTGATTGAGATAAAGGCTATTAAATAATCATTTAGACACCAAAGGATATAGAAACAGTTACTGTCCAAACAGAAAAATTAAATATCTCCTAATGATCGGGTTTTAAAATATGATGATCACCACTAAGATTTGTTATCTAGTTGTTATACTGTAACCGAAACTAGAAAAAATAAAAATCATCTATATGCATGCTGAAGAAATAATTTATAGAAAAATTTACAAATAAATCTTTTTTATTTAAGTTTATTTAACAAAATTTCTTTATAAACTTAATTTTTTTTTCTTTATCCGGCTTTCCATGTGCATCATTCTATTCTGGGCTTGCTTCTTTTAATCAAAAGCGAGTTCCTCTTTTTTTATAGTCTTTTTGTTGTTTATCTTGGTTGAAATTTTTAATGCTTAGACTGACTTTATTATACCCGACTTCTCAATAGCTTCGACCAACTTGTTTTTGACCTTACACTACCAAAAAGAAGGGCATTACCGAAGGCCAAAAGCTCTCGGAAAATGCCATAAACCGTCGGAAAAGGGTATTTACAAACGGCTTATCGACGGCCAGTGAGCCCTCGGTAAATCCCTTGTCGCTAACAACATAAACAGACTTGCATATCAGTTTTCAATCACAAACAGACCTGCTAAACAGTTTTCAAGCACATACAGACCTGCATAATGTGCATCTCAAAGATGCAATCATTGATCAATATCCATAGAACATACATTAATCTATAGAATATCCATTAATCCATAGAACATGTATTTATAGTTAAAACATAAAACAATCAATCTTAATGATGTTCTAACATCCAAAGTCACAAAGTTGATCTAACATCGAAATGATCTAAACTCCAAATGTTCTAATATTCAAATGTTTCTATAACAAGTAATAAGAAAATGAAACTAATAATGTACATAGTTATCATCAGAATGATCTTCATCATCTTGCTCCTCTATTGATGGCTGGACTGGTGTGGGTTGGACTGATGAGGGTTGGACTGATGAGGGTTGGACTGATGTGGGCTGCTGAGGGGCAGCGGGTGACAAGGAGGGTCGTGGCTGGGTCGGAGGGATATTTTGTACGTCCTGTGAAGTTTCAGGCAACACTCTCATGACCAGGGCCTTAAAGTTTGTAAACTCTGCTCTTAGATCAGTGATTTCCTGGTCACGTTGCTTGATAATAGTTGAAAAACTGTTATTTTCATGCTTGAAATTGATACTAAAAGCAACCTTTAACACTTAGAAACTAGCTTGAAATCATGCTTTTATGCTTGATTTCAGTGTTTGATGCAGGTTTTAAGGTGAATTTGGTGAAAGAAGTGAAGAAGGATAGAGATGGAATCAGAAAAGACATAAAAAGTGCAAAAGGAGAAGCCGTAATTACCGCTCAACGGCAGTTTACCGCTGAGCGGCACTCAGAAACCCACATTGGCTCCGCTGAGGGGTGAAAAGGCCCCTGAGGGGAGGAAAACAACTCACGCACTTACCGCTGAGCGGCACTATTTTGGGCTTGGGCCTAATTTTCTGTATATTTTAGAATAGTATATAAGCTTTAGGACGTCCTAGAGTTTGTATCTTTGGCTGAGACGAAGCAAACACTCTCTTTTCCACCCCTTGAAGGAAGATCTTGGATGCTCAGGCTACCTCCTCATCTTTCTAGGGTTCTATCTTTCTTTCATTCATTATTGTTCATTAAGTTTCACCATGAATATGGTGAACTAAACCTTGTATTGTTGTTGGGGAATCAATGTAGTCTTGTGAAACTCTCATATATGGAATTTGTGTTTTAACATCTTATATTAAGATACATGCTTTCTTTCATCTTTAGTTAGGGATTTTCCTCTTTGCTTAATGCTTGCTTTGTTTAACTCATTCATTGCCATGATTATTGATTTTGTCGATATGGGAATGTACGGGGAAATCTAGATCCGGGGAATTTCTCCCAATAGCATATTGGTTGCCTTTAAGCTCCTGCACTTCAGAACTAATTACTAGGAATGCTAGGAATTGTATGAACTCGTAATTAAGGATAGGCCTTCTTGCAAGGTGATTTAGAGAGTGGCATTAGCATTGATGAAAAGAATGATGAATTCCTAAAAGTATATGAGAGTGGATAAGATGAAATTGATAACCCCAACAACATACTCATCCATCGAATTCATTAAAGTGTTTGTTTTCCTTTTTTTCCATTGATCAAATTCATGCATACATGTTTAATTACTGTCTTTTGCATTTAAACCCTACAATCAATCGTTAACAAGTCTTAAATAATCAACAAATCATATAGCTAACTAGGCTGTGAGTCCTTTGGGAAAACGATACTTGGTCTTACCTAGTTTTATTACTTGATACGATTCGGTCACACTTGCCGATTGTTAAACAAGTTTGTGGCACCGTTTTTCGGTGTTCATAAATTTGTCATCAATAATCATAGGGGGAGGAGAGGGGGTTATAATCACAAGAGGAGGATGAGGGTCTGCTGCAGGGGTAGTAGAAGGGTGTGCTGCAGGAGTAGGAGAAGGGTGTACTGCATGGGTAACAGGCTGTACTGTAGGGGTAGGAGGAGGCCCCACAGATGATGTACTAGGGGCAGCAACGATAGGTAGTCTAGCAGGCACCCTCAGTACATACTTTGGTGCCTGCCGTTGCCTCTTTTTAGGCCTTGCTACTGATGACAAATTTATGAACACCGAAAAACGGCGCCACAAACTTGTTTAACAATCGGCAAGTGTGACCAAATCGTATCAAGTAATAAACTCGGTAAGACCAAGTATCGTTCTCCCAAAGGACTCACGGCCTAGTTTAGTTATGTGATTTGTTGATTATTTAAGACTTAAGAACGAAATAAGTGAAGTTTAATATGAAAAACATAAAATAAACATGTATGCATGAATGTGATCAATGGCTAAAACAAAATACAAACACTTCAATGGAATATATGGATGAGTATGTTGTTGGAGTTATCAATTTCATCTTATCCACTCTCATATACTTTAGGAATTCAACATTCTTCTCATCATTGTTAATGCCACTCTCTAAATTACCTTGCAAGAAGGCCTATCCCTAATTACGAGTTCATACGATTCCTAGCATTCCTAATAATTAGTTCTTTTAGTGCAGGAGCTTAACGGCAACCAATATACTATTGGGAGAAATTCCCCGGATCTCGACTTCCCCGTACGTTCCCGTATCGACAAAATCAATAATCATGCATTGAATGAGTTAAACAAAGCAAGCATTGAGCAAAGAGGAAAAACCCTAACTAATGATAAAAGAAAGCATAGGTCTTAAATATAAGATGTAAAAACAAATTCCATATATGAGAGTTTCACAAGACTACATTGATTCCCCAACAACAATACAAGGTTTAGTTCACCATATTCATGGTGAAACTAGATGAATAATAATGAAAGAATGAAAGATAAAACCCTAGAAAGGTGAAGAGGTAGCCTGAGCATCCAAGATCCTCCTTCAAAGGGGTGGAAGAGAGAGTGTTTGCTTCGTTTCTGCCAAAGATACAAACCCTAGGACGTCCTAAAGCTTATATACTATTCTAAAATTACAGAAAATTTAGGCCCAAGCCCATAAGTGTGCCGCTCAGCGGTAAAGTACCGCTCAGCGGTAAGTGCGTGAGTTGGTTTCTTCCCCTCAGCGGCCATTTTGCCCCTCAGCGGATCCCCCGTGAGCTTCTGAGTGCCGCTCAGCGGTAAACTGCCGCTGAGCGGCAGTTGCGGTTTCTCCTTTTGCACTTTTTGATGTCTTTTCTGATTTCATCTCTCTCCTTCTTCACTTCTTTCACCAAATTCACCTTAAAACCTGCACAAAAACACTGAAATCAAGCATAAACCTGTCCAGCTCTCTTATTTATGAAAATATGAATAAAAGCATGATTTCAAGCTAGTTTCTAAGTGTTAAAGGTTGCTTTTAGAGTCAATTTCAAGCATGAAAATAACAGTTTTTCAACTGTTATCACTACCTCCTTTCCTTTATCAGGACGTTCTGAACCTTGTCCTGTCATTACTGCATTGAAATGGTTACAAATAAAGGGAAAAAAAAGAAATGAATAAGGAAGGATCAATGGTTTTTAAAGTCAATGTAAAAATAATTGCAAACAACTTTTAAGATAGTATTTTAGATAACTCTATTGAAATGATAGTTCAATTTGCTACAATAGATGTCCAACATTCAATCGTCATCATCATGATCTTCATCTTCATCTTCTTCTTCTTCATCATCGTCATTATCATCATCATGTTCTTGTTCTTCGTCGTTGTCATCATCATCATCATCATCATCTTCTTGTTCTTCTTCTTCTTCTTGTTGTTCTTCTTCCTCTTCTTGTTGTTCTTCATCACCTTGTATTGTTGCTTCTAAATCATCTCCATCACCATCAGAGTCGACCAATGCGGTTATACGTTCAACTTCAATAATTTCTTGTGGTTGTGACATTTGGTCAAGTTGGTAGGCAACATCTTCCTCAACATCATTTGAGTCAATGCGACCTCTAGGCTTGGTTTGTATTGCTACAGCCCAACCACGCTTGTCAATATTGCGGAATGGTGGATATGGCACATAATAAACCTGTCTGACATAGTAAGCTGCACAAATTGAGCCTTCTACTCTAGCTTTATTTTTAACTGAACGTTTGGATTCTCCCATAAACCTTTCAAATGGATACATCCACCTATATTGCACCGGTCCCCCAAGCCAAGCTTCATATGCAAGATGAATTGGAATATGCTCCATTGAATCAAAGAATGCAGGAGGGAATATTCTGATGGTATCGGAGGGGGTATTTTTTGAAGAGTATAGCGCAGCGGAATTAAAACTCAAAGAGCGGAAAGCGTATTCGATCACAATTAAAATTAATTTTGTCCTTTTAGTAAAAATAATTTTCTTTCAGAAAATTAATCAAACAGTTGATATACGTAAAATAATATGAGTGTAGGGAATAAGAAGATCAACACAGAATTTTTATCCTGGTTCGAATCAAAAGATTCTACGTCCAGTCGTTAATCACTATAAATAGTGATTAACCTTTTTCACTAAAAATGGTTTAACAGATTACAAGATAATGAACAGGAATAAAATGAAAAGAACCACTCTACCAACTTGAAGAGAACCGCTCCAGCAATCGACCAACGATTCACAAGCTTCTCCTTACACAAGACCAGGCAAAGTACCTTGCTAACTTGAAGAGAGTCTGCTCCGACTATCGACACACGATACGCGAGCCTCTCCTTTCACAAGACCAAGCAAGGGAACAATGAACAAAAAGCTCTCTAAGAACGTTCCTCTGACACACAGTGTTCTAAGCTTTCTCAGTTCAAAAAACGTTACCTTCTGATTTCTCCAAATCAAATTATATAGCCAAGTACACTGAGTGCCAAAGGTCAGCTCTCAATTGCCATGAATAATCGATTATTGTAAGTGATAATCGATTATTCAAGTCCGTTATAGGTTTTCAAAAATGTGATAATCGATTATATGAAGTGATAATCGATTATTCAAGTATGACTTGTGATAATCGATTATTGCTTAACCATAATCGATTATACTAGTAAAAATTACAATGTTTAACATTTTCCTACTACATTCAAAATCTACAAGTTGCTTTTTTAAATATTTTCCTACTACATCCAAAATCTATAAGTTGCAGCATCATCAAAACACATCTTCAGGTTTTACCAATACTCCTTATTGGTAACAATCTCCCCCTTTTTGATGATGATCAAAAACTCTCTTTTTAAAAGCAACTCATGTTTACCTGCAAAATATATAAACTAATGGACAACCACAGTTAGCAGTACCTGTACAATTAAAAACTATTTTTTTTTATTTTTTTTTAATCCTCCCCTTATATTTCTTCTCCCCCTTTTTATCATAAGCAAAAAGAAAAAATAATAACCTCCCCTTAATATGAGCTCCCCCTCAAAAATGGAATATATGCAAAAAATAAAAGCTCATTATATTAAGAACAGAAAGGAATTACATGAAATTCATAAAGATTAAGAAACTAAATACCATAAAGAAAATAACATAACAATCAAACTTAGAGGCCTAAAACCTAGAATTCAGGACTAGGAGAACGTTCAGGAGGTGGGATATTAAGATGACCCTCGATGTTAGATAGGCGAACATCAAGATCAAGAAATTGATCAACCATGTACTCATCAACAGATCGCTGCCACTCATAAATCTCCTCAAAGTGAGTCTTTTGTGCAAGACTCATATCCTCCAATTGTTTAGATAACCTTGCAAAATGTTCTTCCATAGAAGTTGAGGAAGAGGAGGGTATGTTGGATGGTCCAGCATCAGACGGAGCAGCAGCACTTACTGGGTCAGCCATATGAGTGTCCATGTCATCATCTTCATCTACATCAGGATGGTCATCATCTTTGTGAATAAGGACTCTGCCTCTAGTAATGAATCCCATTTGACGAAAGGTTATCTCCAATTTCTGATCCCACAGCTTCAATATTTTGAACGAGTTCTCCTTCAACAGGTACACCTTTGAATTCTAAAATCCTAGAAAAAGAAGGCATAGGGAAGTTGATATGAATGGGATTTCTTGGCTTTTACCATTGTGTCAGCAATGAGAGCAGGCCAGTCGATGTGTATGTGATTTAGAATCCCATACAACAGAAGTAAATCCTGCTCAGAGCATTGAGCATGGTTGGTTGCTCTAGGACATAAAATCCAGACAATCAAGTAGTGGATCATCCTTTCTTCAACTTTAAAACCTCCAACCAGTAATTGCCTTCTATTTGTTTGCGTTCAGGATGACGTAGGAAGGATTGAAAAGTCATCATCCTGTTGAAATCTTCAAGTCCTAAATGGACTTTGACAGCATCATCCCAGATGGAAAGTTGAGCAACATTGGTCCATACATCATCATCTAAAATGATGCGTACTCCCTTGACCTTAGTAGATATTATCCCATCTCGATAGCGCAAGTTGAAGTAGAAGACTCTTATAAGATCAGGATAAATGCATCCTTTTTGTTCTAACAGATGCGTTAACCCCTGCTCAGCAAAAGTGTTTGGAAATTGAAAGCCATAGAAGCGGAAAAAGTCAAGACGAATAAACTTTACCGCCATGATCTTCCTTTCTTGCCAAGAATTAACAAAGTCTGCATGTTTCCCTTGATCTGAAATCCATCCATCTATGTTTGCAAGACGTGGTTGAGAAGAAGAGGAGGCTCCAGCTGTTCTGCGACGGTGCCTTCTTGAGTCAGCCATGGAGGAAGAATGGGAAAATGAGATTTTGAGAAGGTGAAGGAAATGAAGAAGATTTGAGCTCTAGATTTGATTTCAGCAGTATTTGGTGCAAAGGAGTGTCTAATAATCGATTATGGGGGGCTATTTATAAGAAAAATGGAAAAACTAGCCGTTTATGGTCGTTTATAGCCGTTATGGGATGCTCCAACGGCTCTATTTTTGAAACTGTCAGCGCGATAATCGATTATGGCTCGTGATAATCGATTATCAGTTCAATAATTACTGCCCAGAAT
This sequence comes from Vigna umbellata, assembly GCF_029865625.1. NCBI lineage: Eukaryota > Viridiplantae > Streptophyta > Magnoliopsida > Fabales > Fabaceae > Vigna > Vigna umbellata. Next base: position 22,783,358 of record NC_142174.1, read on the forward strand.
TGCATGATAATCGATTATGCATAATGATAATCGATTATCTGCTCAAGATTTTCCAGAATTGAATTTGATGCATGAATAATCGATTATAACTTAGTGATAATCGATTATGAAGCGTTAAGTTTACGAAAAATGCAAAAATTTGCATAGATTTTGATTCTAAGATATGTCTAACACTCCTAACTCTCTTCTAAGCTCAAAAAATCTATCTTTAGGTAGAGCCTTGGTAAAATATCAGCTAATTGATGTAAAGTATCAACATATTCAATTTGACAATCCCCTTTTGAATATGATCTCTTAAGAAATGGTGCCTAATTTCTATATGCTTAGTTCTTGAATGCATGATGGGGTTCTTGGTCAAATTTATCGCACTAGTATTGTCACATTTTAGAGGAATTTTGTCAAGGAAGATATCAAAGTCTTCTAATTGTTGTTTCATCCACAAAATTTGGGCACAACAGTTTCCAGCTGCAATATATTCAGCTTCGGTGGTAGACAAAGCTACACATGCTTGTTTCTTTGAGTGCCATGACACTAAAGAACATCCCAAGAAATGACAGGTTCCACTAGTACTTTTTCTATCAATTTTACAGCCACCATAATCTGCATCAGAGTATCCTATTAAACTAGGTGAGGATCAGAGGGATACCAAAGTCCAAATGAAGTAGTTCCCTTAAGATATTTTAGAATTCTCTTAACTGCAGTCAAATGAGATTCTTTAGGATTGGCTTGGTATCTAGCACAACACAAACACTCTGCATAATATCTGGTCTACTAGCAGTTAAGTATAGCAAGGATCCTATCATGCCTCTAAACATGGTTTCATTCACTCCTTTTCCAATTTCATCCTTGTCTAAATAACATGAAGTACCCATGGGTGTACTAGCTTCCTTGCAGCTATCCATACCAAATTTTCTAAGAATTTCTCTACAGTATTTAGTTTGGGAGATGAATGTTCCACCATTCATTTGTTTTATCTGTAGTCCTAAGAAAAAGTTTAACTCACCCATCATAGACATCTCAAATTCACCTTGCATTATTTTTGCAAACTCTTCACACAAAGAATCATCAGTTGACCCAAAAATGATATCATCTACATAAACTTGCACGATTAAAATGTGTTTTCCTACTTTCTTAATGAATAAGGTTGAATCAACCTTTCCTCTAGAAAATTCATTTTCAATTAAAAAGGTACTAAGTCTTTCATACCAAGACCTAGGTGCTTGTTTAAGACCATAAAGGGCCTTTTTCAACTTGTAAACATGATCAGGAATTTAAAATCTTCAAAGCCAGGAGGTTGACTAACATACACTTCTTCTTTTATAAAACCATTTAAGAAAGCACTTTTTACATCCATTTGATATAGTTTAAATTTCATCAAAGATGCATATGCAAGTAATAATCTAATTGCTTCTAACCTGGCTACCGGTGCATACGTTTCATCATAATCTATACCTTCCTCTTGACAGTAGCCCTTTGCAACTAGCCTTGCTTTGTTCTTTGTGATGTTTCCATCCTCATCAAGCTTGTTCCTGAATACCCATTTGGTTCCTATGACTTGATAATCATCTTGCTTTGGAATAAGTTCCCAGACTTCATTCCTTTCAAATTGGTTTAGCTCTTCTTGCATAGCAACGCACCACTTATCATCTTGAAGAGCTTCCTTTATATTCTTGGTTCTATCTGAGACACAAAAGCTACAGTTAGACAAAAATTATTAAGATTATGTCTAGTAGTTACTCCTTTTGAAATGTCTCCAATGATGTTGTCCAAGAAAGTCCTCTTGGTTGTTGATAGCTTTTAGAATCAACAGCTTGAGGTGTTTCTTGAAGTTCTGGAGGATAGTTCTCATTTAGATACATCTCTTCAAGAGCTTCTTTAAATAATCCTCATCACCTGCAATAGGTTTTTTGACTCAAGAGGGTTTTCCTCAAGGTCCACAATCTCATCAAAGACAACATGCATTGATTCTTCAATTGTCAAAGTTCTTCTATTAAATACTCTATATGCTTTACTGTCAAAGAATATCCTAGAAAATTGCTTCATCAGATTTTGCATCAAATTTGCCTAGATTATCTTTTCCATTATTCAAGACAAAGCATTTGCACCAAATATTTTCAAGTGAGATACATTTGGTTTTCTACCATTCAACAGTTCATATGGAGTTAATTTCAGAATTGGCCTAATAAGCATCCTGTTTAACACATAACAAGCAGTACTAACTGCATCAGCCCAAAAATATTTTGGCACATTAGATTCATTCATAAGGTTCTAGCTAATTCTTCTAATGATCTATTTTTCCTTTCAACAACACCATTTTGTTGGGGAGTTCTAGGTGCAGAAAAGTTATGTGCTATGCCATATTCTTCACAAAATTTATCAAATGACTCATTTTCAAATTCTCCACCATGATCACTTCTCAAAGTTTTGATTTTCAAATCTTTTTCATTTTGAATACGTTTAGCAAAAATTTTAAATGCTTTGAAAGCTTCACTTTTCAGAGTTAAAAAGAAAGTCCAAGTGAATCTTGTGTAATCATCAACAATTACAAGAGCATAGTAATTTCCACCAAAACTTTTAATTCTAGATGGACCAAATAAGTCCATAGGCAAAAGTTCTAAAGGTTTTGATGTTGAAATCATGCTTTTGGATGAAAATGAAGATTTGGTTTGTTTACCTTTTTGACATGCAGTGCATAATTTGTCTTTCTCAAATTTCAGTTTAGGCAAACCAATCACAAGATCTTTTGAAATCAATTTATTTAAATGTTGCATATGAATATGTGCAGCTCTTTTATGCCATAGCCAAGGATTTTCTTCTTTAGCAACTAAGCATGTTATACTATGATTAGATGCACTTTCAATATCAATCAAATAAATATTGTTATGCCTAACACCTTGCAAAGCAATATCAGCAGAATCTTTAAAGTAAACAGTGCATTTATCACTTTCAAAAGTTACCTTGAGACCTTTGTCGCATAATTGACTTATGCTTAAGAGGTTATGCTTGAGGCCTTCAACATATAGCACATCTCTTATTGTTAATGTATTTCCTCCTCCAATGTCTCCGGTACCCTTGATTCTACCTTTGTTGTTATCCCCATAAGTCACAAATCCTTGCTTTTTCTTCTCAAAAGAAATGAATCTTTTCTTGTCACCGGTCATGTGTCTTGAACATCCACTGTCAAGATACCACAATGACTTCTTTGACTTAGTAGATTCCTACAAAACAAATTAGCAAGAGTTTTAGGTCCCCAATCTAATTATGGGTCCTTGAGGTTAGTTCATGCAAGTATAAATCATTTTACAACTTTAACCCATGCATATTTACCATTTGGAACACCAAAATGTTTAATGTTGCATTTGTTTGATGTGTGTCCATGCTTCATACAGTAAAAACAACAAGCATTGCTTACTTTGTTTTTATAAAAGTCCCTTTTTCAACCCAAACTCTACGAGTTCTTCTTACTTTGGACTTATTTATTTGATGCATATTTCTATTTTTAACATTGCTTTTCTTAAGTTTCTTAGCATGTGAATTAGTCTTGGTTTCCTTTGCAAGTAAGTTTTCAAGTATGTCAATATCAAACATATGATTCTTACAAGACAAACATTCAACAGGTTCAACAGTAGCATTTGCATCAGATAATTTTGTTTCTAAAGAACTAACTTTATTTCTTAAGACAACTTCATCATCAAGCAACTTTTCATAATTCAATTTTAATTCATTGTGCTCTTTCTTAAGTTTTTTATGTGCAGCATCAAGTTTTCAGATTCAATCAACAATTCACAGAAGCCTTTTGCATGTCTAATTCACTAGATTCAAAGCTGGAATCACTTACTTGGCTTCCAGTATCTTCTGATTCAGCCATTAGACAAATATTGGCTTCTTCTTCTGTCACTTGAACTTGTTGAACTAGAGCATTATCCTCCCAAGCTATGTATGCTTTCTTTTTCTTTGAAATTTTCTTCCTTCTTGTCTTCACTTTTCTGCTTTTTGGACACTCAGATTTTACGTGCCCTCTTTCTCCACAACCAAGCACTTTACGTTTGATGGAGATTCTTGACTTTCTTTCCTATCTTTGTGAAACTTGTCCTTTCCCTTTGCTTTCATGAACTTTGCAAATTTTTTATCATCAAGCTCATGTTTTCTTCATCATCAGAATCATCTTCTTCGATCCTCTTAGAGCTTTTTCCTTTAGAATTTCAGACTTGAAAGCTAGAGTTTTCCTTTTGCCTTGATCCTCTTCAGCAGTCAATCTCCTCAGCTCAAGTTCATGCTCACGGAGCTTTCCAAACAAGATTGGCATTGACATCTGAGTAAGATTTTGAGATTCCGAGATGGCAGTCACCTTTGGTTGCCAAGACCTGTCCAGAGATTTCAGAATTTTCACATTAAGTTCATCAGTATCAAAAGTCTTACCCAACCCTGTTAAATGATTCACAATATGAGTGAATCGTTTTTGAACATCAGAGATCGTTTCTCCAGGTTGCATTCTGAACATCTCATATTCCTGAATGAGAGTGTTCTTCCTAGCGCGCTTCACGTCCTCTGTTCCTTCATGAGTGACTCTGAGGACTTCCCACATTTCCTGTGCTGTCTTACACACTGAAATTCTATAAAATTCATCAAGTACAACAGCAGATGAAATTATATTGCGAGCTTTAATATCAAACTGAGCTCGTCTATTTTCTTCAGCAGTCCAATTAAAATAAGGTTTTTCAGTCTCTACACCATCAACAGTATTCATAGGAATATAAGGGCCATTTTGTACAGCTTCCCAAATACCTCTATCAACAGACCCCATAAAAATCTCCATTCTACTTTCCAAAAAGCATAGTTATCACCAGTAAACAATGGAGGTCTGTTAATGGAAGCACCCTCAGCATATACATGGTTTTGATTGTGACCAGCCATTTTCGCAAATTTGAAAAACTATCAAAGCAAGCTCTGATACCAATTGATGGTATCGGAGGGGGTATTTTTCGAAGAGTATAGCGCAGCGGAATTAAAACTCAGAGAGCGGAAAGCGTATTCGATCACAATTAAACTTAATTTGGTCCTTTTAGTAAAAATAATTTTCTTTCAGAAAATTAATCAAACAGTTGATATACGTAAAATATGAGTGTAGGGAATAAGAAGATCAACACAGAATTTTTATCCTGGTTCGAATCAAAAGATTCTACGTCCAGTCGTTAATCACTATAAATAGTGATTAACCTTTTTCACTAAAAATGGTTTAACAGATTACAAGATAATGAACAGAATAAAATGAAAGAACCACTCTACCAACTTGAAGAGAACCGCTCAGCAATCGACCAACGATTCACAAGCTTCTCCTTTCACAAGACCAGGCAGAGCACCTTGCTAACTTGAAGAGAGTCTGCTCCGACTATCGACACACGATACGCGAGCCTCTCCTTTCACAAGACCAAGCAAGGGAACAATGAACAAAAAGCTCTCTAAGAACGTTCCTCTGACACACAGTGTTCTAAGCTTTCTCAGTTCAAAAACGTTACCTTCTGATTTCTCCAAATCAAATTATATAGCCAAGTACACTGAGTGCCAAAGGTCAGCTCTCAACTGCCATGAATAATCGATTATTGTAAGTGATAATCGATTATTCAAGTCCGTTACAGGTTTTCAAAAATGTGATAATCGATTATATGAAGTGATAATCGATTATTCAAGTATGACTTGTGATAATCGATTATTGCTTAACCATAATCGATTATTCTAGTAAAAATTACAATGTTTAACATTTCCTACTACATTCAAAATCTACAAGTTGCTTTTTTAAATATTTTCCTACTACATCCAAAATCTATAAGTTGCAGCATCATCAAAATACATCTTGAAGCTCGCTGATGAATCAATATTTTATACTATTCACTTAGTTTTCTGCACCGAATGGTGTTAGTGAATTGTGCTTAATTCTAAATTATTGTCTTATTTTCACTAAGCTAACTATATAAGGGATCGACACCACTCTTTACTCAAAACCTTAAGGCAATGAGTTAATGGGTCTTTCTTCTTTATATACTGCTCTACTTTCTCATTTCTATCCAATGTGGGACTTAGACTCACACTTGGATTCCCAACATCTCCTCTCAAGGGAGTCCCTTCCACATAGATATACTCCCCCTCCAGCGGAAGCATTCCCAACCAACCACAACTACCCATCAGCTCTGATACCNCCAAACCATCCTAAACATCTGTCATTTTTCTCACTTGCCAGTAAATTCAAGCATGTGCGTGTTGATGTCTCGGAAGAAAAAGTCAAAAATGTAATAATCTCAAAGTCAGATCTCGGATGTATGACATTCCTCGCTTTTCAAATCATTGAAAACAATGACCAGTTTGATGATTGCAAGTAAGACAATTGACTCAAGCAAAAAAAAATAACATTAAGATTTTCTCTTTCAGGCCATATTGTTTCATGTCGATCAAACTTTTTCTCTCATATTAGGGTCTTGACATCCTAATCCCGCATCAAGATTTTAATACTTTATAATGAAGGGGTTTCAGCGCCTTGATGTCTTTTCAAAAATCAGATTTCTGTCAAAATTACAAAACATTTCACAAATTACAAGTTTCAAGAATTTCAAGATTTGAAAGCCTAGTTCTACACTGGCCCCCCCCAAAGCCCAGTTTCCACACTGGCCCCAAAACCCAGTTTCCACACTGGACCCTAGAGCCCAGTTTCTACACTGGCCCCCAAAGCCCAGTTTCTACACTGGTCCCCAAAGCCCAGCTCGCCTGGCCTCCAAAACCCAGCTCGCCTGGCCTCCAAAGCCCAGTTTCTACACTAGCCCACCAAGCCCAGCTCGCCTGGCCCCTAAAGCCCAATTTTCACATTGGCCCCCAAAGCCCAGTCTCCACTGGCCCCCAAGCCCAGTTTACACACTGGCCCAAAAGCCCAGTTTCAACACTAGCCCCAAAGCCCAGTTTCAACACTAGCCCCAAAGCCCAGTTTCAACACTGGCCCCAAAGCCCAGTTTCTACACTGGCCCCAAAGCCCAGTCTCCACTGGCCCCCAAGCCCAGTTTACACACTGGCCCAAAAGCCCAATTTTAACATTGGCCCCAAAGCCCAGTTTCAACACTAGCCCCAAAGCCCAGTCTCCACTGGCCCCCAAGCCCAGTTTACACACTGGTCCAAAAGCCCAATTTTAACATTGGCCCCAAAGCCCAGTTTCTACACTGGCCCCAAGCCCAATTGACACACTGGTCCAAAAGTCCAATTTTAACATTGGCCCCAAAGCCCAGTTTCTACACTGGCCCAAAGCCCAGTCTCCACTGGCCCCCAAGCCCAGTTTACACACTGGCCTAAAAGCCCAATTTTAACATTGGCCCCAAAGCCCAGTTTCAACACTGGCCCCAAAGCCCAGTTTCTACACTGGCCCCTCCAAGCCCAGTTTCAACACTGGCCCCCAAAGTCCAGTTTCTACACTGGCCCCCAAGCCCAGTTTCCACACTGGCCCCAAAGCCCAGTTTTCGCGCTGGCCCCAAAGCCCAGTTTCAACACTGGCCCCCAAAGCCCAATTTCCACACTGGCCCTAAAGCCCAGTTTCTACACTGGCCCACAAAGCCTGGTTTCCACACTGGCCCCAAAGCCCAGTTTACTTGGCATTCTGCGCTCAAGTTTTTCTTTTCGTTTCTGTCCTCTCCTAGGAAATAGTCGAACTTTTCTATAACTCACCTTTTTCTTGAATTTGCTTTGTACTAATTCTCTTTCTTTTTGCCTCCTTTGAAACCCAGACGAAATTAGTGTTTCTATCTTTACTTAGCTTTTACTTTGATAATATGGAAATTTTAAATTTTCATATTATCTAGTAATATCTAAGTAAAGAGGGGCAGCTGTCAACCCCCAATTTCGTTCGGGTGACTAAATAACATGTTTCGTACTTTTTGCTTTATTTTATTTTATCTCATTTTATATCTTTTCATCATTTTGTTTCGTTTTGTATTATTTAATTTTAATTCTAATGTTATTTTATTTTATTTTGTTTTATTTTATTTTATTTTATTTTATTTTTATTTTATATGTTATTATTTAGAGTTATTTCGTTTTATTGAGACTGTATAAGTTTTATTTTATATGTATATATGTTTTTTAGTTAAACGCTAACTAACAAAAAAAAATCTAAGAAAAAAGAAAAAAAATATAATGGTCAACTAAGCTTTTAGGAATAGCAGAGTTGTGTTTCTCCCCATTTTGAGGCTGAAAGCACGAATTAAGCTTTCTCCATGCTTAACGTACTGCAACAACGTGCACGGTACGCTTACAGGGTGCAAGCCGCTTTTACAGTGTACAAGCCAAAAGGTTACAGACCAAATTACATCAAAGGAGAAATCACGTCTGAATAAGGATGGCTTTGACCAGCAAGGAACGTGAGAAAAGAGGAAAGACAATTTGAAATCCCAAGTCAGAGGCTTCTTGCTCCCCAGGAATCTGTCCAAGCTTTGAGGAAAAAGGAGGAATCATTTTGAAAGAAAGGACCATTCGGTTTGGATTTTTCTTCCATCCCACTGAGAGAGCCTGTCTACACAACGTTTGACTCTTCCTCACCTCCACCTTCAACCATAATCCACTCTGGTTACCACAACAAAAAGACAAACTCTTAGACTCCCTTGAACTCCAACACCAAGCCCCTTTCACCTTTGTCACAACATCCATCATTCACTTAAAGGAAAAAAAAAACAAGAGAAAGCCGCAAGGAAGGGGATTCCATCCTAAGCACGAGGCAAACAACAGAGAAAGGAGCTCCAACAGGTAAGCAAGCTGCATCTCATTCACAGTCGTTGCTAGAATAGCTTTATGCTCTGCTTGTGTGTGATTGTTTGCCTGAATATTCCAAACCGTGTATGTATATATCATGGTCATCTTCTCTTCTCCACTCTGTTCGACACCTGAAACACACAAAATAAACCATTTAATCATCTTCCGACCTCTACAGTTCTCTCCATTCCCTCACCCAATTCAATGCTAGGTTGAGAAACAAACTTACCACTGCCATTGACAGTGAGGTTCTACGCCTGTTTCATACACCCAACCCATCGCATAAAATCCCAATTCCATTCATCTGCAAGAACGAAAATCTAACCCCAGCCACTCCTTGATTACAACAACCACAAGCCAAAATAAAATTAGGAAATTGAACCTCTGCCTCAATTTATTTCCAAACCCCCAAACGTTGTCTCGGAAAGCCTCTTTGACAACAGTCGCCACCTACAAAGAAGGAGAGAGGACGTTGACATGGTGACCGGAGGCAGCCTTGGCGATAACCGACGGTGCTAGTGGAGCCCTGGCCGGCGCGGTGGCTGAGCTCGCCCAAGAGGCGTTTCACGAAGGAGAGTTTCTCCCTTGCGTGCGAAGAAGAGAACGAGGTGGCCCTGGTTTGGTGGCAACGACCACGGCCCGTGACGGTCTCGGTGGCGGCAGTTTATGCCTCTGCGGTGGCGGCGACTATGGCAGGAGACGGAGGAGAACTTCCCGCGCGCGAAGAGGAGAAGGGGAGCTGGAGCGACCACCGGCGATGGGCTCGACAGTGGCACGGCTGAGCAGGCGACGGATTGACGGGGACCCACGGTGGTCGGTCTGGCAGACGCGGCGGTGTGCGGAGATGACGCCCCTCGTCGGGTTTTCTTGGCTGGGAGATGAGAGGTTTGATTGTGTTTGTGTGAGATGGAAGAATGAAAATGGAAGAATGAAGAGAAGGGAAATGAACCCCTAATGTGCTGAAGAGATTTTGGGCCAAGTAAAAAAATAAAACAAAAAAAAAACCTTTTCTGCACCCCCTTTGTTTCATGCTTTGCACCCTTTTCATTTGGGCTTAAGCCTTTATGCAAACAAAAATAAAAAAAGAGAGAACTGGACCTGACCAGCGAATACTCATGCACCTCCCGCTTTTCACCCGCGCACCCACATACACCCCGGGCTAGTGCTGGGCCAAGCCCAAGAATAATTTTCTCCCGCAGCCCCTGTTTCTCACTTCAACACCCCCTTTCAGCTTGGGTTTTGGCCCAGTGCATCTACAAAAGAAAAAAAAATAGTTTAGACACCCCAGTTTCTTATTTAGGCACCCCTACTATTTATTTTATTTTTATTACTTATTTATTTGCTTTTCTTTATTTATTTTATTTTGTTACCTTATTTATCTTTTCTATTTTTTTTTTATTTTATTATTTTTATTGTTGTTATTGTTTTTATTGTTTTTATCTTATTTTATTTATTTATTCTAAATATCTATTTATTTTAAAACGCATATTTAATAATACATAAAAAATAAAATATTTATGTATATATATACAAAATTTACAAAAATATTTTAAAGGTTTAGGCACATGTGTGATCGCATCGTCCTTGTGCTAAAACCTTTTCTTCTTCTTTTCTAAAAACAAATAATAACAAAATATTTTAAAGGTTTAGGCACATGTGTGATCGCACGCATCGTCCTTGTGCTAAAACCTCTTCTTCTTCTCTTCTAAAAAAATACGAATACAAAAATATTTTAAAAGGTTTAGGCACATGTGTGATCGCACGCATCGTCCTTGTGCTAAAACCTTGTCTTCTTCTTTTCTCAAATAATAACAAAAATATTTTAAAAGATTTAGGCACATGTGTGATCGCGCGCATCGTCCTTGTGCTAAAATCTTTTCTTCTTCTTTTCTCAAATAATAATAAAAATATTTTAAAGGTTTAGGCACATGTGTGATCGCACGCATCGTCCTTGTGCTAAAAACCTTTTCTCTTTCTTAAATAAAAAAATTATAAAAATATGTTTTAAAAGGTTAAGCGCATGTGTGATTGCTCGCATCGTCCTTGTGCTAAAAACCTGTTCACATTCTTTTTCTAAAAAAAAATATAAAACCTTCAAAAACTAAAAACATCAACACTTTCAAGCAAACAAACAGTCTTTCGCCAGAACTACGTGATCCTTGATTCTCCATCAAAATTGGAGATACGTAGGAGCAAGGCTAGTCTTTGTCAGGTTCACTTCCCAAAAATCCAAAATCATTTCAAAACAAATTTTCCAACAATTTCCAAACAAACTTCTCAAACAGTTTCAAAAGAACTACGTAACCCTGATTTCTCATGAGAATACATAGGAGCAAGGTCAATCCTTGTCGGGCCCAAAAAACTAAAAAAATATATTTTGTTTATTTATAATTTTATTTTAGGGGATAGTTAAACATTTTGAAAACCACATCATATTCGTGCATTTAGTTAAAGGTACTGCCTTAAGGCAGGCGTTGTAGGGTGTTAATACCTTCCCTACACGTAACCGACTCCCGAACCTAGAATCTGGTTCTTGTAGACCATGCCTTATCCTTTTTATGGTTTTTCCGTAGTTTTCCAGAATAAACTATGGTGGCGACTCCAAATCTCTTTTTCTAAACTCGTTCCTTTTTTTGGATCGTCGTCCCGTCGCGATTCAGGTTGCGACACTCCCAAAAGTGTAGGGAATAGTGAAACTTCCCGAATCTTTAACTTTTGGAGTGAGTTCCTTCTGCAAGATCACACTACAATTTCCTTGTACCTCAATTGTTTCCTCCTATAGATATTTTTTTCTCTTCAGGAGTTTCTTCAAAAATTTAGCATATTCAGGAATTTGTTGCAATGCTTCAGTCACAGGAATTTTAATCTCCAATTTCTTGAAGATTTCTTCAAAACACCCTAATTGCCTCTCTTTTTCTTGAACATTCCTTAGGGTAAGGAAGAATTTTTTTCTCAATTTTTTTCTTTTCTCTCTCAACCTCTTCTTTTTCTTTTATCTCTTCTTCCACACTCTTCTCTTTCTATTTTCTCTCAACTTCACTTTTTTTTCTCTTCTTTTTATTCTCTCTCTTTTAATTAAACTTTTTCTTTTCTCTCTACTTCTCTCTCTTTTTCCCTCTCATTACTCATGCTCACAATAACCTTGCACTATTCCTAAGTGTTAACTTCAGTATTAGCCCCAAAACCTATGTTAGGTATTTCCTCCAACTTCTTGGCCGGTTGACCAACCTATATCTCTAGATTCCTTATAGTAGCTTCAATGCTTTTCTGGTTGGAGATAGTTACTTGCATGAACTATTGAAGGGTTTCTTCAAGTTTTATAGTTTTGTTAGTTAGAGAGGGTTGTTGTTGCCACTGTTGTTGTTGTGGTGGTGGTCTATTGAATTGTCTGGTAGCTTCCCAAATTGACCTTGTCCCATGCTTGGATGAGGTTTCCATCCTTGATTATAATTGTTGGGACGAAATTGGTTACCCATGTAGTTAACTTCTTCATTGATATTCTCGGTCATTGCACATTGACCATTAACATGATCACCACCACATAATTCACAAAGTTGTTTCTGAACCTATGAAACATTATGGAACTCCTTTGGCAACAGAGAAAGTTTCTTTGTCAAAGTCTCCAATTGTTGAGTAATAATCTTGCTTTGTGCAAGCAAAGCATCATGAGATTGTAACTATAGGACTCCCTTATGTTGAGGTGGAGCTCCTCTTTCACTATGCATCTCATTGTCATTGGTAGCCATGTTGTCAATCAATTTATAGGATTCCTCTGGAGTCTTGCACTTGATATTGCCTCTAGCTGAGGCATCTAGCATCAATTTTTTTTGTGAGCCAAGACCTCCAAGGAAAAGAATGACTACCGTCGCTTCATCAAAACCATGGGTAGACGTCTTTCTTAGCAAGCTTTTGTATTTGTCCCATGCTTGTCCTAACGTCTCCTCTATGCCTTGCTTAAAAGAAGAAATTTCCTGTTTGCCTTTGTTGATCTTTGATTGTGGAAAGTATTTGCTTGAAAGAAGAAAGTTCCACTACTTGTTAAAGATGATATTGTACATGAAGTTATTGAGGAATAACAAATCAATATTGGAGAACTTGTTGAGCTACTAGTTGAATAACAAGTTTTTCATCAAGATAATTAAGCAACATTAAGAAGGTCCATAAGAATTTGAAGATAAGCAATTTTTAGTAATAATAAAGTGCATTTACAAGAATTAGATTCCAATATTATTGGAGATAAAAATGATCCCGAATTGTCCTCACGAGCCATGAGTTATAAAATAAAATTTAAAGCATGATGCTATGAATGTTGAGATCGATTTAATGGCGTTTAATCAAGCCTAAGATCTTGTTGATTTACCTAACGATGTGATTTTCAGATAATATACATAGGTTTATATATATATATATATATATATATATATATATATATATATATATATATATAATGTTTTGTGTTTTGAATGATCAAAATTTGTTTATTTTATTGTGTCATTAAAGAAGTTTTAGAAAGTGAGAATTTGAAATTATAAGCACTTACGAAAGTAACATTGACTAACTTAAGGTTTTTTTATCAATAATAAAAAATATATTAAGAGGGTAAATATGGTGTTCCATCCAAAAGGTTTATATACATAAGAAAACATAAATAATAGGCACAACAATATAACTTATACTCTCTTAATCACAAAAAACATGTTAATACATAAGCAAGCTTATAGTATATCAAAATTACAACATTGGATTATATGTTTTTGTTGACAATCATATAAATGCAAATGAAGTGGTTCAAAGAAATATCTCAGATCCCATGGGTTTCTTACCAGGAGGAAGAGGTACAAGTTCACAAGTGCCACTATTGTCAAGTGCCTGCATTTCATCAATCATGGCTTGTCGCCATCCAAGGTGATCAAGTGCCTCACGAACATTATTAGGAACTTTGATGTTAGAAAGGGAGGAAACAAATGAGAAATATGTAGGACACAAACGATGGTAACTTAAAAAATTATATACAGGATAAGGATTACGAGTAGATCGAATAACTTTTCGAAGAGAAATAGGCCAAGCCTGATTGAAGTCAAGAGAGGACGAGGAGGATGAAGGATCCATGGTCTGGGAATCTGATGGAGAAGGAGCTGAGTCTCGAGGATCTTCAGGCAAGGAGGAAGGTGGTTGAACAATATCTTGTGCATTTTAAGTTTGAGCTGAAGATGGAGAAGCGGGATTGACCAAGGGATCACATGATGGTATAGGAAGTATCTCTTGAACAGATGAACGATCCTTCTTGGAAGATAAGAAGAAAGGTGTATCCTCAAAAAAGGTGACATTAGAAGACATATAATACCTTCTTGTGGAGGGAGAATAACATCTATATCCTTTCTGAATGCGAGAATATCCCAAAAAGACACATTTAATAGACTTGGGAGAAAGTTTATCAAGACCTGGGGAGACATTATGAAAAAAACAAGTGCTCCTAAAAAAACGTGGAGCGACATGGTAAAGAGGATCATTTGGAAAAATTACGAAGTGAGGAACTTTATTGTCAAGAGATGAATAAGGCATCCTATTGATCAAAAAACAAGCAGTAAGGATTGCATGCCCCCAATGATGAACAGGAACATTAGTATTTATCATCAGGGAACGTGTTGTTTCAATGAGATGTCTATTCTTTCTCTCAGCTATGCCATTTTGCTATGGAGTGTGAGGACATGTTAATTGATGTAAAATTCCTTTGGAAGATAACAATGAAGAAAATGCAGCAGAAAAATATTCCTTAGCATTATCACTTTTGAGAATTTTAATTGTCTTTCCAAATTGATTCTTAATTTCATTAACCAAGGACATAAAAATGACTAAAAGTTCAGATCTCTCTTTCATAAGATAAACCCATGTACACCGAGAAAATTCATCAATGAAGGTTACAAAATAGTTAAAACCAAAGGAAGTAACTCAACTCGGTCCCCAAATATCAGAATTTAAGTTTAATGAAGGAGAAAAGGACACTTTGCCACTTCCTTGAGATGTCAATTTGGATCCATTGGCAATAGTAACCAACTGAAGAACTTTTTGAGGGGTAATGGAGGAAAATAAACGAGTGTTACCAGACAAATGGTTTGAGGCACCCGAGTCAAGAATCCATGAACCTTGACATTCCACAGATTGTGAGATGCATACAGTTGACACACTTGGCATAGAAGGAAACTGACAAAGGCCGATGGATTTGAGATTCTTGATTCTGAATTATCAAATTTGTAAGGATGCACAGTTTGATCTGGAAAACTATGTAATGAATAACATCTTTTCTGTGTATGACCAAATTTCTTACAGTATGAGCATTACACATACCCACTTCGACTACCATGGCCTCCTCAATTAGCTCCTCTCCTTGAAGTGGCAATTAAGGAGAAATTAATTTTAGTAAAGGATGCCATTCTAAATCTATGAGAAGAAATAGAACTTAAGATCCAAAACAGAGACAATGTCTTATCACTATGGGAAATTAGAATCCCTGTCCAATCATACTAAGAAATGAAGCTTATCAACAATAGACTACCAAATCTGGTATTAATGAGGAAGAAGGCCCAATATGGAACTGAAATCTGGTTCCACAAGTAATGAAGGCTAACAACGTTGAGGAAGACAAACATCTTGAGGGAGAAAACCCTAGCTGTAAACTAGAGCCACCGAAACAGCGAAGCAAGGGCCGAAACAGGCTTAGGAAGCTGCAGCGACACGATCTGCAGTGGCGCGGTGTCGATCTGACACCGAGAAGGTGGCGCGTATTCCTCACGCGCCGGAGATTTGCCGGAGAGAAGCGGCGCGTGGAGGAGTGTGCGGAGGTTTCTAAGGAGGCGACCACCAGGGTTGGGTCGCGCTTCTCAGGGCGAGCCTAACCCTTACCTTTGCCTGACAAAAGGCGACGGAGGACGGCGGCGGCGACGGCGGCGACAGCGACGGAAAGTGACAGGGACAGTAGTGGCACACTGGGTCTTGCTCTTGATACCATGTTAGAGAACTAACTGAAACATTTTATTCATTCATTCTTACAAGGTTTTGGTATTCTATATATATATATATATACATACATATATATATATATATACATATGTATATATATATATATATATATAATACCATGACAGAATACAACCCACCTCTTAAGTTGGGTGTGCACACACAAAAACAACATAAACTTAATACATTTCAACACATACCTATTTTTCGAAGGTTGTGCTGAATGAGACTAGAAACATCTATATTTGTGCTTTGATTGTCATTTTTTGTTTCTATCATTTGAACAAGCTAGTGATGCAAAGAGCTTTGGTCTTCTTTGGATACAAAGTAATGTTTAGGAAGTTTATGATTTGAAAGTAATGTTTAGGAAGTTTATGATGTATTTTAGAATAGTTTATTATGAATTTTGAACAATTATTGATTAAGTTGTAAAGATGGTTTTCATTTTAAATTACTTTTATATTATTACGTTGATATTGACAATAGAATGATATGCATTTGTGATGTCTTTTTGTTACATTAATATATTTTAATCTTCAATATTATTTAATTTGTTTTCTTTATTTTGAATTGAATATCAAGTATCAAATGCCTGTTATTAATTCATAATAATTAAGTTTATCATTGAATTTGATGCCCAATTTCATTGTCGGATTACATAAACTACGTTGCTTCCATTTCTTATAAAATGCTGCCCATTATAAATCAATTGTAAAAGGAAGCCTGTAAGATTTTTGGAAACAGGAAAAGAGTGGCAGAGCCAATTATTATAGGTTCAAACAAAACTCAAGAACAGTGGTCCAAAGTAAAATCAGTCTTCATTCTAAAAAGGTTTGTTAAAATGATTTTAGGTTAAATGTAGTTGGAAGAATAGGTAGGTGGTGGTAAAAGGTATGAAATATTGGTGTAGAGTAATTAATATGGGAGGCAAGGAGGATGGTGTGGAAAGAAAAAGGTGAAAGAAGACGTGGCGTTGAATTTGACTGAGTGTGGTGTGTCGTAAGCAATAGGGTGTAGAAGAGGTACTGCAATAGCTCTATTACGCTGTGGCAGTGACACCCTTGACCCGTGCTTCTGGTTTGGGTCAAAAGGAAAAGTCCATGAACCCCACACTCTCCAATCCAAGGCACACCACCATTGACCGCACTCCAACCCTCTTTCACACGTGTGCGTTGACCGCTCAATCCTACGACGTTTCCTGTCACGTGCCAATGCCATCACCAATGTCTAAGAAAATTACCATGCTAGCCTCCTAATATACCTAATTAAAATATAAAAACAAGTAATATATTTTTACATGGAAATTTAAAAAATAGATGAGTGACGAGAATTGGCAATTACTCGAAGAAAGTAAAATAAATGTAGGGCAAACAAACCAACTTCAATAGAGGGGTCACATAGACCGAACCGAAACAATAATATCTCAACCTAATCCATATTTTACGTATTGTAAGAATGCTCCCACATATAACCTGCCCCACATCGGCCAAACCCAATTCACACCACCATTACATACAAAACCAAAAGAGGTATAAAGTGCTGAATAATCAATCCATCAATATCTAACTATTCATAATGGCATTTTCTGAAACCATGCACACTCATTCATTAGCTTTCATTTACCTATACTTTATAGGTACTTTCCAATGCAAGGGGTTTAATTTCCCAGGTTTGAATTAAAGTTCATCCACATCTTATATAACTCAGGCTTTGCATTATGATCTTACTGTTAAAGAAAATTCGAAAATTCAAAATTCTTAGACTAAAATTTATCAAATGCTAAATTAAGCCTTAAAATGAAATGCAGTAATGTTACAAAAATGCAGTTAGCAAAAGGAAAAGAAAAAACCGGAAGATTTAATCATTTTCGAGATTGCTAATTTTATTGAAAAGTCTCAAATAAATCTTCACCTTTTTTTGTCTTAATTAGGTTTTTATTTTCGAAAAATTAAAGCAATTAGGTCCTTATAGATAGTTTCGTACTAACACGTTTAACGAAAGTGTCACGGGTTAACGAAAGTGCCACGTGTTACGCGATTTCTTTGAATTTTTTAAATATTTTATTTTTATTTTTTATTTGTTTTCAATTTTTTTAAAAATAAAAATAAAAATATCATGTGTCAAATTTACATTAGTCTTAATTTAGTTCCTGTATTATTCTTATTGTGTCGTAATCATGTATTTTTATTTTGTCTCAATTTAATCTTAATTTTTAAAATTAAACAATTTTGTTGTTGCTCAAATTCAAACAAAATTTAAATTAGACCAATCTTAACAAATATTTTTATTAAAATTGATATTTTTATTAAATATTTTTAACAAAATTAAGTTTATTTATATTTATATATAATTAATCATATAAATTTTAATTATATTATTTAAATATACTTATAAAGGGTTTAAACAAACACTGACATAACATGCTAGTGTGAATTTTGGTGGAGAAAGTTTCAATGAAAGATCATGAAAGAAGAAACTACCTTTAATTACCGTTTTCACGAAAACTTTATCCAATTTTTAATTACCCTTTTCAATGTTTTTTTTAACTCTTATAGGTATATTTAAAGAATATAATTAACATTTATATAATAAATTAAATAAAAATATAAACAAACTTAATCTTGTTAAAAATATTTAATAAAATATCAATTTTAATAAAAATATTTGTTAAGATTTATATACAAATTAAATTTTGTTTGAATTTGAGGAAGGACAAAATTGTTTAATTTTTAAAATTAGAACTACATTGAGACAAAAATAAAAATAAAGAAACTAATTTAAGGCAAAATAAAAATAGAATAACCAAACTGAGACTAATGCAATGACAATTGGCCTAACAGTGACACGTGACACTATCAATATCATGTCACATTGTCATTGTCAGGTGACACAATTTCAATTTGACACGTGGTATTTTAAATTTTATTTTAAAAAATAATAAAAAATATTTTAAAAATTCAAAAAAATCACGAAATGACACGTAACGTCTTTTTTAATAGTGTTAGTACAAAACTAACGACAAGGATTTCATTACTTTAATTTTTCACAAATAAAAAACAATCGATAAAAGAAAAATAAGTAAGAATCTGTTTAAGAAATCTCAAAAATATTAAAACAAATACTAATGGTAACAAAATATACTGATGTGAAAATGCATATATTAAATCTCGACTTGAAAATAATCCAAAACATAACAAAATAAACAACATATGTTGTCATTATTAGAAAAGACAAGAAAATAAAGCGAAGAATGATTAAAAACAAGCTGTGTGTGTTTTCACTGTCAAAACAGTGTATAGAAACAAGTTGTAGTGAATACTGGAACCCAAAAGGTGAAATTATGAATTGAAATAAAGACATGCATGTACAGTTTAGAGAAGAGAGGCAGATTGAAGGGTTTATTTGGGGGCATAATAATGAAAATTTTGCTGTGTTCTAATTATGTTTATAAGATACAAGAACTGAAAGGGACCACTTTATAACTTTTATAAGATCCAGATAGGTAAAAGCAAGTGGTGGAGATGGATGTGAATCACGCTTTGGATAACTACGATGACTAGTGACACAAAAGCTACTTACACGAATATAAGCATTAACTTGAGATTCTTCATTGTGTCAAGAAATTGAAACATTGAAAAGGAAAACAGAGAAAATGGATGTGCCTCTATGCAACACATATGAGAAGGTGACAGCTACATTTTTCTGGACCAAATATTACCACCAACACAACCTTTATACATCATAACAATAATGTCAATTTAAGTAAGGGTATAATGTCAACATTACTCCACACTCATATATGGGTTAAAACATATACCAAAACGCTAATATATATTTTAAAAAATTACAATTTATTTACTTTCATCATTTTAATTATAGGGTTAAATAATTTTTTTCACTCTCAAACTATTATAAAACATTAAGTTTGGTTTCTGAATTAAATTTTAAAGTATTTTGTATTTGTATTTTATAAGATTAATGTAGAACATCTTCTCAACAAATAAATATAGAGATTATGTTATAATTTATTGTAAAACTCCGTTTATCACATATTAAATCTTTCACATATCATTTATGGACAAGATGTTTATGTTTTACATTATTTTCATAAAATATAAAAACTAAATATTTTATAATATAATTTAAGAGAAAAATATATATTTTTTATAATAATTTAGAAATGAATAACATATTTGAGATTGTAATTTATAAGCTATCTGTGTCTCATAAGACAAAAACCTTTTCAAGAAGAGTGATTCTCCCTACACCTCACTGCCTTCGTCCTGCACCTCCAAAATATATTTTAATTTCAAAGTATACCCCTCAGCACAGTGAACAAGAATATTTTAAATTTTTAAAAGGTTGACTAATTTTGAAACTTGAATTTTGCCGCATCTCACCCTCAAACCCTACACCCCCTTCTAAATCACTCCTCCCTCCTCCGCCCTCCCTCCTCTCCCATTGTTCTCTCCAGTCTCCTCTGTCCCTCTTTTCTCCTCCCTTGTGCCAAGTTGTTTGCGTTTCTCCTTCGTGCTTGATTTCTCACAAATCTCAGGTGCTTTCTAGCATCCATGTTAGTATCTTGATAAAATGTAGGTATTTGAGTTCGCTGGGTGTTGGTGTTGATCGCCGGAGAGCAGCTTCTTAAACGCTAGTGGTAGCAGACTTCCGCAGTTGGAAGTGCGGAAAGTAGGAAACCGCATATCGATATGCGGAGGGTTTCCCAGGCGACTCATACTAACCGCACATCCATGTGCGTTAGTTGTCGCCGCATTTGGAACTCCGGTGAAATATTAGGTAAATTTAATTTATTAGGTTAAATTATATATGTAAATAGTTGCGAGCACATCGATATTAATTTTAGGTTGAGATATTTAATTTTTTTTATTAGGTTATACTAACCGCATAACCATATGCGGAAGGTTTTTAATTTTTTTTATTAGGTTAGTATATATTTATTTTATTAGGTTAATTTTTTATTAGGTTAGTATATATTTATTTTATTAGGTTTATTTTTTATTAGGTTAGTATAATAAATTTAATTTTTTTTAGTTGATAAATAAAATGTTTTTTTAATATATTTTTATTTATTTTATTTCTTTGTTAAATTTTGTTGAATTTGTTACTTTTTAACATATTATTATTTTCGTAATATATTATTTATTATGTATTTAATTTTATTTAATTTTTTATGAAATTGAAATAATTATTAAATTTTTTATTGAATTAAATAATAATTATCATCTGTAAATTTTGTTAAATATTATTTTAGATTTATTTATAATTATTTAATTATTACATATAAGAAACGCACTTCAAAGCGAAAGATATAAAACGCACTTCGAAGTGCGATATGTAGGAAACGCACTTCGAAGTGCAACCACTAGAAAACGCACTTCGAAATGCGGTTAGAAAATATTAATTGATTAATTAAATTTTGACTTTTTATAAATGAAGGATAAAAAAGTAAAATTGGAGATGCGGGATGAAGACAGTGAGGTGTAGGAAGAATCACTCTTTCAAGAAAGTCTGAAAAATAGAGTTTGTTCAGAAACGACATCTGGCAAAGAAAGAAAAACAAGTAGATAATGGATAGCAGTAAATGTATTTATTTATTGATAATGTGAGATATAATTGTGTGATGTAATAATTAAGGTTCTGCTCCCATTAGCAGTGTTTGTGAATGAATGTACCTGGATTGAAGTTTGGACATAGATTTGATGAGGGATGGGTTAGGGTTAGTTGGTAGGACCATGCAAGTTGCAAGACTTTAAGCTCTGAGAAAATGGCCGGTGGAGACAACTTTGAACTTTGTCCCCATCTCTCTTTGTTTTGTTGCTCCGTCAACTCTGTTAAAAAACTTCTCACTCACAAAAATAAATTCTCTTTGTAAAATATGTGCTTAGTTATTGATTGAGATAAAGGCTATTAAATAATCATTTAGACACCAAAGGATATAGAAACAGTTACTGTCCAAACAGAAAAATTAAATATCTCCTAATGATCGGGTTTTAAAATATGATGATCACCACTAAGATTTGTTATCTAGTTGTTATACTGTAACCGAAACTAGAAAAAATAAAAATCATCTATATGCATGCTGAAGAAATAATTTATAGAAAAATTTACAAATAAATCTTTTTTATTTAAGTTTATTTAACAAAATTTCTTTATAAACTTAATTTTTTTTTCTTTATCCGGCTTTCCATGTGCATCATTCTATTCTGGGCTTGCTTCTTTTAATCAAAAGCGAGTTCCTCTTTTTTTATAGTCTTTTTGTTGTTTATCTTGGTTGAAATTTTTAATGCTTAGACTGACTTTATTATACCCGACTTCTCAATAGCTTCGACCAACTTGTTTTTGACCTTACACTACCAAAAAGAAGGGCATTACCGAAGGCCAAAAGCTCTCGGAAAATGCCATAAACCGTCGGAAAAGGGTATTTACAAACGGCTTATCGACGGCCAGTGAGCCCTCGGTAAATCCCTTGTCGCTAACAACATAAACAGACTTGCATATCAGTTTTCAATCACAAACAGACCTGCTAAACAGTTTTCAAGCACATACAGACCTGCATAATGTGCATCTCAAAGATGCAATCATTGATCAATATCCATAGAACATACATTAATCTATAGAATATCCATTAATCCATAGAACATGTATTTATAGTTAAAACATAAAACAATCAATCTTAATGATGTTCTAACATCCAAAGTCACAAAGTTGATCTAACATCGAAATGATCTAAACTCCAAATGTTCTAATATTCAAATGTTTCTATAACAAGTAATAAGAAAATGAAACTAATAATGTACATAGTTATCATCAGAATGATCTTCATCATCTTGCTCCTCTATTGATGGCTGGACTGGTGTGGGTTGGACTGATGAGGGTTGGACTGATGAGGGTTGGACTGATGTGGGCTGCTGAGGGGCAGCGGGTGACAAGGAGGGTCGTGGCTGGGTCGGAGGGATATTTTGTACGTCCTGTGAAGTTTCAGGCAACACTCTCATGACCAGGGCCTTAAAGTTTGTAAACTCTGCTCTTAGATCAGTGATTTCCTGGTCACGTTGCTTGATAATAGTTGAAAAACTGTTATTTTCATGCTTGAAATTGATACTAAAAGCAACCTTTAACACTTAGAAACTAGCTTGAAATCATGCTTTTATGCTTGATTTCAGTGTTTGATGCAGGTTTTAAGGTGAATTTGGTGAAAGAAGTGAAGAAGGATAGAGATGGAATCAGAAAAGACATAAAAAGTGCAAAAGGAGAAGCCGTAATTACCGCTCAACGGCAGTTTACCGCTGAGCGGCACTCAGAAACCCACATTGGCTCCGCTGAGGGGTGAAAAGGCCCCTGAGGGGAGGAAAACAACTCACGCACTTACCGCTGAGCGGCACTATTTTGGGCTTGGGCCTAATTTTCTGTATATTTTAGAATAGTATATAAGCTTTAGGACGTCCTAGAGTTTGTATCTTTGGCTGAGACGAAGCAAACACTCTCTTTTCCACCCCTTGAAGGAAGATCTTGGATGCTCAGGCTACCTCCTCATCTTTCTAGGGTTCTATCTTTCTTTCATTCATTATTGTTCATTAAGTTTCACCATGAATATGGTGAACTAAACCTTGTATTGTTGTTGGGGAATCAATGTAGTCTTGTGAAACTCTCATATATGGAATTTGTGTTTTAACATCTTATATTAAGATACATGCTTTCTTTCATCTTTAGTTAGGGATTTTCCTCTTTGCTTAATGCTTGCTTTGTTTAACTCATTCATTGCCATGATTATTGATTTTGTCGATATGGGAATGTACGGGGAAATCTAGATCCGGGGAATTTCTCCCAATAGCATATTGGTTGCCTTTAAGCTCCTGCACTTCAGAACTAATTACTAGGAATGCTAGGAATTGTATGAACTCGTAATTAAGGATAGGCCTTCTTGCAAGGTGATTTAGAGAGTGGCATTAGCATTGATGAAAAGAATGATGAATTCCTAAAAGTATATGAGAGTGGATAAGATGAAATTGATAACCCCAACAACATACTCATCCATCGAATTCATTAAAGTGTTTGTTTTCCTTTTTTTCCATTGATCAAATTCATGCATACATGTTTAATTACTGTCTTTTGCATTTAAACCCTACAATCAATCGTTAACAAGTCTTAAATAATCAACAAATCATATAGCTAACTAGGCTGTGAGTCCTTTGGGAAAACGATACTTGGTCTTACCTAGTTTTATTACTTGATACGATTCGGTCACACTTGCCGATTGTTAAACAAGTTTGTGGCACCGTTTTTCGGTGTTCATAAATTTGTCATCAATAATCATAGGGGGAGGAGAGGGGGTTATAATCACAAGAGGAGGATGAGGGTCTGCTGCAGGGGTAGTAGAAGGGTGTGCTGCAGGAGTAGGAGAAGGGTGTACTGCATGGGTAACAGGCTGTACTGTAGGGGTAGGAGGAGGCCCCACAGATGATGTACTAGGGGCAGCAACGATAGGTAGTCTAGCAGGCACCCTCAGTACATACTTTGGTGCCTGCCGTTGCCTCTTTTTAGGCCTTGCTACTGATGACAAATTTATGAACACCGAAAAACGGCGCCACAAACTTGTTTAACAATCGGCAAGTGTGACCAAATCGTATCAAGTAATAAACTCGGTAAGACCAAGTATCGTTCTCCCAAAGGACTCACGGCCTAGTTTAGTTATGTGATTTGTTGATTATTTAAGACTTAAGAACGAAATAAGTGAAGTTTAATATGAAAAACATAAAATAAACATGTATGCATGAATGTGATCAATGGCTAAAACAAAATACAAACACTTCAATGGAATATATGGATGAGTATGTTGTTGGAGTTATCAATTTCATCTTATCCACTCTCATATACTTTAGGAATTCAACATTCTTCTCATCATTGTTAATGCCACTCTCTAAATTACCTTGCAAGAAGGCCTATCCCTAATTACGAGTTCATACGATTCCTAGCATTCCTAATAATTAGTTCTTTTAGTGCAGGAGCTTAACGGCAACCAATATACTATTGGGAGAAATTCCCCGGATCTCGACTTCCCCGTACGTTCCCGTATCGACAAAATCAATAATCATGCATTGAATGAGTTAAACAAAGCAAGCATTGAGCAAAGAGGAAAAACCCTAACTAATGATAAAAGAAAGCATAGGTCTTAAATATAAGATGTAAAAACAAATTCCATATATGAGAGTTTCACAAGACTACATTGATTCCCCAACAACAATACAAGGTTTAGTTCACCATATTCATGGTGAAACTAGATGAATAATAATGAAAGAATGAAAGATAAAACCCTAGAAAGGTGAAGAGGTAGCCTGAGCATCCAAGATCCTCCTTCAAAGGGGTGGAAGAGAGAGTGTTTGCTTCGTTTCTGCCAAAGATACAAACCCTAGGACGTCCTAAAGCTTATATACTATTCTAAAATTACAGAAAATTTAGGCCCAAGCCCATAAGTGTGCCGCTCAGCGGTAAAGTACCGCTCAGCGGTAAGTGCGTGAGTTGGTTTCTTCCCCTCAGCGGCCATTTTGCCCCTCAGCGGATCCCCCGTGAGCTTCTGAGTGCCGCTCAGCGGTAAACTGCCGCTGAGCGGCAGTTGCGGTTTCTCCTTTTGCACTTTTTGATGTCTTTTCTGATTTCATCTCTCTCCTTCTTCACTTCTTTCACCAAATTCACCTTAAAACCTGCACAAAAACACTGAAATCAAGCATAAACCTGTCCAGCTCTCTTATTTATGAAAATATGAATAAAAGCATGATTTCAAGCTAGTTTCTAAGTGTTAAAGGTTGCTTTTAGAGTCAATTTCAAGCATGAAAATAACAGTTTTTCAACTGTTATCACTACCTCCTTTCCTTTATCAGGACGTTCTGAACCTTGTCCTGTCATTACTGCATTGAAATGGTTACAAATAAAGGGAAAAAAAAGAAATGAATAAGGAAGGATCAATGGTTTTTAAAGTCAATGTAAAAATAATTGCAAACAACTTTTAAGATAGTATTTTAGATAACTCTATTGAAATGATAGTTCAATTTGCTACAATAGATGTCCAACATTCAATCGTCATCATCATGATCTTCATCTTCATCTTCTTCTTCTTCATCATCGTCATTATCATCATCATGTTCTTGTTCTTCGTCGTTGTCATCATCATCATCATCATCATCTTCTTGTTCTTCTTCTTCTTCTTGTTGTTCTTCTTCCTCTTCTTGTTGTTCTTCATCACCTTGTATTGTTGCTTCTAAATCATCTCCATCACCATCAGAGTCGACCAATGCGGTTATACGTTCAACTTCAATAATTTCTTGTGGTTGTGACATTTGGTCAAGTTGGTAGGCAACATCTTCCTCAACATCATTTGAGTCAATGCGACCTCTAGGCTTGGTTTGTATTGCTACAGCCCAACCACGCTTGTCAATATTGCGGAATGGTGGATATGGCACATAATAAACCTGTCTGACATAGTAAGCTGCACAAATTGAGCCTTCTACTCTAGCTTTATTTTTAACTGAACGTTTGGATTCTCCCATAAACCTTTCAAATGGATACATCCACCTATATTGCACCGGTCCCCCAAGCCAAGCTTCATATGCAAGATGAATTGGAATATGCTCCATTGAATCAAAGAATGCAGGAGGGAATATTCTGATGGTATCGGAGGGGGTATTTTTTGAAGAGTATAGCGCAGCGGAATTAAAACTCAAAGAGCGGAAAGCGTATTCGATCACAATTAAAATTAATTTTGTCCTTTTAGTAAAAATAATTTTCTTTCAGAAAATTAATCAAACAGTTGATATACGTAAAATAATATGAGTGTAGGGAATAAGAAGATCAACACAGAATTTTTATCCTGGTTCGAATCAAAAGATTCTACGTCCAGTCGTTAATCACTATAAATAGTGATTAACCTTTTTCACTAAAAATGGTTTAACAGATTACAAGATAATGAACAGGAATAAAATGAAAAGAACCACTCTACCAACTTGAAGAGAACCGCTCCAGCAATCGACCAACGATTCACAAGCTTCTCCTTACACAAGACCAGGCAAAGTACCTTGCTAACTTGAAGAGAGTCTGCTCCGACTATCGACACACGATACGCGAGCCTCTCCTTTCACAAGACCAAGCAAGGGAACAATGAACAAAAAGCTCTCTAAGAACGTTCCTCTGACACACAGTGTTCTAAGCTTTCTCAGTTCAAAAAACGTTACCTTCTGATTTCTCCAAATCAAATTATATAGCCAAGTACACTGAGTGCCAAAGGTCAGCTCTCAATTGCCATGAATAATCGATTATTGTAAGTGATAATCGATTATTCAAGTCCGTTATAGGTTTTCAAAAATGTGATAATCGATTATATGAAGTGATAATCGATTATTCAAGTATGACTTGTGATAATCGATTATTGCTTAACCATAATCGATTATACTAGTAAAAATTACAATGTTTAACATTTTCCTACTACATTCAAAATCTACAAGTTGCTTTTTTAAATATTTTCCTACTACATCCAAAATCTATAAGTTGCAGCATCATCAAAACACATCTTCAGGTTTTACCAATACTCCTTATTGGTAACAATCTCCCCCTTTTTGATGATGATCAAAAACTCTCTTTTTAAAAGCAACTCATGTTTACCTGCAAAATATATAAACTAATGGACAACCACAGTTAGCAGTACCTGTACAATTAAAAACTATTTTTTTTTTATTTTTTTTTAATCCTCCCCTTATATTTCTTCTCCCCCTTTTTTATCATAAGCAAAAAGAATAATGTAATAACCTCCCCCTTAATATGAGCTCCCCCTCAAAAATGGAATATATGCAAAAAATAAAAGCTCATTATATTAAGAACAGAAAGGAATTACATGAAATTCATAAAGATTAAGAAACTAAATACCATAAAGAAAATAACATAACAATCAAACTTAGAGGCCTAAAACCTAGAATTCAGGACTAGGAGAATGTTCAGGAGGTGGGATATTAAGATGACCCTCGATGTTAGATAGGCGAACATCAAGATCAAGAAATTGATCAACCATGTACTCATCAACAGATCGCTGCCACTCATAAATCTCCTCAAAGTGAGTCTTTTGTGCAAGACTCATATCCTCCAATTGTTTAGATAACCTTGCAAAATGTTCTTCCATAGAAGTTGAGGAAGAGGAGGGTATGTTGGATGGTCCAGCATCAGACGGAGCATCAACACTTACTGGGTCAGCCATATGAGTGTCCATGTCATCATCTTCATCTACATCAGGATGGTCATCATCTTTGTGAATAAGGACTCTGCCTCTAGTAATGAATCCCATTTGACGAAAGGTAGTATCTCCAATTTCTGATCCCACAACTTCAATATTTTGAACAAGTTCTCCTTCAATAGGTACACCTTTGAATTCTAAAATCCTAGAAACAAGAAGGGCATAGGGAAGTTGATATGAATGGGATTTCTTGGCTTTTACCATTGTGTCAGCAATGAGAGCAGGCCAGTTGATGTGTATGTGATTTAGAATCCCATACAACAGAAGTAAATCCTGCTCAGAGCATTGAGCATGGTTGGTTGCTCTAGGACATAAAATCCAGACAATCAAGTAGTGGATCATCCTTTCTTCAACTTTAAAACCTCCAACCAGTAATTGCCTTCTATTTGTTTGCCGTTCAGGATGGCGTAGGAAGGATTGAAAAGTCATCATCCTGTTGAAATCTTCAAATCCTAAATGGACTTTGACAGCATCATCCCAGATGGAAAGTTGAGCAACATTGGTCCATACATCATCATCTAAAATGATGCGTACTCCCTTGACCTTAGTAGATATTATCCCATCTCGATAGCGCAAGTTGAAGTAGAAGACTCTTATAAGATCAGGATAAATGCATCCTTTTTGTTCTAACAGATGCGTTAACCCCTGCTCAGCAAAAGTGTTTGGAAATTGAAAGCCATAGAAGCGGAAAAAATCAAGACGAATAAACTTTACCGCCATGATCTTCCTTTCTTGCCAAGAATTAACAAAGTCTGCATGTTTCCCTTGATCTTAAATCCATCCATCTATGTTTGCAAGACGTGGTTGAGAAGAAGAGGAGGCTCCAGCTGTTCTGCGACGGTGCCTTCTTGAGTCAGCCATGGAGGAAGAATGGGAAAATGAGATTTTGAGAAGATGAAGAGAAATGAGGAAGATTTGAGCTCTAGATTTGATTTCAGCAGTATTTGGTGCAAAGGAGTGTCTAATAATCGATTATGGGGGGCTATTTATAAGAAAAATGGAAAAACTAGCCGTTTATGGTCGTTTATAGCCGTTATGGGATGCTCCAACGGCTCTATTTTTGAAACTGTCAGCGCAATAATCGATTATGGCTCGTGATAATCGATTATCAGTTAAATAATTACTGCCTAGAATTGCATGATAATCGATTATGCATAATGATAATCAATTATTTGCTCAAGATTTTCCAGAATTGAATTTGATGCATGAATAATCGATTATAACTTAGTGATAATCGATTATGAAGCGTTAAGTTTACGAAAAATGCAAAAATTTGCATAGATTTTGATTCTAAGATATGTCTAACACTCCTAACTCTCTTCTAAGCTCAAAAAATCTATCTTTAGGTAGAGCCTTGGTAAAGATATCAGCTAATTGATGTAAAGTATCAACATATTCAATTTGACAATCCCCCTTTTGAATATGATCTCTTAAGAAATGGTGCCTAATTTCTATATGCTTAGTTCTTAAATGCATGATGGGGTTCTTGGTCAAATTTATCGCACTAGTATTGTCACATTTTAGAGGAATTTTGTCAAGGAAGATATCAAAGTCTTCTAATTGTTGTTTCATCCACAAAATTTGGGCACAACAGTTTCCAGCTGCAATATATTCAGCTTCGGTGGTAGACAAAGCTACACATGCTTGTTTCTTTGAGTGCCATGACACTAAAGAACATCCCAAGAAATGACAGGTTCCACTAGTACTTTTTCTATCAATTTTATAGCCACCATAATCTGCATCAGAGTATCCTATTAAACTAGGTGAGGAGTCAGAGGGATACCAAAGTCCAAATGAAGTAGTTCCCTTAAGATATTTTAGAATTCTCTTAACTGCAGTCAAATGAGATTCTTTAGGATTGGCTTGGTATCTAGCACAAACACAAACACTCTGCATAATATCTGGTCTACTAGCAGTTAAGTATAGCAAGGATCCTATCATGCCTCTAAACATGGTTTCATTCACTCCTTTTCCAATTTCATCCTTGTCTAAATAACATGAAGTACCCATGGGTGTACTAGCTTCCTTGCAGCTATCCATACCAAATTTTCTAAGAATTTCTCTACAGTATTTAGTTTGGGAGATGAATGTTCCACCATTCATTTGTTTTATCTGTAGTCCTAAGAAAAAGTTTAACTCACCCATCATAGACATCTCAAATTCACCTTGCATTATTTTTGCAAACTCTTCACACAAAGAATCATCAGTTGACCCAAAAATGATATCATCTACATAAACTTGCACGATTAAAATGTGTTTTCCTACTTTCTTAATGAATAAGGTTGAATCAACCTTTCCTCTAGAAAATTCATTTTCAATTAAAAAGGTACTAAGTCTTTCATACCAAGACCTAGGTGCTTGTTTAAGACCATAAAGGGCCTTTTTCAACTTGTAAACATGATCAGGGAATTTGAAATCTTCAAAGCCAGGAGGTTGACTAACATACACTTCTTCTTTTATAAAACCATTTAAGAAAGCACTTTTTACATCCATTTGATATAGTTTAAATTTCATCAAAGATGCATATGCAAGTAATAATCTAATTGCTTCTAACCTGGCTACCGGTGCATATGTTTCATCATAGTCTATACCTTCCTCTTGACAGTAGCCCTTTGCAACTAGCCTTGCTTTGTTCTTTGTGATGTTTCCATCCTCATCAAGCTTGTTCCTGAATACCCATTTGGTTCCTATGACTTGATAATCATCTTGCTTTGGAATAAGTTCCCAGACTTCATTCCTTTCAAATTGGTTTAGCTCTTCTTGCATAGCAACGCACCACTTATCATCTTGAAGAGCTTCCTTTATATTCTTGGGTTCTATCTGAGACACAAAAGCTACAGTTAGACAAAAATTATTAAGATTATGTCTAGCAGTTACTCCTTTTGAAATGTCTCCAATGATGTTGTCCAAGGAAAGTCCTCTTGGTTGTTGATAGCTTTTAGAATCAACAGCTTGAGGTGTTTCTTGAAGTTCTGGAGGATAGTTCTCATTTAGATACATCTCTTCAAGAGCTTCCTTTAAATAATCCTCATCACCTGCAATAGGTTTGTTTGACTCAAGAGGGTTTTCCTCAAGGTCCACAATCTCATCAAAGACAACATGCATTGATTCTTCAATTGTCAAAGTTCTTCTATTAAATACTCTATATGCTTTGCTGGTCAAAGAATATCCTAGGAAAATTGCTTCATCAGATTTTGCATCAAATTTGCCTAGATTATCTTTTCCATTATTCAAGACAAAGCATTTGAACCCAAATATTTTCAAGTGAGATACATTTGGTTTTCTACCATTCAACAGTTCATATGGAGATAATTTCAGAATTGGCCTAATAAGCATCCTGTTTAGCACATAACAAGCAGTACTAACTGCATCAGCCCAAAAATATTTTGGCACATTAGATTCATTCATAAGGGTTCTAGCTAATTCTTCTAATGATCTATTTTTCCTTTCAACAACACCATTTTGTTGGGGAGTTCTAGGTGCAGAAAAGTTATGTGCTATGCCATATTCTTCACAAAATTTATCAAATGACTCATTTTCAAATTCTCCACCATGATCACTTCTCAAAGTTTTGATTTTTAAATCTTTTTCATTTTGAATACGTTTAGCAAAAATTTTAAATGCTTTGAAAGCTTCACTTTTCAGAGTTAAAAAGAAAGTCCAAGTGAATCTTGTGTAATCATCAACAATTACAAGAGCATAGTAATTTCCACCAAAACTTTTAATTCTAGATGGACCAAATAAGTCCATATGCAAAAGTTCTAAAGGTTTTGATGTTGAAATCATGCTTTTGGATGAAAATGAAGATTTGGTTTGTTTACCTTTTTGACATGCAGTGCATAATTTGTCTTTCTCAAATTTCAGTTTAGGTAAACCAATCACAAGATCTTTTGAAATCAATTTATTTAAATGTTGCATATGAATATGTGCAGCTCTTTTATGCCATAGCCAAGGATTTTCTTCTTTAGCAACTAAGCATGTTATACTATGATTAGATGCACTTTCAATATCAATCAAATAAATATTGTTATGCCTAACACCTTGCAAAGCAATATCAGCAGAATCTTTAAAGTAAACAGTGCATTTATCACTTTCAAAAGTTACCTTGAGACCTTTGTTGCATAATTGACTTATGATTAAGAGGTTATGCTTGAGGCCTTCAACATATAGCACATCTCTTATAGTTAATGTATTTCCTCCTCCAATGTCTCCGGTACCCTTGATTCTACCTTTGTTGTTATCCCCATAAGTCACAAATCCTTGCTTTTTCTTCTCAAAAGAGATGAATCTTTTCTTGTCACCGGTCATGTGTCTTGAACATCCACTGTCAAGATACCACAACGACTTCTTTGACTTAGTAGATTCCTACAAAACAAATTAGCAAGAGTTTTAGGTCCCCAATCTAATTATGGGTCCTTGAGGTTAGTTCATGCAAGTATAAATCATTTTACAACTTTAACCCATGCATATTTACCATTTGGAACACCAAAATGTTTAATGTTGCATTTGTTTGATGTGTGTCCATGCTTCATACAGTAAAAACAACAAGCATTGCTTACTTTGTTTTTAATAAAAGTCCCTTTTTCAACCCAAACTCTACGAGTTCTTCTTACTTTGGACTTATTTATTTGATGCATATTTCTATTTTCAACATTGCTTTTCTTAAGGTTTATCTTAGCATGTGAATTATTCTTGGTTTCCTTTGCAAGTAAGTTTTCAAGTATATCAATATCAAACATATGATTCTTACAAGACAAGCATTCAACAGGTTCAACAGTAGCATTTGCATCAGATAATTTTGTTTCTAAAGAACTAACTTTATTTCTTAAGACAACTTCATGATCAAGCAACTTTTCATAATTCAATTTTAATTCATTGTGCTCTTTCTTAAGTTTTTTATGTGCAGCATCAAGTTTTTCAGATTCAATCAACAATTCACAGAAGGCCTTTTGCATGTCTAATTCACTAGATTCAAAGCTGGAATCACTTACTTGGCTTCCAGTATCTTCAGAGTCAGCCATTAGACAAATATTGGCTTCTTCATCTGAATCACTTGAGCTTGTTGAACTAGATGCATTGTCTTCCCAAGCTATGTATGCTTTCTTTTTCCTTTGAAATTTTCTTTCCTTCTTGTCTTCACTTTTCTTGCTTTTTGGACACTCAGATTTTACGTGCCCTCTTTCTCCACAACCGAAGCACTTTACGTTTGATGGAGATTCTGGACTTTCTTTCCTATCTTTGTGAAACTTGTCCTTTCCCTTTGCTTTCATGAACTTTGCAAATTTTTTTATCATTAAGCTCATGTTTTCTTCATCATCAGAATCATCTTCTTTGATCCTCTTAGAGCTTTTTCCTTTAGATATTTCAGACTTGAAAGCTAGAGTTTTCCTTTTGCCTTGATCCTCTTCAGCAGTCAATCTTCTCAGCTCAAGTTCATGCTCACGAAGCTTTCCAAACAAGATTGGCATTGACATCTGAGTAAGATTTTGAGATTTCGAGATGGCAGTCACCTTTGGTTGCCAAGACCTGTCCAGAGATTTCAGAATTTTCACATTAAGTTCATCAGTATCAAAAGTCTTACCCAACCTTGTTAACTGATTCACAATATGAGTGAATCGTTTTTGAACGTCAGGTATAGTTTCTCCAGGTTGCATTCTGAACATCTCATATTCCTGAATGAGAGTGTTCTTCCTAGCGCGCTTCACGTCCTCTGTTCCTTCATGAGTGACTCTGAGGACTTCCCACATTTCCTGTGCTGTCTTACACACTGAAATTCTATAAAATTCATCAAGTACAACAGTAGATGAAATTATATTGCGAGCTTTAATGTCAAACTGAGCTCGTCTATTTTCTTCAGCAGTCCAATTAAAATAAGGTTTTTCAGTCTCTACACCATCAACAGTATTCATAGGAATATAAGGGCCATTTTGTACAGCTTCCCAGATACCTCTATCAACAGACCCCATAAAATCTCCATTCTCACTTTCCAAAAAGCATAGTTATCACCAGTAAACAATGGAGGTCTGTTAATGGAAGCACCCTCAGCATATACATGGTTTTGATTGTGACCGGCCATTTTCGCAAATATTTTTTTTTTTGAAAAACTATCAAAGCAAGCTTTGATACCAATTGATGGTATCGGAGGGGGTATTTTTTGAAGAGTATAGCGCAGCGGAATTAAAACTCAGAGAGCGGAAAGCGTATTCGATCACAATTAAAATTAATTTTGTCCTTTTAGTAAAAATAATTTTCTTTCAGAAAATTAATCAAACAGTTGATATACGTAAAATAATATGAGTGTAGGGAATAAGAAGATCAACACAGAATTTTTATCCTGGTTCGAATCAAAAGATTCTACGTCCAGTCGTTAATCACTATAAATAGTGATTAACCTTTTTCACTAAAAATGGTTTAACAGATTACAAGATAATGAACAGGAATAAAATGAAAAGAACCACTCTACCAACTTGAAGAGAACCGCTCCAACAATTGACCAACGATTCACAAGCTTCTCCTTACACAAGACCAGACAGAGTACCTTGCTAACTTGAAGAGAGTCTGCTCCGACTATCGACACACGATACGCGAGCCTCTCCTTTCACAAGACCAAGCAAGGGAACAATGAACAAAAAGCTCTCTAAGAACGTTCCTCTGACACACAGTGTTCTAAGCTTTCTCAGTTCAAAAAACGTTACCTTCTGATTTCTCCAAATCAAATTATATAGCCAAGTACACTGAGTGCCAAAGGTCAGCTCTCAATTGCCATGAATAATCGATTATTGTAAGTGATAATCGATTATTCAAGTCCGTTATAGGTTTTCAAAAATGTGATAATCGATTATATGAAGTGATAATCGATTATTCAAGTATGACTTGTGATAATCGATTATTGCTTAACCATAATCGATTATACTAGTAAAAATTACAATGTTTAACATTTTCCTACTACATTCAAAATCTACAAGTTGCTTTTTTAAATATTTTCCTACTACATCCAAAATCTATAAGTTGCAGCATCATCAAAACACATCTTCAGGTTTTACCAATACTCCTTATTGGTAACATATTCTTTCCAATTTGTAGAGAATAATTGGGATATTTTCATCCATCTTTTTAAGGGAATTCTCCTTTAGTGTCGTGCAACACAAATATTTAAAGAAGTTACTCATTTCTATCAGTGGATTTAACACGTGCATTGGCAAACAACTGAGCAAGAGGGATGAAAGTCTCCATGAATACATGACAATCATGACTCTTCAACCCTTGAATAGTACCATTCTGAACATTGGCACATCTGGACAAGTTAGAAGCATATCCATCTGGCATTCTAAGCTCCTTGATCCATCCACACACTATTCTTGCCTCGTCTTTTGACATGGTGTAATTTGCTTTTGGTTTAAATAATCGGTCGTTACCTTGCGCCTTCAACTCTAAGTCTTTTCGTCCACAATACAAAGGTAAATCTTTTCTTGCTTTCTCATTATCTTTTGTCTTACCTATAACATTCATAACTGTGTTGAAGACATTGTCAAAGAAATTTTTTTCTGTGTGCATGACATCGAGGTTGTGTCTTAGCAAGTTGTCTTTCCAATAGGGAAGTTCCCAGAATATGCTTCTTTTAGTCCAATTATGCCATTCTCCAAACCCTTCTATCCTATTCTGACCAGATTTAGTGACTTTTGGATACTCTTTCACACTTTTCCAAACGTGTGATCCAGTCAACTTGGGCGGGGTGATGAACAAATTTATGATCACCAAAATATGATGTCACAAACTTGTTTAACAATCGGCAAGTATGACCGAATCGTTTCAAGTAATAAACTCGGTAAGACCAAGTATCGTTCTCCCAAAGGACTCACGGCCTAGTTTAGTTATGTGATTTGTTGATTAGCTAAGACTTAAGAACAAAATAAGTGGAGTTTAATATGCAAAAGACGAAAATAAACATGTATGCATGAGGTTTCGATCAATGGCAAAAGCAAAAGATAAACACTTTCAATGAAATATATGTATGAATATGTTGTTGGGGGTCAATTTCATCTTATCCACTCTCATATATTTTAGGAATTCAACATTCAAATCATCATTGTTAATGCCACTCTCTAAAGTACCTTTCAAGAAGGCTTCTCCCTAATTACGAGTTCATACAATTCCTAACATTCCTAATAATTAGTTCATCAAGTGCAGGAGCTTAACGATAACCAATATAATATTGGGAGAGATTCCCCGGATCTAGACTTCCCCGTACGTGCCCGTATCGACAAAACCAATAATCATGCATCGAATGAGTTAAACAATGCAAGCATTAAGCAAAGAGGAAAAACCCTAACTAATGATGAAAGAAAGCATAGGTCTTAAATAAAAGATGTAAAAACAAATTCCATATATGAGAGCTTCAAAAGATTACATTGATTCCCCAACAAACATACAAAGTTTAGTTCACCATATTCATGGTGAACCTAGATGAATAACAATGAAAGAATGAAAGAGATAGAAAAACCCGAGAAAGAGAAGAGGAGAGCTGTCACCATCTCCCAATCTACCCCAAGGGGTGGAAGAGAGAGTGTTTGCTTCGTTTCTGCCAAAGATACCTCACCCTAGGAAACCCTAAAGCTTATATATTATTCGTAAATTACAGAAAATTAGGTCCAAGCCCATAAAAGTGCCGCTCAGCGGTAAAGTACCGCTCAGCGGTAAGTGCGTGAGTCGTTTCTTCCCCTCAGCGGCCATTTTGCCCCTCAGCGGACCTCCCGTGACTTCCTGAGTGCCGCTCAGCGGCAGTAAACTGCCGCTGAGCGGTGACTTCGGCTTCTCCTTTTGCACTTTTTGATGTCTTTTCTGTTTCCATCTCTCTCCTTCTTCACTTCTTTCACTAAATTCACCTTAAAACCTGCACAAAAACACTAAAATCAAGCATAAACCTGTCCAGCTCTCTTATTTCTGAAAATATGAAGAAAAGCATGATTTCAAGCTAGTTTCTAAGTGTAAAGGTTGCTTTTAGTGTCAATTTTAAGAATGAAAATAACAGTTTTTCAACTGTTATCACAACCCCAAACTTAGAACTTTGCTTGTCCTCAAGCAAACAAGATGTAACTCAATCTGCAACCAATTCATATGATGGTTCACTCATTCAAAAATCCTCTTTTTCAAGATAAGTAACAACTTCACTCAAACTTATGACCAAGAGTTCAATCAAGATGTGCACATGCTTTAGTGTTCACACAGTCATTTAAATTCCAACAAATGCTATTTTTCATGAATGATCAATCAATTAAGCATGGATGTTCATGTGCTCATGGAATATTTCCTCACTAGATAAAGTGTTTCACTTACACACAAGTGTATAAGAGGTAATCGCTCATTCACTCTACTATCACAATGTCACATGAATCAACTTTGCCTTTCATTTTATCACAATCAAAAACATTCACAAGCATGCATCATCACAAGGACTTTTCAATGGCTTATAATGTGGCTGGGCTAACAAGAAAATTGGTTTTTTCTGGATCAGAAAATCCTTGAGTTAAGAGAATCATAACAACACAATTTTTCTTATTCTTCCCAACTTACCTTTGCATTTGCATTGAGCTTTGCTTCTTTTTCTTTTCTTTTCTTTTTCTTTGCATATTCTTACTTTTTAGCTCTTAGCTCAATGCTTTTCCTTTTTCATGTTTTCCTAACAACCCCAAACTTGAACATTTAACAATACCACACAAGATCTTCTACTTAACTCAAGGTAAAGATTTTCAATCAAGGGTTTTTCAATTTATGTTCAAGGCTAAGGGTTCAAAGGATAGAACACAAAGTGTTCTCTTTCAGTGGGCTAACTTTAGGAATTTGGCCAATAAAAAAAGTTCCAACAAACGGCCTTGATCATATAATGCAAAACAAGCAATTGATTCAATCATAGAAAACCTGGGCAAAATCATTCATGCTTTCAAAGTAATAACATTTAACAATAACAACTCTGGAGCTTAAAACCTCACCCCTATAAGCTCATTCACATTTGACATACACATCCTGCTTAATCTTACAATCACAATCATAATATCCTGCATTTGTTCACAAAGTTTGTGAATCACCTGTATAAGCATTTTAATGTGCACATCATCTCAACATCAATCAATCAATAAGCATCATTCAACATTACTTATCACACAATCACAATTAATAGCAAACCATCATAACAAACCAGGTGTTCAATAGAGTACATCAAACCCTAATCTAAAAACAAAAACAAATAAGTTCAGAAAACTTAAACCACAAAAGCATAATCATATGATAGCATTTATCAGTAAATGCTATCTCAGCTCCTCATCAGTCTGAGCTGTCCTCTGTATCTTCTTCTTCTTCCTCATCTTCCTCATCTTCAAATGCATCATCATCATCAGCTTCATCTTCTTCCATCTCTCTAGCTGAAGCTTCAGCTGCTCCAGCTCCTCCTCCATGCACTGGTTCCTCTGGCCAAGCTACCACATTATGGAATTCATCCATAGTCCACCTGTGGGCTGGAGGTGTGTCATACATCCCCACAATCATCTCAGCAGTGGCCACCTGCCCTCTATGAATGGACTGCAACTGAGCACCTATAAGAGACATATACATGTCCCTCATCTGGAATGGTTCTGCTTCATGTGTCTCAGCAGATGTCTGGCTCTGTGCTGGCCCTCTCTCTCTACGAGCACGGCGTGGTGGAACTGGCTGAGCTGCTTCCTCACCTCCACAGTACTGCCTGTAATAAGCCTCATCAATATCTTTTCTTGGCCTCTCAAATGGTGGAGCAGAAGTGTCCACCCCAGCTATCTTGCAAAGGTGCGTGATCAAAGAGGGATGTCCCAGTGGTGCTTTGTTGTTTGAGGTGTTGGCGCACATACTAATCTCATCAGCTATCACCTGCCCAATATTAACATTCAAGTTTCTGATAGCACAGTAAATGAATAGTGCCCTGCTAAGAGTAATATCTGACACATGTGAACATGGCTGAATGTTGGCATGAGAAAACGCCATCCAATACTTTGCAAGAGGAGTCAAATCCGTCCTCCTAATGTTAACCACTGAGCCAGATCGATTCCTTTGGAAGTGTCCTCCAAGTATACACAGTACTCTCTCCACATCCTCATAATCAGCACCTTCCTCCATTCAAAGAGCAAACTGGCACTGCTCACCAGCCC
The DNA here is from genome assembly GCF_029865625.1 of Vigna umbellata. Classification (NCBI taxonomy): domain Eukaryota; kingdom Viridiplantae; phylum Streptophyta; class Magnoliopsida; order Fabales; family Fabaceae; genus Vigna; species Vigna umbellata. Next base: position 22,822,613 of record NC_142174.1, read on the forward strand.
ATACAGTGTCTAGGAAGTTATTAATAGAATCAGGATCATACCTGATAGCATGGCCTCTGACATAGCCCAAATAATTCTCAGCTGGATAATCACCAATCTTCTTAGCATTGGTGTAAAATTCCTTTACCACAGCTATGTTGGCAGGTGCAGGATAAGTGGCTAGCTTTCCCCAGTCATTCCCTAACACTTGCTCTCCAAATTGAGGAGCTAAGTTAGGTATCATTCCAACCTTACTCTCCAGCAGAAGTCTCCTGTCCTGAACCACCCTAAAGTGCTTCTCATGTTTTCTAGAGAGGAACCTGCTAAAGTGGGGTTGCTCTGGTTCCTTTTCCTTTCTCTTGGTTGCCATGGTTTTCAATCTTTTTCCTGAAGAGGATGTCATTCCTACATTCAAACACAAATACAAAACCACAAAACATGGTGTTAATCATTAGTAAAACACAGAACACAACTCCTTTCGAAGCTAAACCACCGTTGAGGGCCAGAATTTCCCCTCAGCGCCACCAGTGCCACATTCCAACACGCAAAAATTCAGAAAAACCAAATCTGGCAGAGTGCCGCTCAGCGGCAGTTTACCCCTCAGCGGTAACTCTGCAGATTTTTGAAAATCTTGTTTTAAAGCTGTCCTAACTCCACCCAAATGCAATTTTTAGTTTTCCAGTTCATAATCATGCAGTTTAATCGGTTCAAACATCAAATATATCATCAAATCATGCATAGAAACCAAAACCCCTAAATATTCATGCTTTGACAATCACATTCAAAATCAAAAACCCTAGAATAAACAAAATGCATTTTACTTACTTGGGTGGAGATACTAGATGCAGAGAATGTTTCCAATCTAAGATACTCTCTTCCAACCCCAAACTTGAATAGAACACTAGTGAAAAGGTGAGTGGAAGAGAAATTTTCTTAAGAGGAAAGAGTGAAAAGATGTGGAAAACCTTGGAGAAGGTATGTGGAAGTGTTTGTGCAGAGAAAAGCCTGAAAGTATGAGAACTTGCGCAGCTTAGGGTTTAAAAATACCCTAATGGGCTTGGGTCCCGCTAAGGGGAACTAAAGCCCATTCTGCGAGAGTACCGCTCAGCGGTAAATTACCGCTCAGCGGCACTTTCGTGATGTGCCCTTCTCCTTCTTTTCTTAACCTACGTGCCTCCTAGACATGCCCCTCACTGGTTCCCTGCAATTCAATGTTCAAAATGCTTATGCAAACCCTAACTAAAATAAACAAACAGAAATATTCAATCAACTGGGTTGCCTCCCAGGTAGCGCTTGTTTAACGTCACGAGCCTGACCCAAAATCCACCAACACCCATCAGTAGGTGCAAAATTTTCTTACCAACACCCATCAGTAGGTGTATACAAACATAGTATCCTTCAGTAGATACTCTTCCGCCTAACATCCATCAGTAGATGTAAACCCTGTAACAAACTTATAACAAAAATACCCAAAAGTTCAAAATTACATCACCAAACCAAAAATTAAAAGTTCTTAAATCACTGGGTTGCCTCCCAACAAGCGCTCTTCTAACGTCACTAGCTTGACCGAATAAAGCTCATGTTCCATCTTCTTTTTCTTCTTTCTACTGAACTTCTTCAGAAATTTGATCAAACCAGGAACCTGTTGCAATGTCTTAATCATAGGAACTTTAATCTCCAATTTCTTGAAGATTTCCATGAGGCACTTAAATTTCTTTTCCTTCCTATGATACTTCTTTGGATGAGGAAGAGGTTTTTCATATGATTCTTTCTTTTTTTCTCTCGTCCTCTTTTTCTTTCCTCTCACTTTCTTTTTTTCTTTTCTTTTTCTACTCACTTTCTCAATCTTCACACAAATTTTCTCTTCTTCTTTCTCTTCTCTCTCTTTTCTCTCTTCTCTCTCTTTTCTCTCTTCTCTCTCTTCTTTTTCCAACTCAACTTTTTCAACATTTACACTCACTAGCACTTCACACTCTTCCCTGGGGTAAACCTCAGTATTAGCCCCAAAATTTTTGTCAGGCCTTTCTTCCAATTGCTTGGTAATCTGACCCATTTGAATCTCCAAGTTCTTAATAGCGACTTCAGTGCTCTTTCGAGAAGATTCAGTTTTCTGTATGAATTGCTGAAGAGTTTCTTCCAACCTTGTTGATCTTTCATTAAGTGTAGACATTTGTTGCCATAAGGTTGGTTGTTGCTGCTACTGCTTATTAAATTGACCAGCTTGCCCAGTTTGCCCTTGACCAATGCTTGGGTGTGGTTTCCACCCTTGATTGTAGTTCCCTTGACGGTATTGATTGGTCATGTAATTCACATCCTCCATGACTTCTGCTGGAAAGGCACATTGACCATTTATATGGTCGCCTCCACATAATTCACACAACTGAGATTGTACCTGTGCAGCAGTTTTCAACTCTTTAGGCAATTGTGCAAGTGTTTTAGTAAGAGTCTCCAGCTGTTGAGTTAGAATTTTATTTTGTGCTAGCAAGGCATCATGTGTCTATAATTGTAGAACTCCTTTCTGTTGCATAGGAGCTCCTCTTTCACTGTTGAGCTCATTATCACTAGTAGCCATATTTTCAATAATTTCTATTGCTTCCTCTAGAGTTTTCCATTTAATGTTTCCTCCTGCTGAGGCATCAAGCATCATCTTGGTTTGTGAACCAAGACCTCCAAGGAAGGTAAGGACTACTTCCACTTCATCGAATCCATGCGTGGGTGTCTTTCTTAATAGGCTTTTATATCTGTCCCATGCATGACCTAGTGATTCCTCCATGCCTTGCCTGAAAGATGAGATCTCTTGCTTTCTTTGTTGACCTTGGAAGAATTGAGTGCCCATATAGTCAAATTCTTGACCGAATTGCATCCTGCAAGCATTAGGCACAAAACTCTAGAAAATATTTGTTAGCACAAAAAGATAGAGAAGATACAAAGAATAAATGATAAGAAGATTAAAGATAGCAAGATAGAAGATAAAAACATAAAATAAAAAAATGAAAACAGAAAACAGAAAAAAAATAAAAACAGAAAACGAAAAAAAAATAAAAAATAAAAAATAAAAACAGAAAACAAAATAAAATAAAATAAAATAAAATAAAATCTAATAAAATAAAATAAAATAAAAACAGAAAAAATAAAAACAGAAATTCAAAATTAAAGTCAAAGATAATCAATAATCACACAAATTAACCAGTTAAACCACGAGTCCCCGGCAACGGCGCCAAAAACTTGATGAACAAATTTATGATCACCAAAATATGATGTCACAAACTTGTTTAACAATCGGCAAGTATGACCGAATCGTTTCAAGTAATAAACTCAGTAAGACTGATAACAGTTGAAAAACTGTTATTTTTATGATTAAAATTGACACTAAAACCAACCTTTACACTTAGAAACTAGCTTGAAATCATGTTTTTCTTTATATTTTTGGAAATAAGAGAGCTGGACAGGTTTATGCTTGATTTCAGTGTTTTTGTGCAGGTTTTAAGGTGAATTTGGTGAAAGAAGTGAAGAAGGAGAGAATTGAAATCAGAAAAGACAACAAAAAGTGCAAAAAGGAGAAGCCGAAGTCACTGCTCAGCGGCAGTTTACCGCTGAGCGGCACTCAGGAGCTTGCGGGAGGTTCGCTGAGGGGCAAAATGGCCGCTGAGGGGAGAAAACAAGTCACGCACTCACCGCTGAGCGGCAGTTTACAGCTGAGCGGCACTCAGGAGCTTGCGGGAGGTCCGCTGAGGGGCAAAATGGCCGCTGAGGGGAGAAAACAAGTCACGCACTCACCGCTGAGCGGTATTTTACCGCTGAGCGGCACTTTAATGGGCTTGGATTTGACTTTTTGTAATTTACGAATGATATATAAGCTTTAGGGTTTCCTAGGGTTAGGCATCTCTGGCTGGAACGAAGCAAACACTCTCTCTTCCACCCCTTTGAAGGAGGATCTTGGATGCTGAGGCTTCCTCTTCACCTTTTTAGGGTTTATTCTTTCATTCTTTCATTGTAATTCATCTAGGTTCACCATGAATATGGTGAACTAAACTCTGTATGTTTGTTGGGGAATCAATGTAATCTTGTGAAACTCTCATATATGGAATCTGTTTTTACATCTTTTAATTAAGACTTATGCTTTCTTTCATCATTAGTTAGGGTTTTTCCTCTTTGCTTAATGCTTGCATTGTTTAACTCATTCGATGCATGATTATTGGTTTTGTCGATACGGGCACGTACGGGGAAGTCTAGATCCGGGGAATTTCTCCCAATTTTATATTGGTTGTCGTTAAGCTCTTGCACTTATGAACTGATCATTAGGAATGCTAGGAATTGTATGAACTCGTGATTAGGGAGAAGCCTTCTGGAAAGGTACATTAGAGAGTGGCATTAACAATGATGATTTGACTGTTGAATTCCTAAAAATATATGAGAGTGGATAAGATGAAATTGACCCCCAACAACATATTCATATCTATATTTCATTGAAAGTGTTTATCTTTTGCTTTTTGCCATTGATCAAAATTCATGCATACATGTTTATTTTCTGTCCTGCATATTAAACTCCAAATATTTCGTTTGTAAGTCTTAGTTAATCAAGAAACCACATAACTAAACTAGGCCGTGAGTCCTTTGGGAAGAACGATACTTGGTCTTACCAAGTTTATTACTTGAACGATTCGGTCATACTTGCCGATTGAAAACAAGTTTGTGACATCATAATTTGGTGTTCATAAATTTGTCCATCAAGTTTTTGGCGCCGTTGCCGGGGGCTCGTGGTTTAAATGGTTAATTTGTGTGATTATTGATTATCTTTGACCTATTTTTTTTTATTTTATTTTTAAATTTCGAATTTATTTTAATTTATTTTATTTTTTTTTGTTTTCTGTTTTTCTGTTTTCTGTCTTTATTTTCTGAATCTTATATTTTCTTTTATATCTTTTTTTGCTAACCAAATCTTTTCTAGGGTTTTGTGTTCTTGTGTATGCAGGAGGCAATTCGAAGTAGGAGCAAGAAAACAACAGAACCTCTGCTTGAAGGATTAGAAGACAGTAGACGGAGGAGAAGAATCAGAACATCTAGAGAACTTTTCCCTCCTCCGGAAACTCTGTTGCAACCATCACCACAAGGTTCTGACAATAGCACAGAAAATATGGAGAATAATAATATCAGAAGAACTCTTGCTGATTACACCAACATAGCTGGACCTCAACACTTTAACAGCATAGCTAGACCTAGAGTCAATGCAGCCAATATGGAGGTCAAACCAGCACTGATCCAACTGGTGAAGAGTAATCAATTTAATGGGTTATCTCATGAAAGCCCATATGAGCACCTTACTACATTTAATGAAATTTGCAACACAGTGAAAATCAATGGGGTGCCAGACGAAGCAATCAAACTTAGTTTGTTTCCTTTCTCATTGGGAGGCAATGCTAAGCTTTGGTTGAACTCTTTTCCAGAAGGAAGTTTCACAGAGTGGGAAGCAGTGGTAACAAAGTTTTTGAACAAGTACTTTCCACAATCAAAGGTGACAAAAGGCAAGCAAGAGATATCTTCATTTAAGCAGGGCATGGAAGAATCACTCGGGCATGCATGGGATAGATACAAAAGTCTGCTAAGAAAAACACCCACGCATGGCTTCAAAGAAGAAGAAGTAGTCCTAACTTTCCTTGGAGGGCTTGGTTCACAAACCAAGATGATGCTTGATGCCTCAGCAGGAGGCAATATTAAATGGAAAACTCCAGAGGAAGCTATAGAAATCATTGACAACATGGCTACTAGTGATAATGAGCTCAACAGTGAAAGAGGAGTTCCTATGCAACAAAAATGGGTTCTCCAATTACAGACACATGATGCCTTGCTAGCTCAAAATAAAATTCTAACTCAACAGCTGGAGACTCTGACTAAAACTCTTGCACAATTACCTAAAGAGTTGAAAACTGCTACACAGGTACAAACCCAGTTGTGCGAATTATGTGGAGGTGATCATATCAATGGTCAATGTGCTTTTCTAGTGGAAGCCTTGGAGGATGTTAATTTCATGGCTAATCAATTTCCATACCGTCAAGGGAATTACAATCAAGGGTGGAAACCACATCCAAGCATTGGTCAAGGACAAACTGGGCAAGCAAATCAATATAATAAGCAGCAGCAGCAACCAACCTTTTGGCAACAGTTATCTATGCTTAATGAAAAATCAACAAGGTTGGAAGAAACTCTTCAGCAATTCATACAGAAAACCGAATCTTCTCAAAAGAGCACTGAAGCTGCTATAAAGAATTTGGAGATTCAAATGGGTCAGATTACCAAGCAATTGGAAGAAAGGCCAAATAGAAATTTTGGGGCTAATACTGAGGTTAACCCTAGAGAAGAGTGCAAAGTGGTAAAGAGTGTGAATGAAGAGATAATTGAGTTAGAAGAAGGAGAAACAGAAGAAAGAAGAGAAATAGAGAGCAAGCATAATTTTCCTTTTCCAATAAATCAAGAGAAACAAATGGACTTCACAGAATTATTCAGAATGGTGGATAATAAAGCACCTTGGGAACAGATTTTACAGAAAATTGCAGTTTACACAAAATCTGATGAAGAAATCTCTACAAAGAAGAGACGTAGAGATGAGGAGGTAAAAAAGTGTATAACTGTTAAAAAAGAGTCATTCCCTCCTAAAGCATCAGATCCAGGCAGTTTTTCTATCCCTTGTACTATAGGGAAGAAAAAGGTAAAGAAAGCTCTTCTTGATTTAGGTTCAAGTGTTAACTTGATACCTTATTCTTTACTGGAGCAAATCGGCAATGTTAAAATGAAACATGCAAAGATTAAAATAGTAATGGCTGATGGATCTTCAAAGGAGCCATGTGGGATTGTAGAGGACATTATAGTTTGTGTTGGCAAACTTCAGTTCTTGGCAGACTTTGTGATGATGAAGATGGAGACCGAGAAGATACCTATCATACTTGGAAGACCGTTTATGAAAACGGCCAGGGCTATCATAGATGTAAATGAAGGGATAGTGGTGCTCCAGGATAGAGACGAGAGAGTGGTGGTAGATGTCTTCAAAGATGAGATGCAAGCAAAGGAGGAAGAAGCTAGTTATAAAGCTGCATTTCGAGATGCACCCATGACTAGCCGTAAAGATGAAAATTTTGAGGTTTCAGGTAACCATTGTTTGTTGTTTCAGGTACCCAAGGAAGAAGAGATTGGAAGAGGAGAAGAAATTCCTAGAGACTGGAAGAAAAGAAGACTCCAACTTGGCACACCTGTTAGAATCAAGAACAAGTTGTGGGTTGTGAAGGGCTTTAAAGAGAAGGAGATGATAGAGATAGAGTCTCTATATTCTAGAAGAACCAAAACAGTTCAAAAGAAACAGCTGAGGAGTTGGTGGAATGACAACATCAACTACAAAGAAGATGGAACTTGAACTTTATTGGGTCAAGCTAATGACATTAAAAGAGCGCTTGCTGGGAGGCAACCCAGTGAATTTAAAAACTTTTGATTTGGTTTTGTAATTTTTAATTTGTGAACATTATTTTTGTATTTATTTTGTTGGATATAGCATCTACTGAAGGATGCTAGGTGGTTAAGTATCTACTGAAGGATACAATGGCTGTAACACCTACTGATGGGTGTTGGTGGATTTTGGGTCAGGCTCGTGACGTTAAACAAGCGCTACCTGGGAGGCAACCCAGTTGATTGAATATTTCTGTTTGTTTGTTTTAGTTAGGGTTTGCATAAGCATTTTTGAACATTGAATTGCAGGGAGCCAGTGAGGGGCACATATGGGAGGCACGTAGGTTAAGAAAAGAAGAAGAGCACTTCACGAAAGTGCCGCTGAGCGGTACTTTACCGCTGAGCGGTACTCTCGCAGAATAGGGTTTTAGTTCCCCTTAGCGGGACCCGAGCCCATTAGGGTATTTTTAAACCTTAAGCTGCGCATTCTTTCACACTTTCAGACTTTTCTTTGCACAAACACTCCCACATACCTTCTCCAAGGTTTTCCACATCTTTTCACTCTTCCCTCTTAAGAAAATTTCTCTTCCACTCACTTTTTCACTAGTGTGCCATCAAAGTTTGGGGTTGGAAGAGAGCATTCTAGTTTGGAAACATTCTCATTGCATCTAGTATCTCCACCCAAGTAAGTAACATGCATTTTGTTCATTCTAGGGTTTTTGATTTTGAATATGATTGCCAAAGCATGAAGATTTAGGGGTTTTGATTTCTTTGCATGATTTGATGATATATTTGATGTTTGAACCGATTAAACTGCATGATTATGAACTGGAAAACTGAAAATTGCATTTGGGTGGAGTTAGGAAAGCTTTAAAACAGGTTTTTCAAAAATCTGCAGAGTTACCGCTGAGGGGTAAACTGCCGCTGAGCGGCACTCTGCCAGATTTGATTTTTCTGGTTTTGTGTGATCTGGAATGTGGTACTGGTGGCGCTGAGGGGGAATTCTGGCCCTCAGCGGTGGTTTAGCTTCGAAAGGAGTTGTGTTCTGTGTTTTACTAATGATTAACATCATGTTCTGTGGTTTTGTTTGTGTTTTGAATGTAGGAATGGCATCCTCATCAGGAAAAAGATTGAAAACCATGGCAACCAAGAGAAAGGAAAAGGAACCAGAGCAACCCCACTCTAGCAGGTTCCTCTCTAGGAAACATGAGAAGCACTTTAAAGTGGTTCAGGACAGGAGACTTCTGATGGAGAGAAAGGTTGGAATGATACCTAACTTTGCTCCTCAGTTTGGAGAGCAAGTGTTAGGGAATGATTGGGGAAAGCTAGCCATTTATCCTGCACCTGCCAACATAGCTGTGGTTAAGGAATTTTACACCAATGCAAAGAAGATTGGTGATTATCCAGCTGAGAATTATTTGGGCTATGTCAGAGGCCATGCTATCAGGTATGATCCTGATTCAATTAATAACTTTCTGGACACTGTATGGGCTGGAGAGCAGTGCCAGTTTGCTCTTTGCATGGAGGAAGGTGCTGATTATGAGGATGTGGAGAGAGTACTGTGTATACTTGGAGGACACTTCCAAAGGAATCGATCTGGCTCAGTGGTTAACATTAGGAGGACAGATTTGACTCCTCTTGCAAAGTATTGGATGGCGTTTTCTCATGCCAACATTCAACCATGTTCACATGTGTCAGATATTACTCTCAGCAGGGCATTCTTCATCTACTGTGCTATCAGAAACTTGAATGTTAATATTGGGCAGGTGATAGCTGATGAGATTAGTGTGTGCGCTAATACTTCAAACAACAAAGCACCACTAGGACATCCTTCTTTGATCACACACCTTTGCAAGATAGCTGGGGTGGACACTTCTGCTCCACCTTTTGAGAGGCCAAGAAAAGCTATTGATGAGGCCTACTATAGACAGTACTGTGGAGGTGATGATGCAGCTCAGCCAGTTCCACCACGCCGTGCTCGTAGAGAGAGAGGGCCAGCACAGAGCCAGACATCTGCTGAGACACATGAAGCATAACCATTCCAGATGAGGGACATGTACATGTCTCTTATAGGTGCTCAGTTGCAGTCCATTCACAGAGGGCAGGTGGCCACTGCTGAGATGATTGTGGGAATGTATGATACACCTCCAGCCCACAGGTGGACTATGGATGAATTCCATAATGTGGTAGCTTGGCCAGAGGAGCCAGTGCATGGAGGAGGAGCTGGAGCAGCTGAAGCTTCAGCTAGAGAGATGGAAGAAGATGAACCTGATGATGATGATGCATTTGAAGATGATGAAGATGAAGAGGAAGAGGAAGATACAGAGGACATCTCAGACTGATGAGGAGCTGAGATTGTGTGATAAGTAATGCTGAATGATGCTTATGATTGATTGATGTTGAGATAGATGTGCACATTAAATGCTTATACAGGTGATTCACAAGCTTTGTGAACAAATGCAGGATATTATGAGTGTGATTGTGAAATTAAGCAGGATGTGTATGTCAAATGTGAATGAGCTTATATGTGAGATTTTGAGCTCCAGAGTTGTTATTGTTGAATGCTATTACTTTGAAAGCATGAATGATTTTGCCCAGGTTTTCTATGATTGAATTAATTGCTTGTTTTGCATCATATGATCAAGGCCGTTTGTTGAAACCCTTTTTATTGGCCAAATTTGTAAAAATTAGCCCACTAAAAGAGAACACTTTGTGTTCAATCCTTTTGAACCCTTAGCCTTGAATATACACTGAAACCTTTGATTGAAAAATCTTTACCTTGAGTTAAGTAGAAGATCTTGTGTGGTATTGTTAAGTGTTCAAGTTTGGGGTTGTTGGGAAAACATGAAAAGCATTGAGATAAGAGCTAAAAGGTAAGAATATGCAAAGAAAAAGAAAAGAAAAGAAAAAGAAGTAAAGCTCAATGCAAAGGCAAAAGAAAGTTGGGAATGAATAAGATGATTGTGTTGTTATGATTCTCTTAACTCAAAGATTTTGTGATCCAGAAAAACCAATTTTCTTGTTAGCCCAGCCACATTATAAGCCATAGAAAAGTCCTTGTGATGATGCATGCTTGTGAATGTTTTTGATTGTGGTAAAATGAAAGGCAAAGTTGATTCATGTGACATTGTGATAGTAGAGTGAATGAGTGATCATCTCTTATACACTTGAGTGTGAGTGAAACACTTGACTTAGTGAGGAAATATCACATGAACACATGAACATCCATGCTTAATTGATTGATCATTCATGAAAATAGCATTTGTTGGAATTTAAATGACTTTGTGAACATTAAAGCATGTGCACATCTTGATTAAACTTTTGGTCATAAGTTTGAGTGAAGTTGTTACTTCTCTTGAAAAAGAGGATGTTTGAATGAGTGAACCATCCTATGAATTGGTTGAAGATTGAGTTACATCTTATTTGCTTGAGGACAAGCAAAGTTTTAAGTTTGGGGTTGTGATAACAGTTGAAAAACTGTTATTTTTATGATTAAAATTGACACTAAAAGCAACCTTTACACTTAGAAACTAGCTTCAAATCATGTTTTTCTTTATATTTTTGGAAATAAGAGAGCTGGACAGGTTTATGCTTGATTTCAGTGTTTTTGTGCAGGTTTTAAGGTGAATTTGGTGAAAGAAGTGAAGAAGGAGAGAATTGAAATCAGAAAAGACAACAAAAAGTGCAAAAAGGAGAAGCCGAAGTCACCGCTCAGCGGCAGTTTACCGCTGAGCGGCACTCAGGAGCTTGTGGGAGGTCCGCTGAGGGGCAAAATGGCCGCTGAGGGGAGAAAACAAGTCACGCACTCACCGCTGAGCGGCAGTTTACAGCTGAGCGGCACTCAGGAGCTTGCGGGAGGTCCGCTGAGGGGCAAAATGGCCGCTGAGGGGAGAAAACAAGTCACGCACTCACCGCTGAGCGGTATTTTACCGCTGAGCGGCACTTTAATGGGCTTGGATTTGACTTTTTGTAATTTACGAATGATATATAAGCTTTAGGGTTTCCTAGGGTTAGGCATCTCTGGCTGGAACGAAGCAAACACTCTCTCTTCCACCCCTTTGAAGGAGGATCTTGGATGCTGAGGCTTCCTCTTCACCTTTTTAGGGTTTATTCTTTCATTCTTTCATTGTAATTCATCTAGGTTCACCATGAATATGGTGAACTAAACTCTGTATGTTTGTTGGGGAATCAATGTAATCTTGTGAAACTCTCATATATGGAATCTGTTTTTACATCTTTTAATTAAGACTTATGCTTTCTTTCATCATTAGTTAGGGTTTTTCCTCTTTGCTTAATGCTTGCATTGTTTAACTCATTCGATGCATGATTATTGGTTTTGTCGATACGGGCACGTACGGGGAAGTCTAGATCCGGGGAATTTCTCCCAATTTTATATTGGTTGTCGTTAAGCTCCTGCACTTATGAACTGATCATTAGGAATGCTAGGAATTGTATGAACTCGTGATTAGGGAGAAGCCTTCTGGAAAGGTACATTAGAGAGTGGCATTAACAATGATGATTTGACTGTTGAATTCCTAAAAATATATGAGAGTGGATAAGATGAAATTGACCCCCAACAACATATTCATATCTATATTTCATTGAAAGTGTTTATCTTTTGCTTTTTGCCATTGATCATGCATACATGTTTATTTTCTGTCCTGCATATTAAACTCCAAATATTTCGTTTGTAAGTCTTAGTTAATCAAGAAACCACATAACTAAACTAGGTCGTGAGTCCTTTGGGAAGAACGATACTTGGTCTTACCAAGTTTATTACTTGAACGATTCGGTCATACTTGCCGATTGAAAACAAGTTTGTGACATCATAATTTGGTGTTCATAAATTTGTCCATCAAAGACCAAGTATCGTTCTCCCAAAGGACGTACGACCTAGTTTAGTTATGTGATTTGTTGATTAGCTAAGACTTAAGGACGAAATATTTGGATTTTTTCTATGCAAAAGACGAAAATAAACATGTATGCATGAGGTTTCGATCAACGGCAAAAGCAAAAGATAAACACTTTCAATGAAATATATGTATGAATATGTTGTTGGGGGTCAATTTCATCTTATCCACTCTCATATATTTTAGGAATTCAACATTCAAATCATCATTGTTAATGCCACTCTCTAAAGTACCTTTCAAGAAGGCTTCTCCCTAATTACGAGTTCATACAATTCCTAGCATTCCTAATAATTAGTTCATCAAGTGCAGGAGCTTAACGACAACCAATATAATATTGGGAGAGATTCCCCGGATCTAGACTTCCCCGTACGTGCCCGTATCGACAAAACCAATAATCATGCATCGAATGAGTTAAACAAGGCAAACATTAAGCAAAGAGGAAAAACCCTAACTAATGATGAAAGAAAGCATAGGTCTTAAATAAAAGATGTAAAAACAAATTCCATATATGAGAGCTTCAAAAGATTACATTGATTCCCCAACAAACATACAAAGTTTAGTTCACCATATTCATGGTGAACCTAGATGAATAACAATGAAAGAATGAAAGAGATAGAAAAACCCGAGAAAGAGAAGAGGAGAGCTGTCACCATCTCCCAATCTACCCCAAGGGGTGGAAGAGAGAGTGTTTGCTTCGTTTCTGCCAAAGATACCTCACCTTAGGAAACCCTAAAGCTTATATATTATTCGTAAATTACAGAAAATTAGGTCCAAGCCCATAAAAGTGCCGCTCAGCGGTAAAGTACCGCTCAGCGGTAAGTTCGTGAGTCGTTTCTTCCCCTAAGCGGCCATTTTGCCCCTCAGCGGACCTCCCGTGACTTCCTGAGTGCCGCTCAGCGGTAAACTGCCGCTGAGCGGTGACTTCGGCTTCTCCTTTTGCACTTTTTGATGTCTTTTCTGTTTCCATCTCTCTCCTTCTTCACTTCTTTTACTAAATTCACCTTAAAACCTGCACAAAAACACTGAAATCAAGCATAAACCTGTCCAGCTCTCTTATTTCTGAAAATATGAAGAAAAGCATGATTTCAAGCTAGTTTCTAAGTGTAAAGGTTGCTTTTAGTGTCAATTTTAAGCATGAAAATAACAGTATTTCAACTGTTATCACGGGGGCAAATCCGTTTCAACTTGCCCTTTGCGAAATGCCTTTTTGTTTCTTCTAAAGGGGTGATCAATGGGCAAGAACCGTCGATGGCAGTCAAACCAACTACTTTTTCGGCCATAACTCAATTGGAATGACTTTGTATGTTCCATGCAATGTGGACAAGCTAATCGACCATGCGTGCTCCAACCAGATAACATGCCGTACGCTGGGAAGTCATTAATATTCCACATCAAGGCTGCCCTCATAAGGAAATTTTGCTTCCTTGAAACGTCATACGTCCAAACACCATTCCATAACTTCTTCAAATCATCAATCAAAGGCTCCAAATATACATCAATCAATGATTTGGGATTAGATGGACCTGGTATTATACACGATAAAAACATATAAGGCTTTGTCATACACATCTCAGGTGGGAGATTGTATGGGGTAACTATCACGGGCTAGCATGAATATGGTGATGCAGAGGCCTGAATGTACGGGGTAAACCCATCAGAGCATAGACCAAGTCTGACGTTGCGCGGTTCACTAGCAAAGGATGGATGTTTACGATTAAAGTGTTTCCAAGCTTCACCATCAGAAGGATGACGCAAAAATCCTTCAGTTTTGTTACCATCATGCCATGTCATGTGTTCTGATGTTTGCATTGAAGTAAACATTCTTTGTAATCTTGGAATTATAGGCAAGTAGAACATGGACTTTAAGGAAATTGCTTCAATGGGCACGTTCCAATTAGATTTGCCAGCCATGAGTCTAATGCACACTGATAATTTTGACTCAGTTGAACCTTCAAATACAGGTAGATTTGCCTCTGTCAGTAAATTGAAAAACCTCTGAGTGGTTTCATTTGGAGGCTCTTCATAATGACTATCGTTTGCTTCTTGTTCAGCGTGGCGACGAAGAGCATTGTCGACCATCTCTTGCATATCGGCAAATTGATCTATCTCAGATGTATGTACAATAGTATTCAAACCTGATGCAAGCCGCTTTTCAGCTGCAGTGGAGGTCGAAGGAATTTCTTCACCATGAAATGTCCAAACCGTGTAATTAGGCATGAACCCTTTTTGGTATAGGTGAAGTTTGATGACTTCATCTTTCAAAATCCTTGTACATTCGCACTTGATGCATGGACATCTAATCCCTCCATCAACAGCATAATATTGATATCGTCGGGCCGTCTCCACAAACTCTTCAACTCCGATGACAAAAGATTCCTTCAAACCTCTCCTTCCACTATAACAACGATCATACATCCATCCACGATGGTTGGGAAAATGGGCCATGTTCTGTGACAAGCCAAACAAATAAAAACTTAGCCAAAACAACAACACTCCATGTGACATAAGTAATAAACCTATTACTACTCAAGTCAAACATGGAAGGCAATTTCAACACTATTGTCATAGGCATTCAATAAGGCCATCCAAAGAGAAGTTCTCAGTATTGAAATGCCTTTGACATCCTAAGTGGTTGTGTATACAATTTGGGGGAGTCAATAATCTGACATTACTAAAGTTCTCTTTTATAGAGTACTTTCACATATTTTGTACATTGTAAGTGTTTAAGGTACTGTTACCCTTCTCATTCCATTGAGAGTGTGTGTAGTACCATAAAACTTTAAATGACTACTTAACTTAATGAAGTTGTAGCCTAATAAATGAACATACAATTTACAGGAACATACAATGTATACATCAACATACTTAGGTTACTTTAGTGTAGTTAGCCATGTTTTACAATTTAGCAACTTCTTAGAACAGTTTCTTTGTAGTTTCTTATGCTACTTCAGTGTAGTTAGTTTAATTTGACCAATTGTACCATTCTAATTTAGTGCAGTTTGGACTCTGCTGTTTCAGTTGTATGTGAGTCTAATTTGAGTTGAACTCCACCTAGCTGTTGTTTTCCAGCTTCGTCTTGTGTAGTTACACAGTCTACAGTCACTTATAACATTGCCTAGTCCAACATCAATTATAAACTCATGTTTGGTGGTGTGATGGAGTGATTTTTCTGCACTTTTGTCCATAACAAAGTTAGATTTTGAATGCTTGCATTTGTATGTTGTGTCACAGTTTCAACAAGTCTAAAATGATGTTTAAAACTTCCTAGCAGAGTTCAACTAGTGATATAATGGTCTAAGTGCATAATAGTATACGAAACCATCAATTTTGACTCAAATTTGGGAAGTGGCAATGTCTTTTTGAGTAACAGTTTGGACAACTATTAGTTTTGAGTAACAATATGTCAGTTGTTTCAGTCTGCCGAAGAATATAGACAATCATTCACAACAACTTTAAATTCCTGGGCATTATGTACAGAAAATTGCAATAAACACTATTACTAAATTTCACAGTTAATAAATCAAAAACCACTCTTTTGGTTTTGTTCAATATAAACTCTAATGTTTTAAATATTAGTTATTCTTTGAAGACCTGGAAAATGGAAACCCATTGCATATCCAAAGAAGTAACAGACTAAAGTCTCAAGGATTTGATTGAAACCTTATAGAAGTGTATATATTTGTATTGTATTATTTAAAAATATCTCATAAGCTCCTAAACCCTATACTTCAAGTAATACTGAAAAAGAAAGAGGCTAGTCAAGCTAATTAGATGTTACAGTAACAAGGGAAATTACATGAATATCTGAGGTCAAAATTGCAGTGTCTTGGACAAAAAAAAAATTAGGAAATTACACTTAAATGAATGGATTTTAATACCCCACCAGTATGTGTCCATCTATCACTCTGATAATCCTGAAAAATTACACTATCAATGTATTTCAATCAAATTTCTGCTATTCTGGTCCTAGAGGCAACTACAATATGCTGATCAACTATATTGATGAAATCTTGCTCAGGTCGTTTTTGTTTGATCAGGCCATCTGATAACAGTTGAAAAACTGTTATTTTTATGATTAAAATTGACACTAAAAGCATCCTTTACACTTAGAAACTAGCTTGAAATCATGCTTTTCTTTATATTTTTGGAAATAAGAGAGCTGGATAGGTTTATGCTTGATTTCAGTGTTTTTGTGCAGGTTTTAAGGTGAATTTGGTGAAAGAAGTGAAGAAGGAGAGAGATGAAATCAGAAAAGACAATAAAAAGTGCAAAAGGAGAAGCCGAAGTCACCGCTCAGCGGCAGTTTACCGCTGAGCGGCACTCAGGAGCTTGCGGGAGGTCCGCTGAGGGGCAAAATGGCCGCTGAGGGGAGAAAACAAGTCACGCACTCACCGCTGAGCGGTAGTTTACCGCTGAGCGGCACTCTGGAAGTCACGTAAGGTCCGCTGAGGGGCAAAATTGCCGCTGAGGGGAGAAAACAAGTCACGCACTCACCGCTGAGCGGTATTGTACCGCTGAGCGGCACTTTAATGGGCTTGGACTTGACTTTTTGTAATTTACGAATGATATATAAGCTTTAGGGTTTCCTAGGGTTAGGATCTCTGGCTGGAACGAAGCAAACACTCTCTCTTCCACCCCTTTGAAGGAGGATCTTGGATGCTGAGGCTTCCTCTTCACCTTTTTAGGGTTTATTCTTTCATTCTTTCATTGTAATTCATCTAGGTTCACCATGAATATGGTGAACTAAACTCTGTATGTTTGTTGGGGAATCAATGTAATCTTGTGAAACTCTCATATATGGAATCTGTTTTTACATCTTTTAATTAAGACTTATGCTTTCTTTCATCATTAGTTAGGGTTTTTCCTCTTTGCTTAATGCTTGCATTGTTTAACTCATTCGATGCATGATTATTGGTTTTGTCGATACGGGCACGTACGGGGAAGTCTAGATCCGGGGAATTTCTCCCAATTTTATATTGGTTGTCATTAAGCTCCTGCACTTATGAACTGATCATTAGGAATGCTAGGAATTGTATGAACTCGTGATTAGGGAGAAGCCTTCTGGAAAGGTACATTAGAGAGTGGCATTAACAATGATGATTTGACTGTTGAATTCCTAAAAATATATGAGAGTGGATAAGATGAAATTGACCCCCAACAACATATCCATACATAAATTTCATTGAAAGTGTTTATCTTTTGCTTTTTGCCATTGATCAAAATTCATGCATACATATTTATTTTCTGTCTTGCATTTTAAACCTCAACTAATTCGTTTGTAAGTCTTAGTTAATTAAGAAACCACATAACTAAACTAGGCCGTGAGTCCTTTGGGAAGAACGATACTTGGTCTAACTAAGTTTATTACTTGAACGATTCGGTCATACTTGCCGATTGAAAACAAGTTTGTGACATCATATTTTGGTGTTCATAATTTTGTCCATCAAGTTTTTGGCGCCGTTGCCGGGGACTCGTGGTTTAACTGGTTAATTTGTGTGATTATTGATTATCTTTGACTTATTTTTTTTATTTTATTTTTAAATTTCGAATTTTTATTTTATTTTTCTGTTTTTTATTTTTTTTTATTTTCTGAATGTTATATCTTCTCTTATATCTTTTTGTGCTAACCAAATCTTTTCTAGGGTTTTGTGTTCTTGTGTATGCAGGAGGCAATTCGAACTAGGAGCAAGAAAACAACAGAACCTCTGCTTGAAGGATTAGAAGACAGTAGACGGAGGAGAAGAATCAGAACATCTAGAGAACTTTTCCCTCCTCCGGAAACTCTGTTGCAACCATCACCACAAGGTTCTGACAATAGCACAGAAAATATGGAGAATAATAATATCAGAAGAACTCTTGCTGATTACACCAACATAGCTGGACCTCAACACTTTAACAGCATAGCTAGACCTAGAGTCAATGCAGCCAATATGGAGGTCAAACCAGCACTGATCCAACTGGTGAAGAGTAATCAATTTAATGGGTTATCTCATGAAAGCCCATATGAGCACCTTACTACATTTAATGAAATTTGCAACACAGTGAAAATCAATGGGGTGCCAGACGAAGCAATCAAACTTAGTTTGTTTCCTTTCTCATTGGGAGGCAATGCTAAGCTTTGGTTGAACTCTTTTCCAGAAGGAAGTTTCACAGAGTGGGAAGCAGTGGTAACAAAGTTTTTGAACAAGTACTTTCCACAATCAAAGGTGACAAAAGGCAAGCAAGAGATATCTTCATTTAAGCAGGGCATGGAAGAATCACTCGGGCATGCATGGGATAGATACAAAAGTCTGCTAAGAAAAACACCCACGCATGGCTTCAAAGAAGAAGAAGTAGTCCTAACTTTCCTTGGAGGTCTTGGTTCACAAGCTAAGATGATGCTTCATGCCTCAGCAGGAGGAAACATTAAATGGAAAACTCCAGAGGAAGCAACTGAAATTATTGAAAATATGGCTACTAATGACAATGAACTCAACATTGAAAAAGGAGATTTTAGTCAGAAGGAGTTGTTACAATTAAATGAGGCTTTGCTTATTCAAAATAGAATTATCTCTCAACAGCTTGAAGAAGTAACTATGAAACTTTCTCAAATACCACAGGAAATACAACAGGTCTCAATGGTTCAAGTGCAACAACCAAAATGGCAGATGCAATTTACTCTAGTTGAGAAAACAACAAAGCTTGAAGAGACTTTCCAAAGATTCTTGAAGACAAATGCGTCTTATTGTCATAATGTGGATGTTGCATTTAAAAAAATGGAGGTTTATGTTGAGAGAATAGTTGACGAGATGAAACATGATAATCTTGGAAAGGAGTGTAAAACTGTTGTGACTAGAAGTGGTAGAGTGTTAGAGGAGAGACAAAAAGAAAGAGAAGAGAAAGAAAATGAGAGTGAGAGTGAAAAAGAAACATGTGAGTGGAAAGAAAGAGTTGAGAGAGAGAAAAAGGAAAAAGAAGAAGAGGAGAGGAGAGAAAAAAAAGAGAGAGAAAAAAAAGAGAGAGAAGAGAGAGAGGAGAGACAGAAAGAAAAAGAGTATGAAAAGCCACTTCCTTATCCAAAGAGTTATTCAAGGAAGGAGAAAGAAAAGCAGTTGGAAAGATTCATGGAATTGTTTAAGAAGTTGGAGATCACTATACCATTCTCTGAAGCATTGCAACAGATGCCAGCATATGCGAAATTTTTGAAGGAACTCCTCACAAAGAAACACAAGTATATTGAGCTGGAAACTATCAATATACAAGGCAACTGCAGTGCAATCATACAGAAACTACCTCCTAAACTTAAAGATCCAGGAAGCTTCACTATTCCATGCACCATAGGAGATGTGAAAGTTGGAAGAGCATTGATTGATTTGGGAGCTAGCATTAATCTAATGCCGCTATCCATGTGCAGAACAATTCAGGGGCTGGAAATTAAACCAACCAGAATGGCTCTTCAATTGGCGGACAGGTCTCTTAAGTATCCATATGGAGTGGTTGAAGATGTTCTAGTGAAGGTTGACAAATTTGTATTCCCAGTGGATTTTATTGTGATGGAGATGGAAGGAACTAGTGATGTTCCTCTTATTCTTGGGAGACCTTTTATGAAGACTGCTAGAGTTTTGATTGATGTAGAGAATGGTAAGCTTAAATTGAGAGTTGACGATGAAGAAGTCACTTTTGACGTATCCAAGGCCATGACATATCCAAATGATGACAAAGCATGTTTTCAATTTGATGAACTTGACAAAGTTTGTATGGTGCAAGAAAGGATGGTGCGAAATATTTCTCCATTGGAAAAAACTCTCATTGATGCATGTGAAGATTTAGATGAAGAAGAAGAGAAATTGATTGATGAATGTCTGATGGACTTGGAAACATTGAAAAAGAGTCCAGAGGAAGATCCAATATTTGAAATAATTGATAAGGAAGAAACAGTCAAAACACAGACACCAGAATTAAAAAGATTGCCATCACATCTGAAATATGTGTTTCTAGAAGAAGATGGAACAAAGCCAGTCATCATCAATAACTCTTTATCTCTACAAGAAGAAGAGCAATTGATAGAAATTCTGAAAGCCAACAAAGAAGCAATTGGGTGGTCAATATCAGATCTCAAAGGTATTAGCCCAACTTACTGCATGCACAAAATTTTTATGGAAGAAGATTATAAACCAAGTGCTCAACCACAGAGAAGGTTAAATCCTGTTATGAAGGAGGTTGTCAGAAAAGAAGTGTTGAAACTGTTAGAAGCTGGTATCATCTATCCAATCTCTGACAGTGAATGGGTGAGTTCAGTACAGGTGGTTCCAAAGAAAGGTGGGATGACAGTAATTTATAATGATAAAAATGAACTTATTCCTACTCGGACAGTTACTGGTTGGCGTATGTGCATTGATTACAGGAAGCTGAATAAAGCTACTAGGAAAGATCATTTTCCTCTTCCTTTCATGGATCAGATGCTAGAAAGGTTATCAGGGCAGGCTTTCTATTGTTTTCTAGATGGATATTCTGGATATAATCAAATTGTGGTGGATCCAAAAGACCAGGAGAAGACAGCTTTTACTTGTCCTTTTGGTATCTTTGCGTATAGAAAGATGCCTTTTGGATTATGTAATGCTCCAGCTACGTTTCCGAGGTGTATGCAGGCAATTTTTGCGGATCTTTTAGAAAAATGCATTGAAGTATTCATGGATGATTTCTCAGTTTTTGGAAATTCTTTCCAAAGATGTTTGGCTAATTTGAACACTGTCCTCAAAAGATGTGTTCAGACAAATCTTGTTTTGAATTGGGAAAAATGTCATTTCATGGTAACTGAAGGAATTGTATTGGGGCATAAAATCTCTGCTAAAGGAATTGAGGTAGACAAAGCTAAAGTAGAAGTCATTGAGAAACTACCTCCACCAACAAATGTAAAGGGGATTAGAAGTTTTCTTGGTCATGCTGGGTTTTATAGAAGATTCATCAAGGATTTTTCAAAAATTGCTAAACCATTGAGTAATCTTTTGATGAAGGATGCACCTTTTGTGATGAATGAAGATTGTTTGAAAGCTTTTGACACATTGAAGAAGAAGTTAGTGTCAGCTCCAGTAATTGTAGCACCAGATTGGAATCAAAACTTTGAATTAATGTGTGATGCAAGTGATTATGCAATAGGAGTTGTCCTTGGCCAGCGGAAAGAACAAAAGTTTCATCCAATTTTTTATGCTAGCAAGGTTCTGAATGATGCTCAATTGAATTATGCTACAACCGAGAAAGAATTTCTTACTATTGTGTATGCTCTAGAGAAATTTAGACCTTATCTTATTGGGTCCAAGGTAACTGTCTATACAGATCATGCAGCTATCAAATATTTGTTGACAAAACCAGATTCTAAGCCACGTCTGATTAGATGGGTTTTACTATTGCAAGAATTTGATGTAGACATCCGTGATAAGAAAGGAAGTGAAAACTTAATTGCTGATCATTTGTCACGGTTAGTCAATAATGAAGTCACTAGCAAGGAGTCTGAAATCTGGGAATCTTTTTCAGATGAATCACTCATGTATATTCAGCAGAGACCCTGGTTTGCTGATATGGCTAATTTCAAAGCTGCAAGGGTCATGCCGGAAGACTTAACTTGGCAACAAAGAAAGAAATTTTTGCATGATGCCAAGCAGTTTGTTTGGGATGATCCTTATTTGTTCAAAATTGGAGCAGATAATCTTCTGAGGAGATGTGTTACAAATGAAGAAGCAGAAGGAATTCTCTGGCATTGTCATGATTCACCTTATGGAGGACATTTTAATGGAGAAAGAACAGCAGCAAAAGTCCTTCAATCAGGATTTTATTGGCCAACTTTGTTTAAAGATGCTCATAATCATGCTAAAAATTGTGACAAATGTCAAAGAGCAGGGACAATCACTAAACGTCATGAGATGCCTTTACAAGGTATTTTAGAGGTTGAGGTTTTTGATTGTTGGGGTATTGACTTTGTTGGACCCTTCCCTCCATCTTTCAACAATGAATATATTCTGGTAGCAGTGGATTATGTGAGTAAATGGGTGGAAGCATTAGCTTGTCCTAAAAATGATGCTAGCACGGTAATTAAATTCCTGAAGAGGCAGATATTCTCACGTTTTGGCACTCCAAGAGTGTTGATCAGTGATGGAGGATCTCATTTTTGCAACTATCAGCTAGAGAAAGTACTCAAACACTATGGAGTAAAACATAAAGTAGCTGCACCTTATCATCCACAAACCAATGGACAAGCTGAGGTATCTAACAGGGAGATAAAATGGATCCTGGAAAAAACAGTGACTTCATCAAGAAAGGATTGGTCTCTCAAATTGGATGATGCTCTTTGGGCTTATAGGACAGCAATGAAGACGTCTATGGGATTATCACCATTTCAATTAGTCTATGGGAAAGCATGCCATTTGCCTGTAGAATTGGAGCATAAAGCATTATGGGCTTTGAAATTCTTGAATTTCGATCCTTATGAAACTAAATGCACACGCAGACGGCAGATTTTGGAGCTTGAAGAAATGCGATTACATGCATATGATTCATCCAAGGCTTACAAAGACAAAATTAAATTTTATCATGACAGAAAGTTGGTGAACAGAGTTTTCAATCCAGGACAACAGGTATTATTGTTCAATTCAAGATTGAAGATATTTCCTGGGAAGCTGAAGTCAAAATGGTCAGGACCATATGTGATAAAAGAAGTGCATCCGCATGGAGCAATTGAAATATTTAATCCAGTTGCTGCTGATCCACAAAGAAGTTGGGTGGTGAATGGTCAACGTCTCAAACCTTATCTAGGGGGAGAGGTGCAAAAATTTTCCACAATGATGTTGTTGGTTGATCCTTGAAAGTTTGGGTCAGGCTCGTGACGTTAAACAAGCGCTCACTGGGAGGCAACCCAGTGTTTTGTAAGTATTTTCTGTTTTTAGATTAGGGTTTGATGTACTTTATTTGAAACCTGGTTTCTTGTGATGGTTTGCTATTAACTGTGATTGTGTGATAAGTAATACTGAATGATGCTTATGATTAACTGATGTTGAGATGATGTGCACATTAAAATGCTTATACAGGTGATTCACAAGCTTTGTGAACAAATGCTTGATATCATGATTGTGATTGTGAAATTAAGCAGGATGTGTATGTCAAATTTGAATGAGCTTATATGTGAGATTTTGAGCTCTAGAGTTGTTATTGTTGAATGCTATTACTTTGAAAGCATGAATGATTTTGCCCAGGTTTTCTATGATTGAATTAATTGCTTGTTTTGCATCATATGATCAAGGCCGTTTGTTGAAACCCTTTTTTATTGGCCAAATTTGTAAAAATTAGCCCACTAAAAGAGAACATTTTGTGTTCAATCCTTTTGAACCCTTAGCCTTGAACATACACTGAAACCTTTAATTGAAAAATCTTTACCTTGAGTTAAGTAGAAGATCTTGTGTGGTATTGTTAAGTGTTCAAGTTTGGGGTTGTTGGGAAAACATGAAAAGCATTGAGCTAAGAGCTAAAAAGTAAGAATATGCGAAGAAAAAGAAAAGAAAAGAAAAAGAAGTAAAGCTCAATGCAAAGGCAAAAGAAAGTTGGGAATGAATAAGATGATTGTGTTGTTATGATTCTCTTAACTCAAGGATTTTGTGATCCAGAAAAACCAATTTTCTTGTTAGCCCAGCCACATTATAAGCCATAGAAAAGTCCTTGTGATGATGCATGCTTGTGAATGTTTTTGATAGTGGTAAAATGAAAGGCAAAGTTAATTCATGTAACATTGTGATAGTAGAGTGAATGAGTGATCATCTCTTATACACTTGAGTGTGAGTGAAACACTTGACTTAGTGAGGAAATATCACATGAACACATGAACATCCATGCTTAATTGATTGATCATTCAGGAAAATAGCATTTGTTGGAATTTAAATGACTTTGTGAACACTAAAGCATGTGCACATCTTGATTGAACTCTTGGTCATAAGTTTGAGTGAAGTTTTTACTTATCTTGAAAAGAAGATTTTTGAATGAAGTGAACTATCATATGAATTGGTTTAAAGATGGAGTTACATATTATTTGCTTGAGGACAAGCAAAGTTTTAAGTTTGGGGTTGTGATAACAGTTGAAAAACTGTTATTTTTATGATTAAAATTGACACTAAAAGCAACCTTTACACTTAGAAACTAGCTTGAAATCATGCTTTTCTTTATATTTTTGGAAATAAGAGAGCTGGACAGGTTTATGCTTGATTTCAGTGTTTTTGTGCAGGTTTTAAGGTGAATTTGGTGAAAGAAGTGAAGAAGGAGAGAGATGAAATCAGAAAAGACAATAAAAAGTGCAAAAGGAGAAGCCGAAGTCACCGCTCAGCGGCAGTTTACCGCTGAGCGGCACTCAGGAGCTTGCGGGAGGTCCGCTGAGGGGCAAAATGGCCGCTGAGGGGAGAAAACAAGTCACGCACTCACCGCTGAGCGGTAGTTTACCGTTGAGCGGCACTCTGGAAGTCATGTAAGGTCCGCTGAGGGGCAAAATGGCTGCTGAGGGGAGAAAACAAGTCACGCACTCACCGCTGAGCGGTATTGTACCGCTGAGCGGCACTTTAATGGGCTTGGACTTGACTTTTTGTAATTTACGAATGATATATAAGCTTTAGGGTTTCCTAGGGTTAGGATCTCTGGCTGGAACGAAGCAAACACTCTCTCTTCCACCCCTTTGAAGGAGGATCTTGGATGCTGAGGCTTCCTCTTCACCTTTTTAGGGTTTATTCTTTCATTCTTTCATTGTAATTCATCTAGGTTCACCATGAATATGGTGAACTAAACTCTGTATGTTTGTTGGGGAATCAATGTAATCTTGTGAAACTCTCATATATGGAATCTGTTTTTACATCTTTTAATTAAGACTTATGCTTTCTTTCATCATTAGTTAGGGTTTTTCCTCTTTGCTTAATGCTTGCATTGTTTAACTCATTCGATGCATGATTATTGGTTTTGTCGATTAAGCTCCTGCACTTATGAACTGATCATTAGGAATGCTAGGTATTGTATGAACTCGTGATTAGGGAGAAGCCTTCTGGAAAGGTACATTAGAGAGTGGCATTAACAATGATGATTTGACTGTTGAATTCCTAAAAATATATGAGAGTGGATAAGATGAAATTGACCCCCAACAACATATCCATACATAAATTTCATTGAAAGTGTTTATCTTTTGCTTTTTGCCATTGATCAAAATTCATGCATACATATTTATTTTCTGTCTTGCATTTTAAACCTCAACTAATTCGTTTGTAAGTCTTAGTTAATTAAGAAACCACATAACTAAACTAGGCCGTGAGTCCTTTGGGAAGAACGATACTTGGTCTAACTAAGTTTATTACTTGAACGATTCGGTCATACTTGCCGATTGAAAACAAGTTTGTGACATCATATTTTGGTGTTCATAAATTTGTCCATCACCATCTTAAATCATTTTTCTTCTTCAACTATATTGATGAAATCTTGCTCAGGTCGTTTGATTTAAATAAACATATGCTTAGCCCATTTCCTATTCAATAAAGTTATTTTCTTTAACATATATACATATATACTATGTGAGAATAAAACGTGAAAAAGGTTAGTGTTCAAAAACTTTCTCATTCAAATTAAATTTGATTTTACAAATTCATTCATCAAACATGGAGAGGGAAATATTCTCAAGGTAAGAAACTATGATAGAAAAGTGTGTCAACTATATGTCTACATCTAAGTCAGTTCCATCTTCAAGCAGTTAGCAGCTATCGAAGCGAGAAGTGATATCTGAGAACACATCTTCTCCACAAGGAATTGTGAGACCAACAGTTGGATGCTCATAACCAAATTCATCATCAGCTTGACTCAACAGATGTTGAAATGAAGGTTGGTTCAAGTATGACTCAACAGACACTGATATTGAGTTACCTAAAATGATAACCAAGTTTTGAATTGAGTATGAATCGACTTGATTTATGTTTATTTGCTTTATTAATATGATGTAGAGCATTTCCTAGGTTACATTTCAGTGCCTACTTCGTTTCTAAACTTTACTTAATTGCCTATTCAATCTTTGGCCATCCAAGTTGTCAATTTGAAGTCTAAAATTTTCCGTTGTCCATAACCAATTATGGTGCAGTTTTTTCTCTGCTTTGGTGCTAATTTCCTGTGATTTTTTAATACTGTGAAGACTTTGTGGTTCAATCCAGTAGCTTCAATGTTACCAAAAGAGTGTTTCTCAATCTGTTTTGAAGTAGCATCAAAATAAGTTTAAACTTTGAATCATCTACGTATATTAGAGGTTGTTTGTACTTTACTGTTGTATATCACATAACCTTTTAATTGTAATCTTTCTTTCTTTGTTGTTTTGTGTACTTGTGTTTACATACATACAGGTTCTGGTATAGTGAGAAGAAAACTAGGCTCTACATATCACTAATGTAGGACACTGATTGAAAGAGAAAGAAAGATTGACCAAGTGCTGAAACATCCATTTTGCCTAATCCAGTGCACTAAACAACAGAGAGAACACTCATTTTTTTGACCTTTGTGTGCCTAACTTGGCCTCATATCTTTGGCAATAAGAGACAGTGTTATGTGGACAGTTTCTAAACAGATAACAAACCTTTATGATTTGAAAAGCCAAAACTGTTTACATTCATTTTGAGTGTTGAATTCACTTTGATTAGGTGGTCCAAAACCATGCTGATATGATCACATGCATCTTGCTTTACACAAGGAATTTGGACCACAAACTACACTGTAGCAGTAGTGGCCAGTAACATAATTTTGTTTTCTTTGAATTTGTTTTTGAGTAATCTTGTTAGCCAAAGCTACAAGCCAAGTGGTCATCTGAACCTAAACCTTCCTTTGTGTTGTATTCAAACAACCAATACTGTAAACTTTTTTTAATGTTGGACAAACATGGGAAGTGGAACAAAATTCACTTCAGTTGTTGAAGGCAAATTGCTCTGATTCTAGTCAAGTTGCTTTGATGTAGAAGACATTACTAAATTGAAAATGCTAATCTAAACCTACACATTCTATGATCTTACAAACATGGTAAGATGTCTCATGGCTAATTCTCACAGATTAGAACCAATGGAAGAGGCCATTGTACATGCTTTATTTTTTCAACTTCATCATGCATAAATTAAAGTACCAAAACATATCTCTTACATATATGGCAATCAGTTTCGAACCATTCACAACAAAGTTTGACAAACCTTAATGTTTACAATATCATAAAACTTCAATCAATATAACTTAACATTCAAACTCATGCAATTTCAATCATGCATCTTGAAGTTTGTGTCCCCATACCTTTGCCTTTGCTTTCCTTTCCTAGTTAAGTCTTCTCCGTAGACTCTCGTCCTCCCTTTCTGGCCACAATTCAAAGTCCTTTAAAAGCTCACCCTAACACATCAAATGGAATTTCGTGTGAAAACTCCTTTAAATGTACATACATAATTGAATCCAATTTTAGGAAAGTACAGTCATTCCAAATAGCCTAACACTTTAACATATATGATATTTTCCTAATGAACTTCCTAACAAAAACTAGTAGTGGTGCTCTGTACCTTGGTTTTCCATAACACATTATGGCAAATTTACAATCAAATAAAATCACATGCAACCCATCCTCACATTGCCACAATGACACCTACTCTTCCCTTTTCAGAAACTCATCTGCTTCAAATAATCTAGTATATTTTAATATTGGTTCAAGAATATTACTTTTTAATGATTATTAGACAGATTATTACAACTATAAAAAGCATATGGAAGTGATTTAAACAGAGAAAGTAGAGAAGTGTGTTAAGGATGAAAGAGTAATTTGAGAAAGATGGAGTTGTGCCACTAATTACCTAACACTAAATTCTGAAACAGAGCCTATGCCACTAAAACAACCCTGCTTTAGTATAATGACAATGCTTAACACCCCTCCATCCTTTTATTTTTTGACCTTTTCTGGAACCTTTTTAATCATTTCACATTTACTTTGTTGAATAGTTAAAGCACTCTCTCAACCATATAAAAACAAAGCATGCAAATTAACACATGAGCTAAGGCAGCTGGATTTGGTTTTGGACATCTCACTCATATGATTTCTCATCATTACGGCAAGAACAATGATTACTGCCAACACTTCCCAAAACATGAAAATTACACAAACAACACTCTAAATTATGGAGACCTCAAAATAGAACAACCAAAGCATAAATAAAACAAGAGTAATTCATGATAGGGGTGAGTGGGTAAGGAAGGGTGCTGATGCTGGTTTTGGACCCAATCCAAACCATCATTAATTATCTTGGGACGGCCTACTCCATAATCATTTTCCAGACCCTAAACTCAAAGCCCCCATTATTGATCCTCTCCTCTTCTCTCCCATTACAACCACTTTTATTCCCACTCTACCCTGCCCATACACGTTTTCCTTGTTTTCTTCTGTCTTAAACCATATTACTTTCTTACCAAATTGCCATGTATTTGTTTCTGTTCAATTGGACATAAAGTTCAACAGTCATATCTAAACATACTTGTATGTAATCTAGAATAAATATATATGTACCAATCATGTCAAACTATAGTTGGTGGCAAATGTGAATCCTGACCAACATTTCAGTGATCAAAGAAGAAATAACGTACCTTAAAAAAATAGAAAAGCAAAATGAAAGGTAGAGGGGCACGTCCCCCCACTCTCTCTCTCTTTTTCTTATTTATTTATGTTTTTATTTTCATCCTTTGTGTGTCTTTTTGACTCTCTGCTCTTCCTCTCTGTTCTGTGTTTTTTCCTCTATAATTCAACACCCTTTGTTCCCTTTGTCCCTCACTTCCACACACTAAACTCACCCTTTTCACACTGCTACTCCTTCCATAATCCAGACTCTGCTTCCTCCACCACCCAAACCACCCTCCTTCAACAACACTTCTAAACCATTCAATCAATATCAAACTTCATTTGTAATAAACACTTTTAAATAATTAAAAATAACATAAGCTTTGCAGCCATACAATTGAAATAATTATTGACAAATAAAAAGTACAGAATCAATTATCTTAGTTAGTAACCACTTTGGTTTTTTAAATTCTTTTAAAAGGAAAGAATTTTATTCATTTTATAACACTCTTGATTCTGAAATACTTTATAATCTCAGTACATGAGGAAAGAATGGATAAGATTAACAGAATCAGGGTCATGGCCAGATCATCTCCATTTAACAAGCTTCTGATGGTTGAATGTTTAAAGCAGAAGGGTAATGTGGTGCCAATCACAGGTGATGCCACAAATGACGAACCTGCTCTAAAAGATGTAGATATTGGACTTTCCAAGGGAATAGAAGGCACTGAAGTGGAAAAGGAGAGCTTTGGCTTTAGCCACCGAGGAACCTACTAATGATCTCATGAAGATGCCACCTGTAGGTAGAGTTGAGCCACTGATAACTACACTTATGTGGAGGAACCTGATTTCACAGGCATTGTACCAGGTTATGGTACAACTGGTTTTAGAATTGAGGGGAAGATCAATCTTTCATGTTACTGAGAAGGTGAAGAACACAATTATCTTAAATTCTTTTGTCCTCTGCCAAGTGTTCAATGAGTTAAATGCAAGGGAACTGGAGAACAAGAACATATTTAAGGGAGTTGGTAAGAATAGGTTGTTCATTGTAATTGTGAGCCTAACTGTTGTTCATCAGCTAGTGAAGGTTGAGTTTCTGAAAAAGATAGCCAATACTGGGACATTGACTTGGGAGCTATGGGGTGTTTTTGTTAGCATTCGAGCTTTGTCTTCGACAATTGGTGTGCTGGTGAAGTGTAACCCACTTGTTCACAAGAAAAATTAGTACAAACCACTAAGTTATAATCTTCACCTACTCAATCTTCACCGGTTGCTTTTATTTTCCCTAAACTACGGCTAAGGTTAATTGAACCTTCTCAGTGGCAGGCCAATGCCTTGCCCCTCATTTCAATTACAAAATAAAAAACTTTTTCGAACAAACAACATCACACAGTGCTGCCACAAGAACATCAAACAGATTGAAGAACAATTACACTCAGAACGAATTTTTAAACGCAAAACTTACCTCAACCAAGATAGCCCTAGACGATGGCAACCTTTGTAGAGCACGACAGCGACAGAAGCCCATAGTGGCCCCTCCAACGACGTCCGTCGACCAAGTTCCTTTAACTTTAGAGCACACCGTGGTGAGGTCGCCAGAACACCGTCGTCAGGTCGCAACACCAACCACCACCCTCGACCACCCCCTCGGAACAATTAATTTCGTCAACCACCACCCTCTCCTTACCGTCACTATCCTAACGTCGACACACCAATTGCAGCAAGAAAGGGGTTAACCTGCAGTTCTGAAGTGAGAGAGAAAAATTTGGGGGAGAGGTTCTACGGAAACAAAAATTGGGAGAATAGAGAGGGAAATCCCAAATTTTCATTTCATTAGGTCGATCAATATACCGACGGCCTAGCGAGCCTTCGGTAAACTTAAAAAGCCTTCAGTAATCAACCACTTACATGACCGTCGGTACATCCTTCGGTAAGTCAACTTTACCGAAGGCCCAGAGGCCGTCGGTATTATTGCTTCGGAAAATAACGCTTTTCCTGTAGTGTTAGGCGATTTCTCAATAATCTTGGTCGACTTCTTAACAACATTTTCCTTCTCCGTATTTGTTGCACCATTTACCGAGATCACTTCATCCATTGTTGGGATCGAGCTCTTCATGTCCACTACATCCGAGCTCTTTGTCATCAACAAGATTCCTCACTTTTCTTCATCTTCCTTTTCCGTAAGAAGGTTTCTCTCACTTTTCTTCTCAACTCGACAAAATTTAGCAATGTGATCGTACTTACCACAATTGTAGCACTTTCTCGATCTGCATTTGTTTGCATAGTGGTCAAGCTTACTACACTTAAAACACTCAACTCTTGACCGATCTCTTCAACTTTTTCCTTGTCCTTGGTAATGCCAATTCTACTGACTGATTTTTCCTTCCCAACTTCTTCTCTTTTGTTTGTGGGTGATCAGTGTCGCACCCATACAAATTTGATGTGCAATAAGCACTAGTACACACTAGTAAAAAAAAGGGATTTAAAAGAACTATATATGCTTCGGTTTAAGCAAACCCGAAGCGTATAAAAGCCCGGTGGCAGAACCGTAAATAAAGCTAACATATATGCCTCGGTTGTTCCAAACCCGATGCCTAAAGCATGATACTAACTCGGTCCTACGCCAAACTGAAGCATAAACCTACCAGCTGATGTGACTTCCAACCTCTGATCGCACTTACTAACTCGGTTTCGAAGAAACCGATGCCTGAAGAGAGCTACGAACTCGGTTCTGCGCTGACCGATGCATATGTGTCTGCTTCAGACCTGCCCCCACCTGCCATGACAGAAAAGACGTGCCATGCTACTAACTCGGTTCTGATGAGAATCGAGGCGTAAAGCTTAGCTCCACTGCCAACCTCTGACGTACACGGTTTAGGCCTCGGGTTTAATGAGGACCGATACTGTTTCTTCATGATACTAACTCAGTTTTGATGAGAACCGAAGCCTAAAGGGTCTGCTCGACTTTGTTTATGCACCGGTTGGCTTTTTGACCGAGCTGGTAAGGTATTATGCCTCGATTAAGTGAAGAACCGAGGCAGTAATATGTTTAAATTTCTTCCGCGACCAGCAGCAACTGCACCACTTTCGTTCATCTTCTTCTCAGCGTCAGAAACTCGCGAGCAGAAACCCTCGGTGCCATCGTCGTTTGCTTCCATCTCTGATTGCTTCCATCGCCGGTGACCGCCGTTTATCGTCGTCGTCTCCTCCTCTCCGAGTGGTCACCACTGCCAAGTGCTTTGTTGTTTCGTCCGCTTTGCTTCCATCTCTGCCGCGTCTCAGTTTTCGGTGGTTGTTGCGTCTGCTTCCATCTCCGTCGCCGGTGCTTCCATTTCAGTCACGGCTTTCAGTCTCGCCAAGCTTGCTGCCATGCTCCCAGGTATTGATAAAGAAAATTTCCATTGCTTCCATTGCTTGTGTATAGGTTATTCATCCAAATCATTTGTGGTATTGATAAAGAGAATTTGGCATGAAAAAGGAGCACGTAGTTAACCAAATCAATTTGCTTGTTTAAAAGTGACCAAAAGCAAGGGAAAAATAGAAAATTGCGGAAGCAAAAATGAAGCCTCACTGGTTATTATTGATAAACTTGATTTAATTATAGATATATATTCTTAAAATTTTATGATATGCTTGAATATACTGTTTGTTGTTTTGAATTAGCCTTAGTTTCCCGTTTAAGATTCAGTACAAAAATTATTTACCTATCACCATATTTTTTTAAGAAACGTACTTTTTACAAATGAAAATAGAGGAGATGGTAATAATAATTTACAAATATTGAATCTTGAATTGTCTGGTTGGACAGTTTAAGAAGAGTAATAACTTTTTCATAGTTTATTATAACATATCAATTTTAATATACATTTCTTAAATTTCACGAAAATTTGTCCTTGTGTTTTATATTGATCTTCGGGTGCATATTTGATTGTGATTTATAATCACTTTCATTTCGTGTAACCTGAAGACCAATGCGAAATGCTGGCAAAATTTCGTGAAATTTAAGATATGTCGTTTAAAATTGATATGTTTAATAAACTAAAAAAAGTGAATCTTCTTGAATGGGATAGGGTCACACCTTGAATACAAACACAATCAAAGTGATCATTCAAGATTATTGAAATTGTGTAAACAATTTCAGTAAACATGCGTACGGATAGAGGGTGGATTAATTTACCACGCATCAGCACTGAGTACGAG
Source organism: Vigna umbellata (assembly GCF_029865625.1). NCBI lineage: Eukaryota > Viridiplantae > Streptophyta > Magnoliopsida > Fabales > Fabaceae > Vigna > Vigna umbellata. The sequence continues at coordinate 22,855,736 of NC_142174.1, forward strand.
AGAGGGGTAGAAGAATTTATAGAGTTTGTGCAACGTAATGCGAGTACAAGTGGTGATGATGAAGTCAAGTTCAGATGTCCCTGTGTGAACTGTTTGAATGGGAGGAAGTTGAACGCAACTGATATTAGGGAACATCTTATCTGTGATGGTTTCATACAAAGTTATACAACATGGATATGACATTGCAAATTAACAGACTTTCCAACTGTCTCTACAACTGAAAATGTTTATGATTCCACAATGGATATGGAAGATCAAGCAGAAGAAGACAACTTATAGGACATGATCCGCGATGTTGGCGCAGAAGCTTTTGCCCAAGCGCATGTGTATGAAACGATGTCCACTGATGCGAAGACTCCTTTGTATGCGGGTTCAACTAAGTTCACACGGTTGTTAGCAGTGTTAAGGCTCATGAATTTAAAGGCGGGCAATGGATGGAGTGATAAGAGTTTTACAGAATTGTTGTCGTTGTTGAATGAAATGCTGCCAGATGGAAATACGTTACCCAATCGTAATTATGATGCAAAAAAAATTCTTTGTCCGATGGGTATGGAATATAAACGGATACATGCATGCCCGAATGATTGCATATTATATAGGAATGAGAATGAAGTTTTGATAAAGTGTCCAAAATGTGGGTTATCATGATACAAGTCAAAAAACAACGGTGAAGATGGTAGTTGATGAACAAATTTATGATCACCAAAATATGATGTCACAAACTTGTTGAACAATCGGCAAGTATGACCGAATCGTTTCAAGTAATAAACTCGGTAAGACCAAGTATCGTTCTCCCAAAGGACTCACGGCCTAGTTTAGTTATGTGATTCTTTGATTAGCTAAGACTTAAGAACGAAATATTTGAAGTTTAATATGCAAAACAGAAAATAAACATGTATGCATGAGATTTTGATCAATGGCAAAAGCAAAAGACAAGCACTTTCAATGAAATATATATATGAATATGTTGTTGGGGGTCAATTTCATCTTATCCACTCTCATATATTTTAGGAATTCAACATTCAAATCATCATTGTTAATGCCACTCTCTAAATTACCTTGTCAAGAAGGCCTATCCCTAATTACGAGTTCATACGATTCCTAGCATTCCTAATAATTAGTTCTCTTAGCACAGGAGCTTAACGACAACCAATATAACATTGGGAGTAATTCCCCGGATCTAGACTTCCCCGTACGTTCCCGTATCGACAAAATCAATAATCATGCATTGAATGAGTTAAACAAAGCAAGCATTAGGCAAAGAGGAAAAACCCTAACTAATGATGAAGGAAAGCATAAATCTTAGATTAAGATGCAAGCACAAATTCCATATATGAGAGCTTCAAAAGATTACATTGATTCCCCAACAAACATACAAGGTTTAGTTCACCATATTCATGGTGAACCTAGATGAACAATAATGAAAGAATGAAAGATAAAACCCTAGAAAGGTGAAGAGGTAGCCTGAGCATCCAAGATCCTCCTTCAAAGGGGTGGAAGAGAGAGTGTTTACTTTGTTTCTGCCAAAGATACCAACCCTAAGACATCTAGGTCTTTAAATAGGACATAAAAATAATAGAAAACGGGTCCAAGCCCAAACAGATCATAAAATCGCAGAAAACTGGCCCAAAACTCGTATGATTGACTTTTTCCGTATTCTGGTTGACTGGTTGACTTTTTGGTTGACTAGTTGACTTTTCTGGTTGACTGGTTGACTTTTCTGGTTTCTGGTTGACTTTTCTGATTCCATCTCTCTCCTTCTTCACTTCTTTCACTAAATTCACCTTAAAACCTGCACAAAAACACTGAAATCAAGCATAAACCTGTCCAGCTCTCTTATTTCTGAAAATATGGATAAAAGCATGATTTCAAGCTAGTTTCTAAGTGTAAAGGTTGCTTTTTGTGTCAATTTTAAGCATGAAAATAACAGTTTTTCAACTGTTATCACAACCCCAAACTTAGAACTTTGCTTGTCCTCAAGCAAACAAGATGTAACTCAATCTTCAACCAATTCATATGATGGTTCACTCATTCAAAAATCCTCTTTTTCATGATAAGTAACAACTTCACTCAAACTTATGACCAAGAGTTCAATCAAGATGTGCACATGCTTTAGTGTTCACAAAGTCATTTAAATTCCAACAAATGCTATTTTTCATGAATGATCAATCAATTAAGCATGGATGTTCATGTGCTTATGGAATATTTCCTCACTAGGTAAAGTGTTTCACTCAACACACAAGTGTATAAGAGGTAAAGTGTTTCACTCATTCACTCCACTATCACAATGTTACATGAATCAACTTTGCCTTTCATTTGACCACAATCAAAAACATTCACAAGCATGCATCATCACAAGGACTTTTCAATGGCTTATAATGTGGCTGGGCTAACAAGAAAATTGGTTTTTCTGGATCACAAAATCCTTGAGTTAAGATAATCATAACAACATAATTATTCTTATTTTTCCCAACTTGCCTTTGCATTTGCATTGAGCTTTGCTTCTTTTTCTTTTCTTTTCTTTTTTTTCTTTTTCTTTGCATATTCTTACTTTTTAGCTCTTAGCTCAATGCTTTTCCTTTTTCATGTTTTTCCAACAACCCCAAACTTGAACATTTATCAATACCACACAAGATCTTCTACTTAACTCAAGGTAAAGATTTTCAATCAAGGGTTTTCAGTGTATGTTCAAGGCTAAGGGTTCAAAGGATAGAACACAAAGTGTTCTCTTTTAGTGGGCTAACTTTATGAATCTGGCCAATAAAAAGGGTTCCAACAAACGACCTTGATCATATGATGCAAAACAAGCAATTGATTCAATCACAGAAAACCTGGGCAAAATCATTCATGCTTTCAAAGTAATAGCATTCAATCATACCAAAAACTCTAGAGCTCAAAACCTCGCATATAAGCTCATTCACATTTGACATACACATCCTGCTTAATTTCACAATCACAATCATGATATCCTGCATTTGTTCACAAAGCTTATGAATCACCTGTATAAGCATTTTAATGTGCACATCTTCTCAACATCAATCAATCAATAAGCATCATCAAGCATTACTTATCAAAAACTCACAGTTAATAGCAAACCATCATAACAAACCATGTTTCCAATAGAGTACATCAAACCCTAATCTAAAACAAAAAATAAATAAGTTTAGAAAACTTAAACCAACAAAAGCATAAGTTCTGCTCTAGTTATGATAGCATTCATCAGTAAATGCTATCTCAACTCCTCATCAATCTGAGCTGTCCTCTGTATCTTCCTCTTCTTGGATCTTATAGTCTTGATTCTTTTTGCCCGATGAGGAGGCCATCCCTGCATCAAACATAATTCACAAAACCAAAAGATACATTGTTAAGCATTAGTAAACCACAATGAAGAAATCAGCCCCTTCAATGATGCTCTTTCCCAACCCCAAACTTAGATAGAAAACTAGTGAGCAAGTGAGTGGAAGAAAAATTTTCTTAAGAGGTGATAACAGTTGAAAAACTGTTATTTTCATGCTTAAAATTGACACAAAAAGCAACCTTTACACTTAGAAACTAGCTTGAAATAATGTTTTTATCCATATTTTCAGAAATAAGAGAGCTGGACAGGTTTATGCTTGATTTCAGTGTTTTTGTGCAGGTTTTAAGGTGAATTTAGTGAAAGAAGTGAAGAAGGAGAGAGATGAAATCAGAAAAGACATCAAAAAGTGCAAAAGGAGAAGCCGAAGTCACCGCTGAGCGGCAGTTTACCGCTGAGCGGCACTCAGCAGCTTACGGGAGATCCGCTGAGGGGCAAAATGGCCGCTGAGGGGAAGAAACGACTCACACACTTACCGCTGAGCGGCAATTTACCGCTGAGCGGCACTTTTATGGGCTTGGACCTAATTTTCTGTAATTTACGAATAATATATAAGCTTTAGGGTTTCCTAGGGTTAGGTATCTTTGGCAGAAACGAAGCAAACACTCTCTCTTCCACCCCTTTGAAGGAGGATCTTGGATGCTCAGGCTTCCTCTTTACCTTTCTAGGGTTTTATCTTTCATTCTTTCATTGTTATTCATCTAGGTTCACCATGAATATGGTGAACTAAACTTTGTATGTTTGTTGGGGAATCAATGTAATCTTTTGAAGCTCTCATATATGGAATTTGTTTTTACATCTTTTATTTAAGACCTATGCTTTCTTTCATCATTAGTTAGGGTTTTTCCTCTTTGCTTAATGCTTGCGTTGTTTAACTCATTCGATGCATGATTATTGGTTTTGTCGATACGGGCACGTACGGGGAAGTCTAGATCCGGGGAATCTCTCCCAATATTATATTGGTTGTCGTTAAGCTCCTGCACTTGATGAACTAATTATTAGGAATGCTAGGAATTGTATGAACTCGTAATTAGGGAGAAGCCTTCTTGAAAGGTACTTTAGAGAGTGGCATTAACAATGATGATTTGAATGTTGAATTCCTAAAATATATGAGAGTGGATAAGATGAAATTGACCCCCAACAACATATTCATACATTTATTTCATTGAAAGTGTTTATCTTTTGCTTTTGCCATTGATCGAAACCTCATACATACATGTTTATTTTCGTCTTTTGCATAGAAAAAATCCAAATATTTCGTCCTTAAGTCTTAGCTAATTAACAAACGACACAACTAAACTAGGCCGTGAGTCCTTTGGGAAGAACGATACTTGGTCTTACCAAGTTTATTACTTGAACGATTCGGTCATACTTGCCGATTGTAAATTTGTCCATCAAGTTTGTGACATCATATTTTGGTGATCATAATTTGTCCATCAAGTTTTTGGCGCCGTTGCCGGGGACTTGTGGTTTAACTGGTTAATTTGTGTGATTATTGATTATCTTTGACTTTAATTTTGAATTTCTGTTTTTATGTTCTGTTTTTTGGTTTTTATTAGATTAGATTTTATTTTATTTTATCTTATCCTCTGAATCTTTTATCTTCTGAATCTATATCTTTTCCTATATCTTTTTGTGCTAACCAAATATTCTAGGGTTTTGTTCTCTTGTGTATGCAGGAGGCAATTCGAACAAGGAGCAAGATAACTGCAGAACCTCTTCTTGAAGGTTTAGACGAGAGTAGACGGAGGAGAAGAATCCGAACATCTAGAGAACTATTCCCTCCTCTGGAAACTTTGTTGCAACCATCACCACAAGGTTTTGACCATAGCACAGAAAATATGGAGAACAATAATATCAGAAGAACTCTTGCTGACTACACCAATATAGCTGGACCTCAGCACTTTAACAGTATAGCTAGACCTAGAGTCAATGCAGCTAACATGAAGGTCAAACCAGCACTGATCCAACTGGTGAAAAGCAATCAATTTAATGGGTTATCTCATGAAATTAATGGGGTGCCAGACGAAGCTATCAAACTTAGCTTGTTTCCTTTCTCATTGGGAGGCAATGCTAAACTGTGGTTGAATTCATACCCAGAAGGAAGTTTCACAGAGTGGGAAGCAGTGGTGACAAAGTTTTTAAACAAGTACTTTCCACAATCAAAGAGGATAAAAGGCAAGCAAGAAATTTCTTCATTTAAGCAGGGCATGGAAGAATCACTGGGGCATGCATGGGACAGATATAAAAGCCTGTTACAAAAAACGCCCATGCATGGTTTCAAAGAAGAAGAAGTAGTCCTAACTTTCCTTGGAGGTCTTGGTTCACAAACTAAGATGATGCTTCATGCCTCAGCAGGAGGAAACATTAAATGGAAAACTCCAGAGGAAGCAACTAAAATTATTGAAAATATGGCTACTAGTGACAATGAACTCAACATTGAAAAAGGATATCATAGTCAGAAGGAGTTGTTACAATCAAATGATGCTTTGCTTATTCAAAATAGAATTATATCTCAACAGCTTGAAGAGGTAATTATGAAGCTTTCTCAGATAACACAGGAAATACAACAGGTCTCAATGGTCCAAGTGCAACAACAAAAATGGCAAATGCAATCTACCCCAATTGAGAAAACAACAAAACTTGAAGAGACTTTCCAAAGATTCTTGAAGACAAATGCATCTTATTGTCAGAATGTGGATGCTGCATTTAAAAATATGGAGGTTTATGTTAAGAGAATAGTTGACAAGATGAAACATGATAATCTCAGAAAGGAGTGTAAAACTGTTGTGACCAGAAGTGGTAGAGTGTTAGAAGAGAGAAAACAAGAAAGAGAAGAGAAAGAAAATGAGAGTGAGAGTGAAAAAGAAACATGTGAGTGGAAAGAAAGAGTTGAGAGAGAGAAAAAGAAAAAAGAAGAAGAGAGAGAGGAGAGACAAAAAGAAAAAGAGTATGAAAAGCCACTTCCTTATCCAAAGAGTTATTCGAGGAAAGAGAAAGAAAAGCAGTTGGAAAGATTCATGGAGTTGTTTAAGAAGCTTGAGATCACTATACCATTCTCTGAAGCATTGCAACAGATGCCAGCATATGCAAAGTTTTTGAAGGAACTCCTCACAAAGAAACACAAGTATATTGAAAAGGAAACTATCAATGTACAGGGTAACTGCAGTGCAATCATACAGAAACTACCTCCTAAACTTAAAGATCCAGGAAGCTTTACTATTCCATGCACCATAGGAGATGTGAAAGTTGGAAGAGCATTGATTGATTTGGGAGCTAGCATTAATCTAATGCCGCTATCCTAGGGGTTGGAAATTAAACCAACCAGAATGGCTCTTCAATTGGCGGACAGGTCTCTTAAATATCCATCTGGAGTGGTTGAAAATGTTCTAGTAAAGGTTGACAAATTTGTATTCCCAGTGGATTTTATTGTGATGGAGATGGAAGGGAATAGTGATGTTCCTCTTATTCTTGGGAGACCTTTTATGAAGACTGCTAGAGTTTTGATTGATGTAGAGAATGGTAAGCTTAAAATGAGAGTTGATGATGAAGAAGTCACTTTTGACGTATCCAAGGCCATGACATATCCAAATGATGACAAAACATGTTTTCAATTTGATGAACTTGATGAAGTTTGTATGATGCAAGAAAGGATGGTGCGAAATATTTCTCCATTGGAAAAAACTCTCATTAATGCATGTGAAGATTTAGATGAAGAAGAAGAGAAATTGATTGATGAATGTCTGATGGACTTGGAAACATTGAAAAAGATTCCGGAGGAAGATCCAATATTCGAAATAATTGATAAGGAAGAAGCAGTCAAAGCACAGACACCAGAATTAAAAAGATTGCCATCACATCTGAAATATGTTTTTCTAGCAGAAGATGGAACAAAGCCAGTCATCATCAATAACTCTTTATCTTTACAAGAAGAAGAGCAGTTGATAGAAATTTTGAAAGCCAACAAAGAAGCAATTGGGTGGTCAATATCACATCTCAAAGGTATTAGCCCAACTTATTGCATGCACAAGATTCTTATGGAAGAAGATTATAAACCAAGTGCTCAACCACAGAGAAGGTTAAATCCTGTTATGAAGGCGGTGGTCAGAAAAGAAGTGTTGAAACTACTAGAAGCGGGTATCATCTATCCAATCTCTGACAGTGAATGGGTGAGTCCAGTAGAGGTGGTTCCAAAGAAAGGTGGGATGACAGTAATTTATAATGATAAGAATGAACTTATTCCTACTCGGACAGTTACTGGCTGGCATATGTGCATTGATTACAGGAAGCTAAATAAAGCTACTAGGAAAGATCATTTTCCTCTTCCTTTCATGGATCAGATGTTAGAAAGGTTATCAGGGCATGCTTTCTATTGTTTTCTAGATGGATATTCGGGATACAATCAAATTGTGGTAGATCCAAAAGACCAGGAGAAGACGGCTTTTACTTGTCCTTTTGGTATCTTTGCATATAGAAAGATGCCTTTTGGATTATGTAATGCTCCAGCTACGTTTCAGAGGTGTATGCAGGCAATTTTTGCAGATCTCTTAGAAAAATGCATTGAAGTATTCATGGATGATTTCTCAGTTTTTGGAAATTCTTTCCAAAGATGTTTGGCTAATTTGAACATTGTCCTCAAAAGATGTGTTCAGACAAATCTTGTTCTTAATTGGGAGAAATGTCATTTCATGGTAACTGAAGGAATTGTATTGGGGCATAAAATTTCTGCTAAAGGAAATGAGGTAGACAAAGCTAAAGTAGAAGTCATTGAGAAACTACCTCCACCAACAAATGTAAAGGGGATTAGAAGTTTTCTTGGTCATGCTGGGTTTTATAGAAGATTCATCAAAGATTTCTCAAAAATTGCTAAACCATTGAGTAATCTTTTGATGAAGGATGCGCTTTTTGTGATGAATGAAGACTGTCTAAAAGCTTTTGACACATTGAAGAAGAAGTTAGTGTCAGCTCCAGTAATTGTAGCGCCAGATTGGAATCAAAATTTTGAATTAATGTGTGATGCAAGTGATTATGCAATAGGAGTTGTCCTTGGCCAGCGGAAAGAACAAAAGTTTCATCCAATTTATTATGCTAGCAAGGTTCTGAATGATGCTCAATTGAATTATGCTACCATAGAGAAAGAATTTCTTGCTATTATGTATGCTCTAGAGAAATTTAGACCTTATCTTATTGGGTCTAAGGTGGCTGTCTATACAGATCATGCAGCTATCAAATATTTGTTGACAAAACCAGATTCTAAGCCACATCTGATTAGATGGGTATTACTATTGCAAGAATTTGATGTAGAAATCCGTGATAAGAAAGGAAGTGAGAACTTAATTGCTGATCATTTGTCACGGTTAGTCAACAATGAGGTCACTAGCAAGGAGTCTGAAATCTGGGAATCTTTTTCAGATGAATCACTCATGTATATTGATGAGAGGGTCGCACCTCTCACAAAAGTTGTGCATAAAAGAATGCAGTATAGTACTAGGAAGTGACTCCTAGGTCGTCTCTCAAGGACCAATTTGGGTTCAGTCTCAAGTCAAACACGAAGGGGGGGGGGTTTTTGTGAAAGGTTTGTGACTGTAATTGAACTTAAAATAAAATGAAAATTAAACGCGACTAAACATGATTGACGGTATTCCAGTGCATGATAACATTAAACTGAACATTGCAGCAGATAAATATCCAAACACAATTCACCACAAAAAGAAGAAAATCAATTCAACCTATAATGTAAACCATTCTTAGGCATAAGAAATAAAAGAAAATATTTTTTTTCTCTACCATTAACCGGGACCACGTGCATCTACCAAAAGAATTTGAAATTCCACATGCTTCTGAAAGTCCTCTCTAGCCATGACATGTTGAGCATTCCAGCAAAGATATACTTCATCATTTCTCAAAGTAAATAAATCTTCAAAGATGTTTAATCCAAAGAAAATGAAAGTGGGGTAGCCTTCCCGTGGCAGCTGGTCCCTGTGTGAAGCCCTCCGTGTTATGCTTCCTAAAATGTAAATCATAAACTTTGCTCTCCTAAAACAATTGATCGACTTGACGTGACAACAGCTCATTCAATGTACGTGTGTGCCACTTCTTCAAAAGCTGAATGAATCTTGGGAGCTCTTCCTTCAAGACATGAATGCACCGTGTACTATCTCTCCCCCCATCCTGTGACGTGGTGTGCTTCTTTGCAATTTAAATGCGCTACCTATTTAAGCTAAAAAAATTGAAATCCACGAATCAGCGTGCACCAGCCAATCCCGTGAGTTTCTCTCCATGCCGTGACAACAACTATTGAATACACCATGCTTCTTCCTCCAATTAAAGTTTGCGTCTTTCCATACAGCTGCACGTGACCTCCAGCAGCTTGGAGGCTTTCTTCCAGCTAGTGGCAGCTCTTTCTATTACAAAAAATGTTCAAAAGCCAAAAACCAAGTGAAGGTGACAGCCGTGAACGTTCTTGAAATTAAAAATTGTTTGAACCAAAGAAATAAAAAGGGCCATGTTTAATCAGCAAAATAGAAAGTGAAGCTTTTTTCTTTCATTCATCATGAAATGAGCGTAAAAACCATTCTGAGACTTCAAGAACACAAGCCAAGAAAACAAAATGTGACAAGTGGCGGTTCTAACACGTCCCAGCTCTCTCCCGTAAAAGCCATCTCCTTTCACAAAGAATCAGCGTGTACCACTTCTATGCTGGACGTGTTCAACAGCTTTCTTCTCTCCAGCAAAGAAAATAAAACTCCAATCACCAGCTGAGATGAAAATGATTCACCGAGTACTCCTCACAGCTCCTGGAATCAGCGCATCTTCTTTCCAAATTAAAAATCACTATGCAGTCCAATAATGAAGCATTACCGGACCGAAGCTTCACTCAAAAATTTTATGATCAAAATGAAATTAAATGGCAAATTCAAAACGTAACAGCGTGCCTATTTTTTTCATTGCTTCCAAACTTCAAACAGCGTTTCCAGCCCCTAAGAAAAAGTACCCAAAACTACAGTAGTCTCCCCCCCAAAACTCAAAAAGACCAAGAGCCTGTGGCAAGTGGCGGCTTCCTCTTTTTCTAAGGGTCGTGTGTCCCTTTTTAGGGTAGGGTCCACACATACAAAAACCCTAGGGTGCCAAGTCATTAATTTCTAATTTTGGGTCTAATCTAATTTACCAAAAATTGACCCAAAATATAAGAGTTGATACAGAAATTCTAAACTACTGAATTACAATTTAATTAATTCAAAAATGTTTGTCTGGAGAGTCTTGAATTTATTTGGCAATCTTCCTGATGTCCCAAAATGTATTTCCAAAATTTTCCTGCATTTCAAAAATGCACTTAATCAGCTCAGAAAATCCAAATTAGCACAATTACAAATTTCCGACCAAATTAAGCGGAATTCGGAAAATGGGGAAATAACAAACAATTAAACACAATTCCCTGGTTTATTTAAGTGCAATAAACTAAATATAATTCAAGAAATAACGACTCATCAAAATAGACCACACTTAGTCTTTTGCACTCCTGGGCAAAACCAAAACGAAAACCAGGGAACTACTCAAACATCAGGGAGTTGACACAGACTCGACAGACAGACAACAAAGACTCCAAAACAGAACACAGTTGCATAATTCTCACGAAATCTGGACAGTAAAAGGTATAGGCAGAATCCAACACAGAGTCAACGAAAGCAGATACTCCAAGAATCATCCAAACAGTTCAGTACAAGGAAAACATTCAATCAGTTCAAGAGATGAATCAAAAGCAACAGAGCCTCACAGATGCACACAATCAGTGTTTCTCTCAAGTGTTTAAGGTAAATCAATGTCACTCAATGCACTCAAGAAAGCAATCACAAATAGACTTGGCAAGCCTCTAATATCAACACTCAAGCATGTACGCATGTTCAAATCAAAAGGTCTTTTCATGGTTGTAATGGGGCCAAGGACAAGGGAGGATATATCTGGATAAGAAGCTACAAACCATAAGGAACAGAGGAGCAATGGGGAACAAGTGTAAACACATTCAAACACACCCACAACCTCTAATTCCATCCTCTTCTTGACTCCATTATTCACAATTATTCACATTTTTTTTTCACTATTTTTCTGCTCTTTTTTTTCCATCCTGTCTCTTTTCTTTTCTCTCTTTTCAAAACAAAACTCTAAAAGACAAGATTTACAAAAACAAAACAATAATAGGAACCAACTAGCCAACTCATAAGAATCCCCAAGAAGACCACACTTGTTCCCAAAACACTTCCAAAGCTCCAAAATTCCCTAAGGTTAAGGTAATCATGGTTTTTCACTTAGGGCTAGTGTATAAGCATTCAAAACAAAGAAATGGGGGAAAGTATAGGCTCAAAAAGGGTTTTCAAAGGATTAGAACAAGGTGAGCTTATTTGGCTAGAGAGGCTCAAGAACAAAACTGCCTTTATCACTTCCAAACATGCATATCAATCAAGAATTATCAACAAGAGTCAAGCCAAGTCATATGTGCAAGCAATCAAGAGACATATCACACACAAGAAAGAACATAAAGTGGCTCAATTTCTCACACAGGGCATTTGTGTCACAATCAATTCAACTCTCAAACATCATGATCATCTTCCAAGCAAAGAAAAGCAAGGAATCCAACATCTCAGAGTATCAATGAAGTGAAGGAAAACTGACAACCTAACCACAATCCAGAATTTACGAAAAGCATGCAAAACTGTACACAAGACACAACAAACTACATAAAAACCGAAACATGAACAAAGAAACAACCTCCCCTAATAGACCACACTTAAACGACACAATGTCCTCAGTGTGTCACAATCAGTAGATCAAACAATCAGAACAATCATCAGATATCGACAAAGTGCAATAAAAGTGAGGAGGGGAGGAGAAAAGAAACTCCCTGAGTCAGATGGGAGGATAGGTGGGGTGGACCAAAGACGTCTCCTCCACCACTACATCCACTAAAGAAGGGTTGCTGAGGAAAGGCTTCAGTCTATGCCCGTTCACCTTGAAGCTTTTAGCTGTAGATGGACCTTGGATCTCTACTGCACCATAAGGATAAACATTAGTCACAACAAAAGGTCCAGTCCATTTTGATCTCAACTTACCACCCATGAGGCCGAGTCTAGAGTTATACAACAAAACCTGTTGGCCCACCTCGAAGTCCTTTCTAACAATAGAACTATCATGGAACTTCTTTGTCCTTTCCTTGTAGAACTTCGAGTTCTCATATGCCTCCAATCGGATCTCATCCAATTCATTCAGTTGCAACTTTCTTTCCTCTCCAGCTTGGTCCATGGAGAAGTTGCAAATCTTCACAGCCCAATATGCCCGATGCTCAATCTCGACCGGTAGGTGACATGCTTTTCCGAAGACAACCCGGTAGGGAGACATCCCTATCGGTGCTTTGTAAGCTGTCCTGTAAGCCCAAAGAGCATCGTCCAACCTATTGCTCCAATCTTTCCTGTTGGGCTGGACAATCTTCTCCAAAATCCTCTTAATCTCCCTGTTGGAGATCTCAGCCTGCCCATTTGTTTGGGGGTGGTAAGGTGTAGAAACTCTGTGCGTCACCCCATATTTCTTGAGCAAGGCTTGCATGGATCTGTTGCAAAAATGGGTTCCTTGATCACTAACAATTGCTCTAGGCACTCCAAACCTGCAAAAGAGGTGAGATCTAACAAAATCTACAACAACCCGAGCATCATTAGTCCTGGTGGCTCTAGCTTCCACCCATTTTGAAACATAATCCACAGCAAGGAGAATATAACAGAAACGAAAAGAAACAGGAAAAGGACCCATGAAATCTATACCCCATACATCAAACACCTCACAGAACAACATAGGTTATTGAGGCATCTCTTGTCTCTGTGAAATTGATCCTCCTGCTCTCTGACAAGGTTCACAAGTGCTGCAAATCTTCTCCGCATCTTTGAAGATGGACGGCCAATAGAAACCACAGTCAAGCACTCTGCGAGCTGTTCTCTGTATCCCCAGATGACCACCAGGTGAGGAGGCATGACAAAACTGCAGGACCGAGTCAATCTCATGGTCCGGAATGCATCTCCTAATAACCTGGTCACTGCACAACTTCCACAAATATGGGTCATCCCAAACATAATACTTAGCATCACTCTTAATTTTAGCAATCTGAGCACGTGATGCTAAGGGAGGAAAAACAGAAGCAACCAAATAATTTACAATGTGTGCAAACCAAGGAGTGGGGTGAGAGTAAGAAATCATCAACAAACTCTCATCAGGAAAGGTATCTTGTATGGGCAACACATCAGCTTCATTCCCAACTTTTTCAATCCGGCTTAGGTGGTCTGCAACCAAATTTCGTGCTCCACTCCGGTCTTCAATTTGCAAGTCAAACTCCTGGAGCAGTAGCATCCACCTGATCAATCTAGGCTTTGACTCCGCCTTTTTCAACAGAAACTTTAGAACTGCATGGTCAGTATACACAATAACAGGTGATCCAAGCAAATATGACCTAAACTTATCAAGGGCAAAAACAATTGCCAACAACTCTTTTTCAGTGGTGGTATAATTTGCCTAGGCAACATCCAAAGTGCGTGAAGCATAATAGATCACTCTCGGCAGCTTGTCAATTTTCTGTGTCAAGACAGCCCCTAATGCATAATTAGACGCATCACACATGAGCTCAAATGGGGCTGTCCAATCCGATGCCTGAATGATAGGGGCGATGGTCAAAGCTTCCTTCAGGCAATCAAACGCCTGCTTGCATCTGTCATCAAAAGAAAAGTCAATATCTTTCTGCAGCAGTCTGGACAAGGGAAGCGCCTTCTTGCTGAAATCTTTGATGAAGCGCCTGTAGAAACCTGCATGTCCAAGAAAAGATCGCACCTCTCGCACGCAAGAGGGGTAAGGCAACTGCGAAATCACAGATATCTTAGCAGGGTCTACCTCTATTCCCTTTTCAGAAATGATATGCCCTAGAACCAAACCTTGTCCAACCATGAAGTGACATTTCTCAAAATTGAGAACAAGGTTTGTTTCTATGCATCTTTTCAAAACTTTTTCCAGACTGTCTAAACATGCATCAAAGGAGGATCCATACACAGTAAAATCATCCATAAACACCTCTATGCAATTCTCAAGAAAGTCGCTAAAAATGCTAAGCATGCACCGCTGGAAGGTACCAGGGGCGTTGCATAGACCAAAGGGCATCCTCCTATAGGCAAAAGTGCCAAAGGGGCAGGTGAATGTGGTTTTTTCTTGATCCTCAAGCGCAATATTTATTTGAAAGTAACCAGAAAAACCATCAAGAAAACAATAATGAGATTTACCTGCCAGGCGCTCCAGCATCTGATCAATGAATGGCAGGGGGAAATGATCTTTCCTGGTTGCTTGGTTGAGCCTCCTATAGTCAATGCAGACTCTCCAACTGTTCTGCACTCTAGCTGGGATAAGCTCATCCCTCTCATTCTTCACCACAGTGAGGCCAGTTTTCTTGGGTACAACGTGGATGGGGCTAACCCACTGACTGTCTGAAATAGGGTAGTGATGGACAATTTTATGAACACCAAAATGTGATGTCACAAACTTGTTTTCAATCGGCAAGTATGACCGAATCGTTCAAGTAATAAACTTAGTTAGACCAAGTATCGTTCTTCCCAAAGGACTCACGGCCTAGTTTAGTTATGTGGTTTCTTAATTAACTAAGACTTACAAACCAATTAATTGGGGTTTAAAATGCAAGACAGAAAATAAATATGTATGCATGAATTTTGATCAATGGCCAAAAAGCAAAAGATAAACACTTTCAATGAAATTTATGTATGGATATGTTGTTGGGGGTCAATTTCATCTTATCCACTCTCATATATTTTAGGAATCCAACATTCAAATCATCATTGTTAATGCCACTCTCTAAAGTACCCTTCAAGAAGGCTTCTCCCTAATCACGAGTTCATACAATTCCTAGCATTCCTAATGATCAGTTCATAAGTGCAGGAGCTTAACGACAACCAATATAAAATTGGGAGAAATTCCCCGGATCTAGACTTCCCCGTACGTGCCCGTATCGACAAAACCAATAATCATGCATCGAATGAGTTAAACAATGCAAGCATTAAGCAAAGAGGAAAAACCCTAACTAATGATGAAAGAAAGCATAAGTCTTAATTAAAAGATGTAAAAACAGATTCCATATATGAGAGTTTCACAAGATTACATTGATTCCCCAACAAACATACAGAGTTTAGTTCACCATATTCATGGTGAACCTAAATGAATTACAATGAAAGAATGAAAGAATAAACCCTAAAAAGGTGAAGAGGAAGCCTCAGCATCCAAGATCCTCCTTCAAAGGGGTGGAAGAGAGAGTGTTTGCTTTGTTCCAGCCAGAGATGCCTAACCCTAGGAAACCCTAAAGCTTATATATCATTCGTAAATTACAAAAAGTCAAATCCAAGCCCATTAAAGTGTCGCTCAGCGGTAAAATACCGCTCAGCGGTGAGTACGTGACTTGATTTCTCCCCTCAGCGGCCATTTTGCCCCTCAGCGGACCTCACGTGACTTCCAGAGTGCCGCTCAGCGGTAAACTGCCGCTGAGCGGTGACTTCGGCTTCTCCTTTTGCACTTTTTATTGTCTTTTCTGATTTCATCTCTCTCCTTCTTCACTTCTTTCACCAAATTCACCTTGAAACCTGCACAAAAACACTGAAATCAAGCATAAACCTGTCCAGCTCTCTTATTTCTAAAAACATGAAGAAAAGCATGATTTCAAGCTAGTTTCTAAGTGTAAAGGTTGCTTTTAGTGTCAATTTTAATCATGAAAATAACAGTTTTTCAACTGTTATCACAACCCCAAACTTAGAACTTTGCTTGTCCTCAAGCAAACAAGATGTAACTCTATCTTCAACCAATTCATATGATGGTTCACTCATTCTAAAAGTCCTCTTTTCAAGATAAGTAAAAACATTAATCACTTATGATCAAGATTTCAATCAAGATGTGCACATGCTTTAGTGTTTCACAAAATCAGTTAATACCCAACAAATGCTCTTTTTCATGAATAACCAATCAATTAAGCATGGATGTTCATGTGCTAATGGAATATTTCCTCACTAGGTAAAATGTTTCACTCACACACAAGTGTATAAGAGGTAATCACTCATTCACTCTACCATCACAATGTCACATGAATTAACTTTGCCTTTCATTTTACCACAATCAAAAACATTCACAAGCATGCATCATCACAAGCACTTTTCAATGGCTTATAATGTGGCTGGGCTAACAAGAAAATTGGTTTTTCTGGATCACAAAATCCTTGAGTTAATAGAATCATAACAACACAATCATCTTATTCATACCCAACTCTCTTTTTGCCTTTGCATTGAGCTTTACTTCTTTTTCTTTTCTTTTCTTTTTCTTTGTATATTCTTACTTTTTAGCTCTTAGCTCAATGCTTTTCATATTTTCCCAACAACCCCAAACTTGAACACTTAACAATACCACACAAGATCTTCTACTTAACTCAAGGTAAAGATTTTTCAATTAAAGGTTTCAGTGTATATTCAAGGCTAAGGGTTCAAAGGATAGAACACACAGTGTTCTCTTTTAGTGGGCTAATTTTATGAATTTGGCCAATAAAAAGGTTTTCAACAAATGGCCTTGATCACATGATGCAAAACAAGCAATTGATTCAATCATAGAAAACCTGGGCAAAACCATTCATGCTTTCAAAGTAATAGCATTCAAGAATAACAACTCTGGAGCTCAAAACCTCACATATAAGCTCATTCACATTTGACATACACATCCTGCTTAATTTCACAATCACAATCATGATATCATGCATTTGTTCACAAAGCTTGTGAATCACCTGTATAAGCAATTTAATGTGCACATCATCTCAACATCAGTTAATCATAAGCATCATTCAGTATTACTTATCACACAATCACAGTTAATAGCAAACCATCACAAGAAACCAGGTTTCAAATAGAGTACATCAAACCCTAATCTAAAAAAACAGAAACAAATAAGTTCAGAAAACTTAAACCACAAAACATAAGCACATGATAGCATTCATCAGTAAATGCTATCTCAGCTCCTCATCAATCTGAGTTGTCCTCCGTATCTTCCTCTTCCTCCTCATCTTCATCATCTTCAAATGCATCATCCTCATCAGCTTCATCTTCTTCCATATCTCTAGCTGAAGCTTCAGCTGCTTCAGCTCCTCCTCCATGCACTGGTTCCTCTGGCCATGCTACCACATTATGGAATTCATCCATAGTCCACCTGTGGGCTAGAGGTGTATCATACATCCCGACAATCATCTCAGCAGTGGCCACCTGCCCTTTGTGAATGGACTGCAACTGAGCCCCTATAAGAGACATATACATGTCCCTCATCTGGAATGGCTATGCTTCATGTGTCTCAGCAGATGTCTGGCTCTGTGCTGGCCCTCTCTCTCTACGAGCACGGCGTGGTGGAACTGGCTGAGCTGCATCATCACCTCCACAGTACTGTCTATAGTAGGCCTCATCAATAGCTTTTCTTGGCCTCTCAAAAGGTGGAGCAGAAGTGTCCACCCCAGCTATCTTGCAAAGGTGCGTGATCAAAGAAGGATGTCCTAGTGGTGCTTTGTTGTTTGAAGTATTGGCGCACACACTAATCTCATCAGCTATCACCTGCCCAATATTAACATTCAAGTTTCTGATAGCACAGTAGATGAAGAATGCCCTGCTGAGAGTAATATCTGACACATGTGAACATGGCTGAATGTTGGCATGAGAAAACGCCATCCAATACTTTGCAAGAGGAGTCAAATCTGTCCTCCTAATGTTAACCACTGAGCCAGATCGATTCCTTTGGAAGTGTCCTCCAGGTATACACAGTACTCTCTCCACATCCTCATAATCAGCACCTTCCTCCATGCAAAGAGCAAACTGGCACTGCTCACCAGCCCATACAGTGTCCAGAAAGTTATTAATTGAATCAGGATCATACCTGATAGCATGGCCTCTAACATAGCCCAAATAATTCTCAGCTGGATAATCACCAATCTTCTTTGCATTGGTGTAAAATTCCTTAACCACAGCTATGTTGGCAGGTGCAGGATAAGTGGCTAGCTTTCCCCAGTCATTCCCTAAAACTTGCTCTCCAAATTGAGGAGCAAGGTTAGGTATCATTCCAACCTTTCTCTCCATCAGAAGTCTCCTGTCCTGAACCACTTTAAAGTGCTTCTCATGTTTCCTAGAGAGGAACCTGCTAGAGTGGGGTTGCTCTGGTTCCTTTTCCTTTCTCTTGGTTGCCATGGTTTTCAATCTTTTTCCTGAAGATGATGCCATTCCTACATTCAAAACACAAACAAAACCACAGAACATGATGTTAATCATTAGTAAAACACAGAACACAACTCCTTTCGAAGCTAAACCACCGCTGAGGGCCAGAATTTCCCCTCAGCGCCACCAGTACCACATTTCAGATCACACAAAACCAGAAAAATCAAATCTGGCAGAGTGCCGCTCAGTGTCACGCCCCGTTAATTATTCTGCTTAGTCATCTCTCTGCTTCCATTAAAGCACCATGCCACGCACTTCAATGCATTAAAAAAATCCACTGAGAACGAGCCCTGCATGCACGCCACTTGTCAATTTGGAAACTTCTGAAGTCAGTGGTGGGGTGCAGGTGTCGTCTAGAGGGACGCTCGTCCGTCTGACAGTGGGATTTGAACAAAAGTAACTTTTCTGGAAAATCTCCCACTCTCTACGCGCACCTTCTCCTTTTCCAAACTCAGACTTTTCCTTTTCTCCTCCATCTCTCTAGAACTCTTATCTTTCTCTCTTCTGCAACTCACCATCCTCTTCTCCGATCACGTTTCAGAAAACGCAGAGACATTCCCTGCACCGTGAGCTCCATCTTGAACCGAACAACTTCCGGTTCTGGTAAGTTTATACTTGGACGCTCTTTTCTGAAATTCTGCAACCAGTTCCGTCTGCATGCATGGGTCTAAACCGAACTCTTTGTGTTTCTTTTAGTTTTAGTAGAAGAGTTCAAGAGAAAAGTTGATAGAACCATATTTGGACAAGCCAAGATCACTCGTTTTAGAACGATCACTACTGATCCGGGTAAGGGAAGCTTATTAGATTTAGTTCTTGTGTTATACTGTGATGTATGAATGTTTTGTGAATTAGATGCGTTGTACTGTATGAACGTTCTGTAAATTTGTATGCAGTATGATTTTGATATTGGATTTTTGGTATATGATTATGATTCGATGCATGAGAATTATTGGGATATACTATGATAGGGTTAATTAAATGTATGAAAGTTTATAATGAAAAATGTGTTTACCGTAAGTTGAATTTAAGTATGAAATTCTATGATAATGAACGTTCGATATCGAAACGGTCTTTGACCGATCGGTACTTTCAGTAACTCTTTTGAAATAGTTGAACTCTTTCATTTGGGAAGAATTCTGGTTGAGTATGTGTAGTGTCGGTCTTCTACTTAGAGCTCATAATGAATAGTGTCGAGTACCTTTGTTAATACAGATCATCTGTCTGTGTCGACCGACAGTGTCGAGTACCATTGTCAATACAGAACATACATCTGTGTCGCCCGACAATGTCGAGTACCATTGTTAATATAGATCATCCATCTGTGTCGACCGACAATGTCGAGTCGCCTTGTAATAGAGGTCGTCCATCTGTGTCGACCGATAGTATCAATTACCCTTGTCAATACGGATCATCCATCTGTGTCGACCGACAGTGTCGAGTATCATTGTTAATATAGATCATCTATCTGTGTCGACCGACAGTATCAAGTACCATTGTTAATACAGATCATCCATCTGTGTCGACCGACAGTGTCGAGTATCATTGTTAATATAGATCATCTATCTGTGTCGACCGACAGTATCTAGTACCATTGTTAATACAGATCATCCATCTGTGTCGACCGACAGTGTCGAGTATCATTGTTAATATAGATCATCTATCTGTGTCGACCGACAGTATCAAGTACCATTGTTAATACAGATCATCCATCTGTGTCGACCGACAGTGTCGAGTGATGAGTCGTTATTTATTGAATTATATTTAGTTTATTGCACTTAAATAAACCAGGGAATTGTGTTTAATTGTTTGTTATTTCCCCATTTTCCGAATTCTGCTTAATTTGGTCGGAAATTTGTAATTGTGCTAATTTGGGTTTTCTGAGCTGATTAAGTGCATTTTTGAAGTGCAGGAAAATTTCGGAAATACATTTTGGGACATCAGGAAGAATGCCGAATAAATTCAAGACTTTCCACATAGACAATTTTGAATTAATTAAATTGTAATTCAGTAGTTTAGAATTTTCGAATCAACTCTTATATTTTGGGTCAATTTTTGGTAAATTGGATTAGACCCAAAAATTAGAAATGAGTCATTGGACCTAGGGTTTTTCTTTTGTGTGGACCCTACCCTTATTAAAGAGGGACACACGGCCCTTATGCCAGCCGCCACTTACACTTTGTTTTTGGCCACTGTTTTTAGTTTCTTTACTCTCGGTCTCGGTTCTCTACGGGGGGACACTCTCGGCTCTTAGTTTTTAGAGGCTACTGTATTTCGAATTTTTTTTCTGGGACTGAACGCGTTTTGCAATGAATGAATGAAGAGATGATGGTGATTATTTTTGCTGATTTCTCATTGCCCCTTTTCGTTTGGGTTTTACACTTTGGAAGCTTCATTCCAGCTAGCACCGTCCAGTAGAGTTACTCGGTTTTTCTTTCTGTTAAAGAGAAGAGGCTTATTCGTTTTGATTGTGATGTCACGGCTTTGGCATTCTTATTGGAGAAGAGCAGTTTGGTGAAGCAACGTAGGGGGCAACGCTGGAACGCTGCTGGAACGCTGTCACGGCTTGGCTGTGAGAAATCATTTCTTTTTTTTTTTATGGATGTTGGAACAACCACCGAGAGGGAGCTGGAGCAAGGATGAGGCGCATACGGAACATCCTGGAAAGAAGAGGAAACGTGATTGATTTTTGAAGGCAGGAAGAGTGTTGTCATGGCCTGCTTGCACACGGAGGAACATTTCATTTTAGATGGATGAAGGGCTGGTTACGTGGAAGAGTGTGGCAGCCGTCAACCATGTTTTACTGGGATTACAGTGCACGGTGATTGAAGGGAACTTTCATTTTGTTTTCTTTTAAGAGAATGAAGCGGTAATGTGTAGGAGCAGCCACCGAAAAGAGAAGATGAATTTATCCTTAGATAGAAGATTGGGAGAACGTTGATTGAAAAGTGAAATGGTGTGCACGGTGCAAGCTGCTGGAATGATGAGTCCATGGTGCAGTACCTTTAACGCTTTTAGCAAAGCTTATTTTAGTTTAATAGGAGATTGAGAGATGAAGTGGTGTGCACGCTGATTCAAGAGTGGATTAGGATAAAGTATAAGATGATGGGACATTTGGCAGAAATTGTTTTTGGAGAATGAAGCACGTGGAATGTTTCACATGGGAATAGGAGAGTGGTTTGATGAATGGAAAAGGTGCTGCTTCACTTTTCAATTTAGATAAAGCTCGGTGATTTCAAGAATGGGAGTGGTGTCACGTTTTGGTTCCAGTAACACGCGCAAGGGTTAAGGTTTCTTTTATTTGATTAAGGGTACACGATATTGGATGAAGGGGAGCAGTGAAGTTTTATTTTCTTTGCATTTAGTAAAGCATAGAGCTGCCACGTCCAAGAGAGAGGAGCTCCAAGGGTCTACTTTTATATCATTTTAAATGCTTAATCTTGCACTTACTTTGGTTACAATTTTCACATTGCATACACTTAGGTTTGAATGCTTGCTAATTTTTAAGTGATTTTGCTTGATTACCATATTCTCCTTTCAATGTTAATCATCTCAAAGTTAATTTTCACTCCTTTAAATTGGTTAATTTTCACTCTTTTAATTTAAAAGTAATGTTAGCTTTAGTGACCAACCGCTTTAATTTTGTGATTGAGACCGTTTTTACGTTTCCGTTTGCATTAGTGTCTTATTTAATTTTATCCGCAACCAAAAACATTTTTCAAACCCCCCCCTGCGTGTTTGACCTGAGACTGAACCCAATTTGGTCCTTGAGAGACGACCTAGGAGTCATTTCCTAGTCTATACTGCATTCTTTTATGCACAATTTTTGTTGGGAGGTGCGACCCTCTCATCAAAATGGCGCCGTTGCCGGGGACCAATGGTTCGGTCTTAGGTTTTTGTTGTGTTTGTGTGTGTTGTGTTTTGTCTTGTGTTGTGATGTGATGTGATGTGATGTTCTGTTTTGTGTGTGCGTGTTGCATGTATAAATGTGTTGTGTTTTATTTGTTTCGTGATTTTTAGTATTCTTCTTTTTCCATGTCTACCGATTTTGATTTCGTGAACACTGCTTGTTTTGCTAGTGCCTCTGATTATGATTCTCCTCCTGCATGTTACTCTGATTGTAATTCATATTCTGCTGATTTCTATGTTGAGAACAATACGACTCATCCTCTAATTTCTGAGAGTGCTCTTTGTGAGCCGGTTTCACTTAAGGAGGATGATCTTCATTGCGATCTCACCCCTGGACTGATACATTTGCTGCCTAAGTTTCATGGTTTTGCAGGAGAATGCCCACACAGACATTTGGAGGAGCTCCACATCATGTGCTCTTCAATGAAGCCTCCAGATGTCCCTCTTGATTACATTTTCTTGAGCGCATTTCCGCATTCATTACAAGGAGCAGCTAAGGATTGGAAAGACTCTCTTCCTCTGAGATCCGTTACCGATTGGGGATATCTTGAGCATCAGTTTCTGAGCAAATTTTCCTTTGTGCAATATGCTTACAGCAACGGTCTTGGATGGAATGACCCTACTTTGGGATGGTATAATGCTCCACAGCATCAATATCAAGAACCACCATTCCAAAGTACTTTTATGCCTCCATCAGTCCAGCAATACGAGAGTCAGCAGTATGATGCTTCTACCGAAACAGCTCCTCAGCCTTCTATTTCTGAGCCTACATTGCAGGAGTTGTTGGAGCAGATGACCATGCAGAACCTTCAGTTTCGGCAAGAGAACATGCAGTTCCAGCAAGAAATAGGAGCTGCCATTCAGAGTATGACTGATCAGATAGGGCAGATGGCCACTCAACTCGCTGAGGAACAGTCTCAAGATTCAGAGTTACCATTTCAGACTGTTCAGATTCCAGATGATGATGATAGTGGCATCAACATAGAAGATGGGGAGAAGAGTCATGAACTTACTATTGTGCCATCTACTTTCCCATCATCCTATGTCCCTACCCTTGCACCTGAGGAGAGTGATGAGTATTTTGAGGAGCAGGCAGAATTAAGCAGTGATCCTGAACCAGGTAGACCACCTTCATCTTCCCACACTTTAGCAATCTTCAAGGAAGAGGAGGTAAGCATACCTCAATTTGATTATGTTGATGATTACGTTGTTGAGAGGTATGCTGATGATTGTATTGTTGATGAGTCTGATTTTAATTTTCCCTCTATGCATGATGAGAACCAATTTTTGATGTCGCATCCGAATGTTTATTCTCCATGCATTGAACATGAATCTGAGTCTGTCGTTGATATTGCTTGTGATTTTGAAATTGATTCATGTTCTGAGGATGTATCTGAGGTTCAGTCTGTTACACTTGGATTGGGTGTTATACCCCTGCATGTAATTTCTGTAGAGCCACATTGCACTAACCCTATTGCAGGAGGTACACATGAATTTGATAGACAAACACCCACAGTGGAAAATAAAGGTGCTAACATTGACAAAAGCTTCAAGATCAACAGGCACCTGCTGAACCTGCTCATCAACAATCATTGCATAGATCCAGCTGTGGAAAACATTTCACTGCTAGATCAGATTTGGAGGATGAAGCAGTTCGTCCTCAAAACCTCCTTGCTGGATACTATGGTGGAAGACATCTCCCTGAAAGTCCAAAATTGGCAACTGCCACCATGATCAGGGGAGTTTCCTTTCTCTCTTCTCCCCTTTTCCCTACTTTTATTGCACTTGTCCATGATCTGTTCATTGTTTTGATTTTCGATCTTATGCTTATGACACATTGAGGACACTGTGTAGTTTAAGTGTGGTCTATTGGGGGAGATTTTTATTTTTTCTTTGTTAGTTTTTGTTTTCTTGGTTAAATTTTTTTCTTTTCTAGGTTATTTTTGTCGTGTCTTGTGTACAGTTTTACATGTTTCTCTTGATTTCTGGACTTTGATTAGGTTGTAGATGTGTCTTTCACTTCATTGATACTCTGATTTGTTTGAAATCCTTGCTTTTCTCTGCTTGGGAAGATGATTATGATGTTTGAGAGGTTGATTTGATTGTGACATAAATTACCCTGTGTGAGAATTTGAGCCACTTTGTGTTCTTTCTTGTGTGTGATATGTCTCTTGATTGCTTGCACATATGCCTTGGCTTGACTCTTGTTGATAATTCTTGATTGATATGCATGTTTGGAAGTGATAAAGGCAGTTTTGTTCTTGAGCCTCTCTAGCCAAATAAGCTTACCTTGTTTTGATCCTTTGATAACCCCTTTTGAGCCTATACTTTCCCCCATTTCTTTGTTTTGAAGCTCATACACTAGCCCTAAGTGAAAAACCATGATTACCTTAACCTTAGGGAATTTTGGAGCTTTGGAAGTGTTTTGGGAACAAGTGTGGTCTCCTTGGGGTTTCTGATGAATTGGCTGGGTGGTTCCTCTTCTTGTTTTATGTTTGTAAATATGTTGTGTATCTTGTCTCTTATAGTTGTGTCCTAAACAGAGAGAAAAGAAAAGAGACAGGATGAAAAAATATAGAAAAAAAAAATGAAAAAAAAAAAGAAAAAAAAATATTTTGTGAATAATGGAGTCAAGAAGAGGATTGAATTAGAGGTTTTGGGTGTGAGTTGACTGTGTTTACACTTGTTCCCCATTGCTCCTCTATTTCTTTTGGTTTGTAGCTTCTCATCCATATTTATCCTCCCTTGTCCTTGGCCCCATTTCACCCATTAAAGACCTTTTGATTTGAACATGCATATGTTTTGAGTGTTGATATTAGAGGTTTGCCAAGTCTGTTGTTGTTTGCTTTCTTGAGTGCATTGAGTTGAAATTCTTTACCTTATACACTTGAGAGAAACACTGATAGTGCATCTGTGAGTTTTTGTTGCTTTTGATTCACCTCTTGAGCTGATTGATCATTTTGCCATGTCTTGAATTGCTTGGATAATTTAATGAGTATCTGCTTTCTCTGATTGATTCTGTGTTGAATATTGTCTACTTCCTTTCTTGGTCCAGATTCCTGGAGAACTGTGTAATTCTGTTTCTGTTCCTGTTTTGGAGTCTTTGTTGTCTGTCTGTCGAGTCTGTGTCACCTCCCTGATGTTTGAGTAGTTCCCTGGTTTTCGTCTTGGTTTTGCCCAGGAGTGCAAAAGACTAAGTGTGGTCTATTTTGATGAGTCGTTATTTATTGAATTATATTTAGTTTATTGCACTTAAATAAACCAGGGAATTGTGTTTAATTGTTTGTTATTTCCCCATTTTCCGAATTCTGCTTAATTTGGTCGGAAATTTGTAATTGTGCTAATTTGGGTTTTCTGAGCTGATTAAGTGCATTTTTGAAGTGCAGGAAAATTTCGGAAATACATTTTGGGACATCAGGAAGAATGCCGAATAAATTCAAGACTTTCCACATAGACAATTTTGAATTAATTAAATTGTAATTCAGTAGTTTAGAATTTTCGAATCAACTCTTATATTTTGGGTCAATTTTTGGTAAATTGGATTAGACCCAAAAATTAGAAATGAGTCATTGGACCTAGGGTTTTTCTTTTGTGTGGACCCTACCCTTATTAAAGAGGGACACACGGCCCTTATGCCAGCCGCCACTTACACTTTGTTTTTGGCCACTGTTTTTAGTTTCTTTACTCTCGGTCTCGGTTCTCTACGGGGGGACACTCTCGGCTCTTAGTTTTTAGAGGCTACTGTATTTCGAATTTTTTTTCTGGGACTGAACGCGTTTTGCAATGAATGAATGAAGAGATGATGGTGATTATTTTTGCTGATTTCTCATTGCCCCTTTTCGTTTGGGTTTTACACTTTGGAAGCTTCATTCCAGCTAGCACCGTCCAGTAGAGTTACTCGGTTTTTCTTTCTGTTAAAGAGAAGAGGCTTATTCGTTTTGATTGTGATGTCACGGCTTTGGCATTCTTATTGGAGAAGAGCAGTTTGGTGAAGCAACGTAGGGGGCAACGCTGGAACGCTGCTGGAACGCTGTCACGGCTTGGCTGTGAGAAATCATTTCTTTTTTTTTTTTATGGATGTTGGAACAACCACCGAGAGGGAGCTGGAGCAAGGATGAGGCGCATACGGAACATCCTGGAAAGAAGAGGAAACGTGATTGATTTTTGAAGGCAGGAAGAGTGTTGTCATGGCCTGCTTGCACACGGAGGAACATTTCATTTTAGATGGATGAAGGGCTGGTTACGTGGAAGAGTGGGGCAGCCGTCAACCATGTTTTACTGGGATTACAGTGCACGGTGATTGAAGGGAACTTTCATTTTGTTTTCTTTTAAGAGAATGAAGCGGTAATGTGTAGGAGCAGCCACCGAAAAGAGAAGATGAATTTATCCTTAGATAGAAGATTGGGAGAACGTTGATTGAAAAGTGAAATGGTGTGCACGGTGCAAGCTGCTGGAATGATGAGTCCATGGTGCAGTACCTTTAACGCTTTTAGCAAAGCTTATTTTAGTTTAATAGGAGATTGAGAGATGAAGTGGTGTGCACGCTGATTCAAGAGTGGATTAGGATAAAGTATAAGATGATGGGACATTTGGCAGAAATTGTTTTTGGAGAATGAAGCACGTGGAATGTTTCACATGGGAATAGGAGAGTGGTTTGATGAATGGAAAAGGTGCTGCTTCACTTTTCAATTTAGATAAAGCTCGGTGATTTCAAGAATGGGAGTGGTGTCACGTTTTGGTTCCAGTAACACGCGCAAGGGTTAAGGTTTCTTTTATTTGATTAAGGGTACACGATATTGGATGAAGGGGAGCAGTGAAGTTTTATTTTCTTTGCATTTAGTAAAGCATAGAGCTGCCACGTCCAAGAGAGAGGAGCTCCAAGGGTCTACTTTTATATCATTTTAAATGCTTAATCTTGCACTTACTTTGGTTACAATTTTCACATTGCATACACTTAGGTTTGAATGCTTGCTAATTTTTAAGTGATTTTGCTTGATTACCATATTCTCCTTTCAATGTTAATCATCTCAAAGTTAATTTTCACTCCTTTAAATTGGTTAATTTTCACTCTTTTAATTTAAAAGTAATGTTAGCTTTAGTGACCAACCGCTTTAATTTTGTGATTGAGACCGTTTTTACGTTTCCGTTTGCATTAGTGTCTTATTTAATTTTATCCGCAACCAAAAACATTTTTCAAACCCCCCCCTGCGTGTTTGACCTGAGACTGAACCCAATTTGGTCCTTGAGAGACGACCTAGGAGTCATTTCCTAGTCTATACTGCATTCTTTTATGCACAATTTTTGTTGGGAGGTGCGACCCTCTCATCAAAATGGCGCCGTTGCCGGGGACCAATGGTTCGGTCTTAGGTTTTTGTTGTGTTTGTGTGTGTTGTGTTTTGTCTTGTGTTGTGATGTGATGTGATGTGATGTTCTGTTTTGTGTGTGCGTGTTGCATGTATAAATGTGTTGTGTTTTATTTGTTTCGTGATTTTTAGTATTCTTCTTTTTCCATGTCTACCGATTTTGATTTCGTGAACACTGCTTGTTTTGCTAGTGCCTCTGATTATGATTCTCCTCCTGCATGTTACTCTGATTGTAATTCATATTCTGCTGATTTCTATGTTGAGAACAATACGACTCATCCTCTAATTTCTGAGAGTGCTCTTTGTGAGCCGGTTTCACTTAAGGAGGATGATCTTCATTGCGATCTCACCCCTGGACTGATACATTTGCTGCCTAAGTTTCATGGTTTTGCAGGAGAATGCCCACACAGACATTTGGAGGAGCTCCACATCATGTGCTCTTCAATGAAGCCTCCAGATGTCCCTCTTGATTACATTTTCTTGAGCGCATTTCCGCATTCATTACAAGGAGCAGCTAAGGATTGGAAAGACTCTCTTCCTCTGAGATCCGTTACCGATTGGGGATATCTTGAGCATCAGTTTCTGAGCAAATTTTCCTTTGTGCAATATGCTTACAGCAACGGTCTTGGATGGAATGACCCTACTTTGGGATGGTATAATGCTCCACAGCATCAATATCAAGAACCACCATTCCAAAGTACTTTTATGCCTCCATCAGTCCAGCAATACGAGAGTCAGCAGTATGATGCTTCTACCGAAACAGCTCCTCAGCCTTCTATTTCTGAGCCTACATTGCAGGAGTTGTTGGAGCAGATGACCATGCAGAACCTTCAGTTTCGGCAAGAGAACATGCAGTTCCAGCAAGAAATAGGAGCTGCCATTCAGAGTATGACTGATCAGATAGGGCAGATGGCCACTCAACTCGCTGAGGAACAGTCTCAAGATTCAGAGTTACCATTTCAGACTGTTCAGATTCCAGATGATGATGATAGTGGCATCAACATAGAAGATGGGGAGAAGAGTCATGAACTTACTATTGTGCCATCTACTTTCCCATCATCCTATGTCCCTACCCTTGCACCTGAGGAGAGTGATGAGTATTTTGAGGAGCAGGCAGAATTAAGCAGTGATCCTGAACCAGGTAGACCACCTTCATCTTCCCACACTTTAGCAATCTTCAAGGAAGAGGAGGTAAGCATACCTCAATTTGATTATGTTGATGATTACGTTGTTGAGAGGTATGCTGATGATTGTATTGTTGATGAGTCTGATTTTAATTTTCCCTCTATGCATGATGAGAACCAATTTTTGATGTCGCATCCGAATGTTTATTCTCCATGCATTGAACATGAATCTGAGTCTGTCGTTGATATTGCTTGTGATTTTGAAATTGATTCATGTTCTGAGGATGTATCTGAGGTTCAGTCTGTTACACTTGGATTGGGTGTTATACCCCTGCATGTAATTTCTGTAGAGCCACATTGCACTAACCCTATTGCAGGAGGTACACATGAATTTGATAGACAAACACCCACAGTGGAAAATAAAGGTGCTAACATTGACAAAAGCTTCAAGATCAACAGGCACCTGCTGAACCTGCTCATCAACAATCATTGCATAGATCCAGCTGTGGAAAACATTTCACTGCTAGATCAGATTTGGAGGATGAAGCAGTTCGTCCTCAAAACCTCCTTGCTGGATACTATGGTGGAAGACATCTCCCTGAAAGTCCAAAATTGGCAACTGCCACCATGATCAGGGGAGTTTCCTTTCTCTCTTCTCCCCTTTTCCCTACTTTTATTGCACTTGTCCATGATCTGTTCATTGTTTTGATTTTCGATCTTATGCTTATGACACATTGAGGACACTGTGTAGTTTAAGTGTGGTCTATTGGGGGAGATTTTTATTTTTTCTTTGTTAGTTTTTGTTTTCTTGGTTAAATTTTTTTCTTTTCTAGGTTATTTTTGTCGTGTCTTGTGTACAGTTTTACATGTTTCTCTTGATTTCTGGACTTTGATTAGGTTGTAGATGTGTCTTTCACTTCATTGATACTCTGATTTGTTTGAAATCCTTGCTTTTCTCTGCTTGGGAAGATGATTATGATGTTTGAGAGGTTGATTTGATTGTGACATAAATTACCCTGTGTGAGAATTTGAGCCACTTTGTGTTCTTTCTTGTGTGTGATATGTCTCTTGATTGCTTGCACATATGCCTTGGCTTGACTCTTGTTGATAATTCTTGATTGATATGCATGTTTGGAAGTGATAAAGGCAGTTTTGTTCTTGAGCCTCTCTAGCCAAATAAGCTTACCTTGTTTTGATCCTTTGATAACCCCTTTTGAGCCTATACTTTCCCCCATTTCTTTGTTTTGAAGCTCATACACTAGCCCTAAGTGAAAAACCATGATTACCTTAACCTTAGGGAATTTTGGAGCTTTGGAAGTGTTTTGGGAACAAGTGTGGTCTCCTTGGGGTTTCTGATGAATTGGCTGGGTGGTTCCTCTTCTTGTTTTATGTTTGTAAATATGTTGTGTATCTTGTCTCTTATAGTTGTGTCCTAAACAGAGAGAAAAGAAAAGAGACAGGATGAAAAAATATAGAAAAAAAAAATGAAAAAAAAAAAAGAAAAAAAAATATTTTGTGAATAATGGAGTCAAGAAGAGGATTGAATTAGAGGTTTTGGGTGTGAGTTGACTGTGTTTACACTTGTTCCCCATTGCTCCTCTATTTCTTTTGGTTTGTAGCTTCTCATCCATATTTATCCTCCCTTGTCCTTGGCCCCATTTCACCCATTAAAGACCTTTTGATTTGAACATGCATATGTTTTGAGTGTTGATATTAGAGGTTTGCCAAGTCTGTTGTTGTTTGCTTTCTTGAGTGCATTGAGTTGAAATTCTTTACCTTATACACTTGAGAGAAACACTGATAGTGCATCTGTGAGTTTTTGTTGCTTTTGATTCACCTCTTGAGCTGATTGATCATTTTGCCATGTCTTGAATTGCTTGGATAATTTAATGAGTATCTGCTTTCTCTGATTGATTCTGTGTTGAATATTGTCTACTTCCTTTCTTGGTCCAGATTCCTGGAGAACTGTGTAATTCTGTTTCTGTTCCTGTTTTGGAGTCTTTGTTGTCTGTCTGTCGAGTCTGTGTCACCTCCCTGATGTTTGAGTAGTTCCCTGGTTTTCGTCTTGGTTTTGCCCAGGAGTGCAAAAGACTAAGTGTGGTCTATTTTGATGAGTCGTTATTTATTGAATTATATTTAGTTTATTGCACTTAAATAAACCAGGGAATTGTGTTTAATTGTTTGTTATTTCCCCATTTTCCGAATTCTGCTTAATTTGGTCGGAAATTTGTAATTGTGCTAATTTGGGTTTTCTGAGCTGATTAAGTGCATTTTTGAAGTGCAGGAAAATTTCGGAAATACATTTTGGGACATCAGGAAGAATGCCGAATAAATTCAAGACTTTCCACATAGACAATTTTGAATTAATTAAATTGTAATTCAGTAGTTTAGAATTTTCGAATCAACTCTTATATTTTGGGTCAATTTTTGGTAAATTGGATTAGACCCAAAAATTAGAAATGAGTCATTGGACCTAGGGTTTTTCTTTTGTGTGGACCCTACCCTTATTAAAGAGGGACACACGGCCCTTATGCCAGCCGCCACTTACACTTTGTTTTTGGCCACTGTTTTTAGTTTCTTTACTCTCGGTCTCGGTTCTCTACGGGGGGACACTCTCGGCTCTTAGTTTTTAGAGGCTACTGTATTTCGAATTTTTTTTCTGGGACTGAACGCGTTTTGCAATGAATGAATGAAGAGATGATGGTGATTATTTTTGCTGATTTCTCATTGCCCCTTTTCGTTTGGGTTTTACACTTTGGAAGCTTCATTCCAGCTAGCACCGTCCAGTAGAGTTACTCGGTTTTTCTTTCTGTTAAAGAGAAGAGGCTTATTCGTTTTGATTGTGATGTCACGGCTTTGGCATTCTTATTGGAGAAGAGCAGTTTGGTGAAGCAACGTAGGGGGCAACGCTGGAACGCTGCTGGAACGCTGTCACGGCTTGGCTGTGAGAAATCATTTCTTTTTTTTTTTTATGGATGTTGGAACAACCACCGAGAGGGAGCTGGAGCAAGGATGAGGCGCATACGGAACATCCTGGAAAGAAGAGGAAACGTGATTGATTTTTGAAGGCAGGAAGAGTGTTGTCATGGCCTGCTTGCACACGGAGGAACATTTCATTTTAGATGGATGAAGGGCTGGTTACGTGGAAGAGTGGGGCAGCCGTCAACCATGTTTTACTGGGATTACAGTGCACGGTGATTGAAGGGAACTTTCATTTTGTTTTCTTTTAAGAGAATGAAGCGGTAATGTGTAGGAGCAGCCACCGAAAAGAGAAGATGAATTTATCCTTAGATAGAAGATTGGGAGAACGTTGATTGAAAAGTGAAATGGTGTGCACGGTGCAAGCTGCTGGAATGATGAGTCCATGGTGCAGCACCTTTAACGCTTTTAGCAAAGCTTATTTTAGTTTAATAGGAGATTGAGAGATGAAGTGGTGTGCACGCTGATTCAAGAGTGGATTAGGATAAAGTATAAGATGATGGGACATTTGGCAGAAATTGTTTTTGGAGAATGAAGCACGTGGAATGTTTCACATGGGAATAGGAGAGTGGTTTGATGAATGGAAAAGGTGCTGCTTCACTTTTCAATTTAGATAAAGCTCGGTGATTTCAAGAATGGGAGTGGTGTCACGTTTTGGTTCCAGTAACACGCGCAAGGGTTAAGGTTTCTTTTATTTGATTAAGGGTACACGATATTGGATGAAGGGGAGCAGTGAAGTTTTATTTTCTTTGCATTTAGTAAAGCATAGAGCTGCCACGTCCAAGAGAGAGGAGCTCCAAGGGTCTACTTTTATATCATTTTAAATGCTTAATCTTGCACTTACTTTGGTTACAATTTTCACATTGCATACACTTAGGTTTGAATGCTTGCTAATTTTTAAGTGATTTTGCTTGATTACCATATTCTCCTTTCAATGTTAATCATCTCAAAGTTAATTTTCACTCCTTTAAATTGGTTAATTTTCACTCTTTTAATTTAAAAGTAATGTTAGCTTTAGTGACCAACCGCTTTAATTTTGTGATTGAGACCGTTTTTACGTTTCCGTTTGCATTAGTGTCTTATTTAATTTTATCCGCAACCAAAAACATTTTTCAAACCCCCCCCCCTGCGTGTTTGACCTGAGACTGAACCCAATTTGGTCCTTGAGAGACGACCTAGGAGTCATTTCCTAGTCTATACTGCATTCTTTTATGCACAATTTTTGTTGGGAGGTGCGACCCTCTCATCATCGAGTATCATTGTTAATATAGATCATCTATCTGTTTCGACTGACAGTATCAAGTACCATTGTTAATACAGATCATCCATCTGTGTCGACCGACAGTGTCGAGTACCATTATTAATATAGATCATTCATCTGTGTCGCCTTGTAATAGAGGTCGTCCATTTATCTTGAAGCCGGTATTACTTTATCTGGGAAAGGGGCAAGTTCTTCGGTCTCGTTCCTCACATTGGTTCTCGTTATAAAGAGGTAGTGATTTTATGAACTTGGACTGAAAGACAAAAAGATAAAAATGAAAATAAAAGTGAAAGATTAAAAATGATGAACATTATATGAGGTGAACTATGGTTGTGAATTTTGAACGAGCGTTCCATGGAGGAACGACTCTTGAATGGAAATTGAGATTTTGTAAAGTATGAATGTGGTAAGCTTAGCTGGCGGGTCATCCTGATATTCCGTGAGTGCTCGTTCTCAAGTAGAGAGGAGCATGTCATGTGTGGGAATGGCAGGAGGTCTTAGTCCATAACTGTAACTTGGACAGAACGGACTAACCTCAGGTGGCAGCTGACGAGTATTCCAGCTCTTCCACCTGGGTGCACGGACGTCGTAGCTACACAGAATTCATACAAGTCCGGACGGTCAGTCTAGTATCAGGATTTTGATTGAGTTAATGGTTGAATGAAATATATGTGTTGTGACTTATTTGATTGTGTATTTGATATGTATGAAAAGTATATTGATTTGAATTAAATTCAATAAGCTTACCCTTGCATTTTCCATTGTGTTGTCTGTATATGTATATCCGTCATGTCCTTGCAATGATCATCCGTGTGGATGTGAGCAGATGGAGAGGCTTCTCTGGAGCAAGCGCTTGAAGAAGAAATCCTAGTTGAAGAAAATCTAGTAGACGTGGAAGTGAAGGCCGAACAGTGAAGGCGTTCGGTTCTTAGTTAGTTTTAGTTATTAGAGCGAGTGGCAGTGAGCGAGCGCTCTTCTTCTGTTTGTAAATATTAGGACGTTCGGTCATTGTTTTGTAAACCGTTCGTCCTTATGCTTTCGTGAACGCTCGTCATTTTGTGTGTATATGTAAGGCCGTTCGGCCATTTTTGCACACTGCTCTATTTAATTGTAAAAACTGTTTTATCATATTAATACATGTTAATATTCTATTATATAGTTGCTGACTGTATAATTTTGGGATGTTACACTCAGCGGCAGTTTACCCCTCAGCGGTAACTCTGCAGATTTTTGAAAAACCTGTTTTAAAGCTTTCCTAACTCCACCCAAATGCAATTTTCAGTTTTCCAGTTCATAATCATGCAGTTTAATCAGTTCAAACATCAAATATATCATCAAATCATGCCAAGAAATCAAAACCCCTAAATCTTCATGCTTTAACCATCATATTCAAAATCAAAACCCTAGGATGAACAAAATGCATTTTACTTACTTGGGTGGAGATACTAGATGCAATGAGAATGCTTCCAAGCTAGAATGCTCTCTTCCAACCCCAAACTTTGATGGCACACTAGTGAAAAAGTGAGTGGAAGAGAAATTTTCTTAAGAGGGAAGAGTGAAAAGATGTGGAAAACCTTGGAGAAAGTATGTGGGAGTGTTTGTGCAAAGAAAAGTCTGAAAGTGTGAAAGAATGCGCAGCTTAGGGTTTAAAAATACCCTAATGGGCTCGGGTCCCGCTAAGGGGAACTAAAACCCTATTCTGCGAGAGTACCGCTCAGCGGTAAAGTACCGCTCAGCGGCACTTTCGTGAAGTGCTCTTTTCCTTCTTTTCTTAACCTACGTTCCTCCCATATTTGCCCCTCACTGGTTCCCTGCAATTCAATGTTCACAATGCTTATGCAAACCCTAAAAATAAACAAACAGAAATATTCAATCAACTGGGTTGCCTCCTAGGTAGCGCTTGTTTAACGTCACGAGCCTGACCCAAAATCCACCAACACCCATCAGTAGGTGTTACAGCCATTGTATCCTTCAGTAGATACTTAACCACCTAGCATCCTTTAGTAGATGCTATATCCAACAAAATAATGTTCACAAATTAAAAATTACAAAACCAAATCAAAAGTCTTTAAATTCACTGGGTTGCCTCCCAGCAAGCGCTCTTTTAACGTCATTAGCTTGACCCAATAAAATTCAAGTTCCTTCTTCTTTTTCTTCTTTCTACTGAACTTCTTCAGAAATTTGATCAAACCAGGAACCTGTTGCAGTGTCTCAATCATAGGAACTTTAATCTCCAATTTCTTGAAGATTTCCATAAAGCACTTAAATTTCTTTTCCTTCCTATGATTCTTCTTTAGATGAGGATGTGATTTTTCATATGATTTCTTCTTCTTTCCTCTCATCTTCTTTTTCTTCCTTTTTCTCTCCCTAAATTTTCTCTTTTTCTTTTCTTTTATTTTTTTCTTCCCTTTTCTTTTTCTCCTCAACTTCTTTATTTTCACGCAAATTTTCTTTCTTTCTTCTCTCTCAACCACTTCTTTTTCTTTTTCTTCATCTTTATCTTTCTCACTCAACTCTTCTTTCTCTTTTCTCTCTACCCTTAATTTTTCCTCATCAAGAATCTTGTCACTTTCAGTGATAATGACTTGCCCTTCCTCCTTAAGGTTAACTTCAGTATTAACATCATCATTCAATCTCTGATTGATGTAATGAAGTTGCATCTCCATTCTTTTACATGATTCTTCAATGCTTTTCTGAGTAGAGTCGGAATTTTTCAAAAATCGTTGAAGGGTGTCCTCCAACCTATCCAAACTTCCTGATAGAAAGGGTTGTTGCTGCCATTGTTGTTGTGGTTGGTTCTCAAATTGTCCAGCAGCTTGCCAAAATTGGCTTTGATCCATGCTTGAGTGAGGTTCCCACCAGTGGTTGAGATTACTTTGGTGGAATTGAGTGCCCATATAGTTAAATTCTTGACCAAATTGCATTCTGCAGACATTAGGCACAAAACCCTAAAAACAATTGTTAGCACAAAAAGATAGAGAAAAAAAATCAAAGGATATAATTGAAAAGATAAGAAGATAGGAATTAAAAACAGAAAAATAAAAACAGAAAAATAAAATAAAATAAAATAAAATACACACAGAAAATAAAATAAAATAAAATAAATCTAATCTAATCAAATAAAATAAAATCAAGTAAAAACCGAAAAATAAAAAACACAGAAAATAAAAACAGAAAACAGAAAAACAGAAAACAGAAAACAGAAAAATAAAATAAAATCAAATAAAATACAAACTGAAAAATATAAACAGAAAAATAAAATAAAATAAAAAAAAATTCGAAATTTAAATTAAAGATAAAAAAAATAAGTCAAAGATAATCAATAATCACACAAATTAACCAGTTAAACCACGAGTCCCCGGCAACGGCGCCAAAAACTTGATGGACAAATTTATGAACACCAAATTATGATGTCACAAACTTGTTTTTCAATCGGCAAGTATGACCGAATCGTTCAAGTAATAAACTTGGTAAGACCAAGTATCGTTCTTCCCAAAGGACTCACGGCCTAGTTTAGTTATGTGGTTTCTTGATTAGCTAAGACTTACAGACGAAATATTTGGAGTTTAATATGCAAGACAGAAAATAAACATGTATGCATGAAGTTTTGATCAATGGCAAAAAGCAAAAGATAAACACTTTCAATGATATTAATGTATGAATATGTTGTTGGGGGTCAATTTCATCTTATCCACTCTCATATATTTTAGGAATTCAACATTCAAATCATCATTGTTAATGCCACTCTCTAAAGTACCTTTCTAGAAGGCTTCTCCCTAATCACGAGTTCATACAATTCCTAGCATTCCTAATGATCAGTTCATAAGTGCAGGAGCTTAACGACAACCAATATCATATTGGGAGAAATTCCCCGGATCTAGACTTCCCCGTACGTGCCCGTATCGACAAAACCAATAATCATGCATCGAATGAGTTAAACAATGCAAGCATTAAGCAAAGAGGAAAAACCCTAACTAATGATGAAAAGAAAGCATAAGTCTTAATTAAAAGATGTAAAAACAAATTCCATATATGAGAGTTTCACAAGATTACATTGATTCCCCAACAAACATACAAGGTTTAGTTCACCATATTCATGGTGAACCTAGATGAACAATAATGAAAGAATGAAAGAGATAGAAAAACCCGTGAAAGAGAAGAGGAGAGCTGTCACCATCTCCCAATCTACCCCAAGGGGTGGAAGAGAGAGTGTTTGCTTTGTTTCTGCCAAAGATGCCTAACCCTAGGAAACCCTAAAGCTTATATAGCATTCGTAAATTACAAAAAGTCAAATCCAAGCCCATTAAAGTGCCGCTCAGCGGTAAAATACCGCTCAGCGGTAAAATACCGCTCAGCGGTAAAAAACCGCTCAGCGGTAAAATACCGCTCAGCGGTGAGTACGTGACTTGTTTTCTCCCCTCAGCGGCCATTTTGCCCCTCAGCGGACCTCCCGCAAGCTCCTGAGTGCTGCTCAGCGGTAAACTGCCGCTGAGCGGTGACTTCGGCTTCTCCTTTTTGCACTTTTTGTTGTCTTTTCTGATTTCATCTCTCTCCTTCTTCACTTCTTTCACCAAATTCACCTTAAAACCTGCACAAAAACACTGAAATCAAGCATAAACCTGTCCAGCTCTCTTATTTCTAAAAACATGAAGAACAACATGATTTCAAGCTAGTTTCTAAGTGTAAAGGTTGCTTTTAGTGTCAATTTTAATCATGAAAATAACAGTTTTTCAACTGTTATCACAGGCACCTACTCTTGAGTTGAAACAGCTCCCAGATAACCTCAAGTACGTGTACTTGGAGGATGATGAGAAGAAACCGGTGATCATTTCCACCTCCCTTGATTCTGTTCAAGAGGAGAAGTTGCTTGGTGTGTTGAGGAAGCACAAGAAGGCCATTGGTTGGAGTTTGGTTGACATACCTGGTATTAGCCCATCCACATGCATGCATAGAATTCTTTTGGAAGATGGGGCAAGGCCAGTGAGACAGCCACAAAGAAGGCAAAACCCCGTGATCATGGACGTCATCAAGAAGGAGGTGACCAAGCTTTTGCAAGCTGGGATCATCTACCCTATTTCAGACAGTCAGTGGGTTAGCCCCATCCATGTTGTGCCCAAGAAAACTGGCCTCACTGTGGTGAAGAATGAGAGGGATGAGCTTATCCCAGCTAGAGTGCAGAACAGTTGGAGAGTCTGCATTGACTATAGGAGGCTCAACCAAGTAACCAGGAAGGATCATTTCCCCCTGCCATTCATTGATCAGATGCTGGAGCGCCTGGCAGGTAAATCTCATTATTGTTTTCTTGATGGTTTTTCTGGTTACTTTCAAATAAATATTGCGCCTGAGGATCAAGAAAAAACCACATTCACCTGCCCCTTTGGCACTTTTGCCTATAGGAGGATGCCCTTTGGTCTATGCAACGCCCCTGGTACCTTCCAGCGGTGCATGCTTAGCATTTTTAGCGACTTTCTTGAGAATTGCATAGAGGTGTTTATGGATGATTTTACTGTGTATGGATCCTCCTTTGATGCATGTTTAGACAGTCTGGAAAAAGTTTTGAAAAGATGCATAGAAGCAAACCTTGTTCTCAATTTTGAGAAATGTCACTTCATGGTTGGACAAGGTTTGGTTCTAGGGCATATCATTTCTGAAAAGGGAATAGAGGTAGACCCTGCTAAGATATCTGTGATTTCGCAGTTGCCTTACCCCTCTTGCGTGCGAGAGGTGCGATCTGTTCTTGGACATGCAGGTTTCTACAGGCGCTTCATCAAAGATTTCAGCAAGAAGGCGCTTCCCTTGTCCAGACTGCTGCAGAAAGATATTGACTTTTCTTTTGATGACAGATGCAAGCAGGCGTTTGATTGCCTGAAGGAAGCTTTGACCACCGCCCCTATCATTCAGGCACCGGATTGGACAGCCCCATTTGAGCTCATGTGTGATGCGTCTAATTATGCATTAGGGGCTGTCTTGACACAGAAAATTGACAAGCTGCCGAGAGTGATCTACTATGCTTCACGCACTTTGGATGTTGCCCAGGCAAATTATACCACCACTGAAAAAGAGTTGTTGGCAATTGTTTTTTCCCTTGATAAGTTTAGGTCATATTTGCTTGGATCACCTGTTATTGTGTATACTGACCATGCAGCTCTAAAGTTTCTGTTGAAAAAGGCGGAGTCAAAGCCTAGATTGATCAGGTGGATGCTACTGCTCCAAGAGTTTGACTTGCAAATTGAAGACCGGAGTGGAGCACGAAATTTGGTTGCAGACCACCTAAGCCGGATTGAAAAAGCTGATGATGAAGCTGATGTGTTGCCCATACAGGATACCTTTCCTGACGAGAGTTTGTTGATGATTTCTTACTCTCACCCCACTCCTTGGTTTGCACACATTGTAAATTATTTGGTTGCTTCTGTTTTTCCTCCTTTAGCATCACGTGCTCAGATTGCTAAAATTAAGAGTGATGCTAAGTATTATGTTTGGGATGACCCATATCTGTGGAAGTTGTGCAGTGACCAGGTTACTAGGAGATGCATTCCGGACCATGAGATTGACTCGGTCCTGCAGTTTTGTCATGCCTCCTCACCTGGTGGTCATCTGGGGATACAGAGAACAGCTCGCAGGGTGCTGGACTGTGGTTTTTATTGGCCTTCCATCTTCAAAGATGTGGAGAAGATCTGCAGCACTTGTGAGCCTTGTCAGAGAGCAGGAGGATCAATTTCACAGAGACAAGAGATGCCTCAACAACCTATGTTGTTCTGTGAGGTGTTTGATGTATGGGGTATTGATGGACAAATTTGTAAGCACCAAAATATGATGTCACAAACTTGTTTCACAATCGGCAAGTATGACCGAATCATTTCAAGTAATAAACTTGGTAAGACCAAGTATCGTTCTCCCAAAGGACTCACGACCTAGTTTAGTTATGTGATTTGTTGATTAGCTAAGACTTAAGAACACAATAATTGAAGTTTAATA
Source organism: Vigna umbellata (assembly GCF_029865625.1). Lineage (NCBI taxonomy): Eukaryota > Viridiplantae > Streptophyta > Magnoliopsida > Fabales > Fabaceae > Vigna > Vigna umbellata. Next base: position 22,896,010 of record NC_142174.1, read on the forward strand.
TGCAAAGACGAAAATTAAATATGTATGCATGAATTGATCAATGACAAAGACAAAAGATAAACACTTTCAAGGAAATATATGAATGAATATGTTGTTGGGGGTCAATTTCATCTCATCCACTCTCATATATTTTAGGAATTCAACATTCAAATCATCATTGTTAATGCCACTCTCTAATGTACCATTCTAGATGGCTTCTCCCTAATCAAATAGTTCATACAATTCCTAGCATTCCTAATGATTAGTTCATGAGTGCAGGAGCTTAAAGGCAACCAATATAATATTGTCAGTATAATATTGGGAGAAATTCCCCGGATCTAGATTTCCCCGTACGTGTCTGTATCAACAAAACCAATAATCATGCATTAGAATGAGTTAAACAATGCAAGCATTGAGCAAAGAGGAAAAACCCTAACTAATGATGAAAGAAAGCATATGTCTTAATTCAAAGATGTACTCAACAAATCCATATATGAGAGCTTCAAGAGATTACTTTGACTCCCCAACAAACATACAAGGTTTAGTTCACCATATTCATGGTGAACCTAGATGAATTACAATGAAAGTATGAAAGAATAAACCCAATAAAGGTGAAGAGGTAGCCTGAGCATCCAAGATCCTCCTTCAAAGGGGTGAAAGAGAGAGTGTTTGCCTCGTTTCTGCCAAAGATGCCTAACTATAGGACGTGCAAGCCCTTATATACTAATCTAGAGTTACAAAAGATTACAAAAGTCCAAGCCCAAAAAGTGCCGCTCAGCGGTATTTACCGCTCAGCGGTGATTGCGCGTCTTCTTTCTTCCCCTCAGCGGCCTTTTCACCCCTCAGCGGATCCAACGTGAGTTCCTGAGTGCCGCTCAGCGGTAAACTGCCGATGAGCGGTAGTTGCGACTTCTCCTTTTGCACTTTTTTATGTCTTTTCTTATTCCCTCTCTATCCTTCTTCACTTCTTTCACCAAATTCACCTTAAAACCTGCATAAAACACTGAAATCAAGTATAAACCTGTCCAGCTCTCTTATTTCTAAAAATATGATCAAAAACATGATTTCAAGCTAGTTTCTAAATGTTAAAGGTTGCTTTTAGTATCAATTTTAAGCATGAAAATAACAGTTTTTCAACTGTTATCACCTTGCAACACATATGATGTTATCTTGGAGATCTACTGCTACAGCTAAAAAGCTTGCATGGGTTGCCCTTAAGGTTTGGTATTTTTGTCCATACTTTGTTACATTTGGTTCCATTCAATAGATGTTACTTAACATTTTATAATTATGATGATATATTGTAGTGTAATATACAAACGGGGTCTTATGAATGTGGTTACTACGTCATGTTTTGGATGATGACCATTATTCGTGCACATTACACCAGTGGATGGGAAACGATATTATTTAGGTTTCAATTTTATTTTCCCTATAGTTTAGATTTCAAATACACTAAGTTAAATCATTATATTTTATGCAGAGATTCAATAGGACTGCTCCAATTCCAGAGAAGTCACTTCAACTTGTGAGGAAAGCACTGGCTAAATATGTAATTCATTTATATAATAGTATATAGTAGATATTAGGATATAGTATATAGTAGATATTAGGATATAGTAGGTTCTAAGTTTATGTTTCTAAGTTGTTTGATGCTTTTCTACATTACTATTAGTTTAACTTTGTACATTAAATTGATTTATGCTTCAAACTTGATTTATGATTATAATTGGATTGATTTATGCTTATAAGAAGTTGATTTATGATTCAATTGAATGTATTTATGTTTTATTATAATTTTCATTCAAAATATACGTGTCTGGATTATTCTCGACTGTTTTGGCTGTAAATATATATGCAGGTCTGTTTCTGTTGTTGGGAATGTTGCAGAAACAGACCTCATTTTTTTTAAAAAAACAAGGATATATGCCTCGGTTAGTGCCAAAACCGAGGTAGAAAAGCAACTTATGATCTCGGTTATGACCACACTAGAGGAAGAAAGTACTGCGTAGAAAAAAAAGAAAAAAAACTCGAGGCATATAGTCCTTCGAAAAAAAAAAGAAAAAAAACCAAAAACTTTTCTGCTTCGGTTGTGATTGAACCGATGTCAAATCCTCTCCCTTTATGCCTCGGTTCAAGCCCGAGGCCAAAAGTAGTCCACTTTTTGCCTCCCTTGTATTTGCCTCGGTTCGAGAACCGGTGCCTATAACGCTTAACAACCGCTGTCATTTCGCTTGACTGTACTAGAGACAAAAACAGCGTATAACGTCCAACCACTGAATAACCAACGTTAAAAATGACCAGTGACATTTTTGTAAATAAATGCAATTATTAAACGTCGTTTGGAATTGTAATTCGACGTAAAAGGATATAAAAAGTCGAATGCCCCAGCGTTAGACGTCAAAAGGTTAGTGAATTCAATAAAAATTTGAGCGGGTGAACCCTAGACAAGTGTAACCGAATCGTATCAAGTAATAAAAATGGTAAGACCAAGTATCGTTTCCCAAAGGACTCACGGCCTAAATAGTTATGTGATTTGTTGATTATCTTAGACTTTGTACAAAAGAATATTGTTATTGAATTATGCAAAAATAAACATGAATGCAAGATTTTGATCAATGGACTTGAACAATGCAAAAACAGTTGATGGATAATATGAATGATTATGTTGTTGGGGTTTACCAATTCATCCTATCCACTCTCATGTATTCAAGAATTCATCTTTCTTCATTAATGTTAATGTTACTTTCTAAATTACCTTAAACCCAATGTCTTGGTGAAGAAAGCCTACTCCTAATCACTAGTTTACAATGTCTTGTCTCCCTAGCAATTATTCATGCACTACATTCGCACAAAAAGCTTCAAGGCAACCAACCATCATATCCCTGTGTCTAGGCAATAATACTATTGGGAGAATTTCTTCATGTCTAGATATATCTATATGTGTCCATACAAATAATATCAATGATCATGCAATTGGATGAGTTAAACAAAGCATGCATAGAGTATAGAAGAAAAACCCTAACAATTAATGAAAGAAAGCATATATTATAAAGAATCAATTTAATACATGAGAGCTTCAAAGGATTACAATGGTTCCCCAACAACAATGAAGGTTTAGTTCACCATAATCATGGTGAAACTAGATGAAAAATAATGAAAGAATGAAAGATAGAACCGTAGAATTTGAAGAGTGGAGCTTGAGCATCCAAAATCCTCCTCCAAGGGGTGAAGAAAATGTATTCTGCTTCGTTCCAGCCAAAGAAGACTGACCTAGGTCGACTAAAACCTTATATATTATTCTAAAAATTATAGAAAAGTGGCCCAAGGCCCATAAAAAGGGAGCTCAGCGGTAAGTGCACGTTCTTCTATTTGATGCTCAGCTGCATTTTTGCCCCTCAGCGGTGACTACGGGACCTCAAGAACTCCGCTCAACGGTAATTTCCGCCGAGCGGTACTTGTGTCTTCTCCTTTTGTGCACTTTTCACTTCCTTTTCTGATTCCAACTTCTTCCTACTTCACTTCTTTCATCCAATTCATCTTAAAACCTGCAAAAACAAGGAAAACCAAGCATAAAACCCATCCAACTCTCTTATTTCAAAAACATAAACAAAAGCATGATTCCAAGCTAGTTTCTAAGTCATAAAGGTTGTCTTTAAGGTCAATTTTAAGTATAAAAATAACAGTTTTTCAACTATTATCAGCGGGAGATTGAAAATTCATTAACTTTATCTTAGCGCGCGATACCCTCTTCTCTTCTGAAACTCTTCTCGAACGAAGTTTGATGACCATCACATGTAATCTTTCTTTCATTTGATACAAATGCATTTTATGTATGATTTTCGTTTGTTTTAACTGATTATTTTCGTACTTTTGTTCTTCGTAGGCGCATTCTGCTTTCTTTGTCATCGGTGACTCTTTATTCCAACGAACCCACCTTTTGAAGGTTAGTTTTCGTTTTCGTTTTGAAGAACTTTTTTCTTGAACTTGTTTGTTGTTTTTTTTGTTGAACTTGTTTGTTGTTGTTTGGTTGAACTTTTTTGTTGTTGTTGTTGTTTGATTGAACTTGTTTGTTGTTGGCTATTGTTATTTGTTGTTGATACTACGTTCATAGTTCTTGCTTTATAAAATACCAAAAACTGATGTGTTGTTTTCTGTTTTTCAGGTCTCGTAGAGCTGTAAAAAAATATCACAATTAATTAAAAAAAACAAAAAAAATTGATTAACGTCGTATAGTAATAAAATTCGATGTTAAGTTAACATCGTATATTGACAAAATTCGACGTCAATTTAACGTCTCCTGATATGACGTCATTCGCCGTTAAAAGCCCAAAATATTCGACGTTGTAAGCGATTTTTGTACGAGTGAAGAATACAGTATAGACTAGGAAGTGACTCCTAGGTCGTCTCTCAAGGACCAAATGTGGTTCAGGACTTAGGTCAAACACGTAGTGGGGGGTTTGAAATATTGTTATTCTTCTTCTTATTATTATTATTCTTATGATTGTTATTATTGTTATTTTTATTATTGTTATTATTGTTAATATTTTTATTATTGTTAATATTGTTAATATTATTATTAATTTTATTATTGTTATTATTGTTCGTATTTTTATTATAGTTATTATTTTTATTATTATTGTTATTATTAGTTATTATTGTTATTATTATTTTTATTATTGTTATTATTATTATTATTATTGTTATTATTGTTATTGTTATTGTTATTATTGTTATTATGGTTATTATTAATGTTATTATTGTTGTTATTATTGTTATTTGTTGAGATATTTGATAGGGGAGCTCTGGTTTAGCTAAACCCACGATCATAGTGATAATTGTGTTTTTGATGATGACAATACATAATTAATAAAAACACATTTGTGTACTGTGTTATACATTTCATATGCTTATGCTAAATTTGTTATATCTGTAAAAGCATATATGTGAACTTTATTGTGTTCATTGTAGCATACCATTGTGATTGATATGTGATTTTATCTATGTATGCATAACATATGTTTTCGAAAATGAAATAACCACAAGCACTATTGTTGAACTTTAAAGTGTGGTAAAACATTAGTTTTAAGTCGATTACATTATTGTTCAAATCGATTGAAACTCGTGGGTTTGCACAAATTTTTTTCAAGTGTGTTGTGATGAATTTTGTGAAGAAAAGTTTTCAAAAATTAGGTAAGTGTTACTACTTAATCGATTGCATTCAACTTGTATTCGATTAAGTTTGTTGTTGATTTGAAAACTGTTTAAATGCTTGACATAACTGTCACAACGGTCATATTTTTAAATATGTTGACCAAACATTTATGACAAATCGATTATATTAATTGCGCATTCAATTAATGGATTCGAGTGCTATTATTCTGTTACAATTGTCAAATGTATTCGACTACATTAATAGTCTAATCGATTAAAACGCGTTTGTTTTGTGAAATACTATATATTGATGCATGATTCGATTTTCTGTAAGAAGAAACAAGAAGAAGAGAATTGATTTTTACATTTTCATATCTTCTGAGAGGAAATATTATGAATATAGAATTGATAACCTTGTAAAGGATAATGAAAAGCTAGAAAATGAACTAGAAGTTGCATTACAATATGCTAAAGCAAATGTTAATACTAATAGTGAAGAGGATTCCATGGACATGCCTAACTCAGAATAGGGTGTTGATGTCTTTTTATGGAGTCTTTGTTTTATCTTAATAGGTTTCTATGATTTTCTTGTTTTTTTGTTGCTTGTAATGATTGACATTAAATGCCATAGCTCTTTTGGGTCATATCTAATTGTAATAGTTGTTTGATCATGAATGACATCAGATTTCAATTTAAATCAACATGTGTTTGGATGATCATATCTGTGGTTGAGTGTGTGAAACTGATTAACAAAATCGATTAACCCATGTGTATGTATGCAATTTGACAGATTTTACTGAAACATTCACATAATTGCATATTCATACATTAATAGTGATTGATTACTATTGAGATTGTTGATAGGGGAAGCACTGGATTAGCTGAACCTACAATCTCAGAGCTTCTGGTTTTTGATGATGATAACATAATTAATAACACATGCGATGTTTATGTGTTACAGGTTCTATTGCTTACATGTTGTATGTTTTAATCATTGTGTAAATCTGTTTAAAGCATTGAGAACATGATTGTGTTGATACATTGCATTTCACTGTGCTATATAATTGATTTTATTGGTGAATGCATGTTTGATGTTTTATAGAAGGAAAACCACAAGCACTTATGTTGAACTTTTAATCGTGTGGCAAAACAAAAATTTTAAGTCGACTTCATTATGGGGTGAGTCGATTAAAACTCGTGGCTTTCCACAAACCATTTTCAAAGTGTGCTGTGAGAATTTTCAAAGTGAAAGTTTTTCAAAACTTTATTTAACTATGTTATATAGTCGATTATATGCAACTTGCATTCGACTAAGTCTGTTACAATTTTGAAATTCTGTTAATGCTTGAATTAAATATTACAATGGCTATATTTTTAAATATGTTGACCAAGCATTAAATGAGATTCGACTGCATTAATTGTACATTCAATTAAATGCATTGATTACTGCTAACTGATGGACAAATTTATGAACACCAAATTATGATGTCACAAACTTGTTTTTCAATCGGCAAGTGTGACCAAATCGTTCAAGTAATAAACTTGGTAAGACCAAGTATCGTTCTTCCCAAAGGACTCACGGCCTAGTTTAGTTGTGTGGTTTCTTGATTAGCTAAGACTTAAAAACGAAATATTTGGATTTTATATGCAAAAGACGAAAATTAAATATGTATGCATGAAGTTTTGATCAATGGCAAAAAGCAAAAGATAAACACTTTCAATGAAATTTATGTATGAATATGTTGTTGGGGGTCAATTTCATCTTATCCACTCTCATATATTTTAGGAATTCAACATTCAAATCATCATTGTTAATGCCACTCTCTAAAGTACCTTTCAAGAAGGCTTCTCCCTAATCACGAGTTCATACAATTCCTAGCATTCCTAATGATCAGTTCATAAGTGCAGGAGCTTAACGACAACCAATATAATATTGGGAAAAATTCCCCGGATATAGACTTCCCCGTACGCGCCCGTATCGACAAAACCAATAATCATGCATCGAATGAGTTAAACAATGCAAGCATTAAACAAAGAGGAAAAACCCTAACTAATGATGAAAGAAAGCATGAATCTTAAATAAAAGATGTAAAAACAGATTCCATATATGAGAGCTTGAAAAGATTACATTGATTCCCCAACAAACATACAGAGTTTAGTTCACCATATTCATGGTGAACCTAGATGAATAACAATGAAAGAAGGAAAGATAAAACCCTAAAAAGGTGAAGAGGAAGCCTCAGCATCCAAGATCCTCCTTCAAAGGGGTGGAAGAGAGAGTGTTTGCTTCGTTCCAGCCAAAGATACCTAACCCTAGGAAACCCTAAAGCTTATATATTGTTCGTAAATTACAGAAAATTGGGTCCAAGCCCATAAAAGTGCCGCTCAGCGGTAAAGTGCCGCTCAGCGGTAAAGTACCGCTCATCGGTAAGTGCGTGAGACGTTTCTTCCCCTCAGCGGCCATTTTGCCCCTCAGCGGACCTCCCGTGACTTCCTGAGTGTCGCTCAGCGGTAAACTGCCGTTGAGCGGTGACTTCGGCTTCTCCTTTTGCACTTTTTGATGTCTTTTCTGATTCCATCTCTCTCCTTCTTCACTTCTTTCACCAAGTTCACCTTAAAACCTGCACAAAAACACTGAAATCAAGCATAAACCTGTCCAGCTCTCTTATTTCTGAAAATATGAAGAAAAGCATGATTTCAAGCTAGTTTCTAAGTATAGAGGTTGCTTTTAGTATCAATTTAAAGCATGAAAATAACAGTTTTTCAATTGTTATCACAACCCCAAACTTAGAACTTTGCTTGTCCTCAAGCAAACAAGATGTAACTCCATCTTCAACCAATTCATATGATGGTTCACTTCATTCAAAATCTTCTTTTCAATGATAAGTAAAAAAACTTCACTCAAACTTATGACCAACAGTTCAATCAAGATGTGCACATGCTTTAGTGTTCACAAAGTTATTTAAATTCCAACAAATGCTATTTTTCATGAATGATGAATCAATTAAGCATGGATGTTCATGTGCTAATGGAATATTTCCTCACTAGGTAAAGTGTTTCACTCAACACACAAGTGTATAAAAGGTAATCACTCATTCACTCTACTATCACAATGTCACATGAATCAACTTTGCCTTTCATTTTACCACAATCAAAAACATTTACAAGCATGCATCATCACAAGGACTTTTCAATGGCTTATAATGTGGCTGGGCTAACAAGAAAATTGGTTTTTCTGGATCACAAAATCCTTGAGTTAAGAGAATCATAACAACACAATTTTTCTTATTCTTCCCAACTTGCCTTTGCATTTGCATTGAGCTTTATTTCTTTTTCTTTTCTTTTCTTTTTCTTTGCCTATACTTCCTTTTTGGCTCTTAGCTCAATGCTTTTCCTTTTTCATGTTTTCCTAACAACCCCAAACTTGAACATTTAACAATACCACATAAGATCTTCTACTTAACTCAAGGCAAAGATTTTCAATCAAAGGTTTTTCAATTTATGTTCAAGGCTAAGGGTTCAAAGGATAGAACAATAAGTGTTCTCTTTTAGTGGGCTAACTTTATGAATTAGGCCAATAAAAAGGGTTCCAACAAACAGCCTTGATCACATGATGCAAAACAAGCAATTGATTCAATCATAGAAAACCTGGGCAAAATCATTCATGTTTCCACAGTAATAGCATTAAACAATAACAACTCTGAAGCTCAAAACCTCACATATAAGCTCATTCACATTTGACATACACATCCTGCTTAATCTCACAATCACAATCATAATATCATGCATTTGTTCACAAAGCTTGTGAATCACCTGTATAAGTATTTTAATGTGCACATCATCTCAACATCAATCAATCACTAATCATCATCAAGCATTACTTATCAAACAATCACAGTTAATAGCAAACCATCACACAAACCAGGTGTCCAATAGAGTACATCAAACCCTAATCTAAAAACAAAAACAAATAAGTTCAGAAAACTTAAACCACAAAAGCATAAACACATGATAGCATTTATCAGTAAATGCTATCTCAGCTCCTCATCAGTCTGAGCTGTCCTCTGTATCTTCCTCTTCCTCCTCATCTTCATCATCTTCAAATGCATCATCATCATCATTTTCATCTTCTTCCATCTCTCTAGCTGAAGCTTCAACTGCTCCAGCTCCTTCTCCATGCACTGGTTCCTCTGGCCAAGCTACCACATTATGGAATTCATCCATAGTCCACCTGTGGGCTGGAGGTGTATCATACATCCCCACAATCATCTCAGCAGTGGCCACCTGCCCTCTGTGAATGGACTGCAACTGAGCACCTATAAGAGACATATACATGTCCCTCATCTGAAATGGTTCTGCTTCATGTGTCTCAGCAGATGTCTGGCTGTGTGCTGGCCCTCTCTCTCTACGAGCACGGCGTGGTGGAACTGGCTGAGCTGCATCCTCACCTCCACAGTACTGTCTGGAATAGGCCTCATCAATAGCTTTTCTTGGCCTCTCAAATGGTGGAGCAGAAGTGTCCACCCCAGCTATCTTGCAAAGGTGCGTGATCAAAGAGGGATGTCCTAGTGGTGCTTTGTTGTTTGAGGTATTGGCGCACATACTAATCTCATCAGCTATCACCTGCCCAATGTTAACATTCAAGTTTCTAATAGCACAGTAAATGAATAGTGCCCTGCTAAGAGTAATATCTGACACATGTGAACATGGTTCAATGTTGGCATGAGAAAACGCCATCCAATACTTTGCAAGAGGAGTCAAATCCGTCCTCCTAATGTTAACCACTGAGCCAGATCGATTCCTTTGGAAGTGTCCTCCAGGTATACACAGTACTCTCTCCACATCCTCATAATCAGCACCTTCCTCCATGCAAAGAGCAAACTGGCACTGCTCACCAGCCCATACAGTGTCCAGGAAGTTATTAATAGAATCAGGATCATACCTGATAGCATGGCCTCTGACATAGCCCAAATAATTCTCAGTTGGATAATCACCAATCTTCTTTGCATTGGTGTAAAATTCCTTTACCACAGCTATGTTGGCAGGTGCAGGATAAGTGGCTAGCTTTCCCCAGTCATTCCCTAACACTTGCTCTCCAAATTGAGGAGCAAAGTTAGGTATCATTCCAACCTTTCTCTCCATCAGAAGTCTCCTGTCCTGAACCACCCTAAAGTGCTTCTCATGTTTTCTAGAGAGGAACCTGCTAGAGTGGGGTTGCTCTGGTTCCTTTTCCTTTCTCTTGGTTGCCATGGTTTTCAATCTTTTTCCTGAAGAGGATGCCATTCCTACATTCAAACACAAATACAAAACCACAGAACATGATGTTAATCATTAGTAAAACATAGAACACAACTCCTTTCGAAGCTAAACCACCGCTGAGGGCCAGAATTTCCCCTCAGCGCCACCAGTGCCACATTCAAACACGCAAAAATTAAGAAAAACCAAATCTGGCAGAGTGTCGCTGAGCGGAAAACTGCCACTCAGCGGTAACTCTGCAGATTTTTGAAAATCTTGTTTTAAAGTTGTCCTAACTCCACCTAAATGCAATTTTCAGTTTTCCAGTTCATAATCATGCAGTTTAATCGGTTCAAACATCAAAGATATCATCAAATCATGCATAGAAATCAAAACCCCTAAATATTCATGCTTTGACAATCACATTCAAAATCAAAAACCCTAGAATGAACAAAATGCATTTTACTTACTTGGGTGGAGATACTTGATGCAATGAGAATGTTTCCAATCTAAGATACTCTCTTCCAACCCCAAACTTGAATGAAACACTAGTGAAAAAGTGAGTGGAAGAGAAATTTTCTTAAGAGGAAAGAGTGAAAAGATGTGGAAAACCTTGGAGAAGGTATGTGGAAGTGTTTGTGCAGAGAAGAGCCTGGATAGAAAACCTAAAACGCTACTTAGGGTATAAAAATACCCTAATGGGCTCGGGTCCCGCTAAGGGGAAACTAAAGCCCATCTGCGAGAGTACCGCTCAGCGGTAAATTACCGCTCAGCGGCACTTTTGTGATGTGCTCTTCTCCTTCTTTTCTTAACCTACGTGCCTCCCATACATGCCTCTCATTGGTTCCCTGCAATTCAATGCTCAGATTACTTATGCAAACCCTATTATGCAACTAAAATGAAACAAACAGAAACATTCAATCAACTGGGTTGCCTCCCAGGTAGCGCTTGTTTAACGTCACGAGCCTGACCCAAAATCCACCAACACCCATCAGTAGGTGTAACAAACTTACCAACACCCATCAGTAGGTGCAAAATTTTCTTACCAACACCCATCAGTAGGTGTTACAAACTGAGTATCCTTCAGTAGATACTTAACCACCTAGCATCCTTCAGTAGATGCTATATCCAACAAAATATTTACAAAAATAATGTCCACAGATTAAAAGTTACAAAACCAAAATCAAAATCAAAAGTTTTTAAATCACTGGGTTGCCTCCCAGCAAGCGCTCTTTTAACGTCATTAGCTTGACCCAGTAAAGCTCAATTTCCTTCTTCTTTTTCTTCTTCTTTCTACTGAACTTCTTTAGAAATTTAATCAAACCAGGAACCTGTTGCAGTGTCTCAATCATAGGAACTTTAATCTCCAATTTCTTGAAGATTTCCATAAAGCACTTAAATTTCTTTTCCTTCCTATGATTCTTCTTTAGATGAGGATGGGATTTTTCATATGATTCCTTCTTCTTTCCTCTCATCTTCTTTTTCTTACACTTTCTCTCCCCAAATTTTCTCTTTTTCTTTTCTTTTATTTTTTTCTTCCCTTCTCTTTTTCTCCTCAACTTCTTTATTTTCACACAAATTTTCTTTCTCTCTTCTCTCTCAACCACTTCGTTTTCTTTTTCTTCATCTTTATCTTTCTCACTCAACTCTTCTTTCTCTTTTCTCTCTACCCTTTCCTCATCTCCCTCTAATTTTTCCTCATCAAGAATCTTGTCACTTTCAGTGATAATGACTTGCCCTTCCTCCTTAAGGTTAACTTCAGTATTAACATCATCATTCAATCTCTGATTGATGTAACGAAGTTGCATCTCCATTCTTTTACATGATTCTTCAATGCTTTTCTGAGTAGAGTCGGAATTTTTCAAAAATCGTTGAAGGGTGTCCTCCAACCTATCCAAACTTCCTGATAGAAAGGGTTGTTGCTGTCATTGTTGTTGTGGTTGGTTCTCAAATTGTCCAGCAGCTTGCCAAAATTGGCTTTGATCCATGCTTGAGTGAGGTTCCCACCAGTGGTTGAGATTACTTTGGTAGAATTGAGTGCCCATATGGTTAAATTCTTGACCAAATTGCATTCTGCAGACATTAGGCACAAAACCCTAAAAACAATTATTAGCACAAAAAGATATAAAAGAAGATATAAGATCAGAGATAAGAAGATGAAATAAAAACAGAAAACAGAAAAATAAAAACAGAAAAATAAAATAAAATAAAATAAAATAAAATAATAACCAAAAAAATAAAATAAAATAAAATACAAACTGAAAAATATAAACAGAAAATAAAAATTCGAAATTTAAATTAAAAATTCAAAAACAAGTCAAAGATAATCAATAATCACACAAATTAACCAGTTAAACCACGAGTCCCCGGCAACGGCGCCAAAAACTTGATGGACAAATTTATGAACACCAAATTATGATCTCACAAACTTGTTTTTCAATCGGCAAGTGTGACCGAATCGTTCAAGTAATAAACTTGGTAAGACCAAGTATCGTTCTTCCCAAAGGACTCACGGCCTAGTTTAGTTGTGTGGTTTCTTGATTAGCTAAGACTTAAAAACGAAATATTTGGATTTTATATGCAAAAGACGAAAATTAAATATGTATGCATGAAGTTTTGATCAATGGCAAAAAGCAAAAGATAAACACTTTCAATGAAATTTATTTATGAATATGTTGTTGGGGGTCAATTTCATCTTATCCACTCTCATATATTTTAGGAATTCAACATTCAAATCATCATTGTTAATGCCACTCTCTAAAGTACCTTTCAAGAAGGCTTCTCCCTAATCACGAGTTCATACAATTCCTAGCATTCCTAATGATCAGTTCATAAGTGCAGGAGCTTAACGACAACCAATATAATATTGGGAGAAATTCCCCGGATCTAGACTTCCCCGTACGCGCCCATATCGACAAAACCAATAATCATGCATCGAATGAGTTAAACAATGCAAGCATTAAACAAAGAGGAAAAACCCTAACTAATGATGAAAGAAAGCATGAATCTTAAATAAAAGATGTAAAAACAGATTCCATATATGAGAGCTTCAAAAGATTACATTGATTCCCCAACAAACATAGAGAGTTTAGTTCACCATATTCATGGTGAACCTAGATGAATAACAATGAAAGAAGGAAAGATAAAACTGATGGGCAAATTTGTAAGCACCAAAATATGATGTCACAAACTTGTTTCACAATCGGCAAGTATGACCGAATCGTTCAAGTAATAAAACTTGGTAAGACCAAGTATCGTTCTTCCCAAAGGACTCACGGCCTAGTTTAGTTATGTGGTTTCTTGATTAACTAAGACTTACAAACGAAATATTTGAGTTTAAAATGCAAGACAGAAAATAAACATGTATGCATGAATTTTGATCAATGGCAAAGACAAAAGATAAACACTTTCAATGGAATATATGAATGAATATGTTGTTGGGGGTCAATTTCATCTCATCCACTCTCATATATTTTAGGAATTCAACATTCAAATCATCATTGTTAATGCCACTCTCTAATGTACCATTCTAGATGGCTTCTCCCTAATCAAATAGTTCATACAATTCCTAGCATTCCTAATGATTAGTTCATGAGTGCAGGAGCTTAAAGGCAACCAATAGAATATTGTCAGTATAATATTGGGAGAAATTCCCCGGATCTAGACTTCCCCGTACGTGTCCGTATCGACAAAACCAATAATCATGCATTAGAATGAGTTAAACAATGCAAGCATTGAGCAAAGAGGAAAAACCCTAACTAATGATGAAAGAAAGCATATGTCTTAATTCAAAGATGTACTCAACAGATTCCATATATGAGAGCTTCAAGAGATTACATTGATTCCCCAACAAACATACAAGGTTTAGTTCACCATATTCATGGTGAACCTAGATGAATAACAATGAAAGTATGAAAGAATAAACCCAATAAAGTGGAAGAGGTAGCCTGAGCATCCAAGATCCTCCTTCAAAGGGGTGAAAGAGAGAGTGTTTGCCTCGTTTCTGCCAAAGATACCTAACTATAGGACGTGCAAGCCCTTATATACTAATCTAGAGTTACAAAAGATTACAAAAGCCCAAGCCCAAAAAGTGCCGCTCAGCGCCATTTACCGCTCAGCGGTGGTTACGCGTCTTCTTTCTTCCCCTCAGCGGCCTTTTGCCCCTCAGCGGTTCCAACGCCACCTCTTGAGTGCCGCTCAGCGGTAGTTTGCCGCTGAGCGGTGCCTTCGACTTCTCCTTTTTGCACTCTTTCTTGTCTTTTCTAATGTCCTCTCTCTTATTCTTCACTTCTTTCACCAAATTCACCTCAAAACCTGCACAAAAACACTTAAATCAAGCATAAACCTGTCCAGCTCTCTTATTTCTGAAAATATAAACAAAAGGCATGATTTCAAGCTAGTTTCTAAGTCTAAAGGTTGCTTTTAGTATCAACTTTAAGCATGAAGGGGAAGCCTCAGCATCCAAGATCCTCCTTCAAAGGGGTGGAAGAGAGAGTGTTTGCTTCGTTCCTGCCAAAGATACCTAACCCTAGGAAACCTTAAAGCTTATATATTATTCATAAATTACAGAAAATTAGGTCCAAGCCCATAAAAGTGCCGCTCAGCGGTAAAGTACCGCTCAACGGTAAGTGCGTGAGACGTTTCTTCCCCTCAGCGGCCATTTTGCCCCTCAGCGGACCTCCTGTGACTTCCTGAGTGCCGCTCAGCGGTAAACTGCCGCTGAGCGGTGACTTCGGCTTCTCCTTTTGCACTTTTTGATGTCTTTTCTGATTCCATCTCTCTCCTTCTTCACTTCTTTCACCAAATTCACCTTAAAACCTGCACAAAAACACTGAAATCAAGCATAAACCTGTCCAGCTCTCTTATTTCTGAAAATATGAAGAAAAGCATGATTTCAAGCTAGTTTCTAAGTATAAAGGTTTCTTTTAGTATCAATTTAAAGCATGAAAATAACAGTTTTTAACCTGTTATCACTAACTGCTATAACAGAATTGCTATATTCGATTGCATTAGTAGCTAAGTCGATTAAAATGCGTCTCGATTGTGAAAATCTATAAATTGACGCGAATTTGATTTCTGTAAGAACTTTTGTGAATATAACAGTTTGTGATATCTTTTGCAGAAAGTGCATTCTTACATAAAGAGATAAAGAGCTCCAGGAAACAAGAAGCGACCGTGGTGATCATCTACTTGTGGATTCTTAAAGAGCAAGTTAATTGTACGTACAAAGGCTTATCATTTCTGCACATTGAGTGTAACTGAGAGATCAAAGACTATAATCTTGACAAGATTGGATTGAGGTTCCCTGTTGTGATTACAAGAAGAAGAGCGTGATGCGTTCTTGACTTTGAGGGTGGCTCAAAGGGTTTGGACTACAGGAGAGGGGATTCTTGCTACTAGTCTGTTTGTATATGTGATGAGTCAATATTTTATTCACTTCACTTAGTTTATTGTACCAGATTTAATCAGGGAATTGTGCTTAAATGTCCGGTATTTTTCCGTTTTTCCTAATTGTGCTCAATTTGATCGGAAATTTTTATTTTGATTAATTTGAATTATCTGAGACTAATTATTTGCATTATTAATTGTAGGGAAATTATTGAATAATATTTGGGACATTTGGAGGTCAAAAGATAATACCAAATCAATTTTATTTTAAGCTAAAAAGAGAAAGGAGGTATGGATTTATTTTTGGTGGTGCACACAGAAAAAGGCTATGGGCTGCCACGGTTCAAAGCACACAAACGGATATGAGCTGGAATGAAAAATGCACATGCTGATTCCATTTAATGCATATCATGGCCCACAAGCATGTAATAATTCAGGAAAGTTCATTTGGCAAGAAAGCATATGTCTTGGAATCAAAGTGCAGCTGCCAGAGGAGAAAAAAAAAAAAAGAAAAGCTGCACGGTCCAGAGAAGAAGAAGCATCCAGCATTGGAGAAAAGAGAAAAAACACGTCCACGCATTTGGGCTGGTCCACGTGCAGTCCAGCAGGAGAGAAAGAAGAGAAGCACTCGGCCCTTGGAAAGAAAGCGTTCACAGATCCAGCAGGAGGTGACCCCTAGTAATTGATGAGCACACGGGAGAGAGAGCAGCACGTGGTGGCAGGAGAGACACGGCCCATGAGGGGGAGCTGTGACAGCAAGCAGCTTGAGAAAGCGGTGCAAAAAGCAACTTTGGAGTCCAGCCTTCACGGAGCTTGGGAGATCCACGTCCAATCCAGTGGCATCCGGAAGCAGCAAGAGTGGTGTCACGGGCTGGTCCAAAGTGAAAGCATCCTCCAGCTGCCACGTTGAGGAGAAGAAGGGGGTGTATCCAGCACATGGTCCAGCAGAGGTAGAGAAGAAATAGGGCTACACACATTGGAACAGAGAGCTCTCGGTTGGAGGGATTGCCTCTCACGTTAGGAAGCAGCAGGAATGGAAGTGTCACGGCCCACGCTTGCAGAGAAATTGGTGTGCACGTTGAGGGGGGTGCACAAGGAAGGCAGCGGTGCACCCAGCAGCCTTGTGTCCAGCAAAGAGACGCGTCCAACAGCTTGGAGAAGGGTTTTTAAAACCCGTGACGCTGGATGAAGAGGAGGGTTCCAGTAGAGTAGTTTTTCCAGTAGTGTAGTGTAGTGTAGTGTAGTGTAATGTAGAGTAGAAAGGGTAGGAGCAGGATGTGTCTCGGCTTGGGAGGCATCCAGCCGCCACTTGCCACACATTTTTTTACGCTTTCGGTCTTTGGTTTTCAGGCTTTGGTTTTGAACTTTTCTTTGGTTGGAAGGCTGTTTTGAATGAAGAGAACCAGGAGGCACGTTTGTTTTTTTTTTCTGAAGAATGAAGCTCTGATTCAATCTTATTTTCTTGCTTTGTCTTGTGCATGCTGTTACGTTTTTACTTTGCCATTTAATTTCATTTCGGTTCATGTACTTAGGAGGTGTAGCAAGTGGAATTTCATTTTGGCTTTGGGAAAAATACACGCTGATTTTGTTTTTCATGATTGGATTTACTTTAGTTTAGCATGTGGAATAGGCATTCGGTTATCTTCACGGAGGGAAAGAGGTCTTCTTTTTATATTGTGTTGATGTTTGAACCGGTGGTGATTTTGTTTTACAATTTTCATGCTTTATTCCAATGTGCATTTAATGTGTTAGCTCAATATTGCAATTTAATTTAAGAGCATTGAATGAGTTTTCTTATTTATTTATTGCATTGCACTTACTTCACGCACTTTCACATTGAATGTTTTATTTTAGTGTTTTCATTTAATTTAGTTGTAATGTGAACTTTAGTGACCAACTGTTTTAATTCTGTATTTACATTTGCATTTATATTCGTGTTTTAATTTAGTTCATTTGCATTCACAAAAATCTTCACAAACCCCCCCACTAGGTGTTTGACCGGAGACTCGAACCACATTTGGTCCTTGAGAGACGACCTAGGAGTCACTTCCTAGCACTGTACTGCATTCTTTTATGCACAACTTTTGTGGGAGGTGCGACCCTCTCATCAAAATGGCGCCGCTGCCGGGGACCAACGGTTCGGTCTTAGGTCTTTTTGTTGTGTTTGTGTGTGTAGTGTTTTGTCTTGTGTTGTGATGTGATGTGATGTTCTGTTTTGTGTGTGCGTGTTGCATGTATAAATGTGTTGTGTTTTATTTGTTTCGTAATTTGTAGTATTTTTCTTTTTCCATGTCTACCTATTCTGAGTTTGTGAATACTGCTTATTCTGCCAGTGCCTCTGATTATGTTTCTCATTCTGCATGTTACTCTGATTGTAGTTCATATTCTGGTGATTTGTATGTTGAGAACAATATGGCTCATCGTCCGACTTCTGAGAGTTCTCTTTGGGAATCGGTTCCACCTACTGAGGATGATGTTCATTGCGTTCTCAAGACTGGACTGATACATTTGCTGCCTAAGTTTCATGGTTTTGCAGGTGAATGCCCACACAGACATTTGGAGGAATTTCACAGCATTTGCTCTTCAATGAAGCCTCCACATGTACCGATTGATCACATGTTCTTAAGAGCATTCCCACATTCATTACAAGAAGCAGCAAGGGATTGGCTATATTGTCTTCCTTCAGGATCCATCACTTCTTGGGAAGATCTTGAACATAGGTTCTTGGATGAATTCTTCCTCGCTCAGTATGGTTACAACAAGGATCTTGGATGGAATGACCCTAGCTTGGGATGGTATGATGCTCCACAGCAATATCAGGAAGCACCATCTCAGAATGCTTGTATGCCTCCGCCAGTCCAACAACAACAACAGCTGCAACTTTATGAGTCTGCCCAGATAGCTCCTCAACCTTCTACTTCTGAGCTTACATTGCAGGAGTTGTTGGAGCAGATGACCATGCAGAACCTTCAGTTTCAGCAAGAGAACAGAGCACATATTCAATGTTTGAGCAATCAGATAGGGCAGATGACCACTCAACTCACTGAGGAACAGTCTCAAGATTCAGAGTTACTATTTCAGACTGTTCAGATCCCAGATGATGTTAGTGGCATCAACATAGAAGATGGGGAGAAGAGTCATGAGCTTACTACTGCGCCACATACTTTCCCACCTTCAGATGTCTCAACTCTTGCACATGCGGAGACTTATGAAGATTTTGAGGACCAGGCAGGTATAAGCAGCAATTTTGAGCCAGGTAGATCATTTTCATCCTCCACCACTATTCCAATCTTTAGGGAAGTGGAGGTAAACATACCTCAAATTGATTATTCTGTTGATGATTGTGCTATTGATGATTATGTTGTTGAGAGGTATGCTGATGATTATATTATTGTTGAGTCTGATTTTAATTTTCCCTCTATGCATGATGAGAACCAATTTTTGCTGTCGCATCCGAATGTTTATTCTCCATGCATTGAACGTGAATCTGAGTCTGTAGTTGATATTGCTTGTGATTTTGAAATTGATTCATGTTCTGAGGATGTATCTGAGGTTCAGCCTGTTACACTAGGATTGGGTGTTATACCTCTGCATGTCATTTCTTTGGAGCCACATTGCACTAACCCTATTGCAGGAGGTACACAAGAATTTGACCAACATGCACCCACAGTGGAAAACAAAGGTGCTAACACTCACAAAAGCTTCAACATCAGTAGGCACCTGCTGAACCCGCTCATCAACAATCACTTCTTCTTAGATCCAACTGTGGAAGACATTTCCCTGCTTGATCAAATATGGAGGATGAAGCAATTTTTCCTCAAAACTTCCTGGCTGGATACTGTGGTGGAAGACATCTCCCTGCAAGTCCAAAATTGGCAACTGCCACCATGATCAGGGGAGTTTTTCCTTTTCTCTTCTCCTCCTTTTCCTACTTTTATTGCACTTGTCCATGATGTGTTGATTGTTCTGATTTCTGATCTTATGCTTATGACACATTGAGGACACTGTGTAGTTTAAGTGTGGTCTATTGGGGGAGATTCTGATTTTTCTTTGTTAGTTTTTGTTTTCCGTGTTAAATTTTTTTTCTTTTCTAGGTAGTTTTTGTTGTGTCTTGTGTACAGTTTTGCATGCTTTTCGTAAATTCTGGATTGTGGTTAGGTTGTCAGTTTTCCTTCACTTCATTGATACTCTGAGATGTTGGATTCCTTGTTTTTTCTTTACTTGGAAGATGATCATGATGTTTGAGAGTTGAATTGATTGTGACACAAATGCCCTGTGTGAGAATTTGAGCCACTTGATGTTCTTTCTTGTGTGATATGTCTCTTGATTGCTTGCACATATGCCTTGGCTTGACTCTTGTTGATAATTCTTGATTGATATGCATGTTTGGAAGTGATAAAGGCAGTTTTGTTCTTGAGCCTCTCTAGCCAAATAAGCCTACCTTATTGTGATCCTTTGATAACCCTTTTGAGCCTGTACTTTCCCCATTTCTTTGTTTTGAAGCTCATACACTAGCCCTAAGTAAAAAAAAAACCATGTTTAACTTAACCTTAGGGAATTTGTGAGCTTTGGAAGTGTTTTGGGAACAAGTGTGGTCTTCCTGGGGATTTTGATGAATTGGCTAGTTGGTTCCTCTTCTTGTTTTGTTTTGGTAAATATATGTGTATCTTGTCTTTTACAGTTTTGTTTTGGAAAGAGAGAAAAGAAAAGAGACAGGATGGAAAAAAAAAAGAGAGCAGAAAAATAGTGAAGAAAAAAAAAATGTGAATAATTGTGAATAATGGAGTCAAGAAGAGGATGAAATTAGAGGTTGTGGGTGTGTTTGAATGTGTTTACACTTGTTCCCCATTGCTCCTCTGTTCCTTATGGTTTGTAGCTTCTTATCCAGATATATCCTCCCTTGTCCTTGGCCCCATTACAACCATGAAAAGACCTTTTGATTTGAACATGCATATGTGCTTGAGTGTTGATATTAGAGGCTTGCCAAGTCTATTTGTGATTGCTTTCTCGAGTGCATTGAGTGACATTGATTTACCTTAAACACTTGAGAGAAACACTGATTGTGTGCATCCGTGAGGCTCTGTTGCTTTTGATTCATCTCTTGAACTAATTGACTACTTTCCTTGTATTGAATTGCTTGGATGATTTCATGAGTATCTGCTTTCTCTGATTGATTCTGTGTTGGATATTGTCTACTTCCTTTCTTGGTCCAGATTCCTTGAGAACTGTGTAATTCTGTTTCTTTCCTTGTTCGTCTTTATTTTCCGTGTGCCAAGTTTGTGTCATTTCCCTGATGTCCTCTGAACTATTCCTTGATTTGCGTCTTGATTTTGCCCAGGAGTGCAAAAGACTAAGTGTGGTCTATTTTGGTGAGTCAATATTTTATTCACTTCACTTAGTTTATTGTACCAGATTTAATCAGGGAATTGTGGTTAAATGTCCGGTATTTTTCCGTTTTTCCTAATTGTGCTCAATTTGATCGGAAATTTTTATTTTAATTAATTTGAATTATCTGAGACTAATTATTTGCATTATTAATTGTAGGGAAATTATTGGATAATATTTGGGACATTTGGAGGTCAAAAGATAATACCAAATCAATTTTATTTTAAGCTAAAAAGAGAAAGGAGGTATGGATTTATTTTTGGTGGTGCACACAGAAAAAGGCTATGGGCTGCCACGGTTCAAAGCACACAAACGGATATGAGCTGGAATGAAAAATGCACATGCTGATTCCATTTAATGCATATCATGGCCCACAAGCATGTAATAATTCAGGAAAGTTCATTTGGCAAGAAAGCATATGTCTTGGAATCAAAGTGCAGCTGCCAGAGGAGAAAAAAAAAAAAAGAAAAGCTGCACGGTCCAGAGAAGAAGAAGCATCCAGCATTGGAGAAAAGAGAAAAAACACGTCCACGCATTTGGGCTGGTCCACGTGCAGTCCAGCAGGAGAGAAAGAAGAGAAGCACTCGGCCCTTGGAAAGAAAGCGTTCACAGATCCAGCAGGAGGTGACCCCTAGTAATTGATGAGCACACGGGAGAGAGAGCAGCACGTGGTGGCAGGAGAGACACGGCCCATGAGGGGGAGCTGTGACAGCAAGCAGCTTGAGAAAGCGGTGCAAAAAGCAACTTTGGAGTCCAGCCTTCACGGAGCTTGGGAGATCCACGTCCAATCCAGTGGCATCCGGAAGCAGCAAGAGTGGTGTCACGGGCTGGTCCAAAGTGAAAGCATCCTCCAGCTGCCACGTTGAGGAGAAGAAGGGGGTGTATCCAGCACATGGTCCAGCAGAGGTAGAGAAGAAATAGGGCTACACACATTGGAACAGAGAGCTCTCGGTTGGAGGGATTGCCTCTCACGTTAGGAAGCAGCAGGAATGGAAGTGTCACGGCCCACGCATGCAGAGAAATTGGTGTGCACGTTGAGGGGGGTGCACAAGGAAGGCAGCGGTGCACCCAGCAGCCTTGTGTCCAGCAAAGAGACGCGTCCAACAGCTTGGAGAAGGGTTTTTAAAACCCGTGACGCTGGATGAAGAGGAGGGTTCCAGTAGAGTAGTTTTTCCAGTAGTGTAGTGTAGTGTAGTGTAGTGTAATGTAGAGTAGAAAGGGTAGGAGCAGGATGTGTCTCGGCTTGGGAGGCATCCAGCCGCCACTTGCCACACATTTTTTTACGCTTTCGGTCTTTGGTTTTCAGGCTTTGGTTTTGAACTTTTCTTTGGTTGGAAGGCTGTTTTGAATGAAGAGAACCAGGAGGCACGTTTGTTTTTTTTTTCTGAAGAATGAAGCTCTGATTCAATCTTATTTTCTTGCTTTGTCTTGTGCATGCTGTTACGTTTTTACTTTGCCATTTAATTTCATTTCGGTTCATGTACTTAGGAGGTGTAGCAAGTGGAATTTCATTTTGGCTTTGGGAAAAATACACGCTAATTTTGTTTTTCATGATTGGATTTACTTTAGTTTAGCATGTGGAATAGGCATTCGGTTATCTTCACAGAGGGAAAGAGGTCTTCTTTTTATATTGTGTTGATGTTTGAACTGGTGGTGATTTTGTTTTACAATTTTCATGCTTTATTCCAATGTGCATTTAATGTGTTAGCTCAATATTGCAATTTAATTTAAGAGCATTGAATGAGTTTTCTTATTTATTTATTGCATTGCACTTACTTCACGCACTTTCACATTGAATGTTTTATTTTAGTGTTTTCATTTAATTTAGTTGTAATGTGAACTTTAGTGACCAACTGTTTTAATTCTGTATTTACATTTGCATTTATATTCGTGTTATAATTTAGTTCATTTGCATTCACAAAAATCTTCACAAACCCCCCCACTAGGTGTTTGACCGGAGACTCGAACCACATTTGGTCCTTGAGAGACGACCTAGGAGTCACTTCCTAGCACTGTACTGCATTCTTTTATGCACAACTTTTGTGGGAGGTGCGACCCTCTCATCAATATGCCTATATTTTGATTAGAGGGTTAGAGAGGTGTTTTATAATTTTGACGTGGAGGTCTCTATAAAAGCCTTGTTGTAAAAACCTTGATCATTATAGTGCATTTGCTTCCTGTGGTGGAAGGACACTGGATGTAGGCTTGGCCGAACCAGTATAAAACTCATCGTTTGATCTTTCTATCCCTACACTCTTTTATTCAGTCGACTTCTTACTTTACTTAATCGATTTAATTTCCGCTGCATAAACAAATCTTTTTCCTTGCGTTTCAAGAAAGCTTTTAAGGCATCCACTTTGCGAAAAAGATTTAAAGAAAACATTGGTTTTACATTTCACCAATTCACCCCTCCCTCTTGGTGTGAGAAATTAAGCCATTTTCAGCGACGCTCAGCGAAACTATGACGAGTCGCACCACGCTTGCTTGCCTTCTGAGTTGACCCTAAGCGCAACTTCTGACCCGCACATCGCTGAGCGCCATAAATGGGGTGCTGAGCGCCAGTCTTGTGGGCTTGGACCCGTTTTCTTTTATTTTTATGTTCTATTTAAGGACTTGCACGTCCTAGGGTTTGTATCTTTGGATGAAATAGGCTCAGAAACACACTTTTCACTCCCTTGAAGGCAGATTTGGATGCAGAAGCTTCTTACTTCAATTTCTAGGGTTTTATCTTTCATTCTTTTTCCATTGTTCATCTAGTTTCACCATGTCAATGGTGAAATAAACTCTGATTATTGTTGGGGATTATGTAACCTTTGTAAACTCTCATGTATTGAATTGATTCTTGATATTATATGCTTCTTTCATTAATTGTTAGGATAATTCTTCTTTGCGTAATGCTTGCTTTGTTTAACTCATTCTTTAGCATGATGTATGATTTGCATGAGTACCGGAAGGTAGATTACAATTCATGATATGGAGAATTATTCCCAGAAGTAGTATTGCTCAAGAATGGGGGTATGAGTTTTGGTTGTCTTAAGCTTCTGTTCTTCATAATTAATTATTAGGAATGCTAGGAATTGTATGAAATAATAGTTAAGGATAGACTTTCTTCGCCGAGGAATCGGGTTTTAAAGGTTTAAGAGAGTGACATTGACACTAATGAAGAAGTAGAATTCGCATATACATGAGAGTAAACAAGGTGAAATCTAACCCCCAACAACATATTCATTCCATAATATCAAACCCGTTCATCTTTGCACTTTTGTCCAATTGATCAAATTGCATGCATATTTACTTTTTAGTATTTACATTCTGTTAACACTCCGACAAGTGTACCGAATCGTATCAAGTAATAATAAATTATAAGACCAAGTATCGTTTCCTAAGGGACTCACGACCTAAACAGTTATGTGATTTCTTTATTAAATAAGACTTGTAAACGAAATCATTGTGTTTATATTACGGAAAGTAAACATGAATGCAAGTGTTGATCGATTGGATTGAAAGATGCAAAAGTGATTGATGTAAAATATTGAATAATTATGTTGTAGGGGTTTCTGACTTATCCTATCCACTCTCATGTATTTATGAATTCATCTTTCTTCATTAATGTTAATGCCACTTTCTAATTTACCTTAAACTCGATGCCTCGGTGAAGAAAGCCTAATCCTAATTACTAGTTCACAATGTCTTGTCTCCCTAGCAATAATCATGCATTACACTCGCATAGAAGCTTAAAGGCAACAAACCCTCCTATCCCTATGTCTAGGTAAATATTGCTTTTGGGAGAATTTCCCCAGTTCTAGATTTACCTATATGTGTCCATATCGATAACATCAATGATCATGCAATGGAATGAGTTAAACAAAGCATGCATAGAGTATAGAGGAAAAACCCTAACAATTAATGAAGTAAAGCATATATAATCAAGAATCAATACAATACATGAGAATTTCAAACGATTACATCGTTTCCCCAACAACAATGGAGGTTTAGTTCACCATAGACATGGTGAAACTAGATGAAAAGAATGAAAGATAGAACCCTAAAAGTTGAAGATTGGAGGTTTCACATCCAAAATCCGCCTCCAAGGGGTGAAAGGAGTGTAATTTCGCCTCTTTCTGTCCAAAGATATGAGCCCTAGGTCAACTAAACCCTTATATAGTTTATAAAAATAACAGAAAATTAGCCTAGGCCCAAGTTGACAGCGCTCAACGCTGGAAATTGCGCTCAGTAGTAGGTGCGACACTTAGAATGACGCTCAGCGATGGCGCCCAGGCGTGAAACAATGTACTCAACAGTAGACTCTAGAGCTCAGCAGTAGAAATGCCGCTCAGTGGTGACTGCGATACTTGGATTAGCCCTTAGTGATGGCGCTTAAGCGTCAGACAGAGAACTCAACAACAAGCTTGGCGCTCTGCGGTGAAGTGGCGCTGAGCGGTGGCTGCGATTCTTCTTTTGTGCAATTTTCCTTCCTTTCCTGAGTCCAACTCCTTGCTACTTCAACTTCTTCATCCAATTCATCTTAATTCCTGTCAAAAGAAGGAAAAACAAGCATAAAACCCATCCAACTCTCTTATTTCCACAACTTATGCAAAAGCATGATTTCAAACCAGTTTCTAAGTCATAAAGGGTGTTTTTAATGTCAAAATTAAGTATAAAAATAATGATTTTTCAACCGTTATCACAACCCCAAACTTAAAACTTTTCCTCAAGCAAACACGATGTAACTCAGTCTTCCACCAATCAATACAATGGTTCAACACATTCTAAAACTCTTTCTTTCAAGACAAGTAATTACTCAAATCAGCTCATCAAATAGAATTCAGTCAAGATACATACATGCCTTCATTCAAAGTAACTCATCATGGTGTTCACCTAATCACATAATATCGAAGAGATGTTATTCTCATGAATGATCAATTAACTAAGCATAGATGTAATCATGTGATCATGGAATCATTCCTCACTAGATAAAGTGTTTCACTCAAACACACAAGTGTATATAGAGGTCACTCATTAATTCTACTATCACAATGTCACATGAATCAAATTTTCCTTTCATTTAACCACAACCAAACACATTCACAAGCAAGCATCATCACAAGGACTTTTCTATGGCTTATAATGTGGCTGGGCTAAGAAGAAAATTTGTTTTTCTGGATCACAAAATCCTTGAATTAAGAGAGTCATTGTTAACACTCGGCAAGTGTACCGAATCGTATCAAGTAATAATAAAATGGTAAGACCAAGTATTGTTTCCCAAAGGACTCACGGCCTAAATAGTTATGTGATTTCTTGATTAAATTAGACTTGTAAACAAAATCATTGTGTTTGAACAGTAGAAAATAAACATGAATGCAAGTTTTGATCAATTGGATTGAAAGAAGCAAAGGCGATTGATATGAAATATGGAATGATGATGTTGTTGGGGTTTCCGATTTATCCTATCCACCCACATGTATTCATGAATTCATCTTTCTTCATTAATGTTAATGTCACTTTCTAATTTACCTTAAACGCGATGTCTTGGTGAAGAAAGCCTACTCCTAATACTAGTTTACAATGTCTTGTCTCCCTAGCAATTATTCATGCATTACATTCGCACAGAAGCTTAAAGGCAACCGATCCTCCTATTCCTATGTCTAGGTAATATTGCTTTCAGGAGAATTTCCCTAGTTCTAGATTTACCTATATATGTCCATATAGATAGCATCAATGATCATGCAATTGAATGATTTAAATAGAGCATGCATATAGTAAAGAGGAAAAACCCTAACAATTAATGAAGTAAAGCATATAAAATCAAGAAGCAAATAAATACATGAGAGTTTCAAAGGATTACATCGGTTCCCCGACAGCAATGGAAGTTTAGTTCACCATAGACATGGTGAAACTAGATGAAAAACAATAAAAGAATGAAAGGTAGAACCCTTGAATTTGAAGAAAGGAGCTTCTGCATCCAAAATCTGCCTCCAAGGGGTGAAGAAAGTGTGATTTCGCCTCTTTCTGTTCAAAGATACCAACCCTAGGTCGACTAAACTTTTATATAGTTTATTAAAAATTATAGAAAATAGACCCAAGCCCAATTAAATGGCGCTCAGCGGCACTTTTGGCGCTCAGCGGTAAGTGCGGTACTTCTAATTGACGCTCAGTTTTAGTTTTAGCCCTCACTGGTGATTGTGGTGCTTGAGAATGCCGCTCAGCGATAAAAGTTCCACTTAGCGGTGACTGCGGCTCTTCTTTTGTGCACTTTTACTTCTTTTCCTGAGTCCAGCTCCTTACTACTTCAACTTATTTCATCTAATTCATCTTATTTCTTGCCAAAACAAGGAAAACCAAGCATAAAACCCATCCAACTCTCTTATTTCCAAAACTTAAGCAAAAGCATGATTCCAAGCTAGTTTTTAAGTCATAAAGGTTGTCTTTAAGGTCAAAATTAAGTATAAACATAACGGTTTTTCAACCATTATCTGTCATTCATCATTTAAACACAACCATTCTTACTTATTCCCAACTTTCCTTTGCATTGAGCTTTTCTTTTCTTTCTTTTCTTTCCTTTTTTTTTTTGTCTTTTTCATTTGCTCAACACTTAGCTCAATGCTTGTTTATTTTCCCTTTTCAAATTTCCCAACAACCCCAAACTTGAACCTTTATCAATACAACAAATATTCTCAACTTAACTTAAGGTAAAGATTTTCAAAAAGGGTTTTCATATCATGTTCAAGGTTAAAGGTTCAAAGGATAGAACACATTGTGCTCTCTTTTATTGGGCTAAAATCATGCATTGGCTAAAAAGGGATAACAATAGATGGCCGTGATCATATGACACATGCAAGCAAGTTATTCAATCATAGAAACCTAGGCAAAGTGATTCATGCTTTCAAAGTAATAACAATCATTCACAAAAACTCTAGAGTTCAAAACCTCCCATATAGGCTCATTTAACATTCCATATATTCTAGATACACATCCTGCTTAACATTATAATCACAATCACAACAACATGCAATTGTTCACATAGCTTGTGAACAACCACCTGTAAATCAGCATATGGTGCACAATCTCAACATCAATCAATATCCAAGCATCATCAAGCAATAGTCATCATGCATAAGTCAATATCAAACCATCTTATCAGATAAAGGTTTCAAACCGAATACATCACAACCTATTCTAAAATCAGAAGCAAATAAGTTTAATAATACAAAACAAAAGATAAGAAAAGTCCTGCTCTAATGCTGATAGCACCCATTAGCAAATGCTATCTCAGATCCTCATCAACCTATGCTATCATCAAAATCTTCCTCCTCTCCTTCAGCATCTTCAAAATCATCATCATCCTCATCATGATTGAATCCTACTTGACTTAGTTTTCCTTTTGTATTTTTACCTTTCCTAGCTTAGCTCTTAAGGAGTATGGGTTACTATAAATACCCAACTCTTCTCTTGTATTAGCACTTTTGAGATTAATGAGAATTAAATTTTCTGAAATCAGAAATTATTCTCTCTTGAAAGTCAGGCTAGAGAGTCCAAAGACTCCCACTAGCCATCTTCCAAGCACACTCTCTCTCCCTTTCATGTTCCAACTTTCACGGTGCTTCTCTCCTCCACGTTACATCCTTCGCTGCCACCTCTCCTCGGGCTTTTCATCTCACGCATAGAAACGCCACTTCATTTCTCATTTTCCCACTCGCGCATCCTCATTACTCACATTTCCACTTCGAAGAAACCTCATCTGCTAGGGTTTCTCCCTTTCAAACGCATCATTATCACAGTAACCCTCTACTCCATTTCTCTCTTCACAGATTCATCTCTTCATCATCTATAAGCCTCATTCTCTTCACAGATTCCACATCATTTTCACCATTTCTTCATTTTCTCTGAGTTTTGACCGATTAAACACCTCTCCAACCTTCGTTCTTCTCCTTTCCACCGTTTAAAACACCATTTCCACCGATTAATCGGTCAGTTTAGTGATTCCTCACCGTTCTAGGGTTTCCTTCGTGTTTATAAGGTTTTCCACCGATTAAACCTCGGTCTAGGGTTTTGTTGTGTTCGCTCTCGGTTTTCCTTAGATTTCGTTCGAGTCATTCTTCGATTTAGAGCTTCCTCTCCATTCCGCTGCGTCTTCACTCGTCGGAGAAGCTTCGAGGAGTCCGCGTCGTGCCTTTGGTCACTTCTCGGAGTCACTCGTCCATTACATCATCTTCCTCCATAGCTGGAGCTTTAGCTGCTCCAGCTCCACTGGCCTGTGCCTGCTCCTCTGGTCATGCCACCATAGTGTTGAATTCATCCATAGTCCACTGTTGTCCAGGGGCTGTATTAGACATCCCTATGATCATCTCTACAGTGGACGCCTGCCCTCTGTGAATAGACTGCAGCCTAGCCTCCATCAGAGACATATACATGTCCCTCATCTGAAAAGGCTCTGCATCATGAGGCGGTGCATGTCCCTATGGTGGTCCTCTCCTTCTAGCAGGATGTCGTGGTGGTACTGGCTGAGCTACCTCATCTCCTCCGCAATATTGTCTATAGTAGGCCACATCAATCGCCTTCCTAGGCCGCTCCAACGGTGTAGAAGTGTTAACCCCAGCTAACTCACAAAGGTATGTGATCAGAGAAGGATGCCCCAAGGTGCCTTGTTGTTCATAGTACTGGCACAAGTCCGAATCTCATTTGCTATGACCTGTCCAATGTTAATGCTCATCCCTCTAAGCACACAATATAGAAAAAGGGCTTTGCTGACAGTAATATCAGAGACATGAGAACAAGGCTGGATGTTGGCATGAAAAAATGCCATCCAATATTTTGCCATGGGAGTCAGATCAGCTCTCCTAATATGCACGGCTGCACCATTCCTATTCCTCTGAAAGTGCCCTCCAGGCACACAAAGCACACTCTCCATATCATCAAAATGTTCTCCTTCTTCCATGTTCAGAGCAAACTGACATTGTACACCAATCCATTTAGTATGAAGAAACCTGTTAATAGAATCAGTCCATTTTTCCTTTGACATAGCTCATGTAGTCCTCTGTGTGAGAGTCACCCAATGGCTTTGTATTGGTGTAGAATTCCTTGACCACTGCTACGTTGGCTGGTGTAGGGTAAGTAGCTATTCTCTCCCAATTTCTGTTCACCAATTCCTCTCCAAATTGTGCAGCCAAGTCTCCTATCCACCCGACCTTTCGCTCCATCAAAAGCCTTCTATCTTAGACAATGAGGAAGTGTTGCTCATGTCTACGGGAAAGGAACTTGTTAGAATCAAGACGTTCTGGTTCCTTCCTCTTAACTCCCACAGTCTTGATTCTTTTGCCTGATGAGGAGGCCATCCCTGTATCAAACACAAGAAACATTGTCAAGCATTAGTAAATCACAGAACAACCTCCAACATGCTTCCCTGACATTGTTGAGGGAAAAACAGGAGCCCTCAGCGTCACCTGCAACCATAAACATCCAGACAACACACAAATCCAATTTCTGCAGCGTAACTAGCATTGAGCGGCGATCAATGTTTTTCTGCATAATGGCCCTAGCTGGCCTTTAATCTCCACCCACATGCATTTTTCGTAGTTTCAGACCTTAAGCACACAATTAATCGGTCCAAACAGTGATTATTTCAATCAATCATGTAAAAACATCAAAATCCCTCCAGAATCATGCTTAGACAACCATATTCATTCAAAATCATGCTTTCAAAACCCTAGAATGTAAAATGTATGTACTTACTTGGGTGGAGATGCTTAATGTGTGAATAACGCTCTATGAATGTGAGAGAATCAACCCCTAACAACAATGCTCTCACAAAACCCCAAACTTGAATGGATAATTGGTGTAAAAATGGGTGGAGAAAGGGTTTTTTGTGAAAAGGGATGAAGGGAAAAGTGGAGAGAATCCTTTGTAGAGTGTTTGGGAAGAATGGAGACTGAAAGTGGCAGCTTAGATGCTCCCTAGGGTTAGAGAAATTCCTAATGGGCCAACCCCCACTAAGCCCAACCTTTTTTTAAAACCCAAAAACAAAATATGCAGCGTTCACGCTCAACGATAGCGCGATATTCCATCTCCTTCTTCCTATCTTGCCCTAAGCGTCCATCACCAATGCCTCACAACTTCAACTCTCAATTTTTCAAATCTCATATATTTTCCACTCACTCCATACGCTCTCACTTAATCAATGCTCTTAGTCTCTCACACCACTAAAACATTCAACAATCAATCCCTATAATGCAACTAGTACAAAACCAAAACAAACACACAAAGACAATTTCAATCAACTGGGTTGCCTCCCAGGTAGCGTTTGTTTAACGTCACGAGCCTGATCCATGCATCCTTCGAGAAATATTCTTCCACCTAACATCCATCAGTAGATGTAAATCCTTTTCATCAACACCCATTAGTAAGTGTTTGATAGCATAGTGATAACAGTTGAAAAAATGTTATTTTTATACTTAAATTTGACATCAAAAACAACCTTTATGACTTAGAAACTAGCTTGGAATCATGCTTTTGCTTATGTTTTTGAAATAAGAGAGTTGGATGGGTTTTATGCCTGGTTTCCCTTATTTTTGCAGGTTTTAAGATGAATTGAATGAAAGAAGTGAAGTAGCCATAAGTTGGAGTCAGAAAAGGAAGAAAAAGTGCATAAAGAAGAGCCGCAAGTACCGCTCAGTGGAAATTACTGTTGAGCGGCACTCTGAAGACCCGTAGTCACCTTTGAGGGGCAAAACTGTAGCTGAGCGTCAAACTGAAGAATCGCGCTTACCGTTGAGCGGAAATTACCGCTGAGCGGAATCTTAATGGGCCTTGGGCCACTTTTCTGTAATCTTTAAGAGTCTATATAAGGTTTTAGTCGACCTAGGGTTAGTATCTTTTGGCAGAACGAAGCAAAATCACACTTTCTTCACCCTTTGGAGGAGGATTTTGGATGCTGAAGCTCCACTCTTCAAATTCTAGGGTTCTATCTTTCATTCTTTCATTGTTTTCCATCTAGTTTCACCATGATTGTGGTGAACTAAACCTTCATTGTTGTTGGGGAATCAATGTAATCCTTTGAAACTCTCATGTATTGAATTCGTTCTTTAATTCATATGCTTTCTTTCATTAATTGTTAGAGTTTTTCTTCTATACTCTATGTATGCTTTGTTTAACTCATTCAATTGCCTGATCATTGATTTTATTTGTATGGACACATATAGGTAAATCTAGACATGAAGAAATTCTCCCAATAGTAATATTGCCTAGACATAGGAATAGGAGGATTGGTTGCCTTTAAGCTTCTGTGCGAATGTAATGCATGAATAATTGCTAGGGAGACAAGACATTGTAAACTAGTGATTAAGAGTAGGCTTTCTTCACCAAGACATTGGGTTTAAGGTAAATTAAAAAGTGGCATTAACATTAATGAAGAAGTTGAATTCTTGAATACATGAGAGTGGATAGGATGAATTGAAAATCCCCAACAACATTATCATTATATATTTCAATCACATTTTTCTTCTTTTGATCCAATTGATCAATACATACATTCATATTTACTTTTCGGCATTTGCATTTGAACTACAAGAATTTGTTTTACAAGTCTTATTTAATAAACAAATCACATAACTGTTTAGGTCGTGAGTCCTTTGGGAAACGATACTTCGTCTTACCATTTATTATTACTTGATACGATTCGGTTACACTTCCTAGATCTTTCACTTTTGGAGGAAGTGGTTTCTCCAAAATAGCTCTGCAATCTCCCTGATCATCCATAGTCTCCTCATCTAAATATCTCTTTTTCGTGAGAAATTGCTTCATGTGCTTTGCATAAGCAGGAAATTGCTGCAGTGCTTTGGTCAAAGGTATATTAATCTCCAATTGCCTGAAGATCTGTTTAAAACGCTCATATTGTCTCTCTTTCTCTATTTTCTCACGCCTCTTAGGATAAGGAAGAACTTTTTCATTTTCCTCAAAAATTTTCTTTCCCCTCTTCTTTTCTTTCTCTTTTCTCTCAACCTCACCTTTTCTCTCTTCTTTTTCTTCTTTCTTTTCTAACTCAACTCTTTTTTTTTTTCTCATCCACCCTCTCATCATGTATACTCACAATAGCTTTACATTCTTCCTTAACCTCCGTGTTAGCCCCAAATTGCTTTTCCTCTTTATCTTCCATCTTCTTGGCCAGCTGAGATGATACATGATGCTGATATACAGGTTGTTGTTCATAATATTGTGAAACAGATGCATGAAAAGGGAGATTGTAGTGTTATTGAGAAGAAGCCACTTCCTCCAAAAGTGAAGGATCCAGGAAGCTTTACTATTCCTTACGTCATAGGGAAGGAGAAAATAAGGAAAGCCTTAATTGATTTAGAGTCAAGTATTAATTTGATGCCTTTATCTCTGCTTGAAAGAATTGGTGATCTTGAAGTCAAGCCAACAAAGGTAACCTTGCTAATTGCAGATGGATCTTTAAAGAAGCCCTGTGGTGTGGTGTGCATTGACACATTAAAATTCCTAGTGGACTTTGTGGTGATGGAGATGAAGGAGGATGAGGAGGTCCCAATCATTCTTCGAAGACCGTTTATGAAAACGACAAAGGTAATCATCAATGTGGATGAAGGGATGATAGTGCTTCAAGACCGAGGAGAGAAGGTGATCTTTAATGTCTTCAAAGGGGAGCAGTATATTAAAGAGAAGGAGGCTAGTCATAAAGCTGCATGTAAAGATGCACCCTTGACTACTTCAAAAGCTGCAAAGTTGGGCTTCAAAGGTAAAAATTGTTTTTTGTCACAGGTTAGGAAAGAAGAAAAAGATGGCAAAGGAAGGAAGGTTCATAATGACTTGATGAAGGAACAACTCAAACTTGGCACACCTGTAAGATTCAAGAACAAGTTGTGGGTTGTGAAAGACTATAAAGAGAATGGAGTGATAGAGATTGAAGCTCCATATTCAAGGAGAGTAAAAAAGGTGGACCGGAAGCAATTGATGAGTTGGTGTGATGAAAGAAAAAGGAACACCAACACTGAAGACGGAACTTGAACTTTATTGGGTCAAGCTAATGACGTTAAAAGAGCGCTTACTGGGAGGCACCCCAGTGATTTCAGAACATTGATTTTTTATTTTGGTTATGTAATTTTATAAACTTTGGACATTGATTTATGTTGTTTGAGATTTTATGGTATAACATCTACTGATGGATGCTAGGTGGTTGAGTATCTACTGAAGGATACTAGGTTTCTTTACACCTACTGATGGGTGTTGGTAAGAAAGGTTTGCACTTACTGAAGGGTGCTGGAGGATATTGGGTCAGGCTCGTGACATTAAACAAGCGCTACCTGGGAGGCAATCCAGTTGATTTACTTTATTTGTGTTTGTTTGTTTTGATTCTGCTTTAGATGCATGATAGGGATGGAGTGTTTGAGTGATGTGAGAACATAAATGCATAAGGTGAGTGAGAGGCATGATTATAAGACACATAGGGCAAGCTAGGAAGAAGGAAAAGAGGTGGCGCAAATGCCGCTCAGCGGAAATTTCTGCGGAGCGACACTACTGGAGAGTTGCGTGGACTGGTTTGGCTCATTTGGGCTCAGCGGGATTAGGCCCATTTGGGTATTTTTATACCCTAGGGCATGCTTTTTCTTCTATTTTCAGATCTCCCTCTTCCCACACACTCTCAAGCACTCTCCAAAGAGTTCTCCTCACTTTTTCCTTCTTCCCCCTTCACAAAACCTCCCTTCCACTCACTTTTGAACTAGGTTTCCATCCAAGTTTGGGGTTTGGTGAGAGCATTGTTGTTGGGGGCTGATTTGTTCACATTCCTAGAGCATTTTTCACTCATCTAGCATCTCCACCCAAGTAAGTTCAAGCATTTTCATTCTAGGGTTCTTAAAAGCATGAATTGATATGAACATGGTTGTTTAAGCATGATTCTTTAGGGATTTTGATTTCTATGCATGATTAGATGAATTAATTGTTGTTTAAACCGATTAAAATGCTTGATTTGGGTCTGGAACTAGGAAGATTGCAAGTGGGTGGAGATTAGGATGTTTTTAAAAGCAATTTTGAAAAATCTGCAGAATCGTCAATCAGCGGAAATTACCCCTGAACGCGATTCTGGCATAATGTGTAACTTGTTGGTTTGATGCACAGGTTGTGCTGAGGGGTTTTGATTGCCCTCAGCTGTGATAGGACTGATCTTAAGGGTATTGTTTGGGGTTCAGTAATGCTTAACACTATGTCTTGTGGTTTTGTGAATTGTGTTTGATGTAGGGATGGGCTCCTCATCGGGCAAGAGGATCAAGATTGTAGGATCCAAGAGGAAGGATAAGGAACCAAAACGCTTTTATGCCAACAAGTTCCTTTGCTGCAAGCATGAACGCCACTTCAAAGTTGTCCAAGATATGAGGCTTTAAATGGAAAGGAAGGCTGGATTGATACCTGACTTGGCTCCACAGTTTGGGGAGCAATTGGAGAACAGGAACTGGGGGAGACTAGCCACTTACCCTACACCAGCTAACATAGCAGTGGTGAAAGAATTTTACACCAATGCAAGAAGGTTGGGTGATCATCCTACTGAGGATTAGTTGAGCTATGTAAGAGGACACGTCATTCGGTATGACCCTGATTCCATTAATAGATTCTTAAATACTGAATGGGCTGGTGAGCAATGTCAGTTTGCTCTCAATATGGAAGAAGGAGCAGACTTTGGTGATGTGGAAAGTGTGCTATGTGTGCCTGGTGGACACTTTCAGAGAAACAAGAATGTTGTTGTAGTGAACATCAGGAGAGTTGATCTGACTCCTCTAGCAAAGTATTGGATGGCATTTTCTCATGCCAACATTCAGCTATGCTCACATGTCTCAAACATAACTGTCAACAGGGCGCTTCTCTTGTACTGTGTGCTCAGAGGGCTGAGCATAAACATTGGCCAGGTCATAGCTAATGAAATACAAGTATGTGCCAACACTAATAAACAACAAAGCACCTCTGGGGCATCCTCTTTGATTACACACTTATGTAAGCTAGCTGGGGTATATATCTCTGCACCATCATTTGAGAGGCCTAGGAAAGCTATTGATGA
This sequence comes from Vigna umbellata, assembly GCF_029865625.1. Classification (NCBI taxonomy): domain Eukaryota; kingdom Viridiplantae; phylum Streptophyta; class Magnoliopsida; order Fabales; family Fabaceae; genus Vigna; species Vigna umbellata. The sequence goes on from NC_142174.1 coordinate 22,932,206, forward strand.
GGCCTATTACAGACAGTATTGTGGAGGTGATGAGGTAGCTAAGCTAGTACCACCCCTCCGTCCTCGCAGAGCGAGAGGACCACCATAGAGCCAGGCATCTGGAGAGCCTCATGAGGCAGAGCCATTTCAGATGAGGGATACGTATATGTCTCTTATTGATGCCCAGATGCAGTCTATTCACAGAGTGCAGGTGGCCACAACTGAGATGATTATTGGGATGTAAGATACACCCCTAGCACATAGGTGGACCATGGATGAGTTTCATAATGTGGTTGCATGGCCAGAGGAGGAAGCCTAGGGCAGTGGAGCTGGAGCAGCTGAAGCTTCTGCTTTGGAGGATGATGATGATGATGAGTTTGAAGATGCTGAGGATGATGAAGAGGATGATGATTCAGAGTACAACATGGGTTGATGAGGAGCTGAGATAGCATCTACTAATGGATGCTATCACCTTTGGAGCAGGATTTTTATCTTTTGTTTTGACTGTTGAACTTATTTGCTTCTATTTTTAGAATAGGGTTTGATGTACTCAATTCAAAACTTTATCTATTATGATGGTTTGCTTGTGATTTATGCTTGATGATGAGTATTGCTTGATGATTCTTGGATATTGATTGATGTTGAGAGTGTGCATTATATGCTTATATACATGTGATGGTTCACGAGCTATGTGAACAAATGCGCTCTATAGATAAACCATCTTTTGGTTTCTAGGCGCATCTCATTGTTGCATTCCAAACTTTTTTGAAAGACTTCTACATTGAAACTTGGGTAAGAAGCGACAGGAGAAACTCTGGCTAAGGAAGGACAAGGTTTTTAAGCTTGTCCGTTGAGACTCACCTCTTTTTCCTGGGAGCTATTCAGTTTCTTCACCTTTAGAATCTATCTAGAAGTCATTCACCAAAAATCCAAAAACAATCTTTGAAAAGTTTTTGACTCAACACTTGTGAAGCCTTTCAACACTCTTGTGAAAATCTTTTCTCTACTTCATAAATATGAGTCACTCTAGTGTTCAAGGTACCATTCATCATGATCAGGAGACTATGCACTTGAGAGAGGAACTTAATTGAACTAAAGGTGAGTTAAATGAACTCAGACAGATGGTTGCAAACCTCACTCTCAATCAGAGAGGACAAACTAATGAGGAACACTCTCATAGGCAACACCATGATCATGGTGATCATTCCCAACATAGTGATCACAATAGTTTTCATCCTTATAATCACTATCAACACCCTCGTAGGAGACACCACCATCATAGAGACCATCATGTGGAACCCAAATTAGACCTTCGCCCTTTTTATGGCAGAGACAATGTGGAAGAATATTTTGAGTGGGAAATGAAGGTTGAACAAATTTTTGAGTGTTACCACATAAATGATAGGAGGAGAGTGACCCTAGCCACCTTGACTTTTCAAGGTGCAGCCCTCTATTGGTGGACCGCCATATTTAGAGATCAAAAGATGCATGACGACTATACCATCCAATACTGGAATGAGTTAAAGACAACCTTGCATTGGAGGCATGTTCCAGCCTACTATGCTAGAGAAGTCATGGACAAGCTCCATAGACTTCAAGAAAGAAACATGAGTGTTAAGGAATATAGACAAAAGTTGGAACTCCTCATGTTAAGAGTTGGAATCAAAGAGGAAGAGAGATTCACCATAGCTAGGTTCCAAAGCGGTCTTAATTATGAGATCAGAGATAAGGTACAACTTTTACCTTATTTAGATCTCAATGATTTTGTCCAACTATGTGTGAGAGTGGAAGAACAAAATCGAAGGAAAGCTTCCACCAAGAGGACCTATCCTACCACTTCCACATATAGGAAAGACCTTAAGAGGGAGGGTAGTTATCCGCGGTTTGATAACACAAGAGAAAGGGAAAGAGAGAAGGACAAAATCAAAGGTAAAGAGAGAGATTTGAGACGGGAAAAGGAAAGAGAAAAAGGAACAGAGAGAGAAAAGACTCACAAAGAGCTCACCCATAATTCCAGGGGTAGGGAGACTAGGTGTTTTAAGTATGGGGAAAGAGGACACTACTCTACTGAGTGTCGAATTAAGAAGTCCACCTATTTCCTTGAGCATGAGAGAAATAGTGAGCAAGCTTCCTCCAGTGAGTCTGAGCTCTCTATGTCTAACGAAGCACATGAGGCTCCACCTTGTGATGGAGATTTACTTATGGTCAGACGACTTTTAGAAGCAAAGCCTGTTGAGCTAGAACAATCTCAGCGACAAAACCTATTCCACACATATTGTAAATTTTTTGATAAAACTTGTTTTATGATTATGGATACTGGTTCTTGTTGCAATTATTGTAGCTGTAGAATGGTGGAAAAGCTAGGCTTAATTACTACTCCTTGTCCCAAACCTTACAAACTTCAATGGATAAAAGAGGATGAAGGGATAGTAGTAAAGGAACAAGTAAGTGTACCTATCTCCATTGGCAAATATGATGATCAAATCATTTGTGATATTGTTCCAATGGAAGCTGGGCACATTTTACTTGGGCGCCCTTGGCAATTTGACAAACAAACTTAGCATGATGGAGTCACTAATAAAATCACCATCCAACATAAGGGTAAAAAGATTATTTTGAGTCCTCTTACACCTTCACAAGTAAGAGAGGATCAAATAATACTTAAGAAAAAGTTGGATGCGGAAAAAAGAAGTCAAAATCAAAAAGAGTCAAAAGAGAAGAATTTGAGTTTTGTAGGTCGTGCCTCGACCAAAGATGTTGTTCATTCGAAACACTCTAAAAATCTTTTCCTTGGACAACCTCACTTTCTTCTCTACTGCAAAGAGACACTTGTGTTAGTAAATTATCAACTTGATTCTCTGCCTAAAGGGTTACAAAAACTTTTGAAAGAATTTGATGATTTATTTCCCATAGAGGTTCCAAATGGTTTGCCACCTCTCCGAGGAATAGAACATCAAATTGACTTAATTCCTAGAGCTAGCCTTCCCAATAGGCCAGCTTATAGGACTAACCCTACAGAAACCAAAGAAATAGAGAAACAAGTCAATGTTTTATTGAACAAGGGGTGGATCCAGAAAAGTCTCAGTCCTTGTGCGGTGCCAGTGTTGTTAGTTCCGAACAAAGATGGATCATGGCGCATGTGTACTGAATATCGGGCTATCAACAACATTATTGTTAAGTATAGGCAACCTATTCCTAGATTGGACGATATGTTAGATGAACTACATGGGGCAAACATGTTTACTAAAATTGATCTTAAAAGCGGATATCATCAGATCCGTATTAAAGAAGGCGATGAATGGAAAATCGCTTTTAAGACCAAGTTTGGTTTATATGAATGGTTAGTCATGCCTTTTGGCTTAACCAATGCTCCTAGCACTTTCATGCGCTTAATGAATCATGTCCTTCAGGAATACATAGGAAACTTTGTTGTGATCTACTTCGATGACATTTTAGTATATAACAAAGGTCTTAAAGAACATATTATCCATGTGAAGAAAGTTTTGATTTTGCTTAGACAACATCACTTATTTGCCAAATTTGACAAATGTACTTTTTTGTCAAGAAAGCGTAATATTTCTGGGATTCAAAGTTGGGAAAGATGGTGTTCATGTTGATCCAGACAAAATCAAAGTTATCCAAGAATGGCCTGTTTTGAAAACACTAGGGGATGTCCGCAGTTTTCTAGGTCTAGCAGGTTTCTATAGACGATTTGTAGAAAACTTCTCTACCATTGTCGCTCCCCTTACTGAGCTTGTAAAGAAGGATGTGCCATTCAAATGGGGTGATAAACAAAGTTTAGCTTTTAAGACCTTAAAGCATAAATTAACACATGCACTCATTCCACACTTACCAGATTTTTCCAAGGCTTTTCAAGTAGAATGTGATGCTTCAGGGGTAGGAATAAGAGTTGTTCTAATACAAGAAGGTCATCCTATAGCTTACTTTAGTGAAAAACTTAGGGGACCAACATTAAACTATCCTACTTATGATAAGGAGTTATATGCCCTTATTCGTGCATTAAAGACTTTGGAGCATTACTTGGTATCTAGAGAATTTATTATTAACACTGACCATGAATCTCTTAAGTATCTTAAAGGGCAGGGCAAATTGAACAAAAGACATGCAAAGTGGGTTGAATTCCTTGAGCAATTTCCATACGTCATCAAACATAAGAAGGGAAGTACTAATGTTGTTGCATATGCTTTATCTAGGCGCCATGCATTATTAGTTACTTTAGGATCACAAATCTTAGGCTTTGATGACATCAAACAACTTATGAAAATGACCCAACCTTTGCATCTACTTTTGCATCTTGTCTTAAAAAGCCATTTGATGGATTCTATTTGTCTAAGGGATATCTTTATAACAAAGGAAAACTTTGCATACCCCAAGGATCCATTAGAAAGCTTCTTATAAAAGAGAGTCATGGCGGAGGACTCATGGGCCATCATGGAGTTGATAAAACTCTACACCTTTTAAAAAGCAAATTTTCTTGGCCACACATGAGAGTAGACATCCAAAAGCATTGGTGTAGTTGTATAGCTTGTTTACAAGCTAAATCCAAAGTTATGCCCCATGGACTCTACCCCTTGGGAGGATATTAGTATGGACTCTGTCCTAGGTTTACCAAGAACTCCAAAGGGGTTTGATTCTATCTTTGTGGTGGTTGATTGATTTAGTAAAATGGCTCACTTCATACCTTGCCACAAAGTAGATGATGCTAGCTATATAGCTAAACCCTTCTTCAAAGAAGTAGTTAAATTACATGGCTTACCCAAGACTATAGTTTCAGATAGAGATGTTAAGTTTCTTAGCTATTTTTGGAAATCATTATGGGCCAAGCTAGGAACTAAACTACTATTCTTTACTACGTGTCACCCACAAACAGATGGGCAAACCGAAGTAGTCAATAGATCTCTATCCACTCTATTACAGGTAATCTTAAGAGGTAATCATAAAATATGGGATGATCATGTACCTCAAATAGAATTTGCTTATAATAGAGTAGTCCACAAGACTACTAATCTTTCTCCTTTTGAGGTTGTTTATGGTTCTAACCCTATCACACCTCTTGATCTACTACCTCTTCCAGATTCATCTTCTTTTCTTCATAAAGAAGGTATTTCTAAAGTGGAGTTTATCAAGAAGCTACATGAAAAGGTTAAAATACAAATTGAAAAACAAACTCAAAAACACTACAAGAAAAGCGTGAATTACCAAGGGTGTTTTTCCAAAGGCCTCTCTACCGTCGGTAAAAGTGCTTTACCGAGGGGCAAAAAGTGAATCACCGACGACCTAGATGAAATAACTTTTCCGACGGTCAAAAAGACCTTAGCGAGGGTTCTGAAGCCTTCAGTAAGAGCGTCGAGCAATTAAAGTCAGTGATTGGGGGTATTCGTGCAAGTTGTCCCCAATTTCTGTAGAACAAAGCCCTCCCTCCACTGTGCTGGTAAGAGCTCCGATTTTGGCCCTAGATTCCCATCGACCTTCCCATTCACTCCATGTGCCTTCCCTTTCACTTGGTTTCGTTCATTCGCTCCCTATCCCTCTCCCTGTCCGTTCTGTCTGATAGCTTTGTGTGGCTAGGGTTCGTCGTATCGTTGTGGGTGTTGCGGGTGGGGTGGTGGTTCGTGGTTGTGCGCGTCAGGCTTGTGCGGCGAGTGGGGTGGTGATTCGTGGTGATTAGCGTCAGGAGGTCCTTGCGGTGAAGCCTAAGGTTGGCTGTTGGGTTGAGAGCTCGCGGTGTGGCTTGGCTTCCATTGAATTGGGTGTTCTGGAGTGCGAGGTAAGTTCTCTGTTTTAGAACGGTACTTGAATAAATTGATTGCCTTGTTCTTCCCTAGTTGTGTGCAATGTGTCCATCTAATTGAGTGTTGCCCTTTTCTTACCAATATGCGTGAACTTGTTTGCACTGTGGATATTTCTGCTTTGGCACCTTATATGCATCATGTGATAATGTGAATTGTTTGGCTTATACTGGGATTTTGGGTTGAGACTGTGAGCACAATGGGGAGACCAGGCAGGTTAGTACGTTCCACGTTTTCTGTTGAATTCTTATATGGCATTCTGTGTACTAGAATATTGCTGGCAAGTTATTTTTGATTCCTGTTGATTTTGTTTCGTGCTTGGAATAAGTTTTGGTGATTTGTTTTGGTATAAGAGAAACTTTCAGTAGTTCCCTTATTATTATGCTTTAATCCAGTGCCTAGTTATTATGCTGTTGTTGTGAAGTGTTTAAAGTATACATGTGTTGCTATAAGGTTCGTAATCCAAGTGCTTGGTGGTCTGATTGTTCAGACCAGTGTTCCAGTTGTTGTAAGGACCAATTTCAGTTGCTTAGTTTCTAAGAACCAATGTCTTTTTGCTAATTGAGTTATTTCCAACGTGCCTTAATTATTTTAGGACCTAAGTTAGCAATTTTAGTTGTTGTAAGGCCTTTGTACAATAGTTCAGTTCCTTTAATTGGAAGGGTGAGTTTAGGGATGAGGAAGTGAGGGAGAAAGGGAACAAAGGGTGTTAATTTATAGAGGAAAAAAACTGAACAGAGAGGAAGAGCAGAGAGTTAGAGATAGACTCAAAGGATGAAAAAAAACATTAATAAAATAAATTAAAAAGAAAAGGGAGAGAGAGAGAGTGGGGGGACGTGCCCCTCTTGTCTTTGACACAACAATCATGCATGTGTAAGCATGGAAGGCAGCCGGTTAGTAGCCTAAAAGATTTTATGTTTCGCTTCTATGATGATGCTTATGGCGTCATGCCAATCATGATGTTGTACCTTTCATTTTGCTTTTCTATTTTTTGAAGGGTACATTCTTTCTTCTTTCATCACTCAAATGTTGGTTAGGATTCACATTTGCCACCAACTATACTTTCACATGATTGGTATATAAATATTTAATCTAGATTACATACAAGTATCTTTAGATATCACTCTTTAACTCTATGTCCAATTGAACAGAAACAAAACAAAACAATTTGGTAAGAAACTAATCTGGTTAAATATAGAAGAAAAGAAGGAAAATGTGTATGGGTGATAACAGTTGAAAAACTGTTATTTTCATGCTTGAAATTGATACTAAAAGCAACCTTTAACACTTAGAAACTAGCTTGAAATCATGCTTTTATTCATATTTTCAGAAATAAGAGAGCTGGATAGGTTTATGCTTGATTTCAGTATTTTTGTGCAGGTTTTAAGGTGAATTTGGTGAAAGAAGTGAAGAAGGAGAGAGATGAAATCAGAAAAGACATCAAAAAGTGCAAAAGGAGAAGCCGCAACAGCCGCTCAGCGGCAGTTTATCGCTGAGCGGCACTCAAAAGCTCACGGGGGATCCGCTGAGGGGCAAAATGGCCGCTAAGGGGAAGAAACTAACTCACGCACTTACCGCTGAGCGGTACTTTACCGCTGAGCGGCACACTTATGGGCTTGGGCCTAAATTTTCTGTAATTTTAGAATAGTATATAAGCTTTAGGACGTCCTAGGGTTTGTATCTTTGGCAGAAATGAAGCAAACACTCTCTCTTCCACCCCTTTGAAGGAGGATATTGGATGCTCAGGCTATCTCTTCACCTTTCTAGGGTTTTATCTTTCATTCTTTCATTATTATTCATCTAGTTTCACCATGAATATGGTGAACTAAACCTTGTATTATTGTTGGGGAATCAATGTAGTCTTGTGAAACTCTCATATATGGAATTTGTTTTTACATCTTATATTTAAGACCTGTGCTTTCTTTGATCATTAGTTAGGGTTTTTCCTCTTTGCTCAATGCTTGCTTTGTTTAACTCATTCAATGCATGATTATTGATTTTGTCGATACGGGAACGTACGGGGAAGTCTAGATCCGGGGAATTTCTCCCAATAGTATATTGGTTGCCGTTAAGCTCCTGCACTAAAAGAACTAATTATTAGGAATGCTAGGAATCGTATGAACTCGTAATTAGGGATAGGCCTTCTTGCAAGGTAATTTAGAGAGTGGCATTAACAATGATGAAAAGAATGTTGAATTCCTAAAGTATATGAGAGTGGATAAGATGAAATTGATAACCCCAACAACATACTCATCCATATATTCCATTGAAGTGTTTGTATTTTGTTTTAGCCATTGATCAAATTCATGCATACATGTTTATTTTCTGTTTTGCATATTAAACTCCACTTATTTCGTTCTTAAGTCTTAAATAATCAACGAATCACATAACTAAACTAGGTCGTGAGTCCTTTGGGAGAACGATACTTGGTCTTACCGAGTTTATTACTTGAAACGATTCGGTCACACTTGCCGATTGTTAAACAAGTTTGTGGCGCCATTTTTCGGTGTTCATAAATTTGTCATCAATGGGGAGGGTAGAGTGGGAATAAAAGTGGTTATAATGGGAGAGAAGAGGAGAGCAACAATAATGGGGGCTTTCAGTTTAGTGTGTGGAAAATGATGATGGGCTAGGCCATCCCAAGATATGCAATGATGGTTTGGATTGGGTCCAAAACCACCATCAACACCCTTCCTTACCCCCTCACCCTATCATCAATTACTGTTTTGTTTTATTTATGCTCTGGTTCTTCTATTTTTAGGTCTCCATAATTTACACTTTCGTAGGTGTAATTTTCATGTGTTGGGAAGTGTTGGCAATAGTCATTCTTCTTGTCGTAATGTTATTCCTTCTTTTGTTGAAAATGGATATTTTTGTGAAGACCTCAGAGAGAGAGAAAGAAAGGAAGAGAATGCCACTTGTTTATGGAGTTGTATCCACTACAAAGCACAACACTTCTTTTCACTTGTTTAAAAGAAAGATTTGTTTACGCTAAGGCCCCTTCTCTAACAAGTCATTATTAGCAAGGTTAATTGAACCAAAGGTCTCAGCCACGCTACCACTATTAATTTGTTTACTTTTGCCACTGTTGTTGGAAAAAGCAGGTTGTTAGATTGTGTCAGTGGGACTAGTCCTGGAGCATTTTCTTCATGGATTTTAGTGCAACACAAGCAACACTTTGATACTTGTTGAAATGCAAGTTTCTGGCGTTACCTGACTTGTTTTTAACTCCAATTTATCTACAGAAAGAACATAATTGTGTAGTGAGGAATTGCCATAAGATAACATATTTTTCTTGAGTAAAAGGATATGGACATGTGGTCTTTGTTGAATACAGAGATGCATAATTTTTATTAAACAATAACTATTGTTGTTGCAGAATCCACCAATTATGTTTGTGCCTTTCTCTTTCTAACAAGATCATATCTCCTAAAGATAAGGATCCAAATCCATATAATACTAATCTATACAAATAATTTGTCAATTGAAAAACAAAATTAACAAATGTAGTAATGAAATTGGTGGCTAAGAAGAAGAAGAAGATGGTGATTCTATTATTAAAGGTTCACATGATGTGCAAAAACTTGAACAGTGAACTGCTGCTTTTGGATTCACAACCATGGCTTTGTTTCTGGTCATGGATTCACGCAGAGGAGAGCCACTCCTACAACTTGAAGCATCTCAGGTTTTTGTTCCACTCTGCAATACTAGTTGTTGATCAAGGATAGATGTAAATTTCCCTTCTTTTCTCTCGTATTTCGTTGCTAACCCATGTGACAATGTGGGCACCTTCTAGAATGCTGTTATCATTTGGTTTCCTCCCCGTTAACAACTCAAGAAGTACAACACCAAAACTGTACACATCACTCTTTTCTGTGATCCTTATACTGTATCCATATTCTACAGTTTGAGAGATAATGTTGTGGTGATTAGTGAGCAGTCACAATGTCATAGGGATAATGACCCAAAATTTACGAAACAAGAATAAAAGAAGATTAAAGTAGGATATAGCTCTTAATTCTAATACGGTTTCAGGAAACTATTATAGGTGTGGCCCCATTCAACTTCCCCCTTTGAATCCCTCTTTTGGACTTTGCTTGCATCAATGTGTGTTATGTAACACACTTTCCCCTCCATCTTTCTCAATTTACTCTTTCATCCTTAACACAACACTTGTCTACTTTCTTTCTTTTTTAAAATTTTCATTTAAGTTCAAATTTATGTTTTTTTAGCATCTTTTTATATCTTTTAAATTAAAATGTGAATGTGTTTAGTGTCTTAAAAAGGTATTCATGGATATGTTGGTAGGATGTTTATAACTCATTTTAGAGTTTAAAGACAATTAAAATCATCAAACAAAGTTGCTTGAACATTAAGTTGCGTGTTTAAATCATTTCCATATGCTTTTTAGTATGAAACCACCAAACTAGGGACTTTCTGCAGTGCATAATTTGTTTTCCAGCTAAGGTTTGATTCTTTTCTGTACTTGCAGTGCATTTATAGCCATTTATGAATCATATAAGGCAATGAGACATTGTCTAACCTTGAGGATATGTGCTACATCAATTAAAACATGATTTTGTTTCAAAAATTCTGCACAAAAAGGAATAAATCTAGTGCAATCTCATAAACTAATCACTCTAGCAAGTTTATTTAGTTTTTTGAAACTTGTTCAAATTTTGAATTGGCTCTTATCCAAATTGTTACTCAAAAACAACTTGCTAGGTCTAAATTTTGACTCAAAGTTGATGGTTTAGTATACTATTATGCACTTAAACCATTATATCACTAATTCAACCATGCTAGCAACTTTTATACATCATATTAGACTTGCTCAAACTGTCACACAATATAGAAATGCTAGACTTCGAAATCTGAGTTTGTTATGGGCATAAATGCAGAAAAATCACTTCATCACACCACCTAAAGTAAGTTTATAAGATTCAATGGACTAGGCAATGTTAAAAGTGACTGTAGAATGTGTAACTACATAAGACCAAGCTGGAAAACAGCAGGAAGGAGGAGTTACACTGAAATTAGACTCACACACAACTCAAACAGCATGGTCCAAAGTGCACTAAATTATAATGCAGTTATTTTGGTCAAATTTTGGCTGCTACACTGAACTATCCTAAGAAACTATAAAGAAACTGTCCTAAGGTGTTTAGAATGGTCAAAGAAGGCTAACTACAAACTCACACTACAAAAACAATGTAGAACTCAATATATGACACCCTAGAACCTAAAAATTGTACTAAGTAGGTGACAATTTCGAAATTCACCTAAACTAACCTAAGAATGTGTAATGTTCTTATCCTAAACTGTTGAAATGATTAGCAAAGTGTCAGATTAAGCAAGCTGTCGAAAGTATTGATCTAGAGCTACTGTTTTGTAATTTTATTTCCTTGCAGAAATTTGTTATCAAACCTGCATTTAGACCATGACTGAATGTTCATGTATATGTTATATGTTGATGTATATATTGTATGTTCCTGTATATTTGTTGAGACCTCGGCAAGCGTACCGGATCGTTCAAGTAATAAATCAGTAAGTCCGAATATCGTTTTCCCAAGAGATTTGTTTTGATTCACAGATTGATTAAAGTTTACTAATTTAGCGATTAAAAAAACGTATTTTTACAACATGATGAGTCAATATTTTATTCACTTCACTTAGTTTATTGTACTAGAATTAATCGGGGAATTGTGCTTAAATGTCCGGTATTTTCCCATTTTTCCTAATTGTGCTTAATTTGATAAGAAATTCTTATTTTAATTAATTTGAATGATTTGAGCTAATTATTTGCATTATTAATTGTAGGGAAAATTGCGGAAATACATTTTGGGACATCAGGAAGAATGCCAAATAAATTCAAGACTCTCCACACAAACATTTTAGAATTAATTAAATTGTAACTCAGTAGTTTAGAATTCTTAAATCAACTCTTATATTTTGGGTCAATTTTTGGTAAATTAGATTAGACCCAAAATTAGAAATTAATGACTTGGACCTAGGGTTTGATTGTGTGTGGACCCTACCCTAAAAATGAGGACACACGGCCCTTAGAAAGAGAGCCCAGCCGCCACTTTTGCCACTCACTCCCAGACTCTCGGTTTTTGGTTTTTTTTTGCTTTCGCTTTGAATGTTTGGGGGATGTGAGAGCTGGGAAGTGTATTCACGTTGGAAATGGATGAAAGAACTTCATTTTAATTTGGCTTATTTACTCATTGGCATTTTTCATTTCTTTGTTTCAAGCAATTTTTTTTATTAGAGAAACGTTGAACGTTTGGTACACCTTGAGAAGGTAGTTGGTTCCTTTACCTTGCTGGAAGGGGTCACACGGCCCAAGTCCAGTCGCCACATTCTTATTCTGCTTTGCTTTGGTCACACGGCCTAAAAAAATACTGAACCCATTTTCATTCATGAGCCAAACTTCGTAAAAGGGAAACCAAAGCAGATATTTGATCGATCTGTCTACCAATTGTAGAGTCATGCGTGTGGGTTTCAACTCTAATTCTCCAATCTTCTTAAACATTGACAGAGGCATAAGATTGATGCTGGCTCCAGATCAATTAACGCCTTCCCAATAGCTAGTTTACCAATGGTGCATGGAATTGTAAAACTGCCTGGATCTTTAAACTTTGGTGGAAGCAACTTTTGAATGATAGCACTGCACTGGCCCTGTACTTCTATAGTTTCTTCCTCAATATACTTTCTCTTCTTTGTGAGCAAATCTTTCATGAATTTCGAGTAAGCAGGTATTTGTTTCAGTGCTTCTGAGAAGGGCATCTTGATTTCCAACTTCTTGAAAATATCAATGAAGCTCTTGTATTGTCTTTCCTTCTCCTTTCTAGAGAAAACCTTTGGATATGGAAGAGGTTTCTCATACACCTGTTCTTTCTTTTTCTCTCCCTCTCTCTCTTTTTCACTTTCTCTATCCTTTTTCTCTTCTTCTTTATCTCCCTGTTTACTCATCTCATCATCTTCTTCACTCACTTTTTTCTCATTCTCTCTTTCTTCCAGAATTCTTCCTGATCTTGTAGTAATAACATTGCAGTCTTCCTTTGGATTTACTTGAGTATTTGCCCCAAAGTCCTTCACTCGTTTTTCTTCCAACTTTTTAGCTAATTGACCCACCTGAATCTCCAAATTCCTAAGTGAGGCTTCTGTACTTTTATGGTTGGAAATTGATACCTGCATAAACTGCTGAAGAGTTTCTTCCAGTTTTGAAGTTCTTTCTATCAGAGAAGGTTGTTGCTGAAAGTTCTGTGGAGGTGGTCTGTTGAAAGGAACAGCTTGTCCCATACTCGGATGAGGTCTCCATCCTTGATTAAAACTCTGACGTTGATCATAATTTGTCTGAAGACCTTGATTTCCCATATAATGTACCTCTTCATGAGACATGCTTTGCACTACACATTGACCATTATTATGATCTCCTCCGCACAATTGACAACTCTGAACCATCTGATGTTGAAATTGAGAAACATTATGCAGTTCTTTAGGTAGCTGAGATAACTTCTTCATTAATGTCTCAAGTTGCTGAGTCATAATCTTGTTCTGAGCTAGTAAAGCATCTTGAGATTGAAGTTGAAGAACACCTTTTTGTTGAAATTGGGCTCTTTCACTCTGAACTTCATTATCATTTGCAGCCATATTTTCAATCAGATCATGTGCTTCTTCAGGCGTCTTCCATCTGATACTACCTCCAGCTGATGCATCTAACATTAACTTTGTTTGAGACTTCAGCCCTCCAAGAAACAGATTTAGCAGTGTAGGCTCATCAAAACCATGAGTAGGGGTTTTCCTCAGTAAGCCTTTGAATCTATCCCATGCTTGACCTAGAGTTTCATCAACATCCTGTTGGAAATAAGAGATCTCCTGCTTTCCCTTATTGACTTTGGACTGAGGGAAGAACTTATTCAGAAATTTGGCAACCACATCATCCCAGACTGTCAGACTATTTTCTGGAAAAGAATTTAGCCACATTTTTGCATTACCAGCCAATGAGAATGGAAATAAGCTGAGTCGGATTGCTTCATCTGGAACCTGGTGAATCCTCACTGTATTACAGATCTCCATGAAAGTAGCCAAGTGAGTGTATGGATTCTCGTGAGATAATCCATGAAACTGATTATTCTGCACCAGATGAATAAGAGCTGGCTTCATCTCCATGTTAGCAGCATTCACCACTGGTCTTGCAATATTGTTGAAGTGTAGAGGTCCTGAGAAAGTATTATAATCTGCAAGAGTACGTCTTCCTTGCCCAGAACCTTCTCCAGTGCGATTATCTTCCATTTCTTCTTTTTCTTGCCCAGATGAAAAGTCCAGAATTTCTTCAGAGATAACAGAGGATTCTTTGGATTCTCTACTTTGTCTCCTTCTTCTACTGTTGTTCCTTCGAGCAGTTCTTTCAATTTCCGGATAAAACAGTAGATTTTCAACCTGTTCTCTGCTTCTCATACAAAATGATAACAGTTGAAAAACTGTTATTTTCATGATTAAAATTGACACTAAAAGCAACCTTCACACTTAGAAATTAGCTTGAAATCATGTTTTTCTGTATATTTTTAGAAATAAGAGAGTTGGACAGGTTTATGCTTGATTTCAGTGTTTTTGTGTAGGTTTTAAGGTGAATTTGGTAAAAGAAGTGAAGAAGGAGAGAGATGAAATCAGAAAAGACAACAAAAGGTGCAAAAGGAGAAGCCGAAGTCACCACTCAGCGGCAGTTTACCGCTGAGCGGCACTCAGGAGTTTGCGGGAGGTCCGCTGAGGGGCAAAATGGCCGCTGAGGGGAGTGATGAGTCGTTATTTCTTGAATTATATTTAGTTTATTGCACTTAAATAAACCAGGGAATTGTGTTTAATTGTTTGTTATTTCCCCGTTTTCCGAATTTTGCTTAATTTGGTCGGAAATTTGTAATTGTGCTAATTTGGATTTTCTGAGCTGATTAAGTGCATTTTTGAAGTGCAGGAAAATTTCGGAAATACATTTTGGGACATCAGGAAGAATGCCAAATAAATTCAAGACTCTCCACCAAGACATTTTAAAATTAATTAAATTGTAATTCAGTAGTTTAGAATTTTTGAATCAACTCTTATATTTTGGGTCAATTTTTGGTAAATTAGATTAGACCCAAAATTAGAAATTAATGACTTGGCACCTAGAGTTTTATTTTTGTGGACCCTACCCTAAAAAAGGGGACACACGGTCTTAGAAGTTTGGAGAGCCAAGCCGCCACTGGCCATCTCTCCACTTTTACACTCTCGGTCTTGGTTCTAAGTTTTTTTTTGTTTTTGAACGTTTTCAGCATGAATGAAAGGACACTTTGAATTTTCCATTTCATTTTTCTGGATTCATGAGCTTTAATTTTGCTTCCAATCGCCATTGGCAACACGGGATGCATTTCAGTTTTTTTTTTTTAGAAAGAAACGCTGATTCAAGAAGTGGTGGCGCTGATTTAATTTTCATTTTAGAAGAGCATGCACGTTGATTTATTGGAAGCACAGCAGCTGCACGCGCAAGGTGTCACGGTTGGGATGTGTCACGGCTGATTCAAGTAGGAGCTGGAGCAAGGATGTGGTGCCACGGTTGGAAGCAGCTCTCGGTTTTCATTCCAGCACATAGCTGCGCGCAGAGAAAATGGTGTGCACACTGGAATCAGTTTTTTTCTTTTCATTGTTTTTAGAGATTAGGTGGGAGAAAGATAGATGTCTCGGTTTGAGAGAAGAGCAGAGTAAAGGTGTTAGGTGTCTCGGCTGGAATGGTGTGCAAGGGAATGGAGAAGAGAAACATGGTCACGAAAATTGGAGCTGGAAGAAGAGTAGCTGCACGTCCTGGAATGAGGCACGGGTCTCGTTGATGAAGAGGTGATTAGATGGGATTTGACGTGGAGATAAGGAGGCAAAGTTGGGTGATTGATAATGAAGAAAAGAAAAGCCCGAGAAGGTGATTTCACGTGAAGAACTGCAGTACGGTGATTCATTTCAAATCCAGCCTTGGGAAGCACACGGATTCAATTTTCATTCAATTAGAATAGGGCTGCTGCCACGTCCAGAGGAGCTCTAAGGGTCTACTTTTATATTATTCTAAATGCTTAATCTTGCACTTAATTTGGTTACAATTTTCATATTGCATACACTTAGGTTTGAATGCTTGTTAATTTTTAAGTGATCTTTGCTTGATTACCATATTCTCCTTTCAATGTTAATTATCACAAAGTTAATTTTCACTCCTTTAAATTGGTTAATTTTCACTCCTTTAATTTAAAAGTAATGTTAGCTTTAGTGACCAACCGCTTTAATTTTGTAATTGAGACCGTTTTTTATATTTCCGTTTGCATTAGTGTCTTATTTAAGTTCAATTGCATTCACAAAAATCTTTCAAAACCCCCCCCCCCCACTATGTGTTTGATCTGAGACTGAACCACAATTGGTCCTTGAGAGACGACCTAGGAGTCACTTCCTAGCACTATCCTGCATTCTTTTATGCATAACTTTTGTTGGGAGGTGCGACCCTCTCATCTGGGAGAAAACAAGTCACGCATTCACCGCTGAGCGGTAGTTTACCGCTGAGCGGTACTCTGGAAGTCACGGGAGATCCGCTGAGGGACAAAATGGCCGCTGAGGGGAAGAAACGTCTCACGCAATCACCGCTGAGCGGTAGTTTACCGCTGAGCGGCACTTTAATGGGCTTGGACTTGACTTTTTGTAATTTACGAATGATACATAAGCTTTAGGGTTTCCTAGGGTTAGGTATCTCTGGCTGGAACAAGGCAAACACTCTCTCTACCACCCCTTTGAAGGAGGATCTTGGATGCTGAGGCTTCCGCTTCACCTTTTTAGGGTTTATTCTTTCATTCTTTCATTGTAATTCATTTAGGTTCACCATGAATATGGTGAACTAACCTCTTTATGTTTGTTGGGGAATCAATGTAGTCTTATGAAACTCTCATATATGGAATCTGTTTTTACATCTTATATTTAAGATCTATGCTTTCTTTCATCATTAGTTAGGGTTTTTCCTCTTTGTTTAATGCTTGCATGGTTTAACTCATTCGATGCATGATTATTGGTTTTGTCGATACGGGAACGTACGGGGAAGTCTAGATCCGGGGAATTTCTCCCAATTTTATATTGGTTGTCGTTAAGCTCCTGAACTTATGAACTAATCATTAGGAATGCTAGGAATTGTATGAACTCGTGATTAGGGAGAAGCCTTCTGGAAAGGTACATTAGAGAGTGGCATTAACAATGGTGATTTGATCGTTGAATTCCTAAAATATATGAGAGTGGATAAGATGAAATTGACCCCCAACAACATATCCATACATAAATTTCATTGAAAGTGTTTATCCTTTGCTTTTTGCCATTGATCACAATTCATGCATACATGTTTATTTTCTGTCTTGCATTTTAAACCTCAATTAATTCGTTTGTAAGTCTTAGTTAATTAAGAAATCACATAACTAAACTAGGCCGTGAGTCCTTTGGGAAGAACGATACTTGGTCTAACCAAGTTTATTACTTGAACGATTCGGTCATACTTGCCGATTGAAAACAAGTTTGTGACATCATAATTTGGTGTTCATAAATTTGTCCATCAAGTTTTTGGCGCCGCTGCCGGGGACTCGTGGTTTAACTGGTTAATTTGTGTGATTATTAATTATCTTTGACTTATTTTTTTTATTTTATTTTTTTTATTTCGAATTTTTATTTTATTTTATTTTTTTTTTCTGTTTTCTGTCTTTATTTTCTGAATCTTATATTTTTGTTTATATCTTTTTGTGCTAACCAAATCTTCTAGGGTTTTGTGTTCTTGTGTATGCAGGAGGCAATTCGAACTAGGAGCAAGAAGACAACAAAACCGTTGCTTGAAGGATTAGAAGACAGTAGACGGAGGAGAAGAATCAGAACATCTAGAGAATTGTTTCCTCCTCCGGAAACTCTGTTGCAACCATCACCACAAGGTTCTGACAATAGCACAGAAAACATGGAGAATAATCATATCAGAAGAACTATTGCTGATTACACTAATGTAGCTGGACCTCAACATTTTAACAGCATAGCTAGACCTAGGGTTAATGCAGCCAATATGGAGGTCAAACCAGCATTGATCCAACTGGTGAAGAGTAATCAATTCAATGGGTTATCTCATGAAAGCCCATATGAGCAACTGACTACATTTAATGAAATTTGCAACACAGTGAAAATCAACGGGGTGCCAGACGAAGCAATCAAACTTAGTTTGTTTCCTTTCTCATTGGGAGGCAATGCTAAGCTTTGGTTGAACTCTTTTCCAGAAGGAAGTTTCACAGAGTGGGAAGCAGTGGTAACAAAGATTTTGAACAAGTACTTTCCACAATCAAAAGTGACAAAAGGCAAGCAAGAGATATCTTCATTTAAGCAGGGCATGGAAGAATCATTAGGGCATGCATGGGATAGATACAAAAGTCTGCTAAGAAAAACACCCACGCATGGCTTTGAAGAACAGGAAGTAGTCTTAACTTTCCTTGGAGGGCTTGGTTCACAAACCAAGATGATGCTTGATGCCTCAGCAGGAGGCAATATTAAATGGAAAACTCCAGAGGAAGCTATAGAAATTATTAACAACATGGCTACTAGTGATAATGAGCTCAACAGCGAAAGAGGAGTTCCTATGCAACAAAAAGGGGTTCTCCAATTACAGACACATGATGCCTTGCTAGCTCAAAATAAAATTCTAACTCAACAGTTGGAGACTCTGACTAAAACTCTTGCACAATTACCTAAAGAGTTGAAAACTGCTGCACAGGTGCAAACTCAGTTGTGCGAATTATGTGGAGGTGATCATATCAATGGTCAATGTGCTTTTCCAGTGGAGGCCTTGGAGGATGTTAATTTCATGGCTAATCAATTTCCATACCGTCAAGGGAATTACAATCAAGGGTGGAAACCACATCCAAGCATTGGTCAAGGACAAACTGAGCAAGCAAATCAATATAATAAGCAGCAGCAACCAACCTTTTGGCAACAGTTATCTATGCTTAATGAAAAATCAACAAGGTTGGAAGAAACTCTTCAGCAATTCATACAGAAAACCGAATCTTCTCAAAAGAGCACTGAAGCTGCTATAAAGAATTTGGAGATTCAAATGGGTCAGATTACCAAGCAATTGGAAGAAAGGCCAAATAGAAATTGTGGGGCTAATACTGAGGTTAACCCTAGAGAAGAGTACAAAGTGGTAAAGAGTGTGAATGAAGAGATAATTGAGTTAGAAGAAGAAGAAACAGAAGAAAGAAGAGAAATAGAGAGCAAAAATAATTTTCCTTTTCCAATAAATCAAGAGAAACAAATGGATTTCACAGAATTATTCAGAATGGTGGATAATAAAGCACCTTGGGAACAGATTTTACAGAAAATTGCAGTTTACACAAAATCTGATGAAGAAATTTCTACAAAGAAGAGACGTAGAGATGATGAGGCAAAAGAGTGTATAACTGTTAAGAAAGAGTCATTCCCTCCTAAAGCGTCAGATCCAGGTAGTTTTTCTATCCCTTGTACTATAGGGAAGAAAAAGGTAAAGAAAGCTCTCCTTGATTTAGGTTCAAGTGTTAACTTGATACCTTATTCTTTACTGGAGCAAATCGGCAAAGTTAGAATGAAACATGCAAAGATTAAAATAGTAATGGCCGATGGATCTTCAAAGGAGCCATGTGGGATTGTAGAGGACATTATAGTTTGTGTTGGCAAACTTCAGTTCTTGGCAGACTTTGTGGTGATGAAGATGGAGACTGAGAAGATACCTATCATACTTGGAAGACCGTTTATGAAAACGGCCAGGGCTATCATAGATGTAAATGAAGGTATAGTGGTGCTCCAGGATAGAGAGGAGAGAGTGGTGGTAGATGTTTTCAAAGATGAGATGCAAGCAAAGGAGGAAGAAGCTAGTTATAAAGCTGCATTTCGAGATGCACCCATGACTAGCCGTAAAGATGAAAATCTTGAGGTTTCAGGTAACCATTGTTTGTTGTTTCAGGTACCCAAGGAGATTGGAAGAGGAGAAGAAATTCCTAGAGACTGGAAGAAAAGAAGACTCCAACTTGGCACACCTGTTAGAATCAAGAACAAGTTGTGGGTTGTGAAGGGCTTTAAAGAGAAGGAGATGATAGAGATAGAGTCTCCATGTTCTAGAAGAACCAAAACAGTTCAAAGGAAACAGCTGAGGAGTTGGTGGAATAACAACATCAATTACAAAGAAGATGGAACTTGAACTTTATTGGGTCAAGCTAATGACATTAAAAGAGCGCTTACTGGGAGGCAACCCAGTGAATTTAAAAACTTTTAATTTGGTTTTGTAATTTGTAATTTTTGAACATTATTTCTGTATTTATTTTGTTGGATATAGCATCTACTGAAGGATGCTAGGTGGTTAAGTATCTACTGAAGGATACAATGGCTGTAACACCTACTGATGGGTGTTGGTGGATTTTGGGTCAGGCTCGTGACGTTAAACAAGCGCTACCTGGGAGGCAACCCAGTTGATTGAATATTTCTGTTTGTTTGTTTTAGTTAGGGTTTGCATAAGCATTTTGAACATTGAATTGCAGGGAGCCAGTGAGGGGCATGTCTAGGAGGCACGTAGGTTAAGAAAAGAAGGAGAGGAGCACTTCACGAAAGTGTCGCTGAGCGGTACTTTACCGCTGAGCGGTACTCTCGCAGAATAGGGTTTTTGTTCCCCTTAGCGGGACCCGAGCCCATTAGGGTATTTTTAAACCCTAAGTTGCGCATTCTTTCACACTTTCAGACTTTTCTTTGCACAAACACTCCCACATACCTTCTCCAAGGTTTTCCACATCTTTTCACTCTTCCCTCTTAAGAAAATTTCTCTTCCACTCACTTTTTCACTAGTGTGCCATCAAAGTTTGGGGTTGGGAGAGAGCATTCTAGCTTGGAAGCATTCTCATTGCATCTAGTATCTCCACCCAAGTAAGTAAAATGCATTTTGTTCATTCTAGGGTTTTTGATTTTGAATATGATTGTCAAAGCATGAAGATTTAGGGGTTTTGATTTCTTTGCATGATTTGATGATATATTTGATGTTTGAACCGATTAAACTGCATGATTATGAACTGGAAAACTGAAAATTGCATTTGGGTGGAGTTAGGAAAGCTTTAAAACAGGTTTTTCAAAAATCTGCAGAGTTACCGCTGAGGGGTAAACTGCCGCTGAGCGGTACTCTGCCAGATTTGATTTTTTTGGTTTTGTGTGATCTGGAATGTGGTACTGGTGGCGCTGAGGGGAAATTCTGGCCCTCAGCGGTGGTTTAGCTTCGAAAGGAGTTGTGTTCTGTGTTTTACTAATGATTAACGTCATGTTCTGTGGTTTGGTTTTGTGTTTTGAATGTAGGAATGGCATCCTCATCCGGAAAAAGATTGAAAACCATGGCAAACAAGAGAAAGGAAAAGGAACCAGAGCAACCCCACTCTAGTAGGTTCCTCTCTAGGAAACATGAGAAGCACTTTAAAGTGGTTCAGGACAGGAGACTTCTGATGGAGAGAAAGGTTGGAATGATACCTAACTTTGCTCCTCAATTTGGAGAGCAAGTGTTAGGGAATGATTGGGGAAAGCTAGCCACTTATCCTGCACCTGCCAACATAGCTGTGGTTAAGGAATTTTACACCAATGCAAAGAAGATTGGTGATTATCCAGCTGAGAATTATTTGGGCTATGTTAGAGGCCATGCTATCAGGTATGATCCTGATTCAATTAATAACTTTCTGGACACTGTATGGGCTGGTGAGCAGTGCCAGTTTGCTCTTTGCATGGAGGAAGGTGCTGATTATGAGGATGTGGAGAGAGTACTGTGTATACCTGGAGGACACTTCCAAAGGAATAGATCTGGCTCAGTGGTTAACATTAGGAGGACGGATTTGACTCCTCTTGCAAAGTATTGGATGGCGTTTTCTCATGCCAACATTCAGCCATGTTCACATGTGTCAGATATTACTCTCAGCAGGGCATTCTTCATCTACTGTGCTATCAGAAACTTGAATGTTAATGTTGGGCAGGTGATAGCTGATGAGATTAGTGTGTGCGCTAATACTTCAAACAACAAAGCACCACTAGGACATCCTTCTTTGATCACGCACCTTTGCAAGATAGCTGGGGTGGACACTTCTGCTCCACCTTTTGAGAGGCCAAGAAAAGCTATTGATGAGGCCTACTATAGACAGTACTGTGGAGGTGATGATAAAGCTCAGCCAGTTCCACCACGCCGTGCCCGTAGAGAGAGAGGGCCAGCACAGAGCCAGACATCTGCTGAGACACATGAAGCAGAGCCATTCCAGATGAGGAACATGTATATGTCTCTTATAGGGGCTCAGTTGCAGTCCATTCACAAAGGGCAGGTGGCCACTGCTGAGATGATTGTGGGGATGTATGATACACCTCCAGCCCACAGGTGGACTATGGATGAATTCCATAATGTGGTAGCTTGGCCAGAGGAGCCAGTGCATGGAGGAGGAGCTGAAGCAGCTGAAGCTTCAGCTAGAGATATGGAAGAAGATGAAGCTGATGAGGAT
Organism: Vigna umbellata; assembly: GCF_029865625.1. Taxonomy (NCBI): domain Eukaryota; kingdom Viridiplantae; phylum Streptophyta; class Magnoliopsida; order Fabales; family Fabaceae; genus Vigna; species Vigna umbellata. Next base: position 22,954,557 of record NC_142174.1, read on the forward strand.
GATGCATTTGAAGATGATGCGGATGAGGACGAAGAGGAAGATACAGAGGACAGCTCAGATTGATGAGGAGCTGAGATAGCATTTACTGATGAATGCTATCATGTGTTTATGCTTTGTGGTTTAAGTTTTCTGAACTTATTTATTTTCTGTTTTTAGATTAGGGCTGATGTACTCTATTTGAAACCTGGTTTCTTGTGATGGTTTGCTATTAACTGTGATGTTGTGATAAGTAATTCTGAATGATGCTTATGATTAACTGATGTTGAGATGATGTGCACATTAAAATGCTTATACAGGTGATTCACAAGCTTTGTGAACAAATGCATGATATCATGATTGTGATTGTGAAATTAAGCAGGATGTGTATGTTAAATGTGAATGAGCTTATGTGTGAGATTTTGAGCTCCAGAGTTGTTATTGTTGAATGCTATTACTTTGAAAGCATGAACGATTTTGCCCAGGTTTTCTATGATTGAATCAATTGCTTGTTTTGCATCATGTGATCAAGGCCATTTGTTGAAAACCTTTTTATTGGCCAAATTCATAAAATTAGCCCACTAAAAGAGAACACTTTGTGTTCAATCCTTTTGAACCCTTAGCCTTGAATATACACTGAAAACCCTTAGTTGAAAATCTTTACCTTGAGTTAAGTAGAAGATCTTGTGTGGTATTGTTAAATGTTAAAGTTTGGGGTTGTTGGGAAAACATGAAAAGCATTGAGCTAAGAGCTAAAAAGTAAGAATATGCAAAGAAAAAGAAAAGAAAAGAAAAAGAAGTAAAGCTCAATGCAAAGGCAAAAGAAAGTTGGGAATGAATAAGATGATTGTGTTGTTATGATTCTATTAACTCAAGGATTTTGTGATCCAGAAAAACCAATTTTCTTGTTAGCCCAGCCACATTATAAGCCATTGAAAAGTCCTTGTGATGGTGCATGCTTGTGAATGTTTTTGATTGTGGTAAAATGAAAGGCAAAGTTGATTCATGTAACATTGTGATAGTAGAGTGAATGAGTGATCATCTCTTATACACTTGAATGTGAGTGAAACACTTGACTTAGTGAGGAAATATCACATGAACACATGAACATCCATGTTTAATTGATTGATCATTCATGAAAATAGCATTTGTTGGAATTTAAATGACTTTGTGAACACTAAAGCATGTGCACATCTTGATTGAACTCTTGGTCATAAGTTTGAGTGAAGTTTTTGCTTATCTTGAAAAGAAGATTTTTGAATGAAGTGAATCATCATATGAATTGGTTGAAGATAGAGTTACATCTTATTTGCTTGAGGACAAGCAAAGTTGTAAGTTTGGGGTTGTGATAACAGTTGAAAAACTGTTATTTTCATGATTAAAATTGACACTAAAAGCAACCTTCACACTTAGAAATTAGCTTGAAATCATGTTTTTCTGTATATTTTTAGAAATAAGAGAGTTGGACAGGTTTATGCTTGATTTCAGTGTTTTTGTGCAGGTTTTAAGGTGAATTTGGTAAAAGAAGTGAAGAAGGAGAGAGATGAAATCAGAAAAGACAACAAAAAGTGCAAAAGGAGAAGCCGAAGTCACCGCTCAGCGGCAGTTTACCGCTGAGCGGCACTCAGGAGTTTGCGGGAGGTCCGCTGAGGGGCAAAATGGCCGCTGAGGGGAGAAAACAAGTCACGCATTCACCGCTGAGCGGTAGTTTACCGCTGAGCGGTACTCTGGAAGTCACGGGAGATCCGCTGAGGGACAAAATGGCCGCTGAGGGGAAGAAACGTCTCACGCAATCACCGCTGAGCGGTAGTTTACCGCTGAGCGGCACTTTAATGGGCTTGGACTTGACTTTTTGTAATTTACGAATGATACATAAGCTTTAGGGTTTCCTAGGGTTAGGTATCTCTGGCTGGAACAAGGCAAACACTCTCTCTACCACCCCTTTGAAGGAGGATCTTGGATGCTGAGGCTTCCGCTTCACCTTTTTAGGGTTTATTCTTTCATTCTTTCATTGTAATTCATTTAGGTTCACCATGAATATGGTGAACTAACCTCTTTATGTTTGTTGGGGAATCAATGTAGTCTTATGAAACTCTCATATATGGAATCTGTTTTTACATCTTATATTTAAGATCTATGCTTTCTTTCATCATTAGTTAGGGTTTTTCCTCTTTGTTTAATGCTTGCATGGTTTAACTCATTCGATGCATGATTATTGGTTTTGTCGATACGGGAACGTACGGGGAAGTCTAGATCCGGGGAATTTCTCCCAATTTTATATTGGTTGTCGTTAAGCTCCTGAACTTATGAACTAATCATTAGGAATGCTAGGAATTGTATGAACTCGTGATTAGGGAGAAGCCTTCTGGAAAGGTACATTAGAGAGTGGCATTAACAATGGTGATTTGATCGTTGAATTCCTAAAATATATGAGAGTGGATAAGATGAAATTGACCCCCAACAACATATCCATACATAAATTTCATTGAAAGTGTTTATCCTTTGCTTTTTGCCATTGATCACAATTCATGCATACATGTTTATTTTCTGTCTTGCATTTTAAACCTCAATTAATTCGTTTGTAAGTCTTAGTTAATTAAGAAATCACATAACTAAACTAGGCCGTGAGTCCTTTGGGAAGAACGATACTTGGTCTAACCAAGTTTATTACTTGAACGATTCGGTCATACTTGCCGATTGAAAACAAGTTTGTGACATCATAATTTGGTGTTCATAAATTTGTCCATCACAAAACACAAACAAAAAAGAAACAATCCAAAAAGACACAATTTCTACAGATGATAACAAATATGCACAAGAATTCAAATACGATCACAATAAACACTTAAACAAAAGATAACAAAAATCAACTAAACCAGATAAACAACAAACAATCAACAGAAACAAAATCAAATCCCCGGCAGCGGCGCCAAAAACTTGTTGAGACCTCGGCAAGCGTACCGGATCGTTCAAGTAATAAATCAGTAAGTCCGAATATCGTTTTCCCAAGAGATTTGTTTTGATTCACAGATTGATTAAAGTTTACTAATTTAGCGATTAAAAAAACGTATTTTTACAACACAAGTAAGATTTTCAACAGATGAAATTAAAGTGGTAAAAACAGTCAAATTAAAGTTCACTGGGGTTGAAATTCAAGTTCATCACTCCGATAATTTTCTATTAACACAATTCCTTAAAATTAAGCATCGACATTCTAGGCGCATGCAGTCCCTGATCCCTCAGATGACAGTTCAGAATCATTCAAACTAAATTACTAATCCCTTAGCTAATTCAGTTATCAGATTTGCCTTAAACACAATGTCACATATGACTAAAAATTCCCTCCTATGTCTAGGACTCGAAATCCTTTAGCAGTTTTATCCTAGGTCCGCGGTCTCATACATTTCCCAATGATTTAACCGTTCAAATAGCTCAGATTCCCATCATAGGCATGAATAATAAGGATAGAACACATAATTCAAACAAGTTCATGCATTAATAGAGAAATTACATAAAAGTTCAGAAATTTACTCTCAACCCAGTGAAATGGAGTTCTAGCTACACATATACATCATAGAAGCGAGAAATGATGGATTGGATGGTGGAAATTGGTGGTTTTCCACCATGGACGCACCTAGACAGCAGCTGGACGTCTCCCTCTGGTCTCCTCTCCTTCAGAACTCCTCCCTCTGCCTCTGGATCGCGTTTTTAAAGAGAAGTGCTGTAAGTGATTTCTCGCTGGGCGAGAAGACTCCACTCGCTGGGTGAGCAGCACCAGCTCGCTGGGCGAGCTGCTTCTGGTCGCTGGGCGACTGGCTTGCTGGGCGAGCAGCTCCTGGTCGCTGGGCGACTTGGCTCGCTGGGCGAGCTGCTCCTGGTCGCTGGGCGAGAGGCTGGCTCGTAGGCTGGGATATGTGATCCTTCTGGCTTGGCAAGTGATGCGCTCCAAGTCTTTGATAGTATCCAATCCTTATTCTACTATGAAATAAGCAAACAAAAGCATCAAAACACACTTAAACAATCAAAACTATATTTACATCAACAAATATATACTTTTCATGAGAACTACACTAGAACTCACCCAAAAGCACGACAAATTAAGCAACAAATATAAGCAAATTTCACACCTATCAATATTGTTTGTTCATTTGTTAGGCTATAACCTGATTAAGTTAAGTAGTCATTTAAAGTCCTATGGTACTACACACATTCTCAATGGAATGAGAATGGTAAAAGTACCTTAAACACTTGCAATGTACAAAATATGTGGAAGTACTCTATAAAAGAGAACTTTAGTAATGTCAAACATTTGACTCCCCCCAAATTTAATACACAACCACTTAGGATGTCAAAGACATTTCAATACTGAGGGCTTCTCTTTGCAAGCCCTTATTGAATGCCTATGACAACAGTGTTCAAATTGCCTTCCATGTTCGACTTGAGTAGTAATAGGTTTATTACTTATGTCACATGGAGTGTTGCTGTTTTGGCTAAGTTTTTATTTTTTTGGCTTGTCACAGAACATGGCCCATTTTCCCAACCATCGTGGATGGATGTAGGACCGTTGTTATAGTGGAAGGAGAGGTTTGAAGGAATCTTTTGTCATCGGAGTTGAAGAGTTTGTGGAGACAGCTCGACGATATCAATATTATGCTCTTGATGGAGGGATTTGATGCCCATGCATCAAGTGTGAATGTACAAGGATTTTGAAAGATGAAGTCGTCAAAGTTCACCTATACCAAAAAGGATTTATGCCTAATTACACGGTTTGGACATTTCATGGTGAAGAAATTCCTTCGACCTCCACTGCAGCTGAAAAGCGGCTTGCATCAGGTTCGAATACTAATGTACATACATCTGAATAGATCAATTTTCCTATATGCAAGAGATGGTCGACAATGCACTTCGTCGCCATGCCGAACAAGAAGCAAACGATGGTCATGATGAAGAGTCTCCAAATGAAACCATTCAGAGGTTTTACAATTTACTGACAGAGGCAAATCTACATGTATTTGAAGGTTCATCTGAGTCAAAATTGTCAGTGTGCATTAGACTCATGGCTGGTAAATCTAATTGGAACATTCCCAATCAAGCAGTGGAATTCTATACAAAATTGATGTTAGATTTGACATCAAATAATTCTATGCCGAAGAATTATTATCAAGCCAAAAGATGTGTATCAAAGCTGGGATTGGAAACCAAAGAGATTGATTGTTATCTTAATGGATGTATGTTTGATAACAGTTGAAAAACTGTTATTTTCATGCTTAAAAGTGATACTAAAAGCAATCTTTAGACTTAGAAACTAGCTTGAAATCATGCATTTTGTTTATATTTTCAGAAATAAGAGAGCTGGACAGGTTTATGCTTGATTTGAGTGTTTTTGTGCAGGTTTTGAGGTGAATTTGGTGAAAGAAGTGAAGAATGAGAGAGAGGACATTAGAAAAGACAAGAAAGAGTGCAAAAAGAGAAGTCGAAGGCACCGCTCAGCGGCAAACTACCGCTGAGCGGCACTCAAGAGGTGGCGTTGGAACCGCTGAGGGGCAAATGGCCGCTGAGGGGAAGAAAGAAGACGCGTAACCACCGCTGAGCGGTAAATGGCGCTGAGCGGCACTTTTTGGGCTTGGGCTTTTGTAATCTTTTGTAACTCTAGATTAGTATATAAGGGCTTGCACGTCCTATAGTTAAGCATCTTTGGCAGAAACGAGGCAAACACTCTCTCTTTCACCCCTTTGAAGGAGGATCTTGGATGCTCAGGCTACCTCTTCCACTTTATTGGGTTTATTCTTTCATACTTTCATTGTTATTCATCTAGGTTCACCATGAATATGGTGAACTAAACCTTGTATGTTTGTTGGGGAATCAATGTAATCTCTTGAAGCTCTCATATATGGAATCTGTTGAGTACATCTTTGAATTAAGACATATGCTTTCTTTCATCATTAGTTAGGGTTTTTCCTCTTTGCTCAATGCTTGCATTGTTTAACTCATTCTAATGCATGATTATTGGTTTTGTCGATACGGACACGTACGGGGAAGTCTAGATCCGGGGAATTTCTCCCAATATTATACTGACAATATTCTATTGGTTGCCTTTAAGCTCCTGCACTCATGAACTAATCATTAGGAATGCTAGGAATTGTATGAACTATTTGATTAGGGAGAAGCCATCTAGAATGGTACATTAGAGAGTGGCATTAACAATGATGATTTGAATGTTGAATTCCTAAAATATATGAGAGTGGATGAGATGAAATTGACCCCCAACAACATATTCATTCATATATTCCATTGAAAGTGTTTATCTTTTGTCTTTGCCATTGATCAAAATTCATGCATACATGTTTATTTTCTGTCTTGCATTTTAAACTCAAATATTTCGTTTGTAAGTCTTAGTTAATCAAGAAACCACATAACTAAACTAGGCCGTGAGTCCTTTGGGAAGAACGATACTTGGTCTTACCAAGTTTTATTACTTGAACGATTCGGTCATACTTGCCGATTGTGAAACAAGTTTGTGACATCATATTTTGGTGCTTACAAATTTGTCCATCAAGTTTTTGGCGCCGTTGCCGGGGACTCGTGGTTTAACTGGTTAATTTGTGTGATTATTGATTACCTTTGACTTTAATTTTGAATTTCTGTTTTTATTTTTTCTGTTTTTATTAGATTTTATTTTTTTTTAGGTTAGATTTTATTAGATTTTATTTTTATCTTTTAGATTAGATTTTATTTTATTTTATCTTTTAGATTAGATTTTATTTTTTTAGATTAGGTTTTATTATATTTTATTTGATTCTATCTTTTAAATCTTTTATCTTCTTATATCTTTTCAATCTTTATTTTCTTCTATATCTTTTTGTGCTAACAAATCTTTTCTAGGGTTTTGTTTTCTTGTGCATGCAGAAGGCAATTCGAACTAGAAGTAAGAAAACAACAGAACCACTACTTGAAGGACTAGACGAGAGTAGAAGGAGGAGAAGAATCAGAACGTCCAGAGAACTTTTCCCTTCTCCTGAAACTCTCCTACAATCATCACCACAAGGTTCTGTTCACAGCACAGGGAGTATGGAGAATAATAATAATGCTAGAAGAACTCTTGCAGATTACACTAATCTTGCTGGACCTCAGCACTTCAATAGCATAGCTCGGCCTAGAGTCAATGCAGCCAACATGGAGGTCAAACCAGCATTAATTCAATTGGTAAAGAGTAATCAATTTAATGGGTTATCACATGAAAGCCCATATGAGCACCTTACAACATTTAATGAGATTTGTAACACGGTCAAGATCAATGGGGTGCCAGACGAAGCTATCAAACTTAGCTTGTTTCCTTTCTCATTGGGAGGCAATGCTAAGCTTTGGTTGAACTCTTTTCCAGCAGAAAGTTTCACAGAGTGGGAAGCAGTGGTTACAAAGTTTTTAAACAAATACTTCCCACAATCTAAGGTGACTAAGGGCAAGCAAGAAATATCTTTATTCAAGCAGGGCATGGAAGAATCACTTGGACATGCATGGGACAGATACAAAGGATTGTTACGTAAAACTCCTATGCATGGTTTCAGAGAAGAAGAAGTAGTCCTAACTTTCCTTGGAGGGCTTGGTTCACAAACCAAGATGATACTGAATGCTTCAGCTGGAGGCAATATCAAATGGAAGACTCCAGAGGAAGCAACTGAAATTATTGAAAATATGGCTACTAGTGACAACGAACTCAATATTGAAAAAGGAGACTTTCATCAGAGGGAGTTGTTACCATTACATGATGCTCTGCTAGAACAAAATAAAACTCTCTTTCAACAGCTTGAGGAAGTAACCATGAAACTTTCTCGAATACCACAGGGAATACAACAGGTCTCAATGGTTCAAGAACGACAAAAATGGCAGATGCAAGTCACTCCAGTTGAGAAAACAACAAAGCTTGAAGAGACTTTCCAGAGATTCTTGAAGACAAATGCGTCCTATTGTCATAATGTGGATGTTGCATTTAAAAAAATGGAGGTTCATGTTGAGAGAATAGTTGACGAAATTAAACAGGATAATCTTGGAAAGGAGTGCAAAACTGTTGTGACTAGAAGCGGTAGAGTGTTAGAGGAGAGACAAAAAGAGAGAGAGGAGAAAGAAAATGAGAGTGAGAGTGAAAAAGAAACATGTGAGAGAGAGAAAAAAAGAAAAGAAGAAGAGGAGAGGAGAGAAAAAAATGAGAGAGAAGAGAGACAGAAAGAAAAAGAGTATGAAAAGCCACTTCCTTATCCAAAGAGTTATTCAAGGAAGGAGAAAGAAAAGCAGTTGGAAAGATTCATGGAACTGTTTAAGAAGTTGGAGATCACTATACCATTCTCTGAAGCATTGCAACAGATGCCAGCATATGCAAAATTTTTGAAGGAACTTCTCACAAAGAAACACAAGTACATTGAGAAGGAAACTATCAATATACAGGGCAATTGCAGTGCAATCATACAGAAACTACCTCCTAAACTTAAAGACCCAGGAAGCTTCACCATTCCATGTACCATAGGAGATGTGAAAGTTGGAAGAGCATTGATTGATTTGGGAGCTAGCATTAATCTAATGCCGCTATCCATGTGCAGAACAATTCAGGGGTTGGAAATTAAACCAACCAGAATGGCTCTTCAATTGGCAGACAGGTCTCTTAAATATCCATATGGAGTGGTTGAAGATGTTCTAGTGAAGGTTGACAAATTTGTATTCCCAGTAGATTTCATTGTGATGGAGATGGAAGGAGCGAGTGATGTTCCTCTTATTCTGGGGAGACCTTTTATGAAGACTGCTAGAGTTTTGATTGATGTGGAGAATGGTAAGCTTAAACTGAGAGTTGATGATGAGGAAGTTACTTTTGATGTATCCAAGGCCATGACGTATCCAAATGATGACAAAGCATGCTTTCAATTTGATGAACTTGATGAAGTTTGTATGGTTCAAGAAAGAATGGTGCGTAATATTTCACCATTGAAAAAAACGCTCATTGATGCATGTGAAGATTTGGATGAAGAAGAAGAGAAATTGATCAATGAATGTCTGATGGACTTGGAAACATTGAAAAAGGGTCCAGAGGAAGATACAATATTTGAAACAATTGATAAGGAAGAAACAATCAAAGCACAGTCGCCAGAATTGAAAAGATTGCCATCACATTTGAAATATGTGTTTCTAGAAGAGGGTGGAACAAAGCCAGTCATCATCAACAACTCTTTATCTTTACAAGAAGAAGAGCAGTTGATAGAAATTCTGAAAGCCAACAAAGAAGCAATTGGGTGGTCAATATCAGATCTCAAAGGTATTAGCCCAACTTATTGTATGCACAGGATTTTTATGGAAGAGGACTATAAACCAAGTGCTCAACCGCAGAGAAGGTTAAATCCTGTCATGAAGGAGGTGGTCAAAAAAGAAGTGTTGAAACTGCTAGAAGCTGGTATCATCTATCCAATCTCTGACAGTGAATGGGTGAGTCCAGTACAGGTGGTTCCAAAGAAAGGAGGGATGACAGTAATTTATAATGATAAGAATGAACTTATTCCTACTCGGACAGTTACTGGCTGGCGCATGTGCATTGATTATAGGAAGCTGAATAAAGCTACCAGGAAAGATCATTTTCCTCTTCCCTTCATGGATCAGATGCTAGAAAGGTTATCAGGGCAGGCGTTCTATTGTTTTCTGGATGGATATTCTGGATATAATCAAATTGTGGTAGATCCAAAAGACCAGGAGAAGACGGCTTTTACTTGTCCTTTTGGTATCTTTGCATATAGAAAGATGCCTTTTGGATTATGTAATGCTCGAGCTACGTTTCAGAGGTGTATGCAGGCAATCTTTTCTGATCTTTTAGAAAAATGCATTGAAGTATTCATGGATGACTTCTCAGTTTTTGGAAATTCTTTCCAAAGATGTTTAGCTAATTTGAACACTGTCCTCAAAAGATGTGTTCAGACAAATCTGGTTCTGAATTGGGAGAAATGTCATTTCATGGTAACTGAAGGGATTGTACTGGGGCATAAAATCTCTGCTAAAGGAATTGAGGTGGATAAAGCCAAAGTAGAAGTCATTGAGAAACTGCCTCCCCCAACAGATGTAAGGGGGATTAGGAGTTTTCTTGGTCATGCTGGGTTCTATAGAAGATTCATCAAAGATTTCTCAAAAATTGCTAAACCATTGAGTAATCTTTTGATGAAGGATGCGCCTTTTGTGATGAACGAAGATTGTCTGAAAGCTTTTGATATATTGAAGAAGAAGCTAGTGTCAGCTCCAGTAATTGTAGCACCAGATTGGAATCAAAATTTTGAATTAATGTGTGATGCAAGTGATTATGCATTGGGAGTTGTTCTCGGCCAAAGGAAGGAACAAAAGTTTCATCCAATCTATTATGCTAGCAAGGTGCTGAATGATGCTCAATTGAATTATGCTACTACAGAGAAAGAGTTTCTTGCCATTGTATATGCTCTAGAGAAATTTAGACCCTATCTTATTGGGTCTAAGGTGATTGTCTATACAGATCATGCAGCTATCAAATATTTGTTGACAAAACCAGATTCTAAGCCACGTCTGATTAGATGGGTACTACTATTACAAGAATTTGATGTAGAAATCCGTGATAAGAAAGGAAGTGAGAACTTAATTGCTGATCATTTGTCACGGTTAGTCAACAATGAGGTCACTAGCAAGGAGTCTGCAATCTGGGAATCTTTTTCAGATGAATCACTCATGTATATTCAGCAGAGGCCCTGGTTTGCTGATATGGCCAATTTCAAAGCTGCAAGAGTCATGCCAGAAGATTTAACTTGGCAACAGAGAAAGAAATTTCTACATGATGCCAAGCAGTTTGTATGGGATGATCCGTATTTGTTCAAAATTGGAGCGGATAATCTTCTAAGGAGATGTGTTACAAATGAAGAAGCAGAAGGAATTCTCTGGCATTGTCATGATTCACCTTATGGAGGACATTTTAATGGAGAAAGAACAGCAGCAAAAGTCCTTCAATCAGGATTCTATTGGCCAACTTTATTTAAGGATGCTCATAATCATGCTAGGAATTGTGACAAATGTCAAAGAGCAGGGACAATCACTAAACGTCATGAGATGCCTTTACAAGGTATTTTAGAGGTTGAGGTCTTTGATTGTTGGGGTATTGACTTTGTTGGACCCTTCCCTCCATCTTTCAACAATGAATATATTCTGGTAGCAGTGGATTATGTGAGTAAATGGGTGGAAGCATTGGCTTGTCCTAAAAATGATGCTAGCACGGTAATTAAATTCCTGAAGAGGCAGATATTCTCACGTTTTGGCACTCCAAGAGTGTTGATCAGTGATGGAGGATCTCATTTTTGCAATTATCAGCTAGAGAAAGTACTCAAACACTATGGAGTAAAGCATAAGGTAGCTGCACCTTATCATCCACAAACCAATGGCCAAGCTGAGGTGTCTAACAGGGAGATAAAAAGAATCCTGGAAAAGACTGTGACTTCATCCAGAAAGGATTGGTCTCTCAAATTGGATGATGCTCTTTGGGCTTATAGGACAGCAATGAAGACGTCTATGGGATTATCACCATTTCAACTAGTCTATGGGAAAGCATGCCATTTGCCAGTTGAACTGGAGCATAGAGCATTATGGGCTTTGAAATTCTTGAATTTTGATCCTTATGACACTCAATGCACCCGCAGACGGCAGATTTTGGAGCTTGAAGAAATGCGCTTACATGCATATGATTCATCCAAGGCTTACAAAGACAAAATGAAATTTTATCATGACAGGAAGTTGGTGAATAGAGTTTTCAATCCAGGACAACAGGTATTATTGTTCAATTCAAGATTGAAGATATTTCCTGGGAAGCTGAAGTCAAAATGGACAGGACCATTTGTGATAAAAGAAGTGCATCCGCATGGAGCAATTGAAATCTTTAATCCATCTGATGATCCGCAGAGAAGTTGGGTGGTAAATGGTCAACGTCTCAAGCCCTATCTAGGGGGAGAGGTGCAACAATTGTCCACCATGATGTTGTTGGTGGATCCTTGAAAGTTTGGGTCAGGCTCGGGACGTTAAACAAGCGCTTACTGGGAGGCAACCCAGTACTTTGTAAGTTGTTTTTGTTTTGTTTTTGATTAGGGTTTGATGTACTCTATTGAACACCTGGTTTGTTATGATGGTTTGCTATTAACTGTGATTGTGTGATAAGTAATGCTTGAATGATGCTTATTGATTGATTGATGTTGAGATGATGTGCACATTAAAATGCTTATACAGGTGATTCACAAGCTTTGTGAACAAATGCATATCATGATTGTGATTGTGAAATTAAGCAGGATGTGCATGTCAAATGTGAATGAGCTTATATGTGAGGTTTTGAGCTCCAGAGTTGTTATTGTTGAATGCTATTACTTTGAAAGCATGAATGACTTTGCCCAGGTTTTCTATGATTGAATCAATTGCTTGTTTTGCATCATATGATCAAAGGCCGTGTTTTTGAAACCCTTTTTATTGGCCAAATTCATAAAGTTAGCCTTCTAAAAGAGAACACGTTGTGTTCTATCCTTTGAACCCTTAGCCTTAAATATACACTGAACACCCTTGATTGAAAATCTTTACCTTGAGTTAAGTAGAAGATCTTGTGTGGTATTGTTAAATGTTCAAGTTTGGGGTTATTGGGGAAACATGAAAAAGGAAAAAGCATTGAGCTAAGAGCTAAAAAGTAAGAATATGCAAAGAAAAGAAAAGAAAAAGAAGCAAAGCTCAATGCAAATGCAAAAGCAAAGGCAAAAGAAAGTTGGGAATGAATAAGAAGATTGTGTTGATCTCTTAACTCAAGGATTTTGTGATCCAGAAAAACCAATTTTCTTGTTAGCCCAGCCACATTATAAGCCATTGAAAAGTCCTTGTGATGATGCATGCTTGTGAATGTTTTGATTGTGGTTAAATGAAAGGCAAAGTTGATTCATGTGACATTGTGATAGTGGAGTGAATGAGTGAAACACTTTACCTCTTATACACTTGTGTGTTGAGTGAAACACTTTACCTAGTGAGGAAATATTCCATAAGCACATGAACATCCATGCTTAATTGATTGATCATTCATGAAAAATAGCATTTGTTGGAATTTAAATGACTTTGTGAACACTAAAGCATGTGCACATCTTGATTGAACTCTTGGTCTAAGTTTGAGTGAAGTTATTACTTATCTTGAAAAGAGGATTTTGAATGAGTGAACCATCATATGAATTGGTTGGAGATGGAGTTACATTTTTGCTTGAGGACAAGCAAAGTTCTAAGTTTGGGGTTGTGATAACAGTTGAAAAACTGTTATTTTCATGCTTAAAAGTGATACTAAAAGCAACCTTTAGACTTAGAAACTAGCTTGAAATCATGCATTTTGTTTATATTTTCAGAAATAAGAGAGCTGGACAGGTTTATGCTTGATTTGAGTGTTTTTGTGCAGGTTTTGAGGTGAATTTGGTGAAAGAAGTGAAGAATGAGAGAGGACATTAGAAAAGACAAGAAAGAGTGCAAAAAGAGAAGTCGAAGGCACCGCTCAGCGGCAAACTACCGCTGAGCGGCACTCAAGAGGTGGCGTTGGAACCGCTGAGGGGCAAATGGCCGCTGAGGGGAAGAAAGAAGACGCGTAACCACCGCTGAGCGGTAAATGGCGCTGAGCGGCACTTTTTGGGCTTGGGCTTTTGTAATCTTTTGTAACTCTAGATTAGTATATAAGGGCTTGCACGTCCTATAGTTAGATCTTTGGCAGAAACGAGGCAAACACTCTCTCTTTCACCCCTTTGAAGGAGGATCTTGGATGCTCAGGCTACCTCTTCACTTTATTGGGTTTATTCTTTCATACTTTCATTGTTATTCATCTAGGTTCACCATGAATATGGTGAACTAAACCTTGTATGTTTGTTGGGGAATCAATGTAATCTCTTGAAGCTCTCATATATGGATTTGTTGAGTACATCTTTGAATTAAGACATATGCTTTCTTTCATCATTAGTTAGGGTTTTTCCTCTTTGCTCAATGCTTGCATTGTTTAACTCATTCTAATGCATGATTATTGGTTTTGTTGATACGGACACGTACGGGGAAATCTAGATCCGGGGAATTTCTCCCAATATTATACTGACAATATTATATTGGTTGCCTTAAGCTCCTGCACTCATGAACTAATCATTAGGAATGCTAGGAATTGTATGAACTATTTGATTAGGGAGAAGCCATCTAGAATGGTACATTAGAGAGTGGCATTAACAATGATGATTTGAATGTTGAATTCCTAAAATATATGAGAGTGGATGAGATGAAATTGACCCCCAACAACATATTCATTCATATATTCCATTGAAAGTGTTTATCTTTTGTCTTTGCCATTGATCAAAATTCATGCATACATGTTTATTTTCTGTCTTGCATTTTAAACTCAAATATTTCGTTTGTAAGTCTTAGTTAATCAAGAAACCACATAACTAAACTAGGCCGTGAGTCCTTTGGGAAGAACGATACTTGGTCTTACCAAGTTTTATTACTTGAACGATTCGGTCATACTTGCCGATTGTGAAACAAGTTTGTGACATCATATTTTGGTGCTTACAAATTTGTCCATCAATGTTATTCTATGACAATGATAGTGGCAAAAATGATGCATTGTTGGTTGAATGCAAGTTTTGTGGCTCACCTCGATATCATACGATGCATGCTAGACAGAGGAAAAAAAACCAATTTCCTTAAAGTCCATGTTCTACTTGCCTATAATTCCAAGATTACAAAGAATGTTTACTTCAATGCAAACATCAGAACACATGACATGGCATGATGGTAACAAAAGTGAAGGGTTTTTGCATCATCCTTCTGATGGTGAAGCTTGGAAGCACTTCAATCGTAAACATCCATCCTTTGCTAGTGAACCGCGTAACGTTAGACTTGGTTTATGCTCCAATGGGTTTACGCCGTACATTCAGGCGTCTGCATCACCATATTCCTGCTGGCCGATAATAGTTACCCCATACAATCTACCACCTGAGATGTGTATGACAAAGCCTTACATGTTTTTAATGTGTATAATACCAGGTCCATCTAATCCCAAATCAGCGATTGATGTTTATTTGGAGCCTTTAATTGATGATTTGAAGAAGCTAGGGAATGGTGTTTGGACGTATGATGTTTCAAGGAAGCAAAGTTTCCTTATGAGGGCAACTTTGATGTGGACTATTGATGCGGGCTTTCGCGGCCCATCAAATTTGATGTGCATAAAATAATGCAGTATAGTGCTAGGAAGTGACTCCTAGGTCGTCTCTCAAGGACCAAATGTGATTCGGGTCTTAAGCAAACACGTAGTGGGGGGTTTTGAAAATGTTTTTGTGATTAGAGATGAACTAAATTAAAAATGAGAATTAAACACAACCGAATACAACTGAAGGCATTAAAATGCATGAAAATATGAAACTGAACACTAAATATCCAAATACAATTCAAGCTATTCAAGTGCAACACTCAAACTAGAACATTAAATGCACAATGTTGTAAGCTAAACATAAAATAAATAATTCATCACAGAAATGGCAAAAAAAATAAACGCTTGAAGAGTTAATTTAAATAAGTGAGTAATCACAGAAATGGCAAAAAAAAAATAAACCCTTGAAGAGTTAATTTAAATAAGTGAGTAAGCTGCTGTAAAATAAAATTTGTTCTGAACCATTTTTTTTCTGAGGCCGTGACACCACTCATCCTCTTCCAGCACATCATTTCTCAAACCAAAATTGAGATGAACTTCTAAATTAATTCCCCAAAGCTCAAAACGATCACAAGCAAAAGCATCTACATGTGGCAGGTCGTGCTACTTCTTCATTAAATCAACGTACTCCTTCTTCCCAACCCATTCAAGTGCTGGCACCTCCAAACAAATCGTCCTTTATCCTAGGTGGCAGCTCCAACACCTCCATTCTCCGTATGTGCCATTTAAAAGAAAGAAAGAAAACTCCAAAATGTTGAATCACCGTCCAAATTAAATCACCAATTGCGTGATAGCAGCAGAACCATTTCTTTAAAAGTTAAAATGAAAGATTGTGCATCCTACCAAGCAGTGACAACACACCACCTTCTTCATGCCAAACCGTGACAACTACTCCTATCTAATCACTCTACTACTATTCTCTAAAGGAAGAAAGGGAGAATTAAATAAAAGCAAGGCTACTTCCTTCCAGCAGCCGTAAAATCCCTACACCCCCTTATTCTTCAAGCAATAAAATGAAATGTGCTCTTTATTCCAATAAAAAAATAGCGTTGGAAGCAAGTTTATGGAAGTTATTGAATGCAACTAGTAAGCTACTAAGTTAAGAGTACTTGTACTAATTGAAACTGAATAAAGCTTGGGAGAAAACGGAAATAAGCTTGGAAGAAAATTGCTACTGAATGAAACACGTTAATAAATTTAAGCACCATGGAAATGGAATAAAATAAAATAAACAAGGGAGCGGCTTAATTACCTACTTAGTCCCCATGTTGGGAGGTAATTTGCTATTTAGTACCCAGTTTTAAAAATGTAGGCATTTGATACCTATGTTTAGAAATGTGTATCAATTGAGTCCCACCCACCTAACGCCGTTATAATTGATAACGTTTTTCTGACTGTGTATGTGATTTTTGCGAACGTGGCACTGAGGTTGCTTAACTGAGTGGACGTGGCAGGCTGATTTGGGAATTTGAAATGGGGTCACGTTTTTAAAATTGGGGAAAAAAGGTAGGGTTTTATTTTCGTAACGTTCAAGAGGGCTAATTAGGGTTTTTTTTACAGGTAGGTAGCAGCAGAGGTGAAAGAGGTGAACTGAGGTGGGGGTGGCCTTCGTTGTTTGGTTGGTGTGAAGTGGGTGGCCTATGTTGAGTAACTATTGTTGTTTTCTGAGGTGAAGAAGATCGCAGAGGTGGGGTGCCCTTCGTTGTTTGCTTCGTCTGAGGTGGGTGTCGTATCCCTGTTGTCTTCTCTGATTGTGGGTCATTTTTGGGGTTGGGGTTGTTTTGTTGGTGTGGACGACGACGCAATGTCAACGAATGACTGTTCGTCTTGCTCACGGGGGAGCTGTCGTGGTGCTTCATCAAGAGGAATGCTTGGCACACAAATATGCTATTGTGGAGAGCTTGCCGTATTGAGAGTCGCGAAAACTGCTAAGAACCAAGGCAAGCCTTTTTGGGGCTGCCCTAATTACAAGGTTTCTTCCCTTCGTGGTGTTTTTTATTTTCGGATACATTTATTTGGTTTTGCCTGAGATGATTTTGGTTTATTCTTTTGTACAGCGTAGTCGAAATGAAGAAGTGCGAGGATGTAATTTCTTCAAATGGGCCAGTGAAGATAATGTTGATGAAAGGGAAACTACAATTGGGTGGCAAAGGAGAAGGATTATGAATTTGGAAAAATCACTTTTGGTTTGTCAGAGAAGGGAGAAGGTCTTCATCTGGATGTTATTTTTGATGGGGTTGATTAATATCGTCTTTGTATGTGTTATGTTTAGGGTTTAGTTGAAGTGTTGTATCAGTTACATTTTGTGATGAAGAACTTAGTTAAATTGTGAAGAAGTTACTTAAATTGTAATGAGATTGTGCTTGGAGGCAAAATATCAGGATATGAAGTCCTTTGCCATAGATGAGGTCCATTCACAGGGAAAATGATTGGAATGTATGTTTCTTCATAGGTGGAGGTTCTGAACCACTGCGGGATGAAGTGTTCTGGATTCATGTTCAAAAACCTCATTGCTGTGAGTGCATGAGAGCAAGGAATTCCTGATACAGTCCACTTTCTACAGCTACAGTCTGTTTTCTCTAAATCAACGACATACTTTTCATCTATTTTGGATGTGTGGCAGATCTCAAATATTTGCATCCCTGACCAACTGCAAAATCATAAACAATGAATGTTAAATGCAAACAGTATAAACAACAATAGTAAAGGAAATCACAAGTTGTCATACTTTGGTAGCCAATATTTTGTGTTCTGTAACTCTTTTTGTAGCCTCTTTTGAATTTTGGGGCAAATGACACCTTGAAATCTAGTTATCTTCTCTCTATTGGATGCCCACCTCTTCATCAAGTATATACGAATCTCTTCCAACATTGTTATGATTGGTTTCCCCCTTGCATCTAAGATCACACTGTTAAATCCTTCTGAAATGTTATTAACAAGTGTGTCACAAACAGGTCTTCCTGTAAATCTGGATCTAGACCAAAATCTGGAAAAAAAGATTAAGTTAAACATTTGGAAAAGAACATATATGTACAAAACATGAAACAACAATTACAATTTTGAATACTAGCCTGGGTGGAATAGCTATCATATGTTTGAATGCATCTTCATTAACATCCTTCATTTGTCGCATGACTGACTCCCATGCTTGAGGATGTGTTGATGATGCTGCCTTCCATAGTAATTGTCTCAGAGTTATGCCAGTAAATTTCTTCCTAAAATTTGCATATATGTGCCTTACACAAAAACGTTGGTCCACCCCAGGCAATAGATTTTGTAAAGCTGGGAGAAGTCCCTATCACAGTAAAAAAAAATATATGACTCTTAAATTTCAATCCTCATCACAGTAATAAATAAAAGTTACACATTTACTTACTTTTTGTTGATCTGATACAAATGTGATCCTTGAACAAAAGCCCCCACCTCCAAGATCATCAATTAACAATTCTAAAAACCAAGTCCATGTTTCCTTATTCTCTACTTCAACAACAGCATATGCTAACGGACACATCTGGTCATTGGCATCTCTTCCAACAGCAGTTAAAAGTTCCCCTCCATATTTCCCTTTTAAGAAACAACCATCCAAATGTATAATAGGCCTACAACTTACAAAGCTGTCCTTGCATGCTTTCAAACACACATACATTCTCTTGAATATGGCCTTATCCTCAGTCCGTTGTGCCTTCACTTTAACTGTTGAGCCAGGGTTTGATCTCAGTAACTCGTGTGCATAATCATATAGTCTTTGATATTGTTGTTCGAAACAACCATCAATATTGGCGGATGCCATTGCCTTTGCCCTACTTGTTGTAGACCTAGACACACCAATGTTGTACTTTTTACAAAATTTATTGTGCAGGTTTTTCATATTAATATCCGGATTTCCTTTCATGGTCTTCTCTAACCTCCCACTTAACCATTTAGAGGTAACTAAACCAATTTTGAATTCCCTACTGCATGTATGACTGTCTACAATTTTCCTTAACTGCCATGTACGTTGGGTACTCCTATATCCACAATATGCATACCATGGACATTTCCCTTGTGAACCAATACATTTGACGCATATTCTTCTGTTGTCATTCCTAGAAATCTTCAACTTCCTACCGTTATGTACTCCATAAGTTCTAATTGCATCAGTGAAATCTTTTTTTTCAGCAAAGTATGTTCCCAGTTGCCATTTATATTCTTTCATACTAACTGGCTCTGAAAATATCCCAAAATCTCCATATGCAGTTGTTTCAATATCTGACTCATCACTTAAATAAATATTGCCACAACTATCAGATTCCCACTCACTATCAGATATTCCCCGGGCCTGTACATGCTTTTTTCGAGTAGGACATCCACTTCTTGTACCCACTTGACCAAACAAACTACCTTCGGATTCCTCTTCTTCGGGTTCTTCATCTCCTTCCAATATAACATCCTCCAAATCATCTCCTTCCAATATAACATCCTCCAAATCATCTTCATTCACAGAAGCGTCTTCATCAGAACCTACCCAACTACTAACATCAAACTCATCCTGTACATCCCCTACACCACCATCTACACCACCATCTACACCACCACCAATGATATCATCCTCACCATCCCCTACACCACCACCAATGATATCATCCTCAGCATCCTCACCATGTTCAGGCAGTTGACCTTCAACATCCTCAGCAATGTCATGGACCTGTTGTTCATCATGTTCACCAACTTCAACAACTTTATCTCCATCGTCACGAACTTGTTGTTCACGATCCTCACCAATTCCTTCTTCACCACCATTCTGACCAACCTGACCAACCTCATCATCGTGATCTTCACCTTCATGACGATGTTCCAACATTTCTATATAATCTGGTTCGGACACCGTGTGAACCACAAATAAATGAGCTTGACCATTCAATATCGCAATGCTGACCACATGCATTGCACATATGTCATCAGTTAACAATTCCAACCTAGCTTCTAATACAGAACCACCCAGGGAATACCACACCTCCTTAACATTTCTATATCCCATCTCCTTCAGTATGGACAACATTTCAAAGTAACTCCATCTGTCTGTGTCAACCATCAAGGTACTGGTAGAACCTCCATGGTATCTAAATGACCCATCATTCACAAACTTACCCCCATGGTGAAACACCACCTCAACATCAGGGTCTGACATTTTCTTTAATTGTCAACTATTATATGCCTATATAAAAGTAAGTGTCAGACTACATGTGGAACAAGTTAATGACCTTCACATGCATCTACTATCATTATTTAATGACCTTCACATGAATTGTAAAGATGGCACGTTTTGTATCAGCTATTAAACAATTACGCATACAAAGTTAATCACACCAAAACTTCTGATTCACCTACAACATTCCATTTTGTCTCAATGCTTAAATAAATACGCATGGACCACACAATAAACAACAACCACACATTCAACAATACGAAAGTGAAAACAGTACGCACTTAAGGTAGACAAAACAGTACGCACTCATGGGGAACCAAAAACATACAAACAATAACCATAAGAAAACGACAGGCACTAAAGACAGGGACCACTCCAAACACAACAAAGGGGACCACGACTGGAACACAACATCACACACTAAGGGGACAAGAATCCAACATATTACCATGGGGGACCGAAACTACATAAAAGAAATCATAAAAATTGCACCTTTCACCTTTCCGCCTCGACAGGGATACCGCTATCGCTTTCGCTCACCCGCCGCCAAAGGGATACCGCTATCGCTTTCGCTCACCTTTTCGCTCAACAAATCTCGTTCCACCACCACGACAATCCTTCACTCAGTATCAACCTTTGCTCGCAAATCCTTCCACAATATCAACCACAACAATGAATGAAAAATCCCCAATTTGTAACTTAGTATTCGTAGCCCTCTTGAACGTTACGGAAATAAAACCCTAGTTTTTTTCCCCAAATTAAAAAACGTGACCGCATTTCAATTTTCCAAATCACCCTGCCACGTCCACTCAGTTAAGCAACCTCAGTGCCACGTTCGCAAAAATCACATACAGTCAGAAAAACGTTATCAATTATAACGGCGTTAGGTGGGTGGGACTCAATTGATACACATTTCAAAACATAGGTATCAAATGCCTACATTTTTAAAACTGGGTACTAAATAGCAAATTACCTCCCAACATGGGGACTAAGTAGGTAATTAAGCCCAAGGGAGCTGAACATTGATGTAATCGAGAATGGATGTGACAATTGCAATGAAAATGTTGGAAATGGAAGTAGCTTTTTAGAATAAAATAAAAGAAAATTCCTTTCACCAAGGCATGACCCCTTTGCTGAACGTAAAACCTTTCTCTAAAATGAAAGATGCTCCCTTGCAGCCGTGACAACAACTCTCAGCGTGCAGCTCCTTGTGGCAGTGCTCTCTTCTCAATTTGAAAGAAAACGTGAATCTCCAAAAAGTAAATAACTATGTGCGTCTAGCCTATGGAACAAGTGAAGGTGCTTCTCAATTTCATTCTTCATTTTCATCCCACATCCCGTAACAGCATTCTACCCATTTTTAAAAAAGAAATGCTCAAAGAAAAACTACCCTGAAGGTCGCGCCCCCTCTCCTCTTTAAGTCTGTGTGCCTTCCTTCCTCTTTTCCAGCCCTCTCTCGTGTGTTGTATCCGTCTCCCCTAGTGTAGCGGCTGGTCTCCACTCCCCTCAATTGAATTCAGCCCGTGTGCTGCTTCTGCTTTGGACACCCCCTGTTACGTGGGCTTCCACTCCCACCTGCTCTCCGCTTGAAGCTTCTTTTTTTTTTCTATTTTTTTGGATGCGTGGTGCCTTGATGCTGGACCAGGTGTTTCTCCCAAGCTGCTGGACGCGTCAGCTACTCAAGTTTCGTTTACTACTTCGACGCGTGTTGTTGGACGCTGCTGGACTTCACGTGGACCAGCCCACTTTTCTCCTCCTCAACGTGAAGAAAATGTTCAAAAACATAGAAGCCCCCAAAACCACGTTCCAAGCCAAGAACAGAATGAGTGTGGCGGCCCCCCAAAACGAGTGTGTTGTCCAAAAAATGTTGAATCTTGTAGCAGCAGCTTTTTCCCTTTTCTTCAATCCATCCACCTTTTTTCTGCTCCCTGTTTTGTGTGCTTGGACGTTAGCTGGGCCATGGAATTCTTTTCCCAGCCAGCTGGACGCGCTGCTTCTGCTGCTGTGTGCACCCAAAATTCAATCCGTGCACCTCCCTTACTTGACCGCTTATGGACTTCAATTTGCTGGATGTCACTCCCAAGCTGTTGTGCTTTCTTTTTCCAAGAAATAATTCAGCGTGTGCAGGCCATGACTTTGTTGTGTGTTGTTGCATCACAAAAATAAACCTTCACCTTTGGACCCAATTTCCATTTCTCATTTAACCTCCAAATGTCCCAAAATATATTTCCAAAATTTACTCTGCAATAAATAATGAAAATAATAAGCTCAGATAATTCAAATTAATTAAAATAAGAATTTCTGATCAAATTAAGCACAATTAACAAAAACGGAAAAATATCGGACATTGAAGCACAATTTCCTGATTAAATCTAGCACAATAAACTAAGTGAAGTCAAGAAAATATTGACTCATCAACTATTAATGACTTTCCAGCGTATGACATGTTATCTGGTTGGAGCACGCATGGTCGATTAGCTTGTCCACATTGCATGGAACATACAAATTCATTCCAATTCTGTTATGGTCGGAAAAGTAGTTGGTTTGACTGTCATCGACGATTCCTGCCCATTGATCACCCCTTTAGAAGAAACAAAAAGGCATTTCGCAAATGGCAAGTTGAAACGGATATGCCCCCGCTGAAGTTGACTGGATCACACGTTTGGAGAAGAGTGAAATACTTGCCAAAAGTCACTGAATGTGATCATAATAGGATAGAAGGGTTTGGAGAATGGCATAATTGGACTAAAAGAAGCATATTTTGGGATCTTCCCTATTGGAAAGATAACTTGCTAAGACATAACCTCGATGTCATGCACATTGAAAAAAACTTCTTTGACAATGTCTTCAACATACTTATGAATGTTATTGGTAAGACAAAAGATAATGATAAAGCAAGAAAAGATTTACCTTTGTATTGTGGACGAAAAGACTTAGAGTTGAAGGCTCAAGGTAACGACCGATTCTTTAAACCAAAAGCAAATTACACCTGTCAAAAGACGAGGCAAGAATAGTGTGTGGAGCTTAGAATTCCAGATGGATATTCTTCTAACTTGTCCAGATGTGCCAATGTGCAGAACGATACTATTCAAGGGTTCAAGAGTCATGATTGTCATGTATTCATGGAGACTTTCATCCCTCTTGCGTTTAGTTGTTTTCCAATGCACGTGTTAAATCCACTCATAGAAATCAGTAACTTCTTTAAATATTTGTGTTGTACGACACTAAAGGAAAATTGTCTTAGAAAGATGGAAGAAAATATCCCTATTATTCTCTGCAAATTAGAAAGATTATTTCCTCTTGCATTGTTTGATTCAATGGAGCATCTCCCAATTCATCTTGCATATGAAGCTTGGCTTGGGGGACCTATGCAGTACAGATGGATGTATCCCTTTGAAAGGTTTATGGGAGACTCTAAACGTTTAGTTAAAAATAAAGCTAGAGTAGAAGGCTCAATTTGTGCAGCTTACTTGCACCGAGAGACAACGTATTTTTGTTCACATTATTTCAAAAACTTTATGTTGTCCCCCACTAATGTCAGAAATGAAATGCAATGGCAAGCTGAACCACGTCAAGGTGCATTATCAATATTCCGACAATCAAGCCGTCACGCAGGGAAAAAATTCACTCCTTGGTTAAATGATACTGAATTCAACTTTGCTCATGTCCATGTCTTGATCAATTGTAGTGAAGTTAAGCCATACCTTGAGTATGTCATCATCTAACTCTTACCTTTGCAAGGGTTAAATTGTTATACACTAATTTATTTCATTTGTACCAGCTCATTTCTTATGGCTAATCAAGTCACAGAAGGAAATGCTTCTGCTAGAATACACTCACAGTTTCCCCAATGGTTTAGAAATCAGGTCTGTACTTTTTCCTATGTCTTGAGCAAGGTTAATTTACATCTTGCTTTCAAAAGTTTTTGGTATGTTTGTAGGTTTTTAATCAGGAATTAACTCCCACGGTTCAAGAGTTAAGACATTTGTCTAATTGGCCATGCGATGTGTGAAAGAATGGCACACGTACTTCACCAATGGTTAAAAATTCCATACTCAGGAATGGGCTAAAGGGAAGAAAACAAAAAATTGTGGTGTGTACGTCAAAGGCCTAACAGAGGGTTCTTATGATGATTTCTACGACATCATTCATAAAATATATGAGCTAGAGTACAACAGCAGTACTTCTCCAAACAGAGTAGTACTTTTTTATTGAGAATGGTTTGATCCTTCTAGAGTTGGTACTATAGTGGATCCTAGGTTTAACATTGTCGAACTCAACCTGAGATTAAGATATGGACAGTTTAATCCTTTCATTCTAGCAACTAATGTCAGACAGGTTTATTATGTGCCATATGCACCATTCCGCAACATTGACAAGCATGGTTGGGTTGTAGCAATACTAACCAAGCCTAGAGGTCGCATTGACTCAAATGAGGTTGAGGAAGATGTTGCCTACCAACTTGACCAAATGTCACAACCACAAGAAATTATTGAAGTTGAATGTATAACCGCATTGGTCGACCCTGATGGTGATGGAGATGAATTAGAAGCAGCAATACAAGGTGATGAACCACAAGAAGAAGAGGAAGAAGAAGAAGAGGAAGAAGAAGAAGAAGAAGAAGAAGATGATGATGATGATGATGATGATGAAGAAGAAAATGATGATGGTGATGATCATGATGATGATGATTATGAAGAAGAAGAAGAAGAAGATGTAGATGAAGATCATGATGACGATGATTGAATGTTGGACATCTATTGTAGCAAATTGAACTATCATTTCAATAGAGCTATGTAAAATACTATCATTTCAATTATTTGAGGGATAATTTTAATGTTATATTGATCCTTCCTTATTCTTTTATATTATTTCACTTTATTTGTAACAATTTGAATGCAGTAATGACAGGACAAGGTTCAGAACGTCCTGATAAAGGAAAGGGGGTAGTAAGGCCAAAAAGAGGCAATGACAGGCACCAAAGTATGTACTTAAGGTGCCTGCTACACTACCTACCACTGTTGCCCCTAGTCCATCATCCATGCGGCCTCTTCCTACCCCTGCAGTAGACCCTACTCCTACCACTGCAGTACACCCTTCTCCTATCCCTACAGCAAACTCTCTTCCTCCTCCTATGATTATAACCCCCACTCCTCCCCCTGTGCTTATTACCCCCACTCCTCCCCTTGTGCTTATTACACCCACTCCTCCCCCTAACGCTACTACTATACCTTCCTAATCTTTTGTACTGCCTTCTGAGACTGTCACACCATCTGCTGATCTAGATTCAGCTGGTGATGGTGAAGATGTTGACCCGCCCTGATGGAAACCCATTTAGGGCATTCCATTCAAAGGAGTATCAACTTAAGCTAAGGCTAAGAAAGGGAAGTGAAGAAGGATTGTTAAAGACTCTTTCTTAATTTTCTTTCTCTAAGTCTTAGTAGAATTCTCTTTAATATGTTTATATGTGTTTTATAGGGTCTAATCAAGCTAGGAGATTATGAAACAACCAGCCAAGGAGTTGTTTAGCCAAGAGAAGCAAAGGAGTAAAAGGCATAATTTTGCACCATATATGAAGCCTGACGTGCATACAGCATCAGATGTGATCTTCCACGTGCATCCAGCACCTTTCATGTGCAACCAGCAGCTTCAGAAACGTTTCTGCAGATTCAAGAGATCTCCACGTGGCTCTTCATGTTTTCTTCACACTTGCATAGCTGGGCACTTGCTCCATGCCATCATAGTTAACGTTAGCTAAATACGCGTGAACTTGGAGCTTTGTTTCTCCTTTAAATAGCTTGCTCCATTGCTTGTAACCTTTACCTTTGATTTGAATGAAGAATTGTTTTTTGTTGATGTTGTCCAGAACTTTCTTCTTATTGAAGGTCACCGAGAGAGAGCCTGAGAGTTTCCTCTAGCCTCTCTCCCTAGCTAGGCTTCCATTCCTAGCATTCCTCTACACATTTCGTATCATATTTCAGCACCTAAATCACTTCCCTCATTCCATTTTCTCCATCACCGATTCATCTATTTTCTTCACCGCATCACTGTTTGATTCAATCCTCCTTTGCCTCAACCTTATCTTCATCACTGAATCATCCCCTCTCCTTCAATCCAGTCACCGAACACTGTTTGAAGAGTGGGTTCCAGAGTTTATGCTTCCTCCGGTCATAATCATCATAATTCATCTTCTTCCACTGCAACAAAATGATGTTCATCCTCCTTTCTAGTTCAGATTCCAGAAGTTCCTAGGAGAAGTTCCATTGATTCCATCTTGCACTAGAATTAGCTGGATCCTTCTTCCATCAAGTGGTATCTGGAGCTCTGGTTGTCCACGCAAACCATAGCTAAGTGCCTTTCCATTCTGTTGTTTAATTCCAGTCCACTTTGTGCTATTTTTGTTTCTGTTTTCAGTCCCGTTTGTGCTGTTTTCAATTCTGTATTGCTTTTCCAGTCATTCAATTTTAGTTTCCTTTATGTGCTTATATTGTCCTTTCATTTTAATCGGTGAAACCTTCTTGTTTGGGTCATTTCCAGCTTTACATTTCAATTCTGTAGTGTTTTAAGTCTTGTGCAATTTACTGTTGCAGTATTATTTCTGTCTCTGTTCAATTTTCTTTTCTGCTGGATTATTTCGTTTTAATTGATTTGCAAGTGCTAAACAAGCTGTATATATACCAAATAAGGCAATGAGGACTTGATCTAGCCTGGGTTATACAAGCTGAAGCATCAAAATGCAAATCTGATTTGTTTTCCATTCTGAATTCTGATACAGAATTTAAATCTGGTGCTAAATTTCTAAAACTATTTCAGTGGTTTTCTTTTGATTCTGGAAGCTTGGTACAACATTGTGTGATGTTGTTGAATGTGTCTTAAGGTATAGCAAACCAAAACAAGCACTAAAATGCAATATGCATAGTGTGGTTGCTCAAAATCCTTAACCATTCACCATTTCAGCTTATACTTCTAGCTTTTCACCATGCTAATATACTTGATTTGGTCTAATCTGAGTTTGGTCATGCTAAGCATATTAAATCTAGCTTAGATATGTGTTTTTACACTTCTTAGAGTCATTTCCTTTGCTGTCCAGTTTTTGAATCCATGAAAAACTAAAAGTGGTTGGTTAATTGATGGTTTTTGCTACATAATTTGGCCATAGCAAGGGTGATTTTCGAATCCTGTTGTTTCTGTGCTTTTGGAAAGCTTGAGCAAGTCTAAATGGATGTTTGAAAGTTGTTAATACTGCTCATTTGGTCAAAAATGAATTTATATGCAGATTAGATATTTAAACCATCATTTTTGAGTTAAAAATGGAAGTGGATCAGTGATTCTGAATATTAATCATTGTTTCAACTATTTAAGAGTTTAAACATGTTAAAATCACCAAGAAAAGTTGTTTGAACATTCATCAAAGTTTTTGAATCACTACCACTCACTTTGGGTTCCAAAACCACCATTTTAGTTCATTTTTCTAGTGCAGTTTCTGTTTTTCCAGCCACTATTTTGGTAATTTTAGTGTAAAATTCATTGCTGGATTGTGAAAAAGTTGGTTCAATGTATAAAAATGAAAGTACATGATCAAAAGAAGAAGTATCAAGTGTTAAAAAGCTGTTAGAACCAACCAATCCAGATTACAGGCCTGAAAAATCAAAAACACAAAATCTGATTCTCTTGGGGCATTTCATCAAACAGTTTTGGAAAA
The DNA here is from genome assembly GCF_029865625.1 of Vigna umbellata. Taxonomy (NCBI): domain Eukaryota; kingdom Viridiplantae; phylum Streptophyta; class Magnoliopsida; order Fabales; family Fabaceae; genus Vigna; species Vigna umbellata. Next base: position 22,982,649 of record NC_142174.1, read on the forward strand.
TATCAAATAGTTTGGTTTCACCTTGATTTCAACCTGCATTTTGGCTTTTCTTGCTTTATTGATCTACTCTAGAGCTTTGTTAGGATCTATTTGCAGTGCCTCCTTTATTAATAGCCTTAATTGCTTGTTTGTCTTTAAATTGAAAATCTGGTTTTATCCATAATAAGTCAGTTCTGTTCCAGCCTTACTTTCTGATTTCTGGTGTTGTTTAGATGCTTAATTGTGCAGATTTTGTGCTAGGGTGATTGCTCATGCTATTGGCAGCATCTTGAGGGGTGGAAACTCATATAGCTCTTGATCCAAGTGCCTCCTCAGCAAGGAAAAATAGCTTCCTGAAACACCATTCTGCAGTGAGAAAAAAAGTAAAATTTTGGCAACTCCACTAGCCAAATTTTGAGACACAAGCCAAACAGTTGAGTGATGGTGAGATTGAGTGTATATCATCCAAAAGCAATTTATCAGTGGAGTGAAAATACCCTGAAAAGTGAGATTTGAGTGGATGCACATGAGGCCAAAATACTTGCTCGAGAGGAAAATCCTGTTTTAGCTTCCAATGCTGAAAAGTCCAATTTCTTAAATCAGATTTGTGCTATTCAATATGTCTACACAGTTTTTGTTTTGAAAAGGTAATGCCAATGATCAAAAAGATTTTTGAAACACCTTTTTGAACTGGTTTTTCCAATTGAAGGTGCAAATTTCAGTCTATCCAAACTGCTCAAAACAGATTTCATCACACTTGACCAATTGGGTTTTCTGGTTTTACTGGTGCTGCTATATATTTTGACTAGCTTGGTTCATTATTGGTAATCAATTAGAATAAACAATTTTCTCATTTCAAGTTGATTGACACTAATGAACTAAGTCTTTTGCTGCTTGAGTAAACTTGATTTTGGAAAACTGTAGTATATTTGCTGGTTATGGTGTGTAACAGTGCAGGTTTCTTTGAACTGAAAGGAGAAAGCAGAACAGATTGAACCTTCAGCACCTGGAACAGTTGAACAACGTCTGCTTAAAGTGCAGTTTCATATGACCATTGAACTAGGCAATGTACAGGTCATCAAGCCTCCATTTGGGTGCCTTCCAGTAGCAGAATACAGTTGTTCAGACGCAGAATACATTTTTCCAGAAGCCTCAATGTGATCACGTTAATCATTTTCTACAGAAGTGGACCAAATTAGCATAGTGGTAGCAACACTTTTATTTCTTTTGTAGTTACTTTGAGTCATTTGATTTGTAATGTTCCTATTTTAGATCTCTTTCAACTTTCATTGTAAAAGGCCAATTAAGACCAAGTACTTGGAAGGGTCCTTGGTGCTCTATCCAATCTTGGCAATTTTCTTTGCTTGCTTTGATAGTAGACGGTGAGTGTGTCTTGTTAGCCAAAGCTACAAGCCTCACCTAGGATTTCTTTTGTTTTATTTTCATGCTCTAAGATTTTGTTCCATTAGAAGTATAGGTGTTTTATCTTTCATTTAGATTGTTTGAGTCCATTTTTAAATTCAATAGTGAGTCTTACTTTGAAAATGGTAAAGTAAGTAACCTTAGACATTCTGGCTAGGTAAGACTTGGTATTTAAGCGGCCTTTGGCTCACCGCTCTTACCTGGGAATTGTCTCTAGGTAAAATCTTAAACCTTTTCAAACTAAGAATCCATTTTTGAAATTAAAAAGATGTATGAGGAAATCATGATCACCAAGAGAGGAATAGAAATGAGTGAGCTTAGGAACTTGTTTGCCCAATACATGAAAAATCAAAATGAGTGTGAACAAAAAGAAAGAAGGAAGGACGAAAGGTACAGTCAAGCTAGGAAAGATATTCCATTTTTTGGTAAAGACATTAGTGCTTTAACATATTTAGCTTGGGAAAGAAAAATTGATAAAATACATCTTTTTTCTTGCTAGAGATAGTGAATCCTTTGCTCTTAACATATATCTTTCTAGATTAGAAGAACATGCAAGTGAGTGGTGGAATCATAGGCAATATAGTGTCAAGAAAGGTAGAAAATCCTCCATTCATGATTGGTATGAGCTAAGAGCTTGCATGAGAAGAAACTTTGTTCCTCCTTCAGCCAAGCGAGACCTAGAATTAATGGGACACCTCATTCAAGAGGGAAAAACATTTATGAAAGGTTTAGATGGTTTCTCTAGAAGGGAAATTGAATTTAAAGAAAAACTTGAGAAACTCTTGGATAAGAGAAGAAAGAGAAAGAGAGAAGAAGAGAAGAAAGCAGAAGATGATAGAAGAGAAAAAGAAAAGAGAGAAAAGGAGCATTTGCTACTGATGGCAAATTCTACTCCTACAATTCAAAGTGAACCAAAAAGGGAAGGTTTCCAATCCTTTAATTCTTCTTCAATTATCTTTAAGTCTTTGCATGATAACTTCTCTTTTAAACCAATTGCCACACCAATTATCATTATACTACCCTCTTCAAACTATGGCAATTTAAATCTTGAGTTATTGTTACCCTTAGGGATACAACAAACTCAAGATAAAAGAAAAGTGACTTGTGAATTAGGACTTTCAGATTTCTTTAAGACTATAAAACAAAGTCTTTATTGTAAAGTTACTTCCATAAAAAAATTCTTTCTTGGATTGATACTAATTAGAGATAAATTTGATGCTTATTGTAGATATATTTTTGATCCAGGAGGAAAGTAACAAACCAAAGTTGTGCTTCTTTATATCTTTCCGATTTGAGGACAAATCGGTTTTCAAGAGGGAGGGTATGATGGAAACCCATTTAGGGCATTCCATTCAAAGGAGTATCAACTTAAGCTAAGGCTAATAAAGGGAAGTGAAGAAGGATTGTTAAAGACTCTTTCTTAATTTTCTTTCTCTAAGTCTTAGTAGAATTCTCTTTAATATGTTTATATGTGTTTTGTAGGGTCTAATAAAGCTAGGAGATCATGAAACAACCAGCCAAGGAGTTGTTTAGCCAAGAGAAGCAAAGGAGTAAAAGGCATAATTTTGCACGAGCTGTGATCTTCCAAGTGCATCCAACACCTTTCATGTGCAACCAGCACCTTCAGAAACGTTTCAGCAGATTCAAGAGATCTCCACGTGGCTCTTCATGTTTTCTTCACACTTGCATAGCTGGGCACTTGCTCCATGCCATCATAGTTATCGTTAGCTAAATAGGCGTGAACCAGGAGCTTTGTTTCTCTTTTAAATAGCTTGCTCCATTGCTTGTAACCTTTACCTTTGATTTGAATGAAGAATTGTTTTCTGTTGATGCTGTCCAGAACTTTCTTCTTATTGAAGGTCACCGAGAGAGAGCTTGAGAGTTTCCTCTAGCCTCTCTCCCTAGCTAGGCTTCCATTCCTAGCATTCCTCTACACATTCCGTATCATATTTCATCACCTAAACCACTTCCCTCATTCCATTTTCTCCATCACCGATTCATCTGTTTTCTTCACCGCATCACTGTTTGATTCAATCCTCCTTTGCCTCAACCTTATCTTCATCACTGAATCATCCACTCTCCTTCAATCCAGTCACCGAACACTGTTTGAAGAGTGGGTTCCAGAGTTTATGCTTCCTCCGGTCATAATCATCATAATTCATCTTCTTCCGCTACAACAAAATGATGTTCATCCTTCTTTCCAGTTCATATTCCAGAAGTTCCTAGGAGAAGTTCCGTTGATTCCATCTTGCACTAGAATCAGCTGGATCCTTCTTCCATCACGCCCCTCCATGATCGACCATGGATTGAGCCGTTTGGTAAAGGGTAAGATTTTAATCTCTTTTTTAACCATTTTGATGTTTAAAGATTGTTTTAATTGAATGGACTTTTACTATGCAGGTTTGTTCCATCCAAGGTTGCTTCCCAAGCCATCACACGATCAATTAAGCAATAGTTTTTAAGTCCATGGCCTACTTGGGGAGCAATACCTGATGACGACAAAAAGTCATTTTGGTAGCATTTTCAAGTGAGAAATCCATTAAACTATTTGTCATTTTTATTTTAGTGTGATGATTAATCAATGTTTGTTTTGTTTAATTTTACAAATGAAGGTGCAGTAGAAACCTGAACATGAAACACAAATAAAAAGAAATATCCACATGAAGGCATCTCATCGGCTGTCAGAGATGTTAAGCGATGCTCGTAATGCAGTAGAGCGCCCTTACTAGTTGGGTGAGCACATTTGGAACTCTTTACTTGCTCATTGGAATTCAGTAGAGTTTCGTAATAAGTGCGCCAAAGCCTAGAGGAGTAGAGCTTCTGAAAAGGGTGGCACCCTGCATACTGGTGGTTCGATCACGATTCATGAGCATGCCATTCGTATGGTAAACTTTCATTACTTTTCTGTTTCTTTCATATATAACCTATGTATTTTTTATTTCATATGTACACTTCTAACTCTAAATTATGTTACAGGCACAAGCTCTAGGACGGGCAGTCCATGTTGATGAGGTCTTTGCACAGACTCATGTTCGGAAGGGCACTAATGAATTCGTTGATGAAAGATCTCAGAAGACTCATGTAAGCAAATAACATTGTTACTATTAGTAATTTTTCATTTATGTTATTCTATCATTCCCTAACATTGCTTTTAATGTTTGAATATGAAGAATTTTCTACGAGACTTTCACAGGTTAGAATTTTCATGGGTCAGCTCATACACCGGATGATGCGAGTAATGCAGAAGACGACATCCGTAGGACACAGTGTTGGGTCAACATCGTTGGTGGGAAGAAAAAGGGACGAGTGTACGGTGCAGGTCAACTTGTTGCAAACTATACAACATCGAGAGGAGGTACTCTAAAGCACCAACCTTCTTCTTCCACCACTACTGCTGACGAGGTCGTTGTCCGCCTCACGCAGGCACTGGAGCAACGTGACTAGGAAATCACTGATTTGAGATCAGAGTTTAGAAACTTTAAGGCCCTGGTCATGAGAGTGTTGCCTGAAACTTCACAAGATCCGTTCATTATGCCTGCGACCCAGCCACGACCCTCCTCATCACCCACCGTTCCTCAGTAGCCCACATCAGTCCAACCCTTATCAGTCCAACTGATAACAGTTGAAAAACTGTTATTTTCATGCCTAAAATTGACACAAAAAGCAACCTTTACACTTAGAAACTAGCTTGAAATCATGCTTTTATCCATATTTTCAGAAATAAGAGAGCTAGACAGGTTTATGCTGATTTCAGTGTTTTTGTGCAGGTTTTAAGGTGAATTTAGTGAAAGAAGTGAAGAAGGAGAGAGATGGAATCAGAAAAGTCAACCAGAAACCAGAAAAGTGAACCAGTCAACCAAAAAAGTCAACCAGTCAACCAAAAAGTCAACCAGTCAACCAGAATACGAAAAAGTCAACCAGACAAGTTTTGGGCCAGTTTTATGCGATTTTATGATCTGTTTGGGCCTGGACCCGTTTTCTATTATTTTTATGTCCTATTTAAAGACCTAGATGTCTTAGGGTTGGTATCTTTGGCAGAAACAAAGCAAACACTCTCTCTTCCACCCCTTTGAAGGAGGATCTTGGATGCTCAGGCTACCTCTTCACCTTTCTAGGGTTTTATCTTTCATTCTTTCATTATTGTTCATCTAGGTTCACCATGAATATGGTGAACTAAACCTTGTATGTTTGTTGGGGAATCAATGTAATCTTTTGAAGCTCTCATATATGGAATTTGTGCTTGCATCTTAATCTAAGATTTATGCTTTCCTTCATCATTAGTTAGGGTTTTTCCTCTTTGCCTAATGCTTGCTTTGTTTAACTTATTCAATGCATGATTATTGATTTTGTCGATACGGGAACGTACGGGGAAGTCTAGATCCGGGGAATTACTCCCAATATTATATTGGTTGTCGTTAAGCTCCTGTGCTAAGAGATAAAAATCGTATGAACTCGTAATTAGGGATAGGCCTTCTTGACAAGGTAATTTAGAGAGTGGCATTAACAATGATGATTTGAATGTTGAATTCCTAAAATATATGAGAGTGGATAAGATGAAATTGACCCCCAACAACATATTCATATATATATTTCATTGAAAGTGCTTGTCTTTTGCTTTTGCCATTGATCAAAATCTCATGCATACATGTTTATTTTCTGTTTTGCATATTAAACTCCAATTATTTCGTCCTTAAGTCTTAGCTAATCAAAGAATCACATAACTAAACTAGGCCGTGAGTCCTTTGGGAGAACGATACTTGGTCTTACCGAGTTTATTACTTGAAACGATTCGGTCATACTTGCCGATTGTTCAACAAGTTTGTGACATCATATTTTGGTGATCATAAATTTGTGCATCACCAACCCACACCAGTCCAGCCGTCTACAGAGGAGCAGGATGATGAAGATCATTCTGATGATAACTATGTACATTATTAGTTTTATTTTCTTATTGAACATAGTTGTTATAGAAACATTTGGATATTAGAACATTTGGATATTAGAACATTTGGATGATAGATCATTTGGATCTTAGATCAATTGGATGTTAGAACATTATGTTAGATTGTTTTTTGTTTTATGTTTTATTTATAAATACATGTTCTATGGATAATTTGATGATTCAGATGTTATATTATTTTTTTAATCAATGATTGGATGATTGAGATGCACATTATGTAGGTCTGTTTGTGCTTTGAAAAAATTTATACAGGTTTGTTTGGTTTGATAACCAATCCAATTTTGCTTCACATTTGCGTGGAACTTACCGAAGGCTTTACTGAAGGCTTATACTGATAATAGTTGAAAAACTGTTATTTTCATGCATAAAATTGATACTAAAAGCAACCTTTATACTTAGAAACTAGCTTGAAATCATACTTTTATTCATATTTTCAGAAATAAGAGAGCTGGACAGTTTTATGCTTGATTTCAGTGTTTTTGTGTAGGTTTTAAGGTGAATTTGGTGAAAGAAGTGAAGAAGGAGAGAGATGAAAACAGAAAAGACATCAAAAAGTTCAAAAGGAGAAGCCGAAGTCACCGCTCAGCGGCAGTTTACCGCTGAGCGGCACTCAGGAAGTCACGGGAGGTCCGCTGAGGGGCAAAATGGCCGCTGAGGGGAAGAAACGAGACACGCACTTACCGCTGAGCGGCAGTTTACCGCTGAGCGGCACTTTAATGGGCTTGGACCTAATTTTCTGTAATTTACGAATAATATATAAGCTTTAGGGTTTCCTAGGGTTAGGTATCTTTGGCTGGAACGAAGAAAACACTCTCTCTTCGACCCCTTTGAAGGAGGATCTTGGATGCTCAGGCTACCTCTTCACCTTTCTAGGGTTTTATCTTTCATTCTTTCATTGTTATTCATCTAGGTTCACCATGAATATGGTGAACTAAACTCTGTATGTTTGTTGGGGAATCAATGTAATCTTTTGAAGCTCTCATATATGGAATTTGTTTTTACATCTTTTATTTAAGATCTATGCTTTCTTTCATCATTAGTTAGGGTTTTTCCTCTTTGCTTAATGCTTGCATTGTTTAACTCATTCGATGCATGATTATTGGTTTTGTCGATACGGGCACGTACGGGGAAGTCTAGATCTGGGGAATTTCTCCCAATATTATATTGGTTGTCGTTAAGCTCCTGCACTTATGAACTAATTATTAGGAATGCTAGGAATTGTATGAACTCGTGATTAGGGAGAAGCCTTCTTGAAAGGTACTTTAGAGAGTGGCATTAACAATGATGATTTGAATGTTGAATTCCTAAAATATATGAGAGTGGATAAGATGAAATTGACCCCCAACAACATATTCATACATATATTTCATTAAAAGTGTTTATCTTTTGTTTTTTTTGCCATTGATCAAAACTTCATGCATACATATTTAATTTTCGTCTTTTGCATATAAAAATCCAAATATTTCGTCTTTAAGTCTTAGCTAATCAATAAACCACACAACTAAACTAGGCCGTGAGTCCTTTAGGAAGAACGATACTTGGTCTTACCAAGTTTATTACTTGAACGATTCGGTCATACTTGCCGATTGAAAAACAAGTTTGTGACATCATATTTTGGTGTTCATAAATTTGTCCATCAAGTTTTTGGCGCCGTTGCCAGGGACTCGTGGTTTAACTGGTTAATTTGTGTGATTATTGATTATCTTTGACTTTAAATTTGAATTTTTGTTTTTATCTTTTCAGTTTTTATTTCATTTTCTGTTTTTATTTTTTTTATTTTATTCTCTGAATCTTATATCTTCTCCTATATCTTTTTGTGCTAACCAAATATTCTAGGGTTTTGTTCTCTTGTGTATGCAGGAGGCAATTCGAACTAGGAGTAAGATAACTGCAGAACCTCTTCTTGAAGGTTTAGACGAGAGTAGACGGAGGAGAAGAATCCGAACATCTAGAGAACTTTTCCCTCCTCCGGAAACTCTGTTGCAACCATCACCACAAGGTTCTGACCATAGCACAGAAAATATGGAGAACAATAATATTAAAAGAACTCTTGCTGACTACACCAATATAGCTGGACCTCAGCACTTTAACAGTATAGCTAGACCTAGAGTCAATGCAGCTAATATGGAGGTCAAACCAGCACTGATTCAACTCGTGAAAAGCAACCAATTTAATGGGTTATCTCATGAAAGCCCGTATGAGCACCTTACTACATTTAATGAGATCTGTAACACGGTGAAAATCAATGGGGTGCCAGATGAAGCGATCAAACTTAGTTTGTTTCCTTTCTCATTGGGAGGCAATGCTAAACTTTGGTTAAATTCTTTTCCAGAGGGAAGTTTCACAGATTGGGAAGCAGTGGTAACAAAGTTTTTAAACAAGTACTTTCCACCATCAAAGGTGACAAAAGGCAAGTGATGGACAAATTTGTAAGCACCAAAATGTGATGTCACAAACTTGTTTCACAATCGGCAAGTATGACCGAATCGTTTCAAGTAATAAACTTGGTAAGACCAAGTATCGTTCTCCCAAAGGACTCACGGCCTAGTTTAGTTATGTGATTTGTTGATTAGCTAAGACTTAAGAACACAATAATTGAAGTTTAATATGCAAAGACGAAAATTAAATATGTATGCATGAATTGATCAATGACAAAGACAAAAGATAAACACTTTCAAGGAAATATATGAATGAATATGTTGTTGGGGGTCAATTTCATCTCATCCACTCTCATATATTTTAGGAATTCAACATTCAAATCATCATTGTTAATGCCACTCTCTAATGTACCATTCTAGATGGCTTCTCCCTAATCAAATAGTTCATACAATTCCTAGCATTCCTAATGATTAGTTCATGAGTGCAGGAGCTTAAAGGCAACCAATATAATATTGTCAGTATAATATTGGGAGAAATTCCCCGGATCTAGATTTCCCCGTACGTGTCCGTATCAACAAAACCAATAATCATGCATTAGAATGAGTTAAACAATGCAAGCATTGAGCAAAGAGGAAAAACCCTAACTAATGATGAAAGAAAGCATATGTCTTAATTCAAAGATGTACTCAACAAATCCATATATGAGAGCTTCAAGAGATTACTTTGACTCCCCAACAAACATACAAGGTTTAGTTCACCATATTCATGGTGAACCTAGATGAATTACAATGAAAGTATGAAAGAATAAACCCAATAAAGGTGAAGAGGTAGCCTGAGCATCCAAGATCCTCCTTCAAAGGGGTGAAAGAGAGAGTGTTTGCCTCGTTTCTGCCAAAGATACCTAACTATAGGACGTGCAAGCCCTTATATACTAATCTAGAGTTACAAAAGATTACAAAAGTCCAAGCCCAAAAAGTGCCGCTCAGCGGTGATTGCGCGTCTTCTTTCTTCCCCTCAGCGGCCATTTTGCCCCTCAGCGGTTCCAACGTCACCTCTTGAGTGCCGCTCAGCGGTAGTTTGCCGCTGAGCGGTGCCTTCGACTTCTCCTTTTTGCACTCTTTCTTGTCTTTTCTAATGTCCTCTCTCTTATTCTTCACTTCTTTCACCAAATTCACCTCAAAACCTGCACAAGAACACTTAAATCAAGCATAAACCTGTCCAGCTCTCTTATTTCTGAAAATATAAACAAAAGGCATGATTTCAAGCTAGTTTCTAAGTCTAAAGGTTGCTTTTAGTATCAACTTTAAGCATGAAAATAACAGTTTTTCAACTGTTATCACAACCCCAAACTTAGAACTTTGCTTGTCCTCAAGCAAATAAAATGTAACTCCATCTCCAACCAATTCATATGATGGTTCACTCATTCAAAATCCTCTTTTCAAGATAAGTAATAACTTCACTCAAACTTAAGACCAAGAGTTCAATCAAGATGTGCACATGCTTTAGTGTTCACAAAGTCATTTAAATTCCAACAAATGCTATTTTTCATGAATGATCAATCAATTAAGCATGGATGTTCATGTGCTTATGGAATATTTCCTCACTAGGTAAAGTGTTTCACTCAACACACAAGTATATAAGAGGTAAAGTGTTTCACTCATTCACTCCACTATCACAATGTCACATGAATCAACTTTGCCTTTCATTTAACCACAATCAAATACATTCACAAGCATGCATCATCACAAAGACTTTTCAATGGCTTATAATGTGGCTGGGCTAACAAGAAAATTGGTTTTTCTGGATCACAAAATCCTTGAGTTAAGAGAATCATAACAACACAATCTTCTTATTCATTCCCAACTTTCTTTTGCCTTTGCTTTTGCATTTGCATTGAGCTTTGCTTCTTTTTCTTTTCTTTTCTTTGCATATTCTTACTTTTTAGCTCTTAGCTCAATGCTTTTTCCTTTTTCATGTTTCCCCAATAACCCCAAACTTGAACATTTAACAATACCACACAAGATCTTCTACTTAACTCAAGGTAAAGATTTTCAATCAAGGGTGTTCAGTGTATATTTAAGGCTAAGGGTTCAAAGGATAGAACACAACGTGTTCTCTTTTAGAAGGCTAACTTTATGAATTTGGCCAATAAAAAGGGTTTCAAAAACACGGCCTTTGATCATATGATGCAAAACAAGCAATTGATTCAATCATAGAAAACCTGGGCAAAGTCATTCATGCTTTCAAAGTAACAGCATTCAACAATAACAACTCTGGAGCTCAAAACCTCACATATAAGCTCATTCACATTTGACATGCACATCCTGCTTAATTTCACAATCACAATCATGATATTATGCATTTGTTCACAAAGCTTGTGAATCACCTGTATAAGCATTTTAATGTGCACATCTATCTCAACATCAATCAATCAATAAGCATCATCAAGTATTACTTATCAAACAATCACAGTTAATAGCAAACCATCACAAAAACCAGGTTTCCAATAGAGTACATCAAACCCTAATCTAAAAACAAAAACAAATAAGTTCAGAAAACTTAAACCAACAAAAGCATAAGCATATGATAGCATTCATCAGCAAATGCTATCTGAGCTCCTCATCAGTCTGAGATGTCCTCTGTATCTTCCTTCTTCTTGGATCTTATAGTCTTGATTCTTTTTGCCCAATGAGGAGGCCATCCCTGCATCAAACATAATTCACAAAACCAACAGATACATTGTTAAGCATTAGTAAACCACAATGAAGAAATCATCCCCTTCAATGATGCTCTCTCCCAACCCCAAACTTAGATGGAAAACTAGTGAGAAAGTGAGTGAAAGGGAGATTTTCTTAAGAGGGAATAGGGAAAAGATGTGGAGAACCTTGGAAAAGGTATGTGGGAGTGTGTGTGCAGAGAAGAGCCTGAAAATAGAAGCTTATGTGCAGCTTAGGGTATAAAAATACCCTAATGGGCTCGGGTCCCGCTAAGGGGAACTAAAGCCCATTCTGCGAGAGTACCGCTCAGCGCCACTTGCGTGATGTGCTCTTCTCCTTCTTTTCTTTACCTACGTGCCTTCCTAGCATACCCCTCATAGGTTCCCTGCAATTCAATGTTAAAAAATGCTTATGCAAATCCTAAAAATAAACAAACAGAAAACAATCAATCAACTGGGTTGCCTCCCAGGTAGCGCTTGTTTAACGTCACGAGCCTGACCCAAAATCCACCAACACCCATCAGTAGGTGTTTCAAACTTACCAGCACCCATCAGTAGGTGCAAAATCTTCTCACCAACACCCATCAGTAGGTGTTACAAACTTAGTATCCTTCAGTAGATACTTAACCACCTAGCATCCTTCAGTAGATGCTAAATCCAACAAAATAATGTCCAGAATAATGTTCACAAATTACAAATTATAAAACCAAATCAAAAGTTTGTAAATCTACTGGGTTGCCTCCCAGCAAGCGCTTCTTTAACGTCACTAGCTTGACCCAATAAGCTCAAGTTCCTTCTTCTTTTTCTTCTTTCTACTAAACTTCTTCAGAAATTTGATCAAACCTGGAACCTGTTGCAGTGTCTCAATCATAGGAACTTTAATCTCCAATTTCTTGAAGATTTCCATAAAGCGCTCAAATTCCTTCTTCCTATGATACTTCTTTGGATGAGGAAGAGGTTTTTCATATGATTCTTTCTTTTTTTCTCTCGTCCTCTTTTTCTTTTCTCTCACTTTCTTTTTTTCTTTTCTTTTTCTACTCACTTTCTCAATCTTCACACAAATTTTCTCTTCTCTCTCTCTTCTCTCTTCTTTTTCCAACTCAACTTTTTCAACATTTACACTCACTAGCACTTCACATTCTTCCCTGGGGTTAACCTCAGTATTAGCCCCACAATTTTTACTTGACCTTTCTTCCACCTGTTTGGTGATCTGCCCCATCTGAGTCTCCAAATTTTTGATAGCAGCTTCAGTGCTCTTTTGGGTAAACTCAGTTTTCTGTATGAAATTGTTGAGAGTTTCCTCCATCCTCATGGACCTTTCATTAAGCATAGATAATTGTTGCCATAAGGTGGGTTGCTGCTGGGATTGTACCTGTGCAGCAGTCTTCAACTCTTTGGGTATTTGTGCAAGTATCTTTGTGAGATTCTCCAATTGTTGAGTTAATATCTTGTTCTGAGCTAGCAAGGCATCATTGGATTGCAACTGCAGAACTCCTTGTTCACTGTTCCACTTATTATCATTAGTAGTCATGCTTTCAATTATTTCTGTGGCTTCCTCTGGAGTCTTCCATTTGATATTGCCTCCAGCTGAGGCGTCAAGCATCATCATGGTTTGTGAACCAAGACCTCCAAGGAAGATTAGGACTACTTCTCCTTCGTTAAATCCATGCGTGGGAGTCTTTCGTAATAGGCTTTTATACCTGTCCCATGCATGCCCCAGTGATTCCTCCATGCCTTGCCTGAAAGATGAGATCTCTTGCTTTCCTTTGTTGACCTTAGAAGAATTGAGTGCCCATATAGTTAAATTCTTGATCGAATTGCATCCTGCATGCATTAGGCACAAAACTCTAGAAAATATTTGTTAGCACAAAAAGATATAGAAGAAAATAAAGATTGAAAAGATATAAGAAGATAAAAGATTTAGAAGATAGAATCAAATAAAATAGAATAAAACCTAATCTAAAAAATAAAATCTAATCTAAAAGATAAAATAAAATAAAATCTAACCTAACCTAAAAGATAGAATAAGAATAAAATAAAATCTAACCTAAAAAGATAAAAAAATAAAATCTAATAAAATAAAATAAAATCTAATCTAAAAAGATAAAAAGATAAAATACAATAAAAACAGAAAAATAAAAACAAAAATTCAAATTAAAGTCAAAGATAATCAATAATCACACAAATTAACCAGTTAAACCATGAATCCCCGGCAACGGCGCCAAAAACTTGATGGACAAATTTGTAAGCACCAAAATGTGATGTCACAAACTTGTTTCACAATCGGCAAGTATGACCGAATCGTTTCAAGTAATAAACTTGGTAAGACCAAGTATCGTTCTCCCAAAGGACTCACGGCCTAGTTTAGTTATGTGATTTGTTGATTAGCTAAGACTTAAGAACACAATAATTGAAGTTTAATATGCAAAGACGAAAATTAAATATGTATGCATGAATTGATCAATGACAAAGACAAAAGATAAACACTTTCAAGGAAATATATGAATGAATATGTTGTTGGGGGTCAATTTCATCTCATCCACTCTCATATATTTTAGGAATTCAACATTCAAATCATCATTGTTAATGCCACTCTCTAATGTACCATTCTAGATGGCTTCTCCCTAATCAAATAGTTCATACAATTCCTAGCATTCCTAATGATTAGTTCATGAGTGCAGGAGCTTAAAGGCAACCAATATAATATTGTCAGTATAATATTGGGAGAAATTCCCCGGATCTAGATTTCCCCGTACGTGTCCGTATCAACAAAACCAATAATCATGCATTAGAATGAGTTAAACAATGCAAGCATTGAGCAAAGAGGAAAAACCCTAACTAATGATGAAAGAAAGCATATGTCTTAATTCAAAGATGTACTCAACAAATCCATATATGAGAGCTTCAAGAGATTACTTTGACTCCCCAACAAACATACAAGGTTTAGTTCACCATATTCATGGTGAACCTAGATGAATTACAATGAAAGTATGAAAGAATAAACCCAATAAAGGTGAAGAGGTAGCCTGAGCATCCAAGATCCTCCTTCAAAGGGGTGAAAGAGAGAGTGTTTGCCTCGTTTCTGCCAAAGATACCTAACTATAGGACGTGCAAGCCCTTATATACTAATCTAGAGTTACAAAAGATTACAAAAGTCCAAGCCCAAAAAGTGCCGCTCAGCGGTATTTACCGCTCAGCGGTGATTACGCATCTTCTTTCTTCCCCTCAGCGGCCATTTTGCCCCTCAGCGGTTCCAACGTCACCTCTTGAGTGCCGCTCAGCGGTAGTTTGCCGCTGAGCGGTGCCTTCGACTTCTCCTTTTTGCACTCTTTCTTGTCTTTTCTAATGTCCTCTCTCTTATTCTTCACTTCTTTCACCAAATTCACCTCAAAACCTGCACAAGAACACTTAAATCAAGCATAAACCTGTCCAGCTCTCTTATTTCTGAAAATATAAACAAAAGGCATGATTTCAAGCTAGTTTCTAAGTCTAAAGGTTGCTTTTAGTATCAACTTTAAGCATGAAAATAACAGTTTTTCAACTGTTATCAGCAAGCAAGAGATATCTTCATTTAAGCAGGGCATGGAAGAATCACTGGGGCATGCATGGGATAGATATAAAAGTCTGCTAAGAAAAACACCCACGCATGGCTTTGAAGAACAGGAAGTAGTCTTAACTTTCCTTGGAGGGCTTGGTTCACAAACGAAGATGATGTTGGACGCCTCAGCAGGAGGCAATATTAAATGGAAAACTCCAGAGGAATCCACAGAAATGATAGAAAACATGGCTACTAGTGATAATGAGCTGCACAGTGAGAGAGGAGCTCCTATGCAACAAAAAGGGGTTCTCCAATTACAAACACATGATGCCTTGCTAGCTCAAAATAAAATTCTAACTCAACAGCTGGAAACTCTGACTAAAACTCTTGCACAATTACCCAAAGAGTTGAAAACTGTTGCACAAGTACAAACCCAGTTGTGCGAATTATGTGGAGGTGACCATATCAATGGTCAATGTGCCTTTCCAGTTGAAGCTGTAGAGGACGTAAATTTCATGGCCAATCAATTTCCATACCGTCAAGGGAATTACAATCAAGGGTGGAAACCACACCCAAGCATTGGTCAAGGACAAACTGGGCAAGCTAGTCAATATAATAAGCCGCAGCAGCAACCAACCTTTTGGCAACAGTTATCTATGCTTAATGAAAGATCAACAAGGTTGGAAGAAACTCTTCAGCAATTCATACAGAAAACTGAATCTTCTCAAAAGAGCACTGAAGCTGCTATAAAGAACTTGGAGATTCAAATGGGTCAGATTACCAAGCAATTGGAAGAAAGGCCAAATAGAAATTTTGGGGCTAATACTGAGGTTAACCCGAGAGAAGAGTGCAAGGTGGTAAAGAGTGTTGATGATGATAAAGTTGAGTTAGATACAGCAGAGATAAGAGACATAGAGAGTAAAAGTACTTTTCCTTTTCCAATCCATCAAGGGAAACAAATGGATTTCACAGAATTATTCAGAATGGTGGATAATGAAGCACCTTGGGAACAGATTCTACAGCAAATCGAAGTTTACACAAAATCTGATGAAGAAATGATGAGAGGGTCGCACCTCCCACAAAAGTTATGCATAAAAGAATGCAGTATAGTGCTAGGAAGTGACTCCTAGGTCGTCTCACAAGGACCAATATTGCGGTTCAGTCTCAGTTCACACACGGAAAAGGGGGGGGGTTTGTGATTTTTTTGGTTGCGGTAAAATTTAAAAGCGTTGAAATAAAATTCAAAACAGTAAAACGAAATTAAAACAGTAAAAAAAAACGAAAATACAGTTACATGAAACAGTGAAAATAAATTTGAAACAGTAAAAACGAAAATACAGAAAAACATAAAATACAGAAAACAGTAAATACAGAAAACAGTAAAAACAGTAGAACATTAAAAACAAAATCAAAATTACTGCAGTAAAATAAAAATAGTAAAACAGAAATTACATTTCAGAAACAGTAAATTAAATTAATGCATTAAATTAAAATTGTAGATGAACAAAAGAAAAAGGAAAACTAAATTGAAAATTCAACATTACAAGATGTGCATCAACCGTAAGTGGATTCTTGTACACATGGCAGCAGCTGCACACTCCTCATACATAAATGAATTTCTATCTTCTAGATAAGATATGTGCTTCCTCTCTTTGCTACTGGAAACCAACGTTCCATTCCAAAGTGCCGTTCACTTATGCCTTCATTCCAACCATTTACTTTTTTTTTTCTCCATTTTCAATCACCATTCTATTCTCACCAAAACTATCTTCTCCTCTTCGTAAGAAATCCTTCTCCTCCTCTCTACTTATGCTTACTTCCAACAAAGAAAACCAGCAAAAACAAATCAACACCTCCAAGGTTGAACATGGTTCTCTTCTCCACTACACCGAGAGCTCTTTCTCAAATAAACAACTTTTCTTTTTGAGTTTATTTTCTACTGCTAGGTGACGACAAAGTGCTACTCTACTTCTAAACCAAAATAAATGAACTCTCTCTAAGGTTCCACACAAGACCGTGTACCCTTTTTCCACAAATGACAGAATGCTAGAAGAGATTGTAAAATAGTGCAGAAATCCAAATGAAAAGATGCAATCATGATTCAACAAGAGGAATAAACAACATCCAATTCATTCATCATCAGAAATATTGTACAGTTCTCTTGAAGTAAAAATACTCAAAGTAAAAGGAATAAACAAGTGGTAGCTGCTGCCTCTTGGCCGTGTGCTTCCTTCCCAAACGTAACATCAGTTTGCTTCCTTCTTCCAGCTCTCTGAATGTGGTATTTTTCTACTTAGGATCATCTCTAAATTTTCTTCTGTCAAGCCTCTCACCCCTGCACCATTTCTTCTTTCATTCTCCAGCCATGTTGTTTGCACTCTTACATTTTTCTCTCATAGAAGAAGAAGATGAAAAAATGGAACACTCAGAACTGTTGAGAGCCAAAAATCCGAGAGAAGAGACTCCCCAGGTGGCGGCTGCCCTACAAAAACCTGCACCTCCTCTGCTGGACCATGGGCGTGAAGGTGCAGCCCTCTCTTGCTGGACCCTTGCTTTTGACACCCCTTCATTCATCCAGTGTCCTTGGCTGCCTCTCGGCCGTGTATGAAGGCCTGCTGTTGTCCGTGCACCAGTGTGGCAGCAATTTGGAGGAGTTTCCTTCCAAACGGTGGCAGCCTTTTCTTGTGTGTCTGGACAGCACCAAAAATAACTCTCCTTTTTGTGATGTTGGACTCCTCCATGGGCCCCTCTTGCTGGACGTGAAATACCATAGGCTGCCTCCCACTAAATGCCAAAGTCCTTTTCCTTAATGTCCATGTCTTAGGTGGCAGCTAGACTCTCCATCATGTGTGCCAACTCCTCTTTCAAATTTTAAAAATCCAAAAGCTTTCCATGTGGGCTGTGATGTGCATGTGGTTGCTTTTTGTTTTCTTTGCTATTCAATAAAGCCAAGTTGTTGTATGCCTTGTTTAAGAGTGTTGGGAGGTTTTAGCACTGTCCAAATATCAATTCCAGCCACCACAATTACTAAACAGCAAGCAAACAATGCAAACAAATTAGAAATCACTCAAACAGTAATCACTGGACTGACATATGAGAGTAAAATAAATACTGGGAATAGGACAGAACGAATTTGAACAAAGTAAAAACTATACGTTAAAATAGACATCCATACGAAACTATTGATTCATGAAGAAATCTCTACAAAAAAGAGACGTAGAGATGATGAGGCAAAGGAGTGTATAACTGTTAAAAAAGAGTCATTCCCTCCTAAAGCATCAGATCCAGGCAGTTTTTCTATCCCTTGTACCATAGGGAAGAAAAAGGTAAAGAAAGCTCTCCTTGATTTAGGTTCAAGTGTTAACTTGATACCTTATTCTTTACTGGAGCAAATCGGCAATGTTAAAGTAAAACCTGCAAAGGTTAAAATAGTAATGGCCGATGGATCTTCAAAGGAGCCATGTGGGATTGTAGAGGACATTATAGTTTGTGTTGGCAAACTTCAGTTCTTGGCAGACTTTGTGGTGATGAAGATAGAGACAGAGAAGATACCTATCATACTTAGAAGACCGTTTATGAAAACGGCCAAAGCTATTATTGATGTAAATGAAGGTATAGTGGTGCTCTAGGACAGAGAGGAGAGAGTGGTGGTAGACGTCTTCAAAGATGAGACACAAGCAAAGGAGGAAGAAGCTAGTTATAAAGCTGCATTTCAAGATGCACCCATGACTAGCCGGAAAGTTGAAAATCTCACGGTTTCAGGTAACCATTGTTTGTTGTTTCAGGTACCCAAGGAAGAAAATATTGGAAGAGGAGGAGAAATTCCTAGTGATTGGGAGAGAAGAAGACTCCAACTTGGCTCACCTGTAAGAATCAAGAACAAGTTGTGGGTTGTGAAAGGCTTTAAAGAGAAGGAGATGATAGAGATAGAGTCTCCATATTCTAGAAGGACCAAGACAGTTCAGAGGAAACAGCTGAGGAGTTGGTGGAATGACAACATCAACTATAAAGAAGAAGGAACTTGAATTTTATTTGGTCAAGCTAATGACGTTAAAAGAGCGGTTGCTGGGAGGCAACCCAGTGGATTTACAGACTTTTGATTTGGTTTTGTAATTTTTAATTTGTGAACATTATTTTTGTATTATTTTGTTGGAGATAGCATCTACTGAAGGATGCTAGGTGGTTAAGTATCTACTGAAGGATACTATGTTTGTAACACCTACTGATGGGTGTTGGTAAGAAAATTTGGCACCTACTGATGGGTGTTGGTGGATTTTGGGTCAGGCTCGTGACGTTAAACAAGCGTTACCTGGGAGGCAACCCAGTTGATTGAATATTTCTGTTTGTTTGTTTTAGTTAGGGTTTGCATAAGCATTTTGAACATTGAATTGCAGGGAACCAGTGAGGGGCATGTCTAGGAGGCACGTAGGTTAAGAAAAGAAGGAGAAGGGCACATCACGAAAGTGCCGCTGAGCGGTACTCTCGCAGAATGGGCTTTAGTTCCCCTCAGCGGGACCCGAGCCCATTAGGGTATTTTTAAACCCTAAGCTGGCCAAGTTCTCATACTTTCAGGCTTTTCTCTGCACAAACACTTCCACATACCTTCTCCAAGGTTTTCCACATCTTTTCACTCTTTCCTCTTAAGAAAATTTCTCTTCCACTCACCTTTTCACTAGAGTTCTATTCAAGTTTGGGGTTGGAAGAGAGTATCTTAGATTGGAAACATTCTCATTGCATCTAGTATCTCCACCCAAGTAAGTAAAATGCATTTTGTTTATTCTAGGGTTTTTGATTTTGAATGTGATTATCAAAGCATGAATATTTAGGGGTTTTGATTTCTATGCATGATTTGATGATATATTTCATGTTTGAACCGATTAAACTGCATGATTATGAACTGGAAAACTGAAAATTGCATTTGGGTGGAGTTAGGACAGCTTTAAAACAAGATTTTCAAAAATCTACAGAGTTACCGCTGAGGGGTAAACTGCCGCTGAGCGGCACTTTGCCAGATTTGGTTTTTCTGAATTTTTGCGTGTTGGAATGTGGCACTGGTGGCGCTGAGGGGAAATTCTGGCCCTTAGCGGTGGTTTAGCTTCGAAAGGAGTTATGTTCTGTGTTTTACTAATGATTAACATCATGTTTTATGGTTTTGTATTTGTGTTTGAATGTAGGAATGACATCCTCTTCAGGAAAAAGATTGAAAACCATGGCAACCAAGAGAAAGGAAAAGGAACCAGAGCAACCCCACTCTAGTAGGTTCCTCTCTAGAAAACATGAGAAGCACTTTAGGGTGGTTCAGGACAGGAGACTTCTGATGGAGAGAAAGGTTGGAATGATACCTAACTTTGCTCCTCAATTTGGAGAGCAAGTGTTAGGGAATGACTGGGGAAAGCTAGCCACTTATCCTGCACCTGCCAACATAGCTGTGGTAAAGGAATTTTACACCAATGCTAAGAAGATTGGTGATTATCCAGCTGAGAATTATTTGGGCTATGTCAGAGGCCATGCTATCAGGTATGATCCTGATTCTATTAATAACTTCCTGGACACTGTATGGGCTGGTGAGCAGTGCCAGTTTGCTCTTTGCATGGAGGAAGGTGCTGATTATGAGGATGTGGAAAGAGTACTGTGTATACCTGGAGGACACTTCCAAAGGAATCGATCTGGCTCAGTGGTTAACATTAGGAGGACGGATTTGACTCCTTTTGCAAAGTATTGGATGGCGTTTTCTCATGCCAACATTCAGCCATGTTCACATGTGTCAGATATTACTCTCAGCAGGGCACTATTCATCTACTGTGCTATCAGAAACTTAAATGTTAATATTGGGCAGGTGATAGCTGATGAGATTAGTGTGTGCGCCAATACCTCAAACAACAAAGCACCACTAGGACATCCCTCCTTGATTACTCACCTTTGCAAGATAGCTGGGGTGGACACTTCTGCTCCACCATTTGAGAGGCCAAGAAAAGCTATTGATGAGGCTTATTACCGACAGTACTGTGGAGGTGAGGAAGCAGCTCAGCCAGTTCCACCACATCGTGCTCGTAGAGAGAGAGGGCCAGCACAGAGCCAGACATCTGCTGAGACACATGAAGCAGAACCATTCCAGATGAGGGACATGTATATGTCTCTTATAGGTGCTCAGTTGCAGTCCATTCACAGAGGGCAGGTGGCCACTACTGAGATGATTGTGGGGATGTATGATACACCCCCAGCCCATAGGTGGACTATGGGTGAATTCCATAATGTGGTAGCTTGGCCAGAGGAACCAGTGCATGAAGGAGGAGCTGGAGCAGCTGAAGCTTCAGCTAGAGAGATGGAAGAAGATGAAGCTGATGATGATGATGCATTTGAAGATGATGAAGATGAGGAAGAAGAAGAAGATACAGAGGACAGCTCAGACTGATGAGGAGTTGAGATAGCATTTACTGATAAATGCTATCATATGATTATGCTTTTGTGGTTTAAGTTTTTTGAACTTATTTGTTTTTGTTTTTAGATTAGGGTTTGATGTACTCTATTGAACACCTGGTTTGTTATGATGGTTTGCTATTAACTGTGATTGTGTGATAAGTAATGTTGAATGATGCTTATTGATTGATTGATGTTGAGATGATGTGCACATTAAAATGCTTATATAGGTGATTCACAAACTTTGTGAACAAATGCAGGATATTATGATTGTGATTGTGAGATTAAGCAGGATGTGTATGTGAAATGTGAATGAGCTTATAGGTGAGGTTTTGAGCTCCAGAGTTGTTATTGTTAAATGCTATTACTTTGAAAGCATGAATGATTTTGCCCAGGTTTTCTATGATTGAATCAATTGCTTGTTTTGCATCATATGATCAAGGTCGTTTATTGGAACCCTTTTTATTGGCCAAATTCATAAAGTTAGCCCACTAAAAGAGAACACTTTGTGTTCTATCCTTTGAACCCTTAGCCTTGAACATAAATTGAAAAACCCTTGATTGAAAATCTTTACCTTGAGTTAAGTAGAAGATCTTGTGTGGTATTGTTAAATGTTCAAGTTTGCGGTTGTTAGGAAAAGCATTGAGCTAAGAGCTAGAAAGTAAGAATATGCAAAGAAAAAGAAAAGAAAAGAAAAAGAAGCAAAGCTCAATGCAAATGCAAAGGTAAGTTGGGAAGAATAAGAAAAATTGTGTTGTTATGATTCTCTTAACTCAAGGATTTTGTGATCCAGAAAAACCAATTTTCTTGTTAGCCCAGCCACATTATAAGCCATTGAAAAGTCCTTGTGATCATGCATGCTTGTAAATGTTTTTGATTATGGTAAAATGAAAGGCAAAGTTGATTCATGTGACATTGTGATAGTAGAGTGAATGAGTGATTACCTTTTATACACTTGTGTGTTGAGTGAAACACTTTACCTAGTGAAGAAATATTCCATTAGCACATGAACATCCATGCTTAATTGATTGGTCATTCATGAAAAAGAGCATTTGTTGGGTATTAACTGACTTTGTGAAACACTAAAGCATGTGCACATCTTGATTGAACTCTTGGTCATAAGTTTGATTGAAGTTGTTACTTATCTTGAAAAAGAGGATTTTTGAATGAGTGAACCATCATATGAATTGGTTGGAGATTGAGTTACATCTTGTTTGCTTGAGGACAAGCAAAGTACTAAGTTTGGGGTTGTGATAACAGTTGAAAAACTGTTATTTTCATGCATAAAATTGATACTAAAAGCAACCTTTATACTTAGAAACTAGCTTGAAATTATACTTTTATTCATATTTTCAGAAATAAGAGAGCTGGACAGGTTTATGATTGATTTCAGTGTTTTTGTGCAGGTTTTAAGGTGAATTTGGTGAAAGAAGTGAAGAAGGAGAGAGATGAAAACAGAAAAGACATCAAAAAGTGCAAAAGGAGAAGCCGAAGTCAACGCTCAGCGGCAGTTTACCGCTGAGCGGCACTCAGGAAGTCACGGGAGGTCCGCTGAGGGGCAAAATGGCCGCTGAAGGGAAGAAACGAGACACGCACTTACCGCTGAGCGGCAGTTTACCGCTGAGCGGCACTTTAATGGGCTTGGACCTAATTTTCTGTAATTTACGAATAATATATAAGCTTTAGGGTTTCCTAGGGTTAGGTATCTTTGGCTGGAACGAAGAAAACACTCTCTCTTCCACCCCTTTGAAGGAGGATCTTGGATGCTCAGGCTACCTCTTCACCTTTCTAGGGTTTTATCTTTCATTCTTTCATTGTTATTCATCTAGGTTCACCATGAATATGGTGAACTAAACTCTGTATGTTTGTTGGGGAATCAATGTAATCTTTTGAAGCTCTCATATATAGAATTTGTTTTTACATCTTTTATTTAAGATCTATGCTTTCTTTCATCATTAGTTAGGGTTTTTCCTCTTTGCTTAATGCTTGCATTGTTTAACTCATTCGATGCATGATTATTGGTTTTGTCGATACGGGCACGTACGGGGAAGTCTAGATCTGGGGAATTTCTCCCAATATTATATTGGTTGTCGTTAAGCTCCTGCACTTATGAACTAATTATTAGGAATGCTAGGAATTGTATGAACTCGTGATTAGGGAGAAGCCTTCTTGAAAGGTACTTTAGAGAGTGGCATTAACAATGATGATTTGAATGTTGAATTCCTAAAATATATGAGAGTGGATAAGATGAAATTGACCCCCAACAACATATTCATACATATATTTCATTGAAAGTGTTTATCTTTTGTTTTTTTTGCCATTGATCAAAACTTCATGCATACATATTTAATTTTCGTCTTTTGCATATAAAAATCCAAATATTTCGTCTTTAAGTCTTAGCTAATCAATAAACCACACAACTAAACTAGGCCGTGAGTCCTTTGGGAAGAACGATACTTGGTCTTACCAAGTTTATTACTTGAACGATTCGGTCATACTTGCCGATTGAAAAACAAGTTTGTGACATCATATTTTGGTGTTCACCCTTCGCAAATTACCGAAGGTTTATGCCCTTCGGTAATAACCTAAAGGCTTACTAAAGGCTTGTGTCCGTCGATAATTACCGAAGGCTTTTACCCTTTGGTAATTACTGAAGGCTTCTGCCCTTCGGTAATTACCGAGGGCCATAACCCGCCGGTAATGGTTAGTGACAACATGTTTACCGACGGTCTAATAGTCGTCGCTAAGCCCTCGGTAAATTGTCATTATCGACGACTTTTGGATGTTACCGAAGGATTCTGGCCTTCGGTAATGCCCTCCTTTTTGTAGTTAAATATACTAAATACAACAACAAAGGGAGAAAACAAGTAATTCTTAAGAGGGTGACTTAGTTTGGCTTCATTTGAGAAAGGATAGATTTCCATCTCAACGCAAGTCCAAACTTAGTCCAAGAGGTAATGGTCCTTTCAAGGTGGTCAAGAAAATAAATGATGATGGATACATGTTAGATCTTCTTGAAAGTTATGGTGTCAGTCATACTTTTAACATTTGCGACTTAATTCCTTTCACAGGAGATGCCCAACAGGTACAAGCAGATCTGAAGACAGATCCTTTTGAAAAGGGAGGGAATGATGGAGGACCATCTAAGCTACAAATAGGACCTCTAACTAGAGCCATGGCTAGAAGAATCCAAGAAGAAGAGGGAGCACTTATTACTTTACTCTTATGGAGTATTACTTACTAAATCCTTCTTTTCTTTAACTAATTCCATTGTTTGTAGGACAATAAACGTTGAAAGGATCCTAGGAAACTACCAAGCAAAAGAGAACAAAGGAAGCAATGAAGAGTGGATTCACTGCCATTCGCTCAGCGCACATGAGTCTCGCATAGCGACAACGGATAAGCTTTAGAGCACGTTTTCAATATTTTCCATGTGAAACACATCCATCCAACATTGTAGCTTCTTCTGCACGTTTTCACTTAGCTCATGCACGTTTTGAATATGTACTTTGGCAGCATCTTCTGCATGGATCATACCTCTTCTTCATCTATAAAAGAGAGCTTGATCTCTTGTAAAAATGAACTTGAATGTTTTAATGAAATGCTGCTGAGATTTGTCCAGCCATTCCTTGCTTCGAGTTCAACCCTTGTGCCTCTTTAAGCATGTTTTCCTCTAGCTTCCTTCCCCTTTGGAAGGCTTTCGGGCCGATAGCTGGCATGTACCGATAGCTTCAACCTTGCTTTCATTCCGCTGCCACTTTTGGACCGAGGAGCCACTCCATTCTTGAAGGTGGAGGTTCCTTCTATCATCTTGTTTGCTTGAGGACAACTGATAAAAGTTGAAAAACTGTTATTTTCATGCTTAAAATTGATACTAAAAGCAACCTTTAACACTTAGAAACTAACTTGAAATCATGCTTTTGTTTATATTTTTGTAAATAAGAGAGCTGGACAGGTTTATGCTTGATTTCAGTGTTTTATGCAGGTTTTAAGGTGAATTTGATGAAAGAAGTGAAGAAGGATAGAGATGGAATCAGAAAAGAACTCAAAAAGTGCAAAAGAAGAGAAGCCGCAAGTACCGCTCAGCACCAATTTACCGCTGAGCGGCACTAATGAACTCCCGTTGGCTCCATTGAGGGGTGAAAATGCCATTAAGGGGAAGAATTCAACACACGCACTTACCGCTGAGCGGTAGTTTACCGCTGAGCCGTAGTATTTTGGGCTTAAGGCCACTTTTCTATAATATTTCGAATAGTATATAAGCTTTAGGACTTCCTAGGGTTTGTATCTTTGGCAGAGTACGAAGCAAAAACACATCTCCACCCCTTGGAGGAAGATCTTGGATGCTAAGGCTACCTACTCAACTTTCTAGGGTTCTATCTTTCACTCTTTCATTGTATTTCATCTAGTTTCACCATGAATATGGTGAACTAAACTCTTCTTGTTGTTGGGGAATCAATGTAATCTTTTGAAGCTCTCATATATGGAATTTGTGTTTAAACATCTTATTTGAGATACTTGCTTTCTTTCATTAATAGTTAGGGTTTTTCCTCTTTGCTCAAAGCATGCATTGTTTAACTCATTCGATGTCATGATTATTGATTTTGTCAATATGGACACATACAGGGAAATATAGATACGGGGAAATTCTTCCAATAGCATATTGCCTAGACATAGGGATATGAGGGTTGGTTGCCTTTAAGCTTCTGTGCTTCAGAATTAATTATTAGGGATGCTAGGAATTGTATGAACTCGTAATTAAGGATAGACTTTCTTCGCAAGGTGATTTAGAGAGTGGCATTAACATTGATGAAAAGAATGATGAATTCCTAAAATATATGAGAGTGGATAAGATGAAATTGATTACCACAACAACATACTCATCCATCTAATTCGTTCAGTGTTTGTGTTCTTCTTTCCCATTGATCATCACATGCATATGATGGACAATTTTATGAACACCAAAATATGATGTCACAAACTTGTTTTTTTTTATCGGCAAGTATGACCGAATCATTCAAGTAATAAACTTGGTAAGACCAAGTATCGTTCTTCCCAAAGGACTCACGGCCTAGTTTAGTTGTGTGGTCTATTGATTAGCTAAGACTTAAAGACGAAATATTTGGATTTTTATATGCAAAAGACGAAAATTAAATATGTATGCATGAAGTTTTGATCAATGGCAAAAAAACAAAAGATAAACACTTTCAATGAAATATATGTATGAATATGTTGTTGGGGGTCAACTTCATCTTATCCACTCTCATATATTTTAGGAATTCAACATTCAAATCATCATTGTTAATGTCACTCTCTAAAGTACCTTTCAAGAAGGCTTCTCCCTAATCACGAGTTCATACAATTCCTGACATTCCTAATAATTAGTTCATAAGTGCAGGACCTTAACGACAACCAATATAATATTGGGAGAAATTCCCCAGATCTAGACTTCCCCGTACGTGCCCGTATCGACAAAACCAATAATCATGCATCGAATGAGTTAAACAATGCAAGCATTAAGCAAAGAGGAAAAACCCTAACTAATGATGAAAGAAAGCATAGATCTTAAATAAAAGATGTAAAAACAAATTCCATATATGAGAGCTTCAAAAGATTACATTGATTCCCCAACAAACATACAGAGTTTAGTTCACCATATTCATGGTGAACCTAGATGAATAACAATGAAAGAATGAAAGATAAAACCCTAAAACGGTGAAGAGGAAGCCTCAGCATCCAAGATCCTCCTTCAAAGGGGTGGAAGAGAGAGTGTTTTCTTCGTTCCAGCCAAAGATACTAACCCTAGGAAACCCTAAAGCTTATATATTATTCGTAAATTACAGAAAATTAGGTCCAAGCCCATAAAAGTGCCGCTCAGCGGTAAACTGCCGCTCAGCGGTAAGTGCGTGTCTCGTTTCTTCCCCTCAGCGGCCATTTTGCCCTTCAGCGGACCTCCCGTGACTTCCTGAGTGCCGCTCAGCGGTAAACTGCCGCTGAGCGGTGACTTCGGCTTCTCCTTTTGCACTTTTTGATGTCTTTTCTGATTTCATCTCTCTCCTTCTTCACTTCTTTCACTAAATTCACCTTAAAACCTGCACAAAAACACTGAAATCAAGCATAAACCTGTCCAGCTCTCTTATTTCTGAAAATATGAATAAAAGTATGATTTCAAGCTAGTTTCTAAGTATAAAGGTTGCTTTTAGTATCAATTTTATGCATGAAAATAACAGTTTTTCAACTGTTATCACAACCCCAAACTTAGAACTTTGCTTGTCCTCAAGCAAACAAGATGTAACTCAATCTCCAACCAATTCATATGATGGTTCACTCATTCAAAAATGCTCTTTTTCAAGATAAGTAACAACTTCAATCAAACTTATGACCAAGAGTTCAATCAAGATGTGCACATGCTGTAGTGTTTCACAAAGTCAGTTAATACCCAACAAATGCTCTTTTTCATGAATGACCAATCAATTAAGCATGGATGTTCATGTGCTAATGGAATATTTCCTTACTAGGTAAAGTGTTTCACTCAACACACAAGTGTATAAAAGGTAATCACTCATTCACTCTACTATCACAATGTCACATGAATCAACTTTGCCTTTCATTTTACCATAATCAAAAACATTTACAAGCATGCATCATCACAAGGACTTTTCAATGGCTTATAATGTGGCTGGGCTAACAAGAAAATTGGTTTTTCTGGATCACAAAATCCTTGAGTTAAGAGAATCATAACAACACAATTTTTCTTATTCTTCCCAACTTACCTTTGCATCTGCATTGAGCTTTGCTTCTTTTTCTTTTCTTTTCTTTTTCTTTGCATATTCTTACTTTTTAGCTCTTAGCCCAATGCTTTTCCTTTTTGATGTTTTCCCAACAACCCCAAACTTGAACATTTAACAATACCACACAAGATCTTCTACTTAACTCAAGGTAAAGATTTTCAATCAAGGGTTCAGTGTATGTTCAAGGCTAAGGGTTCAAAGGATAGAACAATAAGTGTTCTCTTTTAGTGGGCTAACTTTATTAATTTGGCCAATAAAAAAGGGTTCCAACAAACGGCCTTGATCATATGATGCAAAACAAGCAATTGATTCAATCATAGAAAACCTGGGCAAAGTCATTCATGCTTTCAGAGTAATAGCATTTAACAATAACAACTCTGGAGCTCAAAACCTCACATATAAGCTCATTCACATTTGACATACACATCCTGCTTAATTTCACAATCACAATCATAATATCATGCATTTGTTCACAAAGTTTGTGAATCACCTGTATAAGCCTTTTAATGTGCACATCATCTCAACATCAATCAATCAATAAGCATCATTCAGCATTACTGATCACACAATCACAGTTAATAGCAAACCATCATAACAAACCAGGTGTTCAATAGAGTACATCAAACCCTAATCTAAAAACAAAAACAAATAAGTTCAGAAAACTTAAACCACAAAAGTATAATTGGTGAGAGGGTCGCACCTCCCACAAAAGTTGTGCATAAAAGAATGCAGTATAAGCTAGGAAGTGACTCCTAGGTCGTCTCTCAAGGACCAAATTGTGGTTCGGGTCTTAGGTCAAACACGCAGGAGGGCTGATGGACAAATTTGTAAGCACCAAAATATGATGTCACAAACTTGTTTCACAATCGGCAAGTATGACCGAATCGTTTCAAGTAATAAACTTGGTAAGACCAAGTATCGTTCTCCCAAAGGACTCACGGCCTAGTTTAGTTATGTGATTTGTTGATTAGCTAAGACTTAAGAACACAATAATTGAAGTTTAATATGCAAAGACGAAAATTAAATATGTATGCATGAATTGATCAATGACAAAGACAAAAGATAAACACTTTCAAGGAAATATATGAATGAATATGTTGTTGGGGGTCAATTTCATCTCATCCACTCTCATATATTTTAGGAATTCAACATTCAAATCATCATTGTTAATGCCACTCTCTAATGTACCATTCTAGATGGCTTCTCCCTAATCAAATAGTTCATACAATTCCTAGCATTCCTAATGATTAGTTCATGAGTGCAGGAGCTTAAAGGCAACCAATATAATATTGTCAGTATAATATTGGGAGAAATTCCCCGGATCTAGATTTCCCCGTACGTGTCCGTATCAACAAAACCAATAATCATGCATTAGAATGAGTTAAACAATGCAAGCATTGAGCAAAGAGGAAAAACCCTAACTAATGATGAAAGAAAGCATATGTCTTAATTCAAAGATGTACTCAACAAATCCATATATGAGAGCTTCAAGAGATTACTTTGACTCCCCAACAAACATACAAGGTTTAGTTCACCATATTCATGGTGAACCTAGATGAATTACAATGAAAGTATGAAAGAATAAACCCAATAAAGGTGAAGAGGTAGCCTGAGCATCCAAGATCCTCCTTCAAAGGGGTGAAAGAGAGAGTGTTTGCCTCGTTTCTGCCAAAGATACCTAACTATAGGACGTGCAAGCCCTTATATACTAATCTAGAGTTACAAAAGATTACAAAAGTCCAAGCCCAAAAAGTGCCGCTCAGCGGTATTTACCGCTCAGCGGTGATTACGCATCTTCTTTCTTCCCCTCAGCGGCCATTTTGCCCCTCAGCGGTTCCAACGTCACCTCTTGAGTGCCGCTCAGCGGTAGTTTGCCGCTGAGCGGTGCCTTCGACTTCTCCTTTTTGCACTCTTTCTTGTCTTTTCTAATGTCCTCTCTCTTATTCTTCACTTCTTTCACCAAATTCACCTCAAAACCTGCACAAGAACACTTAAATCAAGCATAAACCTGTCCAGCTCTCTTATTTCTGAAAATATAAACAAAAGGCATGATTTCAAGCTAGTTTCTAAGTCTAAAGGTTGCTTTTAGTATCAACTTTAAGCATGAAAATAACAGTTTTTCAACTGTTATCACAACCCCAAACTTAGAACTTTGCTTGTCCTCAAGCAAATAAAATGTAACTCCATCTCCAACCAATTCATATGATGGTTCACTCATTCAAAATCCTCTTTTCAAGATAAGTAATAACTTCACTCAAACTTAAGACCAAGAGTTCAATCAAGATGTGCACATGCTTTAGTGTTCACAAAGTCATTTAAATTCCAACAAATGCTATTTTTCATGAATGATCAATCAATTAAGCATGGATGTTCATGTGCTTATGGAATATTTCCTCACTAGGTAAAGTGTTTCACTCAACACACAAGTGTATAAGAGGTAAAGTGTTTCACTCATTCACTCCACTATCACAATCACATGAATCAACTTTGCCTTTCATTTAACCACAATCAAATACATTCACAAGCATGCATCATCACAAGGACTTTTCAATGGCTTATAATGTGGCTGGGCTAACAAGAAAATTGGTTTTTCTGGATCACAAAATCCTTGAGTTAAGAGAATCATAACAACACAATCTTCTTATTCATTCCCAACTTTCTTTTGCCTTTGCTTTTGCATTTGCATTGAGCTTTGCTTCTTTTTCTTTTCTTTTCTTTGCATATTCTTACTTTTCATCTTCTTAGCTCAATGCTTTTTCCTTTTTCATGTTTCCCCAATAACCCCAAACTTGAACATTTAACAATACCACACAAGATCTTCTACTTAACTCAAGGTAAAGATTTTCAATCAAGGGTGTTCAGTGTATATTTAAGGCTAAGGGTTCAAAGGATAGAACACAACGTGTTCTCTTTTAGAAGGCTAACTTTATGAATTTGGCCAATAAAAAGGGTTTCAAAAACACGGCCTTTGATCATATGATGCAAAACAAGCAATTGATTCAATCATAGAAAACCTGGGCAAAGTCATTCATGCTTTCAAAGTAACAGCATTCAACAATAACAACTCTGGAGCTCAAAACCTCACATATAAGCTCATTCACATTTGACATGCACATCCTGCTTAATTTCACAATCACAATCATGATATTATGCATTTGTTCACAAAGCTTGTGAATCACCTGTATAAGCATTTTAATGTGCACATCTATCTCAACATCAATCAATCAATAAGCATCATCAAGTATTACTTATCAAACAATCACAGTTAATAGCAAACCATCATAACAAACCAGGTGTTCAATAGAGTACATCAAACCCTAATCTAAAAACAAAAACAAAAACAACTTACAAAGTACTGGGTTGCCTCCCAGTAAGCGCTTGTTTAACGTCCCGAGCCTGACCCAAACTTTCAAGGATCCACCAACAACATCATGGTGGACAATTGTTGCACCTCTCCCCCTAGATAGGGCTTGAGACGTTGACCATTTACCACCCAACTTCTCTGCGGATCATCAGATGGATTAAAGATTTCAATTGCTCCATGTGGATGCACTTCTTTTATCACAAATGGTCCTGTCCATTTTGACTTCAGCTTCCCAGGAAATATCTTCAATCTTGAATTGAACAATAATACCTGTTGTCCTGGATTGAAAACTCTATTCACCAACTTCCTGTCATGATAAAATTTCATTTTGTCTTTGTAAGCCTTGGATGAATCATATGCATGTAAGCGCATTTCTTCAAGCTCCAAAATCTGCCGTCTGCGGGTGCATTGAGTGTCATAAGGATCAAAATTCAAGAATTTCAAAGCCCATAATGCTCTATGCTCCAGTTCAACTGGCAAATGGCATGCTTTCCCATAGACTAGTTGAAATGGTGATAATCCCATAGACGTCTTCATTGCTGTCCTATAAGCCCAAAGAGCATCATCCAATTTGAGAGACCAATCCTTTCTGGATGAAGTCACAGTCTTTTCCAGGATTCTTTTTATCTCCCTGTTAGACACCTCAGCTTGGCCATTGGTTTGTGGATGATAAGGTGCAGCTACCTTATGCTTTACTCCATAGTGTTTGAGTACTTTCTCTAGCTGATAATTGCAAAAATGAGATCCTCCATCACTGATCAACACTCTTGGAGTGCCAAAACGTGAGAATATCTGCCTCTTCAGGAATTTAATTACCGTGCTAGCATCATTTTTAGGACAAGCCAATGCTTCCACCCATTTACTCACATAATCCACTGCTACCAGAATATATTCATTGTTGAAAGATGGAGGGAAGGGTCCAACAAAGTCAATACCCCAACAATCAAAGACCTCAACCTCTAAAATACCTTGTAAAGGCATCTCATGACGTTTAGTGATTGTCCCTGCTCTTTGACATTTGTCACAATTCCTAGCATGATTATGAGCATCCTTAAATAAAGTTGGCCAATAGAATCCTGATTGAAGGACTTTTGCTGCTGTTCTTTCTCCATTAAAATGTCCTCCATAAGGTGAATCATGACAATGCCAGAGAATTCCTTCTGCTTCTTCACTTGTAACACATCTCCTTAGAAGATTATCCGCTCCAATTTTGAACAAATACGGATCATCCCATACAAACTGCTTGGCATCATGTAGAAATTTCTTTCTCTGTTGCCAAGTTAAATCTTCTGGCATGACTCTTGCAGCTTTGAAATTGGCCATATCAGCAAACCAGGGCCTCTGCTGAATATACATGAGTGATTCATCTGAAAAAGATTCCCAGATTGCAGACTCCTTGCTAGTGACCTCATTGTTGACTAACCGTGACAAATGATCAGCAATTAAGTTCTCACTTCCTTTCTTATCACGGATTTCTACATCAAATTCTTGTAATAGTAGTACCCATCTAATCAGACGTGGCTTAGAATCTGGTTTTGTCAACAAATATTTGATAGCTGCATGATCTGTATAGACAATCACCTTAGACCCAATAAGATAGGGTCTAAATTTCTCTAGAGCATATACAATGGCAAGAAACTCTTTCTCTGTAGTAGCATAATTCAATTGAGCATCATTCAGCACCTTGCTAGCATAATAGATTGGATGAAACTTTTGTTCCTTCCTTTGGCCGAGAACAACTCCCAATGCATAATCACTTGCATCACACATTAATTCAAAATTTTGATTCCAATCTGGTGCTACAATTACTGGAGCTGACACTAGCTTCTTCTTCAATATATCAAAAGCTTTCAGACAATCTTCGTTCATCACAAAAGGCGCATCCTTCATCAAAAGATTACTCAATGGTTTAGCAATTTTTGAGAAATCTTTGATGAATCTTCTATAGAACCCAGCATGACCAAGAAAACTCCTAATCCCCCTTACATCTGTTGGGGGAGGCAGTTTCTCAATGACTTCTACTTTGGCTTTATCCACCTCAATTCCTTTAGCAGAGATTTTATGCCCCAGTACAATCCCTTCAGTTACCATGAAATGACATTTCTCCCAATTCAGAACCAGATTTGTCTGAACACATCTCTTGAGGACAGTGTTCAAATTAGCTAAACATCTTTGGAAAGAATTTCCAAAAACTGAGAAGTCATCCATGAATACTTCAATGCATTTTTCTAAAAGATCAGAAAAGATTGCCTGCATACACCTCTGAAACGTAGCTGGAGCATTACATAATCCAAAAGGCATCTTTCTATATGCAAAGATACCAAAAGGACAAGTAAAAGCCGTCTTCTCCTGGTCTTTTGGATCTACCACAATTTGATTATATCCAGAATATCCATCCAGAAAACAATAGAAAGCCTGCCCTGATAACCTTTCTAACATCTGATCCATGAAGGGAAGAGGAAAATGATCTTTCCTGGTAGCTTTATTCAGCTTCCTGTAATCAATGCACATGCGCCAGCCAATAACTGTCCGAGTAGGAATAAGTTCATTCTTATCATTATAAATTACTGTCATCCCTCCTTTCTTTGGAACCACCTGTACTGGACTCACCCATTCACTGTCAGAGATTGGATAGATGATACCAGCTTCTAGTAGTTTCAACACTTCTTTTCTGACCACCTCCTTCATGACAGGATTTAACCTTCTCTGCGGTTGAGCACTTGGTTTATCGTCCTCTTCCATAAAAATCCTGTGCATACAATAAGTTGGGCTAATACCTTTGAGATCTGATATTGACCACCCAATTGCTTCTTTGTTGGCTTTCAGAATTTCTATCAACTGCTCTTCTTCTTGTAAAGATAAAGAGTTGTTGATGATGACTGGCTTTGTTCCACCCTCTTCTAGAAACACATATTTCAAATGTGATGGCAATCTTTTCAATTCTGGCGACTGTGCTTTGATTGTTTCTTCCTTATCAATTGTTTCAAATATTGGATCTTCCTCTGGACCCTTTTTCAATGTTTCCAAGTCCATCAGACATTCATCGATCAATTTCTCTTCTTCTTCATCCAAATCTTCACATGCATCAATGAGCGTTTTTTCCAATGGTGAAATATTACGCACCATTCTTTCTTGAACCATACAAACTTCATCAAGTTCATCAAATTGAAAGCATGCTTTGTCATCATTTGGATACGTCATGGCCTTGGATACATCAAAAGTAACTTCCTCATCATCAACTCTCAGTTTAAGCTTACCATTCTCCACATCAATCAAAACTCTAGCAGTCTTCATAAAAGGTCTCCCCAGAATAAGAGGAACATCACTAGCTCCTTCCATCTCCATCACAATGAAATCTACTGGGAATACAAATTTGTCAACCTTCACTAGAACATCTTCAACCACTCCATATGGATATTTAAGAGACCTGTCTGCCAATTGAAGAGCCATTCTGGTTGGTTTAATTTCCAACCCCTGAATTGTTCTGCACATGGATAGCGGCATTAGATTAATGCTAGCTCCCAAATCAATCAATGCTCTTCCAACTTTCACATCTCCTATGGTACATGGAATGGTGAAGCTTCCTGGGTCTTTAAGTTTAGGAGGTAGTTTCTGTATGATTGCACTACAATTGCCCTGTATATTGATAGTTTCCTTCTCAATGTACTTGTGTTTCTTTCTGAGAAGTTCCTTCAAAAATTTTGCATATGCTGGCATCTGTTGCAATGCTTCAGAGAATGGTATAGTGATCTCCAACTTCTTAAACAGTTCCATGAATCTTTCCAACTGCTTTTCTTTCTCCTTCCTTGAATAACTCTTTGGATAAGGAAGTGGCTTTTCATACTCTTTTTCTTTCTGTCTCTCTTCTCTCTCATTTTTTTCTCTCCTCTCCTCTTCTTCTTTTCTCTTTTTCTCTCTCTCACATGTTTCTTTTTCACTCTCACTCTCATTTTCTTTCTCCTCTCTCTCTTTTTGTCTCTCCTCTAACACTCTACCACTTCTAGTCACAACAGTTTTGCACTCCTTTCCAAGATTATCCTGTTTAATTTCGTCAACTATTCTCTCAACATGAACCTCCATTTTTTTAAATGCAACATCCACATTATGACAATAGGACGCATTTGTCTTCAAGAATCTCTGGAAAGTCTCTTCAAGCTTTGTTGTTTTCTCAACTGGAGTAACTTGCATCTGCCATTTTTGTCGTTCTTGAACCATTGAGACCTGTTGTATTCCCTGTGGTATTCGAGAAAGTTTCATGGTTACTTCCTCAAGCTGTTGAAAGAGAGTTTTATTTTGTTCTAGCAGAGCAACATGTAATGGTAACAACTCCCTCTGATGAAAGTCTCCTTTTTCAATATTGAGTTCGTTGTCACTAGTAGCCATATTTTCAATAATTTCAGTTGCTTCCTCTGGAGTCTTCCATTTGATATTGCCTCCAGCTGAAGCATTCAGTATCATCTTGGTTTGTGAACCAAGCCCTCCAAGGAAAGTTAGGACTACTTCTTCTTCTCTGAAACCATGCATAGGAGTTTTACGTAACAATCCTTTGTATCTGTCCCATGCATGTCCAAGTGATTCTTCCATGCCCTGCTTGAATGAAGATATCTCTTGCTTTCCCTTAGTCACTTTAGATTGTGGGAAGTATTTATTCAAAAACTTTGCAACCACTGCTTCCCACTCCGTGAAACTTTCTTCTGGAAAAGAGTTCAACCAAAGCTTAGCATTGCCTCCCAATGAGAAAGGAAACAAGCTAAGTTTGATAGCTTCGTCTGGCACCCCATTAATCTTGACCGTGTTACAAATCTCATTAAATGTTGTAAGGTGCTCATATGGGCTTTCATGTGATAACCCATTAAATTGATTACTCTTCACCAGTTGAATTAATGCTGGTTTGACCTCCATGTTGGTTGCATTGACTCTAGGTCGAGCTATGCTGTTAAAGTGTTGAGGTCCAGCAAGATTAATATAATCTGCAAGAGTTCTTCTAGCATTATTGTTCTCCATACTCCTTGTGCTATTGAACTAGTGCTGGTTTGACCTTCCTGCATACACAAGAAAACAAAACCCTAGAAAAGATTTGTTAGCGCAAAAAGATATAGGAGAAGATAGAGATTCAAAAGATAGAAGATTTAGAAGATAGAATGAAATAAAACCTAATCTAAAATAAAATCTAATCTAAAAAGATAAAAATAAAATCTAACCTAAAAAAAATCTAATATAATCTAACCTAAAAAGATAAAAAGATAAAATCTAATAAAATAAAATAAAATCTAACCTAAAAAGATAAAAAGATAAAATACAATAAAATAAAATAAAAACAAAAATTCAAATTAAAGTCAAAGATAATCAATAATCACACAAATTAACCAGTTAAACCATGAATCCCCGGCAACGGCGCCAAAAACTTGATGGACAAATTCAAAGATGAAAGAAAGCATATGTCTTAATTCAAAGATGTACTCAACAAATCCATATATGAGAGCTTCAAGAGATTACTTTGACTCCCCAACAAACATACAAGGTTTAGTTCACCATATTCATGGTGAACCTAGATGAATTACAATGAAAGTATGAAAGAATAAACCCAATAAAGGTGAAGAGGTAGCCTGAGCATCCAAGATCCTCCTTCAAAGGGGTGAAAGAGAGAGTGTTTGCCTCGTTTCTGCCAAAGATGCCTAACTATAGGACGTGCAAGCCCTTATATACTAATCTAGAGTTACAAAAGATTACAAAAGTCCAAGCCCAAAAAGTGCCGCTCAGCGGTATTTACCGCTCAGCGGTGATTGCGCGTCTTCTTTCTTCCCCTCAGCGGCCATTTTGCCCCTCAGCGGTTCCAACGTCACCTCTTGAGTGCCGCTCAGCGGTAGTTTGCCGCTGAGCGGTGCCTTCGACTTCTCCTTTTTGCACTCTTTCTTGTCTTTTCTAATGTCCTCTCTCTTATTCTTCACTTCTTTCACCAAATTCACCTCAAAACCTGCACAAGAACACTTAAATCAAGCATAAACCTGTCCAGCTCTCTTATTTCTGAAAATATAAACAAAAGGCATGATTTCAAGCTAGTTTCTAAGTCTAAAGGTTGCTTTTAGTATCAACTTTAAGCATGAAAATAACAGTTTTTCAACTGTTATCAAGGGCTTGAAAGTGTTTTTGTGATTAAAAATGAACTAAATTAAAACACGAATATAAACACAGATGTAAAGAAAAAAAATTAAAACAATTGGACACTAAAGCTAACATTACAACTTAATTAACACCACTGAATAAAATAGACAACATTAAAGGGAATCAAAGCAGTAAAGTGAATGATCCTATTTTAAGCAAATTAAAAATCGAGCTTGCGTTAACTTGAAAACATAGATTGAATGCAACAAGTCAATAAAAAAACTAATCTAATGCTATTAAACTGCAACATTCAGCTAACAAAGGAAATGCACATTATAGTCATATAGAGGAAATACATCCATCACGGAACAACTAGAAATAAATAAAACAAGCCGAGAGCTCCTTCCATGTGTCACCGTGTACTCGAGCCAAACGAACTCTCCTATTCCAAAATCAAATCAGCGTCACATCTCCTCCCATTTTTATCTCCTGGAAACAATTTAAATACACCGTGCAGCAAGGAAATAATGAGCACGAGCTTGCTTTCTAAAAGAAATAGTGTAATCAAGGATTCCATCCAGACCGTAATAGTGTGCACGACTTCCAACAAAATTAAAATGCACTTTTCATGAAAAATTAAACAAACATTCCTAATAAATCCAGCACTTGCAAAATGAAAGCAGAGTAATGAGTGCCCATTTTATCTAAAATGAAAATCAAATTAAAAGGTGCTCTAGAGTTCTCCACCAAGACCGTGTGCTCTTCAAAGTGAAAAATATGTATCCAAACGTGGGTTGCTGCTGCCCTTCACCCGTCCAGCCCTTCCATCTCTCATTCCATAGAAACAACGTTCAAAGAAAACTCTCCAAAGTATCAATCACGGTACTTCTCGAAAACTAAGGCACAAGCCCCCAGAAAACCAGAGAGTAAAATGGCCAAATGTCCAGTGGCGGCTGCAGTGTGTCCCAGCCCTCACCCGTAACCTTCCATCCCTACAAATTGAAAAATTCCCCCAGAAAAAAACTCCAATGAAGCTCTTCTTTCACTCCATCCGTGGGCTTTCTCCTCCCTGTGGGCCGCGTGGCGTGTGCACCTCCTAGATGTGCGCATATCTCTTTTTCTCCAATGCTGGATGCCACCTCACGTGGTTGAATGTGTTGGAAGCCAAACCCAATTCAAATTGCTGGAGCTGCTGGATGCACCCCCTCTTCCCATGTGGCTGCTGGAAAATGAAGAAAATAATTTGGACGCGTGGCAGCTATTGGATGTCTGTGCCGCTCCCCAAACTGCTTCCCATTCTCCGCGTGCTTTTCTTTGCTGGACACTCCAATTCAATTTGTCCATGGGCCCCGCTGTTGCTTTGCTTCCAGAATCAGACCGTGACACTCCATAGTTGCTGGATGCCACCCCCTCTTGCTTACTGGACCGTGGATCAAAGTGTGGGCCTGTTGTACCAATTCAAAGCTGCTGGCTGTGATCGAGAAGATATGTTGTACTGGACGTGGATGCTTCCTCTCCTCAATCCCGTGAAGCCTGCTGTCAAACGCACACTGCTGGACTGCTTGGACGTGGCAACTCTCAAGGTCTGTGCTTCTAGCATCAGCCCTCTACATTGCTGGACGTGTGGTGCTTCTTTCTTGGACTAAGACTGTGACACTTGCTGACCACGTGCAGGTGAGGTGTTGCTGCCGTGAGCATGTGAAGTCCTGCTGCCAAAATTAAGTTATTGTGCACCCTCTTCATCCACCAGGCCCTTGCGCGTGCTGCTTGAAGGCTGTGTTGGTGCTGTCTCGCTGGACGTGTTGAAGGCCTACTTCTTGGATGCACCCCCCTATTTCGCTGGATGCACCTCCTAAAGCAAGCCAACATTCTCTTTTCACGTCTCATCTCTATGTGCACCCCCAAAAATGAAATCCACACCTCCTCTCATTTTAATTTAAAGTTTATTTGATGTGGCATTTCTCTTTAAGTCCCAAAATATTATCCAACAATTTCCCTACAATTAACAATGCAAATAATTAGCTTAAATAATTCAAATTAATTAAAATAAGAATTTTTGGTCAAATTAAACA
Organism: Vigna umbellata; assembly: GCF_029865625.1. Taxonomy (NCBI): domain Eukaryota; kingdom Viridiplantae; phylum Streptophyta; class Magnoliopsida; order Fabales; family Fabaceae; genus Vigna; species Vigna umbellata. The sequence goes on from NC_142174.1 coordinate 23,022,389, forward strand.
CAATTAGCAAAAACGGAAAAATACCAGACTTTTAAGCACAATTCCCTGATTAAATCTAGCACAATAAGCTAAGTGAAATTGAGAAAATATTGACTCATCAATAATCATATGATAGCATTTATCAGTAAATGCTATCTCAGCTCCTCATCAGTCTGAGCTGTCCTCTGTATCTTCTTCTTCTTCCTCATCTTCATCATCTTCAAATGCATCATCATCATCAGCTTCATCTTCTTCCATCTCTCTAGCTGAAGCTTCAGCTGCTCCAGCTCCTCCTCCATGCACTGGTTCCTCTGGCCAAGCTACCACATTATGGAATTCATCCATAGTCCACCTGTGGGCTGGAGGTGTATCATACATCCCCACAATCATCTTAGCAGTGGCCACCTGCCCTTTGTGAATGGACTGCAACTGAGCACCTATAAGAGACATATACATGTCCCTCATTTGGAATGGTTCTGCTTCATGTGTCTCAGCAGATGTCTGGCTCTGTGCTGGCCCTCTCTCTCTACGAGCACGGCGTGGTGGAACTGGCTGAGCTGCCTCCTCACCTCCACAGTACTGTCTGTAATAGGCTTCATCAATAGCTTTTCTTGGCCTCTCAAATGGTGGAGCAGAAGTGTCCACCCCAACTATCTTGCAAAGGTGAGTAATCAAGGAGGGATGTCCTAGTGGTGCTTTGTTGTTTGAGGTATTGGCGCACACACTAATTTCATCAGCTATCACCTGCCCAATATTAACATTTAAGTTTCTGATAGCACAGTAGATGAATAGTGCCCTGCTGAGAGTAATATCTGACACATGTGAACATGGCTGAATGTTGGCATGAGAAAACGCCATCCAATACTTTGCAAGAGGAGTCAAATCCGTCCTCCTAATGTTAACCACTGAGCCAGATCTATTCCTTTGGAAGTGTCCTCCAGGTATGCATAGTACTCTCTCCACATCCTCATAATCAGCACCTTCCTCCATGCAAAGAGCAAACTGGCACTGCTCACCAGCCCAAACAATGTCCAGGAAGTTATTGATAGAATCAGAATCATACCTGATAGCATGGCCTCTGACATAGCCCAATTAATTCTCAGCTGGATAATCACCAATCTTCTTTGCATTGGTGTAAAATTCCTTTACCACAGCTATGTTGGCAGGTGCAGGATAGGTGGCTAGCTTTCCCCAGTCATTCCCTAACACTTGCTCTCCAAATTGAGGAGCAAAGCTAGGTATCATTCCAACCTTTCTCTCCATCAGAAGTCTCCTGTCCTGAACCACCCTAAAGTGCTTCTCATGTTTTCTAGAGAGGAACCTGCTAGAGTGGGGTTGCTCTGGTTCCTTTTCCTTTCTCTTGGTTGCCATGGTTTTCAATCTTTTTCCTGAAGAGGATGCCATTCCTACATTCAAACACAAATACAAAACCACAGAACATGATGTTAATCATTAGTAAAACACAGAACACAACTCCTTTCGAAGCTAAACCACCGCTGAGGGCCAAAATTTCCCCTCAGCGCCACCACTGCCACATTCCAACACGCAAAAATTTAGAAAAACCAAATCTGGAAGAGTGCCGCTCAGCAGCAGTTTACCCCTCAGCGGTAACTCTGCAGATTTTTGAAAAACTTGTTTTAAAGCTGTCCTAACTCCACCCAAATGCAATTTTTAGTTTTCCAGTTCATAATCATGCAGTTTAATCGGTTCAAACATCAAATATATCATCAAATCATGCATAGAAATCAAAACCCCTAAATATTCATGCTTTGACAATCACATTCAAAATCAAAAACCCTAGAATAAACAAAATGCATTTTACTTACTTGGGTGGAGATACTAGATGCAATGAGAATGTTTCCAATCTAAGATACTCTCTTCCAACCCCAAACTTGAATAAAACACTAGTGAAAAAGTGAGTAGAAGAGAAATTTTCTTAAGAGGAAAGAATGAAAAGATGTGGAAAACCTTGGAGAAGGTATGTGGAAGTGTTTGTGCAGAGAAAAGCCTGAAAGTATGAGAACTTGCGCAGCTTAGGGTTTAAAAATACCCTAATGGGCTCGGGTCCCGCTAAGGGGAACTAAAGCCCATTCTGCGAGAGTACCGCTCAGCGGCACTTTCGTGATGTGCCCTTCTCCTTCTTTTCTTAACCTACGTGCCTCCTAGACATGCCCCTCACTGGTTCCCTGCAATTCAATGTTCAAAATGCTTATGCAAACCCTAACTAAAACAAACAAACAGAAATATTCAATCAACTGGGTTGCCTCCCAGGTAGCGCTTGTTTAACGTCACGAGCCTGACCCAAAATCCACCAACACCCATCAGTAGGTGTTACAAACATAGTATCCTTCAGTAGATACTTAATCACTTAGCATCCTTCAGTAGATGCTATCTCCAACAAAATAATACAAAAATAATGTTCACAAATTAAAAATTACAAAACCAAATCAAAAGTCTGTAAATCCACTGGGTTGCCTCCCAGCAACCGCTCTTTTAACGTCATTAGCTTGACCCAATAAAATTCAAGTTCCTTCTTCTTTATAGTTGATGTTGTCATTCCACCAACTCCTCAGCTGTTTCCTCTGAACTGTCTTGGTCCTTCTAGAATATGGAGACTCTATCTCTATCATCTCCTTCTCTTTAAAGCCTTTCACAACCCACAACTTGTTCTTGATTCTTACATGTGAGCCAAGTTGGAGTCTTCTTCTCTCCCAATCACTAGGAATTTCTCCTCCTCTTCCAATATTTTCTTCCTTGGGTACCTGAAACAACAAACAATGGTTACCTGAAACCGTGAGATTTTCATCTTTCCGGCTAGTCATGGGTGCATCTTGAAATGCAGCTTTATAACTAGCTTCTTCCTCCTTTGCTTGCGTCTCATCTTTGAAGACGTCTACCACCACTCTCTCCTCTCTGTCCTAGAGCACCACTATACCTTCATTTACATCAATAATAACTCTGGCCGTTTTCATAAACGGTCTTCCAAGTATGATAGGTATCTTCTCTGTCTCCATCTTCATCACCACAAAGTCTGCCAAGAACTGAAGTTTGCCAACACAAACTATAATGTCCTCTACAATCCCACATGGCTCCTTTGAAGATCCATCGGCCATTACTATTTTATCCTTTGCAGGTTTTACTTTAACATTGTCGATTTGCTCTAGTAAAGAATAAGGTATCAAGTTAACACTTGAACCTAAATCAAGGAGAGCTTTCTTTACCTTTTTCTTCCCTATGGTACAAGGGATAGAAAAACTGCCTGGATCTGATGCTTTAGGAGGGAATGACTCTTTTTTAACAGTTATACACTCCTTTGCCTCATCATCTCTACGTCTCTTTTTTGTAGAGATTTTTTCATCAGATTTTGTGTAAACTGTGATTTGCTGTAGAATCTGTTCCCAAGGTGCTTCATTATCCACCATTCTGAATAATTCTGTGAAATCCATTTGTTTCCCTTGATGGATTGGAAAAGGAAAATTACTTTTGCTCTCTATGTCTCTTCTCTCTGTTGTATCTAACTCAACTTTATCATCATCAACACTCTTTACCAACTTGCACTCTTCTCTGGGGTTAACCTCAGTATTAGCCCCAAAGTTTCTATTTGGCCTTTCTTCCAATTGCTTGGTAATCTGACCCATTTGAATCTCCAAGTTCTTTATAGCAGCTTCAGTGCTCTTTTGAGAAGATTCAGTTTTCTGTATGAATTGCTGAAGAGTTTCTTCCAACCTTGTTGATCTTTCATTAAGCATAGATAACTGTTGCCAAAAGGTTTGTTGCTGCTGCTGCTTATTATATTGACTAGCTTGCCCAGTTTGTCCTTGACCAATGCTTGGGTGTGGTTTCCACCCTTGATTGTAATTCCCTTGACGGTATGGAAATTGATTGGCCATGAAATTAACGTCCTCTACAGCTTCAACTGGAAAGGCACATTGACCATTGATATGGTCACCTTCACATAATTCGCACAACTGGGTTTGTACCTGTGCAAGAGTTTTAGTCAGAGTTTCCAGCTGTTGAGTTAGAATTTTATTTTGAGCTAGCAAGGCATCATGTGTCTGTAATTGGAGAACCCCTTTTTGTTGCATAGGAGCTCCTCTCTCACTGTGCAGCTCATTATCACTAGTAGCCATGTTTTCTTTAATTTCTATGGCTTCCTCTGGAGTTTTCCATTTAATATTGCCTCCTGCTGAGGCGTCCAACATCATCTTAGTTTGTGAACCAAGCCCTCCAAGGAAAGTTAAGACTACTTCCTGTTCTTCAAAGCCATGCGTGGGTGTTTTTCTTAGCAGACTTTTGTATCTATCCCATGCATGCCCCAGTGATTCTTCCATGCCCTGCTTGAAATGAAGATATCTCTTGCTTGCCTTTTGTCACCTTTGATTGTGGAAAGTACTTGTTTAAAAACTTTGTTACCACTGCTTCCCAATCTGTGAAACTTCCCTCTGGAAAATAATTTAACCAAAGCTTAGCATTACCTCCTAATGAGAAAGGAAACAAACTAAGTTTGATCGCTTCATCTGGCACCCCATTAATTTTGACTGTGTTGCAAATCTCATTGAAGGTAGTGAGGTGCTCATATGGGCTTTCATGAGATAACCCATTAAATTGGTTGCTTTTCACCAGTTGAATCAGTGCTGGTTTGACCTCCATATTAGCTGCATTGACTCTAGGTCTAGCTATATTGTTAAAGTGCTGAGGTCCAGCTATATTGGTGTAGTCAGCAAGAGTTCTTCTGATATTATTGTTCTCCATATTTTCTGTGCTATGAACAGAACCTTGTGGTGATGGTTGCAACAGAATTTCCGGAGGAGGGAAAAGTTCTCTAGATGTTCGGATTCTTCTCCTCCGTCTATTCTCGTCTAGACCTTCAAGAAGAGGTTCTGTTGTTTTCTTGCTCCTAGTTCGAACTGCCTCCTGCATACACAAGAACACAAAACCCTAGAATATTTCGTTAGCACAAAAAGATATAGGAGAAGATAAAAACAGAAAACAGAAAATAAAATAAAATAAAATAAAATAAAAACCGAAAAAATAAAAACAGAAAAAATAAAAACAGAAATTCAAAATTCAAAGTCAAAGATAATCAATAATCACACAAATTAACCAGTTAAACCACGAGTCCCCGGCAACGGCGCGAAAAACTTGATGGACAATTTTATGAACACCAAAATATGATGTCACAAACTTGTTTTTTTTTATCGGCAAGTATGACCGAATCGTTCAAGTAATAAACTTGGTAAGACCAAGTATCGTTCTTTCCAAAGGACTCACGACCTAGTTTAGTTGTGTGGTCTATTGATTAGCTAAGACTTAAAGACGAAATATTTGGATTTTTATATGCAAAAGACGAAAATTAAATATGTATGCATGAAGTTTTGATCAATGGCAAAAAAACAAAAGATAAACACTTTCAATGAAATATATGTATGAATATGTTGTTGGGGGTCAACTTCATCTTATCCACTCTCATATATTTTAGGAATTCAACATTCAAATCATCATTGTTAATGCCACTCTCTAAAGTACCTTTCAAGAAGGCTTCTCCCTAATCACGAGTTCATACAATTCCTAACATTCCTAATAATTAGTTCATAAGTGCAGGAGCTTAAAGACAACCAATATAATATTGGGAGAAATTCCCCAGATCTAGACTTCCCCGTACGTGCCCGTATCGACAAAACCAATAATCATGCATCGAATGAGTTAAACAATGCAAGCATTAAGCAAAGAGGAAAAACCCTAACTAATGATGAAAGAAAGCATAGATCTTAAATAAAAGATGTAAAAACAAATTCCATATATGAGAGCTTCAAAAGATTACATTGATTCCCCAACAAACATACAGAGTTTAGTTCACCATATTCATGGTGAACCTAGATGAATAACAATGAAAGAATGAAAGATAAAACCCAAAAACGGTGAAGAGGAAGCTTCAGCATCCAAGATCCTCCTTCAAAGGGGTGGAAGAGAGAGTGTTTTCTTCGTTCCAGCGAAAGATACTAACCCTAGGAAACCCTAAAGCTTATATATTATTCGTAAATTACAGAAAATTAGGTCCAAGCCCATAAAAGTGCCGCTCAGCGGTAAACTGCCGCTCAGCGGTAAGTGCGTGTCTCGTTTCTTCCCCTCAGCGGCCATTTTGCCCCTCAGCGGACCTCCCGTGACTTCCTAAGTGCCGCTCAGCGGTAAACTGCCGCTGAGCGGTGACTTCGGCTTCTCCTTTTGCACTTTTTGATGTCTTTTCTGATTTCATCTCTCTCCTTCTTCACTTCTTTCACTAAATTCACCTTAAAACCTGCACAAAAACACTAAAATCAAGCATAAACCTGTCCAACTCTCTTATTTCTGAAAATATGAATAAAAGTATGATTTCAAGCTAGTTTCTAAGTATAAAGGTTGCTTTTAGTATCAATTTTATGCATGAAAATAACAGTTTTTCAACTGTTATCAGCATACATGGTTACTTTTGTCTTTTGCATTTGAAACCTATAACAATTTGTTCAATAGTCTTAAATAATCAAGAAATCATATAACTAACTAGGCCGTGAGTCCTTTGGGAGAACGATACTTGGTCTTACCGAGTTTATTACTTGATACGATTCGGTCACACTTGCCGAGGGTTAAACAAGTTTTTGGCGCCGTTTTTCGGTGTTCATAAATTTGTCATCAACAACCAAGTTCTAAGTTTGGAGTTGTGATAAAGTTGAAAAACTGTTATTTTTATACTTAATTTTAACATAAAAAACAACCTTTATGACTTAGAAACTAGCTTGAAATCATGCTTTTGCTTATGTTGTGGAAATAAGAGAGTTGGATGGGTTTTATGCTTTGTTTTCCTTGTTTTTCCAGGTTTTAAGATGAATTGAATGAAAGAAGTGAAGAAGTCAGAAGTTGGACTCAGAAAAGGAAGAAAAAATGCATAAAAGAAGAGCCGCAAGTACCGCTCAACGCCATTTTTACCACTGAGCGGTTGATGGAAGAAGGATCCAGAAGGATCCAGCTAATTCTGGTGCAAGATGGAATCAACGAAACTTCTCCTAGGAACTTCTGGAATATGAACTGGAAAGGAGGATGAACATCATTTTGTTGCAGCGGAAGAAGTTGAATTATGATGATTATGACCGGAGGAAGCATAAACTCTGGAACCCACTCTTCAAACAGTGTTCGGTGACTGGATTGAAGGAGAGTGGATGATTCAGTGATGAAGATAAGGTTGAGGCAAAGGAGGATTGTTAATGATTATGCTACTGATAGGTATATTGATGATTATATTGTTGATGGGCATGCTTTCAGTGCTACCTCTTTGCATGATGAGAACCACTTTCTACTATCACATCTGAATGTTTATTCTTCATGCACTGAACATGAATCTAAGTTTGTTGTTGATACTGCTTCTAAATTTGAAATTGATTCATGTTCTGAGAGTATATCTGATGTGCAACCTGTTACATTGGGATTGGGTGTTATACGTCTGCATGTCATTTCTTTGGAGCCACATTGCACTAACCTTATTGCAGGAGGTACACATGGATTTGACCAACACACACCCACGGTGGAAGACTGTTGAGAGGGTCGCACCTTACACAAAAGTTGATTGCAAAATTAATGCAGTATAGTTACTAGGAAGTGACTCCTAGGCCGTCTCTCAAGGACCAAATGTGGTTCGAGTCTTAGGTCAAACACGAAGTGGGGGGGTTTGGAAATTTTGTTTTGATACGAAAAAAAATTAAATTAAACTGGAAATTAAATAAAATCGTAACCAGAATTGAAAGCATTAAAGTGCATGAAAACATTAAACTGAACACTGCAACAGATAAATATCCAAACACAATTCAAATTATAAAAATGCACGATTAAACTAAAGCATTAAATGCACAATGTTGTCATCTATCCTACGCATACTCCACCAAAGGGAAGAAAATTAACTCAACATGATATAAAATATTTTAAGGCAAACAAAGTAAAAGAAAATAAAACTTCTCAACTGTGACCCATTCATTTACCAAAAGAAATTGAAATTGTAAATGCTTCTAAAACACTCCTTAGCCGTGAATGTAAGTATTGAAATACGCCAAATGAAAAACCATTGAAATTAATTTAAAACGTTGCAGGCATTAGTAAAACGAAGACCCGTGTTGCACTTCTCCAGCTCCAATAAAAGAATTGAATCTCCGCGCTTTCTCAATATCACCATGTGCACCACTTCTTCCAGAACGCAACTCAAACAGCCCCTTGCTCCACCTTTTCTCCATCAATGAAACATCGTCCTATTCTCTAGAAATAATCCCGTGTGCTGCTGCCCTACTCTTTCTTTCAAACACTGTCCCTATTTTAAGAAAGAAAAATGAAAGCTTCCGTGCTGCTGGAAATAAACTTAAGGAAACGCATATATGCGTCAGCTAGTAAACGAACGCACAAATCAGCAATGCAGAAGTTAGAACCGAAATTGTAAAATCATAAAATCCATCTTCCGTGATGAATAACAATAAAGATAATATATGAAATCAGCGTGTTGCCCTTTTTTTTTTTGAAAACAAAGCAAAGCAAAGAAGATATGAGTGCACCGCTCTAGAAAAATGTGTCGCTGTTTTCCAATTGAAATCAGCGCATGCTCCAAAAGTAAATAGCCTTCATCTTTTCTAAGAGATTAATAAAAAGTCCAAGACGTAACCTTGCTAAAGTAAGCTGTGTGCATCACCCAAATTCCATCACCGTGTGAGTCTTTTTTTCTATCTTCTAAAAAAAATGTTCCAGTAAAAGCCAAAAAATGAAGGTGGCCTGAAATGTTGATTTTTCTTTTGGAGCAATCCGTGTGCTTCCTTCCAGGTGGCGGCTGGACCACGCTAGCCGAGACACCACATGCTGCTGCATTTCAATTTAAAATTCACCCATAACCCTCCATAGCTAAAAAATGTCCGTACTAGGTTGCGGCTGGAGCTTCAAATTGAAAGATGAATGACCCCCCGCGAGGCCTCCTTGACAGAGTGCTTTTCAAAGAAAGAAAATCCAATTGTGCTTCTTTCCAGCCAACTTTCCCGTGAAGCCCTTGGATGTGTGCTACTGGGCTGCTTCCGTGTGCACCTCCCAAGATACTATCCATCATCACCTTCTGCTTCTACTGGAACACTTCTTTGCTGCTGTCCACGTACATCCAACTCCACTGTAGCTGGACGTCCGTGATGTTGCTGTTGTGTTGTGCACCTTCCTTTCTCTCCAAGCACACACCTGCTGGACCTGGGCTGTGGACGTGTGTAGCTCTCCAAGTTGCTGCTGGACCGTGCCTCCCAGATGTGCGTATGTATCTCCTTTCTCCAATGCTGGATGCCACCTCCAAAGTGCTTCCCATTCTCCGCGTGAAAGCAGGCCTTCCATCACACCTCTCGGACGCGTGGTTTTCTCTCAAAGCTGGTTGGACCGTGAAGTGGCTGCTGGGCCGTGTAATGTTTACTGGACGTGTGCTTGCTGGAAAATTGAAGATGTGGGCCGCGCGTGCTGCTGGAAAATGCTCTTTACTCCTTCCTTGGGCCATGACCTTGAAGCACCTCCAAAGCTGTTGTCCAAAGATTCCTCTTGGTGGTTGTTCCTTCTTTCTTCACGTGTTGATTGTTGTATGAAGGAATAAATGGGTGTAAGCCATGCTGGACCATGTGGTTGCTGCTCACCGTGTGCACCTCTCCAAATGAATCCAGCTTCTCGATGTGCACCCCCAAAATTGAAATCCACACCTCCTCTCTTATCTTAGTTTAAAATAAAATTGATGTGGCATTTTCTTTTGACCTCCAAATGTCCCAAATATTATCCAACAATTTTCCTACAATTAATAATGCAAATAATTAGCTCAAATAATTCAAATTAATTAAAATAAGAATTTTTTGTCAAATTAAGCACAATTAGCAAAAACGGAAAAATACCAGACATTTAAGCACAATTCCCTAATTAAATTCGGTACAATAAGCTAAGTGAAATTGAGAAAATATTGACTCATCAAAGACAAAGGTGCCAATATACATAATATTTTGAAGATCAATAGGCATCTGATGACAAATTTATGAACACCGAAAAACAACGCCACAAACTTGTTTAACAATCGGCAAGTGTGACCGAATCGTATCAAGTAATAAAACTAGGTAAGACGAAGTATCGTTTTCCCAAAGGACTCACGGCCTAGTTAGCTATATGATTTGTTGATTAGTTAAGACTTGTTAACAATTGATTGTAGGGTTTAAATGCAAAAGACAGTAATTAAACATGTAGGCATAAATTTGATCAATGGAAAAGAGGAAAACAAACACTTTAATGAATTAAATGGATGAGTATGTTGTTGGGGTTATCAATTTCATCTTATCCACTCTCATATACTTTTAGGAATTCATCATTCTTTTCATCAATTGCTAATGCCACTCTTTAAATCACCTTGCAAGAAGGTCTATCCTTAATTACGAGTTCATACAATTCCTAGAATTCCTAGTAATTAGTTCTGAAGTGCAGAAGCTTAAAGGCAACCAATATGCTATTGGGAGAAATTCCCCGGATCTAGATTTCCCCGTACGTTCCCATATCGACAAAATCAATAATCATGGCATTGAATGAGTTAAACAAAGCAAGCTTTAAGCAAAGAGGAAAAACCCTAACTAATGATGAAAGAAAGCATATATCTTAAAATAAGATGTAAAACACAAATTCCATATATGAGAGTTTCACAAGACTACATTGATTCCCCAACAACAATACAAGGTTTAATTCACCATATTCATGGTGAAACTAGATGAACAATAATGAATGAAAGAAAGATAGAACCCTAGAAAGATGAAGAGGTAGCCTGAGCATCCAAGATCTTCCTTCAAGGGGTGGAAAAGTGAGTGTTTGCTTCGTCCCAGCCAAAGATACAAACCCTAGGACGTCCTAAAGCTTATATATTATTCTAAAATATACAGAAAATTAGGCCCAAGCCCAAAATAGTGCCGCTCAGCGGTAAACTACCGCTCAGCGGTAAGTGCGTGAGTTGTTTTCCTCCCCTCAGCGGCCTTTTCACCCCTCAGCGGAGCCAACGTGGGTTTTTGAGTGTCGTTCAGCGGTAAACTGCCGCTGAGCGGTAATTACGGCTTCTCCTTTTGCACTTTTTTATGTCTTTTCTGATTCCATCTCTATCCTTCTTCACTTCTTTCACCAAATTCACCTTAAAACCTGCATAAAACACTTAAATCAAGCATAAACCTGTCCAGCTCTCTTATTTCTAAAAATATACCCAGAAGCATGATTTCAAGCTAGTTTCTAAGTGTTAAATGTTGCTTTTAGTATCAATTTTAAGCATGAAAATAACAGTTTTTCAACTGTTATCACAACCCCAAACTTAGAACTTTGCTTGTCCTCAAGCAAACAAGATGTAACTCAATCTTCTACCAATCTGTATAATGGTTTACTCATTCAAAAATCCTCTTTCCAAGATAAGTAGAAACTTCAATCAAACTCATGACAAAGATTTCAATCAAGACGTGCACATGCTTTGGTGTTCACAAAGTCACTTAATATCCAATAAATGCTATTTTTCATGAATGATCAATCAACTAAGCATGGATGTTCTTATGTATTCATGTAATCTTTCCTCACTAGATAAAGTGTTTCACTCAAACACACAAGTGTATAAGAGGTATTCACTCATTCACTCTACTATCACAATGTCACATGAATCAACTTTGCCTTTCATTTAATCACAATCAAAAACACTTACTAGCAAGCATCATCACAAGGACTTTTCTATGGCTTATAACGTGGCTGGGCTAACAAGAAAATTGGTTTTTCTAGATCACAAAACCCTTGAGTTAATAGAAACATATAAACACAATCATTCTTATTTATTCCCAACTTTCTTTTGCATTGAGCTTTTCTTTTTCTTTTCTTTTCTTTCTCTTTTTCTTTTTCTTTTCACATACTTAATTCTTAGCTCTTAGCTCAATGCTTTCAATTTCCCTTTCTATTTTCCAACAACCCCAAACTTGAACATTTGTCAATACCACAAAATATTTTCTACTTAACTCAAGGTAAAGCTTTTCAACAAGGGTTTTCAAATCATGTTCAAGGCTAGAGGTTCAAAGGATAGAACACATAGTGTTCTCTTTTAGTGGGCTAAATTTATGAATTTGGCTAATAAAAGGGTTATCAACAAATGGCCTTGATCATATGATGCAAACAAGCAAGTAATTCAATCATAGAAAACCTGGGCAAAGTCATTCATGCTTCCAAAGGAATAGCATTCAATCACAAAAACTCTGGAGCTCAAAACCTCACATATAAGCTCATTCACATTTGACATACACATCTTGCTTAATATCATAATCACAATCATAACATCATGCATTTGTTCACAAAGCTTGTGAACCACCTGTATAAGCATATAATGTGCACATCTCAAGATCAATCAATATCAAAGCATCATCAGGCATTACTTATCAAACAAGCACAATCATAAGCAAACCATCATAACAGACAAAGTTTTCAATTGAGTACATCAAACCCTATTCTAAAACAAAAGTAAATAAGTTCAAAACACTGGATTGCCTCCCAGCAAGCGGTTGTTTAACGTCACGAGCCTGACCCACAATTTCAAGGATCAACCAACTGCATCATTGTGGACAAATATTGCACTTCTCCCCCTAAGTAAGGCTTGAGACGTTGACCATTCACCACCCAGCTTTTCTGTGGATCATCAGTGGCTGGAGTAAATATTTTAATTGCTCCATGTGGATGCACTCCTTTTACTACAAATGGTCCTAACCATTTTGTCTTCAATTTCCCAGGGAATATCTTCAATCTTGAATTGAATAATAGTACCTGTTGTCCTGGATTAAAAACTTTATTTACCAACTTCCTGTCATGATAGAATTTGATCTTATCTTTATAAGCCTTGGATGAATCATATGCATGTAATTGCATTTCTTCAAGCTCCAGAATCTGCCTTCTGCGTGTGCCTTGAGTTTCATAAGGATCAAAATTCAAAAATTTCAAAGCCCACAACGCTTTATGCTCCAACTTCACTGGCAAATGACATGCTTTCTGATACAAGAAGGTCTAACACCATAGGACCCATCACAAGAGGAATGGCCAAAAAGCTCCAAGATGAATATTTTCCCCAAGGTCAAGTACTATTTGCTATCTTTGGATGGAAAATTGGAGAACAAGAAGATCTTCCAAATCTGCCAAAACATGGAGAAGGGTAAAATAGACATTTCTATACAAGAAGGGGTGTGCTTATCCTTCTATGGGGCTGCATTAGTAATTGTTTTCTCCACATAAAACTCATTTGTCACGTGTTTTAGAAGCCACACATTTAGCACATGGGTTCAGATCTGAAACGTGTAAATTGTTTGCTTAAGCCTTGAGATTGATCTATAAAATCTCATAGGCAAAGCTTGTAGATTACTTTTGGATTGTAGTAAAGAATTTCTGCTGAAATGCATAGTAAATTCCTTCTCCAAGAGTCACTTCTTAGCTTGATTCCCATTGCAACTTTCTTCCACTCTAGGAAGCCTTCTGAGTTGTGAATCACCTCTCCAAGCTAGCCTTCATATCCAACCACCATAAACACCAATCATCCGCTGCATCACATCCAAAGCTCCTCACCAATCTGCTCTTGAAATTCCAAATCTGCACACCTCTGCATCAGATACAGCTCCTGTTACATTGGTTGCAGCCACTGTCCAAGTCTCCTTGCACCTCCAATCTCACGGCTCATCTTCTCCACATCTCCTAGGATGTATCAAGTGGTATTCAGAGCTTAGGTTCTAACTTGAACCGTGAGATAAGTGGCTTCATTTTGCATTTTTCAAACTGTCATTCAAATTCCTGCTATGTCTTGTGGTTTTTCTAAATTCTGTTTCTGTTTCAGCATATATGATGTGTTTAGGCTTCTATGTTTTGAGTTTTATTGATACCAGCTCTATTTGCTTGAGTCTATCATCATTTTATTCGGTTATCTCTTGCTGTTTTGAGTCATTTTAATCATTTAAATATCATTTCTGGTTTTGTCTTAAGTCTTGTTAGTATTTTGCTGTTTTGTTATCAAATCTGGTTTTTCTACCAAGTTTTACCAAAAATCTGAGTTGTTTGAATGTGGCTACACCAAGTAAGAGCAATGAATACTTCAGAAATGAGCTCAGGTGTTTAGATCTATCATTCAAACTCAAAATCTGTGCAGTTTTTTTTTTAAAATCCTGACAGCATTTCAGTTCTGTTTTTGTGCTGCATTGCCACTGTTTTTATGGTCATTTACTGTTCTATTGAACAGCAGTTGGTTGATCCATTGTCTGAACCATTTGGAAGATGAAATGAGTTGATTCCAAATAGTTTGTCATGTGGCAAGAGTGTCCAAGCATTTGGCCGAGATGCATGAGTTTCCTTGAGTCAATTTTGCTTAATTGTGTGTGGTTAGTATTAGATCATTGCTAATCATCATCAACACTGAATTTCTGCATTTGTGCAAATTTCAAATACCATTTCTAACTCCTCCTTGCTGTTTTCAAGTCAGAATTACTTTTGAATCAAAATTTGACCATGCTAGTTGGTAAATTTAGCTGAAATATGGTACTGCAGTAGTGATTTTCTGTTTTATATAGTTTTGATGTATCCAATTAGTTCCAACAAGTCATAAATCATCATCAAAACATGTTTGAATCATTGGAAAATAACTAGGTGCAGTACTGTTCATTTGGTCTATTTTTCTGCATTGAAAAAAAATTGACTCTGCTGCAATACTGTGCTGGTTTTTCTGTCAAATTCTGCACTGCATTACTTTGTTTGATTCATCATTTTTAGATGCAGTAAAAGCCATGGTCCATTTAAAATATTAAGATAACAATTCAAAAGAGATATTACAAATGTTAAAAGGCACTTAGGACCATTGCATCATCAGTTTCGAAGTTTGAATTGTATAAAAATCTGGTGCAGAAATCTGGTGAAAAATCTGGTGCAACTCATTCAGGCATTTCATCAAACAGTTTTGTCAATTTTCAATGCATAGCCAATTCGTGTGTGATTCTGATTTAAAGTCTTTTATTGCGTTTTAATTCTGTTCTAGAGCCATTCCTAAGATCATTTTGATGTGCCACCGTGATTGATAGCCACTTAATTGCTTGCTTTCTGAATTTTGAACACTCTGCACACCATCTGTTTGACAAAAGTCCTGGTGTTGCTGTCACTTGGATGTGATTTTGCTGGCAATTGTGGTGGTAGTTTCTGTGACTAATTGGTTTATTGGATAGGTGAACTATAACTCAAATAGCTCACTGCAAGTGGAAGCATCAAAGGAAGTTCAATTGGTGAAGAAAAGTGAATGAAGTTGAACCTTGAAGAAGGAAAAACCGTGACTGCAGGAGCATTCTATACTGCAGAAAATTAATTTCTTGGTTTAGGCACCTTGCAGCTGAGAGAATTGTTTGGAATCCAGTAGATTCAAGTTTTTTGAGAGCAACCAAAGCTGCATACATTGTCCCTTAGCCTATTTTTAACTTTTCCTTTCCAATTTACCAAATTTCTTTGTAACTTCCATTGTTTTTCTTTGGTTGTAAGTTCCAAATCCAAGCAAGTGAGGTGCTAGAGTTCACAAGTGCTCTTCCCTCATTTGTAACTAGACTCAAAGAAGTCTCACAACCTAAAATTGAGTAGTCGGTGAGTGTGTCTTAGATCCAAAGTCTAAGCCTCACCTAGGAGACCTCACTTTAATGGTTTTTCCAATTTTCGACTAGATAACATATATCTTGTGCGAATAGGAAGCTCTCTTAGGGGTCCGAATTTAGAGTTTAGGTTGTGTCCTTTGATTTTAAAAGTGATTTTAGTTTAAAGGGTAACTAGTAGTAACCTAAGACATTTCTGGCAAGGCAAGACTTGGTACTTAAGCAGTCTTCATGACTCACCTCTCTTACCTGGGACTTGTCTAAGTGTGAATCTTGTATATCTTTTACACTAGAAAAACTTGTAGAAACAAAGATGTCTTGTTATTCATATAGGTGTTCTAGGAATTTTAATTTTAAGCAACTTAGTTACAAAGAAATCAAAAGAGAACATGATAAAGCTAGAAGGAAGTCTTGTTCATCTTATGAATTTGATAGGATTGAAGATGAATTGTATAAACAAGCTAGTGAAAACATTCCATTCTTTGGTGATGATATTGGTGCATTAACATACCTAGCTTGGGAAAAGGAAATTAATGACATGCATTCATTCATGGTGAGAAAAAGTAAATATGAATCCTTCTATTCTAGAGAGAATGAATCTTATATTCTTAGTCTTTACACTTCTAGTTTTAAAAAGCATGCAAGAGAGTGGTGGGATGATAGGCAATATCATGTTGAGATAGGTAGACAATATCCCATTCATGATTGGAATGAATTGAAAGCTTGTATGAGAAGAAAGTTTGTGCCTCGAGAAATTGAAAGAAACTTAGAACTTATGAGAGAGCTTATTAGAAAAGGTGAGTCATTCATTCAAAATTTAAGTGGGTTCTCCCGTAGGGAAAGTGAGTTTCTAGAAAAACTCAAGAGGCTATGGGAAGAGACAAGCAAACATAGAATTGAGAGGTTAAAAAGAGAAAAACAAAAGCAAGAAGTAAGAGAAAAAAGAGAAATAGAGAGAAGAGAAAAAGAGAGAAGAGAAGAGGAAGAACGAAATAAAAGAAAAGAGGAAGAGAGAAAGAGAAGAGAAGAGGAAGAAAACAAGAGAAGAGATGAGGAAGAAAGAGAAGAAGAGAAAAGAAGAGAGAAAGAGAGAAAAGAAACACTTAGAAGAGAAAAGGAAGAAGTTGAAAGGATAGAAATGGAAGAAAAGAAATCAAAGCAACTAAGGGCAACATCTCCTCCTACATTAGAAGTCAAACTCTTAAGGGGAGGTTTTCTATCCTCTCACTCTTATCCATTTATATTTGAATTTTCCAAATTTCACTTTTCTTTCAAAGAATTGGCCACTCCATCTTTAAAAATGTTATCACTTTCAACACATGCAAATTTCCAACTTGGGTTATGGTTACCTTTATGGTTACCAATAACTCAAGATACAAATAAAATTTCAAATGAAGAAAGGTTTCTTTGTTATATTAAAATTAAAAATTTCAAAATTTGGAAACCTTCTTCTACACATATTCTTTTATATATCTTATTGGGTCAAAGAAAACTAATTAGAGATATGTTTGATGCTTATTGCAGATGGATATTTGACCCAGGAGGAACCCTTATGAAGCTAACAAAAATAAGTCTTCAAAAGCACCATCAGATTCGAGGACAAATCCTTTCCAAGGGGGAGGGGATGATACAAGAAGGTCTAACACCATAGGACCCATCACAAGAGGAATGGCCAAAAAGCTCCAAGATGAATATTTTCCCCAAGGTCAAGTACTATTTGCTATCTTTGGATGGAAAATTGGAGAACAAGAAGATCTTCCAAATCTGCCAAAACATGGAGAAGGGTAAAATAGACATTTCTATACAAGAAGGGGTGTGCTTATCCTTCTATGGGGCTGCATTAGTAATTGTTTTCTCCACATAAAACTCATTTGTCACGTGTTTTAGAAGCCACACATTTAGCACATGGGTTCAGATCTGAAACGTGTAAATTGTTTGCTTAAGCCTTGAGATTGATCTATAAAATCTCATAGGCAAAGCTTGTAGATTACTTTTGGATTGTAGTAAAGAATTTCTGCTGAAATGCATAGTAAATTCCTTCTCCAAGAGTCACTTCTTAGCTTGATTCCCATTGCAACTTTCTTCCACTCTAGGAAGCCTTCTGAGTTGTGAATCACCTCTCCAAGCTAGCCTTCATATCCAACCACCATAAACACCAATCATCCGCTGCATCACATCCAAAGCTCCTCACCAATCTGCTCTTGAAATTCCAAATCTGCACACCTCTGCATCAGATACAGCTCCTGTTACATTGGTTGCAGCCACTGTCCAAGTCTCCTTGCACCTCCAATCTCACGGCTCATCTTCTCCACATCTCCTAGGATGTATCACTTTCCCATAGACTAATTGAAACGGTGATAATCCCATAGACGTCTTCATTGCCGTCCTATAAGCCCAAAAAGCATCATCCAGCTTTAGTGACCAATCCTTTCTTGATGAAGTCACTGTTTTTTCCAGGATCCTTTTTATTTCTCTGTTAGATACCTCAGCTTGTCCATTGGTTTGTGGATGATAAGGTGCAGCTACCTTATGTTTCACTCCATAATGTTTGAGTACTTTTTCTAGCTGATAATTGCAAAAATGAGATCCCACATCACTAATCAACACTCTTGGAGTTCCAAAACGCGAAAATATCTGCTTCTTCAAAAATTTAATTACTGTGTTAGCATCATTTTTAGGACAAGCTAATGCTTCCACCCATTTACTCACATAATCCACTGCTACCAAAATATATTCATTGTTGAAAGATGGAGGAAAGGGTCCCACAAAGTCAATACCCCAACAATAAAAAATCTCAACCTCTAAAATGCCTTGTAATGGCATCTCATGACGTTTAGGGATCGTCCCTGCTCTTTGACACTTATCACAATTTTTAGCATGATTATGAGCATCTTTAAATAAAGTTGGCCAATAAAACCCTGATTGAAGAACTTTTGTTGCTGTTCTTTCTCCATTAAAATGTCCCCCATAAGGTGAATCATGACAATGCCAGAGAATCCCTTCTGCTTCTTCATTTGTCACACTTCTCCTCAGAAGATTATCTGCTCCAATCTTGAACAAATAAGGATCATCCCAAACAAACTGCTTGGCATCATGCAAAAATTTCTTTCTTTGTTGCCATGTTAAATCTTCTGGCATGACCCTTGCAGCTTTGAAATTAGCCATATCAGCAAACCATGGCCTCTACTGAATATACATGAGTGCTTCATCTGAAAAAGATTCCCAAATCTCTGATTCCTTGCTAGTAACCTCCTTGTTGACTAACCGTGACAAATGATCAGCAATCAAGTTCTCACTCCCTTTCTTATCACGGATCTCCACATCAAATTCTTGCAAGAGTAGTACCCATCTAATCAGACGTGGCTTAGAATCTGGCTTTGTCAACAAGTATTTGATAGCTGCATGATCTGTATAAATAATCACCTTAGACCCAATAAGATAAGGTCTAAATTTCTCTAGAGCATACACTATGGCTAGAAATTCTTTCTCTGTGGTAGCATAATTCAACTGAGCATCATTCAGAACTTTGCTGGCATAATAAATTGGATGAAAAATTCGCTCTGTTCGCTGGCCAAGAACAACTCCTATTTCATAATCACTTGCATCACACATTAGCTCAAAATTTTTATTCCAATCTGGAGCTATAATTACTGGAGCTGACACTAATTTGCTCTTCAATATGTCGAAAGCTTTCAAACATTCTTCATTCATCACAAAAGAAGCATCCTTCATAAGAAGATTACTCAATGGTTTAGCAATTTTTGAGAAATCTTTAATGAATCTTCTATAAAATCCAACATGACCTAGAAAACTCCTGATCCCCCCTTACATTTGTTGATGGAGGTAATTTCTCAATGACTTCCACTTTGGCTTTATCTACCTCAATCCCTTTAGCAGAAATTTTATGTCCCAGCACTATTCCTTCCTTTACCATATAATGACATTTCTCCCAATTAAGAACAAGATTTGTCTGAACACATCTTTTAAGAACAATATCCAAATTTGCCAAACACCTTTGGAAAGAATTTCCAAAGACTGAAAAATCATCCATGAAGACTTCAATACACTTTTCTAAGAGATCTGCAAAAATCGCCTGAATACACCTTTGAAAGGTAGCTAGAGCATTACACAATCCAAATGGCATTTTTCTATAGGCAAAGATACCAGAAGGACAAGTAAAGGTTGTCTTCTCTTGGTCTTTTGGATCTACCGCAATTTGATTGTATCCAGAATATCCATCTAGGAAGCAATAGAAAGCTTGACCTGCTAATCTTTCTAACATCTGGTCCATGAAAGGAAGAGGAAAATGATCCTTCCTAGTGGCTTTATTTAGCTTTCTGTAATCAATGCACATTCGTCATCCAGTAACTGTCTGAGTGGGAATAAGTTCATTCTTATCATTGTGAATTACTGTCATTCCGCCTTTCTTTGGAACCACCTGAACTGGACTTACCCATTCGCTTTCAGAGATTGGATAAATAATACCAGCTTCTAAAAGTTTCAACACTTCTTTTCTGACCACCTCCTTCATTACAGGGTTTAACCTTCTCTGTGGTTAAGCACTTGGTCTATAATCCTCTTCCATAAAGATCTTATGCATACAATAAGTTGGGCTAATACCTTTAAGATCTGATATTGACCACCTAATTGCTCCTTTATTAGCTTTCAGAATTTCTATCAACTGTTCTTCTTCTTGTAGAGACAAAGAATTACTGATGATAACTGGCTTTTTTTCATCTTCTTCTAGAAAAACATACTTCAGATGTGCTGGGAGTCTTTTTAATTCTGGTTTCTTTACTTTGACTTCTTCTTCCTTATCAATTATTTCAAACTTTGTATCCTGTTCTGGAATTTTTTTCAATGTTTCCAAGTCCATTAGACATTCTGCAATTAATTTCTCTTCTCCTTCATCTAAATCTTCACGAGCATCAATAAGAGTTTTCCCTAATGGAGAAACATACCACACCATCCTTTCTTGCATCACACATATTTCATCAAGTTCGTCAAATTGGAAACATGATTTATCATCATTTGGATACGTCATGGCTTTAAATACATCAAAGGTGACTTCTTCATCATGAACTCTCAATTTAAGCTTGCCATTTTCCACATCAATTAAAACTCTAGCAGTCTTCATGAAAGGTATCCCAAGAATGAGAGGTACATCACTGTTTCCTTCCATCTCCATTACAATAAAATCTACTGGGAATACAAACTTGTCAACCTTCACTAACACGTCTTCCACCACTCCACATGGATATTTAAGAGACCTATCTGCCAGTTGAAGAGCCATTCTGGTAGGTTTGATTTCCAAACCCTCAATTGTTTTACACATGGATAACGACATTAAATTAATGCTAGCTCTTAAATCAATCAATGCTCTTCCAAATTTCCTATGGTACATGGAATAATGAAACTTCCTGGATCTTTAAACTTAAGAGGTAATTTCTGTATGATTGCACTGCAGTTACCCTGTACCTTGATAGTTTCCTTCTCAATGTATTTGTTTTTCTTTGTAAGCAGTTCCTTCAAAAATTTTGCATATGATGCCATCTATTGCAATGCTTAAGAGAAAGGTATAGTGATCTCCAGCTTCTTAAACAACTCCATGAATCTTTCCAACTGTTTTTCTTTCTCCTTCCTTGAATAGCTCTTTGGATAAGGAAGTGGTTTTTCAAACTCTCTTTCTTTTTGTCTCTCATCTCTCTCTTCTCTTTCTTTTTTTTCTTTCTTCTCATTCTCTTCTTCTTTCTTTTTTTCTCTCTCATCTCTTTCTTTCCACTCACATGTTTCTTTTTCACTCTCATTTTCTTTTTCCTCTCTTTCTTTTTTTCTCTCCTCTAACACCTTACCACTTCTGGTCACAATAGTTTTACACTCCTTTCTGATATTACCATTTTTCATCTTGTCAACTATTCGCTCAATATGGATCTTCATATTTTCAAATGCAACTTCCACATTCTTACAATAAGATGCATTCGTCTTCAAGAATTTTTGGAAAGTCTCGTCAAGTTTTGTTGTCTTCTCGGATGGAGTAAATTGCATTTGCCATTTTTGCTGTTGCCATTGAACCATTGAAACCTTTTGTATTTCTTGTGGTAATTGAGAAAGTTTCATAATTACTTCTTCCAACTGTTGAGAAATAATTTTATTTTGAATAAGCAGATCATCATTTGATTGTAGCAACTCCTTCTGACTAGGATATCCTCTTTCACTGTTTAGCTCATTATCACTAGTAGCCATATTGTCAATGATTTTTGTAGCTTCCTCTGGAGTTTTCCATTTGATATTTCCTCCTGCTGAGGCGTCAAGCATCATCTTGGTTTGTGAACCAAGACCTCCAAGGAAGATTAGGACTACTTCTACTTCATCAAATCCATGCATGGGTGTCTTTCTTAATAAGCTTTTATATCTGTCCCATGCATGCCCTAGTGATTCCTCCATGCCTTGCCTGAATGATGAAATCTCTTGCTTTCCTTTATTCACCTTTGATTGTGGAAAGTATTTGTTTAGGAACTTGGTCACCACTGCTTCCCACTCTGTAAAGCTTCCTTCTGGAAAAGAATTTAACCAAAGCTTAGCGTTGCCTCCTAATGAGAATGGAAACAGGCTAAGTTTGATTGCTTCGTCCGGCACCCCATTTATTTTCACCGTGTTGCAGATCTCATTAAAAGTTGTGAGGTGCTCATATGGGCTTTCGTGAGACAACCCATTTAATTGATTACTCTTCACCAGTTGGATGAATGCTGGTTTCACCTCCATGTTGGCTGCATTGACCCTCGGTCTTGCTATGCTATTAAAATGTTGAGGTCCAGCTATATTTGTGTAATCTGCAAGAGTTCTTCTGGCATTATTATTCTCCATATTTTCAGTGCTATGGTCAGAACCTTGTGGTGATGGTTGTAACAGAGTTTACGGAGAAGGAAAAAGTTCTCTAGATGTACGGATTCTTCTCCTCCGTCTAGTCTCGTCTAAACCTTCAAGAAGAGGTTCTGAAGTTTTCTTGCTCCTGGTTCGGATTGCTTCCTGCATACAGAAGCAAACAAATCCCTAGAAGAATTGGTTAGCACAAAAAGATATAAAAGAAGATATAAGATTCAGAGATAAAAAGATAAAAACAGAAAAAAAAAATAAGAACAGAAAACAGAAAAAAAAATAAAAACAGAAAAATAAAATAAAATAAAATAAAATAAAAACAGAAAAAATAAAAACAGAAATTCAAATTTAAAAATTCAAAATTCAAGTCAAAGATAATCAACAATCACACAAATGAACTAGTTAAACCACGAGTCCCCGGCAACGGCGCCAAAAACTTGATGACAAATTTATGAACACCGAAAAACGGCGCCACAAACTTGTTTAACAATCGGCAAGTGTGACCGAATCGTATCAAGTAATAAAACTAGGTAAGACGAAGTATCGTTTTCCCAAAGGACTCACGACCTAGTTAGCTATATGATTTGTTGATTAGTTAAGACTTGTTAACAATTGATTGTAGGGTTTAAATGCAAAAGACAATAATTAAACATGTATGCATGAATTTGATCAATGGAAAAGAGGAAAACAAACACTTTAATGAATTAAATGGATGAGTATGTTGTTGGGGTTATCAATTTCATCTTATCCACTCTCATATACTTTTAGGAATTCATCATTCTTTTCATCAATTGCTAATGCCACTCTCTAAATCACCTTGCAAGAAGGCCTATCCTTAATTACGAGTTCATACAATTCCTAGCATTCCTAGTAATTAGTTCTGAAGTGTAGAAGCTTAAAGGCAACCAATATGCTATTGGGAGAAATTCCCCGGATCTAGATTTCCCCGTACGTTCCCATATCGACAAAATCAATAATCATGGCATTGAATGAGTTAAACAAAGCAAGCTTTAAGCAAAGAGGAAAAACCCTAACTAATGATGAAAGAAAGCATATATCTTAAAATAAGATGTTAAAACACAAATTCCATATATGAGAGTTTCACAAGACTACATTGATTCCCCAACAACAATACAAGGTTTAGTTCACCATATTCATGGTGAAACTAGATGAACAATAATGAATGAAAGAAAGAAAGAACCCTAGAAAGATGAAGAGGTAGCCTGAGCAACCAAGATCTTCCTTCAAGGGGTGGAAAAGTGAGTGTTTGCTTCGTCCCAGCCAAAGATACAAACCCTAGGACGTCCTAAAGCTTATATATTATTCTAAAATATACAGAAATTAGGCCCAAGCCCAAAATAGTGCCGCTCAGTGGTAAGTGCGTGAGTTGTTTTCCTCCCCCCAGCGGCCTTTTCACCCCTCAGCGGTAAACTGCCGTTGAGCGGTATTTACGGCTTCTCCTTTTGCACTTTTTTTTGTCTTTTCTGATTCCATCTCTATCCTTCTTCATTTCTTTCACCAAATTCACCTTAAAACCTGATATGATCATAAATGGGGCAACAATGAAGAGCTTTCAAAGTGACAACAAGCATAAAAAAGAGTAGAATAGGTTTCCTTTGAGCGTGTATTTGCCTTTTGATTTCTTTCTCTTAGTTCTTGTGAATAATTGCTTATAAACTCTTCTTTCTCTTTAAGAGCAAGCAATATGGGACTATCCATGACTTGATTTTAAAAAGAAGAGAAGAGAAAGTGAGCATTCTAGGCGTGTAGGAGTTAGTAGCATAACTAGTTTTCATATTTTGAACTATAGGAGAACTAGTTGCCTTATAAACCCTTTGGAGTGGAGAGAATTGAGCAATGTGGGACTCAAAAGTCCCTAGAAGACCTGCAGCAGCTGCTGGATGGACTACACCCTCAAAAGTCCCACATCTCCTAGATCTTGCATCTTAGCTCACTCCAAAGGTTATATAAGAAGGCTTAGGGGTCTCCTTTTTGTACACACCTTACCTTGAATCAATTGAATTTTGAGTTGATTTGCACTTTTGCAATCTTCTTTGAGATAGTATTCTGTCTCCAAAGTCCCTACTTTGGGCAGACTTATCTTGCTCAAGCAAGTGGCGGTCCTCCTTTGATGCTTATCTTGGAGCTTCCTTCAAGTGGCGCATCTTCAAAACATAAGTTTCCTCTTCCTTAATCTCTTCCATTTTTAATTTCTTTCCTATTCTCTTAAATGTCATTTAGTATATTCTCTCTAGGTATGCACTTCCCCATCATGTGGTATCATGAGCCTTAGGTTTTTGATCTCTTAGGAATTGCATGCTAGAGTAGAATAGCTTAGATATGTTCATTTTCGCTGAGCATTTTTCTGTCTCGCCCAGCCTCTGCGTGAAAATACAGTCAACTTGTATGATTTAGTTTAGCTTCATTTCTAGTCCGTTTTCCATGAAATTTTTTTTCAAATTTTCGTTGGATGTCTAGTTTCATGTACAATTTTTACTTTGTTAAAATTCGTTTTTTGCTATTCCCAGTAAAATTGTTTCTCCACTATGTCAGTCCAGTGCTTACTGTTGTGTGACTTCTCATTTGTTTGCTTTGCTTGCTTGCTGTTTGGTTACTTGTGGTGGCTGAATTTGATCTGTGGACGGTGCTAAGGCCTACCAGTACTCTTAAGCAAGGATTCAACACTTCATATCACAGTTTGGAGGTGAATCCCGTGGCTGTCCAGAGCTTTATCCATGCTGACATTTCTTCAAACAACAACAATGCTATTGGAAGTCTTCAACAAGTAGGTGTCCTTATTCCGTTTTGCTTGCTGTTCCAGCTTTAATTTCTTGTCTTAGCTGGATTGTATGTGTCTTTCCTTGCTTGTTAACTTTGAATTGAGTCATATGTTTGTCCTCTTTAGGAGTTTTCTAGAGTATTTTTCTGAAATTGCATAGCTAAGAGTTTTTTACATCTCAATGTTTGTATGCTTAATTGAGTTTGATCATCATAGGATTTAAGTGTGTAAACTTTGCTTATATATTCTGCATTAGTAGAGGTCTTAAACCAATCAAATATTAGCTTTGTGCAAACACACCTAAGCACCTCAATTTTACTTGGCCGAGACTAGCCAATCTCCTAAACTGCATGCACCACAAAAAATTCAAAATTGTTTTGCATTGTGTGTGCTGGTCTGGCCGTGAGCTATCTTCATTATTGGTGTGTTTGCTTGCTTCATTTTCAGCCTCTATTTTACTACAATTACAGAATATATAGGTTTGAGGTTTGCCAAATTATTTCCAGCATTAATTTGATCTTACTCTTCATGTATGCCTAGCATGATGGTGTGATTTACTTCTTAGTTGTGTCAATTTTTTTTGCTGCTGTCTTGTTCATTTTGTGCCACTGTTTTGCCTCCATTTTTCTTGCTGTTTTGTCTTCATAAAATCATTAGATTGCTGCCTCCTTTTCTTGTGCCAAGTTTCTTGATTTTTTAGGTTCCATTTTCATCATTTGTCTTGTAGTTTTCATTCTTTCTTTGGCTTCTACCATGTGCTGTCTTTGTTAGCATAAAGCAAAGATAAAGTTTTGATGATGAACAGATTTGCACAAGTCAAGATTCATAAAGACAAATTGAAGATCTCTGTATTTTATAAAGCTTTTATAATAATCAAAGTTGATGTAATAGTGCTCAAATATGTATTAGGGTTGATTCTTGTAATTTATATTTGATTTATTTAGTTAATCGATTATTCCTGAGAATAATCCATTAACACTAGCCGTTGGGGGTTTCAGATTTGAAAAACTAGCCGTTGTACTCATTATTAATCGATTAATATTTATGTTAATCGATTAAATGCGTTAGATGGCCCGTTTTCGAAGAATGGAAGGGTATTAGGCTGAGTCTATAAAATGGCTCACTCTTTATCTCAAAAATAACTCTTCCCTTGTGCAAAAGATCTCTGAACTCTTTGAGAACTCTGTGAGATTGTTGAAGCTAAGGAAACTCTTGTCTGCAAAGTCCTGAAGTGCTACTGCGGTGACAGAGGAATAGCTTGTTCATCCTTGGTGTGTCCGAGGAAGTGCGTGGAAGAGAATCATCCTTCGTGAAACATTCGAAGGAGGTGGTCATCCTTTGTCAAGATTCAAAGGAAGTGTAAGTTCGTCTCTTGTGGTTTCAAGAGAGGTGGTATCATCCTTTGTGAAGATTCAAAGGAAGTGTAAGTTCATCTCTTGTGGTTTCAAGAGAGGTGGTATTTCTAAACTCTTACAAATTGTTTTTCTTTGTGACTAATATTTGTAAGTGTTTTGTGTTAGTGAAAAAGGTTTATCTTGTTTGAGATAAGCGACTGGACGTAGGATCCTAGTGATCTGAACCAGGATAAAATCACCTGTGTAATTTTTCTCTTTCCCTTACTCTGTCATTTATATTTAATCATTCACCCAGTAAGAAAAATTAAGAGAAAAATAATAAAAGGCACAATAAAAGTATATAACCAATTCACCCCCCCTCTTGGTTTGTTCCACGCTAATAATTCCGTTGCAGCGATTCTAACAATTGGCATCAGAGCTTGCTTTGATAGTCATTAAAATGGCAGGATCACATCAAACCTTTGTAGAGGGTGCATCAATCAATAGACCCCCACTATTCACAGGTGAGAACTATGCATTCTGGAAGGTAAGAATGCAAATAGTTATTGAATCTATTGATTGTGAAATTTGGGATGTTATTGCGTCTGGCTCTTCTGTTCCTACTAACAATACACAGGAAACAAAGCCCCGTGGTCAATGGACCATTGAAGAAAAGAAAAGATTTCAGAATGACATAAAAGCCCGGAATATCATTGCATCAGCATTGACTGTTGATGAGTTCTACAGGGTCTCTGTCTGCAAAACTGCTCAAGAAATGTGGGACGTACTCAGAGTGACGCATGAAGGAACAGATGATGTAAAGAGGGCAAGGAAGAACTCTTTAATCCAAGAGTATGAAATGTTCCGGATGAAGCAAGAGAGAAATAATTCAGACGTTCAAAAACGCTTCACCAACATTGTCAATCATCTCATTGGACTGGGTAAGTCATTTGACACCGATGAACTTAACATTAAAATCTTGAAGTCTTTAGACAGGTCTGGCAACCAAGGTGACTACAATCTCGGAGTCACAAAACCTCAACACCATGACTATGGCGGCACTCTTTGGAAAGTTGAGGGAACATGAACTAGATCTTGGAAGACTTGATGAAGAAGAAGCAAAAGCCAAAAACAACAAGAAGAGTTTGGCATTAAAGTCGGAGGTTGAAAGAAGCAAAGGTAAATCGGAAGATGAAGACTCAGACGATGAAGAAAATTTGAGACTCATGATAAAAAGGCTCAACAGGTTCATGAAATCAAAAGACAAAGGAAGATTAAAATTCGAAAAGAAAGAAAATCAAGGATCTTCCTCACACTATAAATGTTATGGTTGCGGAGAAAGGGGGCACCTAAAAGCAGACTGCCCAAATCAAAAGAAGAGTGAAGACAAAAAGGAGAAAAGATTCTTCAAGAAAAAGAAGGCCTACATTGCATGGGAAGATGACAACGAAACAATTTCCGATTTGAGCGAATCTGATGAAGAAGCAAACATTTGTTTAGTGGTGAACGACGACGCTGGAAGTCAAGTAAGTACATCTAGCGATTCTGATAATTATAGTCAAATTAGTGAAGATGAATTGCATGAAACTTATGCTGCTTTAATAGTAGAATCTGAAAAATTAGATAAAGCTCATAAGAAATTGAAAAAGGATTTCAAAAATTTAAAATTAAATTTTGACAATATTTCTGAAGAAAATAAAAATTTGAAATCAGACTTTGAAAATATTCTTGAAGAAAATAAAAATTTAAAATTAAATTTTGAAAATATTTTTGAAGAAAATAAAGATTTGAAAAATAAAGTTTTATTTTTTGAAAAGGGTAAATTTACTAGTAGTGATGAATGTGCTTCTTGTGAAAATTTTAAGAAACTACTAGAACACACAACCTTAGGAGAATGTAGTAAAAATAACGAAAATAAGATTGTTAAAAATAAGTATGTTCCTAAAATTAAAAATAGAACCCGTAGAACATGGGTAGAAAAAGGAACAACTTATAGGAACACAAACTTTGTATCATGCTTTTATTGTATGAAAAAGGGTCATACTTATAAATGTAAAATTAAGCATTATGGTGTTCCAAGTGGTAGATATGTTTGGGTTGTAAAATGATTTCTTTTTTCTAAATCTAACCCAAAGGACCCATACAAGTAGTTGGATACCTATTGTTTAAAATTTAGAATTTCTTTAAAACAAAATTTAAGAAAATTTTATTCCAAGGCCGATGAAACTATTTTTTTTGGATATCTTCTAATATACAAAGCACATATAGTTTTCAATCGGAAAACATTTGAAATAGAAGAATGTGTGCATGTTGTCTTTCATGAAATTGTAGACCTTGAGGCAAAACCTCTTGAGTCAGTTGAATAAGATGCAGGCAATGATGAAGATTTGTAGAAGACAACAAATGAAGCGAAGAATGATGACAATCCTCAAGATGCATTGCCGTGATCAGTTTTGGGTGAAACCGTGATCAGTTTTGGGCTGCTGCATTGCCGTGAATTTTCTGTGGTTCTAACCTGTTTTTGGTGTTAGTTTTTTTTTTTTTTGGGTTGTTGCCTTACCATGTCTGCAGGTTCCAACTGTGCTTCATTTCATGGAGAGAGCCCCCATGGAAGTCCTTCTAGCAAGTTTGATGTGATGAAGGCCTTCCAACAAATGCAACATCAACTTGATGCCATGAGCAAGCGGTTAGACTCGGAAACAAAGGTTAAAGGGAAGCAATCTCATGATCATGATCATGGTTCCTACAAGAAGAAGCAAGAAGCTAGAACCGTAAATGTATACCTTCCCTCGCCAAAGAAGCATCAAGAAGATAAAGCTATGGACCAAGGCCTTACACTACCAAAGTTGAACTTGCCTACTTTCAAAGGGGAAGTGATGAGTCAATATTTTGTTCACTTCACTTAGTTTATTGTACCGAATTTAATTAGGAAATTGTGCTTAAATGTCCAGTATTTTCCCATTTTTCCTAATTGTGCTTAATTTGATCGGAAATTCTTATTTTAACTAATTTGAATTATCTGAGCTAATTATTTGCATTATTAATTGCAGGGGAAAATTGTTGGATAATATTTTGGGACATAAGGAGGGCACTATGGTGATTTTAATATTTGGACTTATGAGAAAGGGGTGCTTCATTATTGGAAAGGGGAGTGACCTTCAGAAAAACATTTGGCACTCAACAAGGAGCTTCAAAAAGCAAAAAAAGTTGATTCACTTTTAATGGTCACGGGCCTGGAACCAGAGGAGAGCTCCAAATGCTTGATTCAATTGGGCTGAAATAGCTGCCACGTCCTTGGGGAGCTGTATGCTTGATTCATTAGAAAGAAGGAGGTGCTCCACGTCCAGAACAGCAACTTGAGGTGACATCCAGCAGCTACGAACGGGCTTCATCCAAGGGGAACGTCCAGCCTTCACACATCCACACTTGGCTGCACACGCCCAACATCTTCAGCACGGCCCACGTGGAGAAGAGATGTGCAGATTTTATTCCCCATGTTTTTCATTTCACATCAGCTTTTTATTATTCAATTGATAAACAAAAAAAAAAAGCACATGGCCCATGGACAAGTCACGTTGGCAAGCTCCAAAATGCAAAGTGCTGAAGAAGTGAAATGATGGAGGGACCACGGTCTAGAGGGGTGATAACAGTTGAAAAACTGTTATTTTCATGCTTAAAAGTGATACTAAAAGCAACCTTTAGACTTAGAAACTAGCTTGAAATCATGCATTTTGTTTATATTTTCAGAAATAAGAGAGCTGGACAGGTTTATGCTTGATTTGAGTGTTTTTGTGCAGGTTTTGAGGTGAATTTGGTGAAAGAAGTGAAGAATGAGAGAGAGGACATTAGAAAAGACAAGAAAGAGTGCAAAAAGAGAAGTCGAAGGCACCGCTCAGCGGCAAACTACCGCTGAGCGGCACTCAAGAGGTGGCGTTGGAACCGCTGAGGGGCAAATGGCCGCTGAGGGGAAGAAAGAAGACGCGTAACCACCGCTGAGCGGTAAATGGCGCTGAGCGGCACTTTTTGGGCTTGGGCTTTTGTAATCTTTTGTAACTCTAGATTAGTATATAAGGGCTTGCACGTCCTTTAGTTAGACATCTTTGGCAGAAACGAGGCAAACACTCTCTCTTTCACCCCTTTGAAGGAGGATCTTGGATGCTCAGGCTACCTCTTCCACTTTATTGGGTTTATTCTTTCATACTTTCATTGTTATTCATCTAGGTTCACCATGAATATGGTGAACTAAAACCTTGTATGTTTGTTGGGGAATCAATGTAATCTCTTGAAGCTCTCATATATGGAATCTGTTGAGTACATCTTGAATTAAGACATATGCTTTCTTTCATCATTAGTTAGGGTTTTTCCTCTTTGCTCAATGCTTGCATTGTTTAACTCATTCTAATGCATGATTATTGGTTTTGTCGATACGGACACGTACGGGGAAGTCTAGATCCGGGGAATTTCTCCCAATATTATACTGACAATATTCTATTGGTTGCCTTTAAGCTCCTGCACTCATGAACTAATCATTAGGAATGCTAGGAATTGTATGAACTATTTGATTAGGGAGAAGCCATCTAGAATGGTACATTAGAGAGTGGCATTAACAATGATGATTTGAATGTTGAATTCCTAAAATATATGAGAGTGGATGAGATGAAATTGACCCCCAACAACATATTCATTCATATATTCCATTGAAAGTGTTTATCTTTTGTCTTTGCCATTGATCAAAATTCATGCATACATGTTTATTTTCTGTCTTGCATTTTAAACTCAAATATTTCGTTTGTAAGTCTTAGTTAATCAAGAAACCACATAACTAAACTAGGCCGTGAGTCCTTTGGGAAGAACGATACTTGGTCTTACCAAGTTTTATTACTTGAACGATTCGGTCATACTTGCCGATTGTGAAACAAGTTTGTGACATCATATTTTGGTGCTTACAAATTTGTCCATCAAGTTTTTGGCGCCGCTGCCGGGGATTCGTGGTTTAACTGGTTAATTTGTGTGATTATTGATTATCTTTGACTTATATTTTTCAGTTTGTATTTGATTTGATTTGATTTTATTTTTTTTGTTTTCTATTTTTCTGTTTTCTGTTTTCTGTTTTTCTGTTTTCTATTTTTATTTTCTTTTTTTTTATTTTTTGGTTTTTATTTGATTTTATTTTATCTTTTTAGATTAGATTTTATTTTATTTTATTAGATTTTATCTTTTTATCTTTTTAGGTTAGATTTTATTTTATTCTTATTCTATCTTTTAGGTTAGGTTAGATTTTATTTTATTTTATCTTTTAGATTAGATTTTATTTTTTAGATTAGGTTTTATTCTATTTGATTCTATCTTCTAAATCTTTTTATCTTCTGAATATATATCTTCTTCTATATTTTTTTTTGTGCTAACAAATATTTCCTAGAGTTTTGTGCCTAATGTCTGCAGAATGCAATTTGGTCAAGAGTTTAACTATATGGGCACTCAATTCTACCAAAGTAATCTCAACCAATGGTGGGAACCTCACTCAAGCATGGATCAAAGCCAATTTTGGCAAGCTGCCGGACAATTTGAGAACCAACCACAACAACAATGGCAGCAAAAATCCTCTCTATCAGAAAGTTTGGAGGACACCTTCAACGATTTTTGAAAAGTTCCGACTCTACTCAGAAAAGCATTGAAGAATCATGTAAAAGGATGGAGATGCACTTTCGTTACATTAGTCAGAGATTGGATGATGAGGTCAATACTGAAGTTAACCTTAAGGAGGAAGGGCAAGTCATTATCACTGAAAGTGACAAGATTCTTGATGAGGAAAAATTAGAGGGAGATGAGGAAAGGGTAGAGAGAAAAGAGAAAGAAGAGTTGAGTGAGAAAGATAAAGATGAAGAAAAAGAAAAAGAATTGGTTGAGAGAGAAGAGAGAAAGAAAATTTGTGTGAAGATAAAGAAGTTGAGGAGAAAAAGAGAAAGGAAGAAAAAAATAAAAGAAGAGAAAAAGAGAAAATTTAGGGAGAGAAAAAGGAAGAAAAAGAAGATGAGAGGAAAGAAGAAGAAATCACAGGAAAAATCACATCCTCATCTAAAGAAGAATCATAGGAAGGAAAAGAAATTTAAGTGCTTCATGGAAATCTTCAAGAAATTGGAGATTAAAGTTCCTATGATTGAGACACTGCAACAGGTTCCTGGTTTGATCAAATTTCTGAAGAAGTTCAGTAGGAAGAAGAAGAAAAAGAAGAAGGAACTTGAGCTTTACTGGGTCAAGCTAATGACGTTAAAGAAGCGCTTGCTGGGAGGCAACCCAGTGTATTTACAAACTTTTGATTTGGTTTTGTAATTTATAATTTGTGAATATTATTCTGTAATTATTTTTGTTGGATTTAGCATCAACTGAAGGATGCTAGGTTTGTAACACCTACTGATGGGTGTTGGTGAGAAGATTTTGCACCTACTGATGGGTGCTGGTAAGTTTGAAACACCTACTGATGGGTGTTGGTGGATTTTGGGTCAGGCTCGTGACGTTAAACAAGCGCTACCTGGGAGGCAACCCAGTTGATTGATTGTTTTCTGTTTGTTTATTTTTAGGATTTGCATAAGCATTTTTAACATTGAATTGCAGGGAACCTATGAGGGGTATGCTAGGAAGGCACGTAGGTCAAGAAAAGAAGGAGAAGGGCACATCACGAAAGTGCCGCTGAGCGGCAATTACCGCTGAGCGGTACTATCGCAGATGGGCTTAAGTTCCCCTTAGCGGAACCCGAGCCCATTGGGGTGTTTTTAAACCCTAAGCTGCGCGTTTTTACAGTCTTTCAAGTCCTTCTCTGCACAAACACTCCCACATACTCTTCTCTTAGGTTTTCTACATCTTTTCACTCTTCCCTCTTTAGAAAATCTCTCTTTCACTCACTTTTTCACTAGTGTGCCATCAAAGTTTGGGGTTGGAAGAGAGTATTCTAGTTTGGAAGCATTCTCATATCATTTAGCATCTCCACCCAAGTAAGTAAAATGCATTTTGTTCATTCTAGGGTTCTTGAATTTGAATGTGATTGTCAAAGCATGAATATTTAGGGGTTTAGTTTCTATGCATAATTTGATGATATATTTGATGTTTGAACCGATTAAACTGCTTGATTATGAACTGGAAAACTGAAAATTTCATTTGGGTGGAGTTAGGACAGTTTTAAAAAGAGATTTGCAAAAATCTGCAGATCACCGCTGAGCGGCATTTACCGCTGAGCGGCACTCTGCCAGATTGGTTTTTTCTGGTTTGTTGCGTGTTTGGATGTGGCACTGGTGGCGCTGAGGGGAAATTCTGGCCCTCAGCGGTGGTTTAGCTTCAAAAGGAGTTTTGTTTTGTGTTTACTAATGATTAACATCATGTTCTGTGGTTTTGGATTTATGTTTGAATGCAGGAATGACATCCTCTTCAGGAAAGAGATTGAAAACCATGGCAACCAAGAGAAAGGAAAAGGAACCAGAGCAGCCCCATAATGGCAGGTTCCTCTCTAGGAAACATGAGAAGCACTTTAGGGTGGTTCAGGACAGGAGACTTCTAATGGAGAGAAAGGTTGGAATGATACCTAACTTTGCTCCTCAATTTGGAGAGCAAGTGTTAGGGAATGATTGGGGAAAGCTAGCCACTTATCCAGCACCTGCCAACATAGCTGTGGTGAAAGAATTCTACACCAATGCAAAGAAGATTGGTGATTATCCAGCTGAGAATTATTTGGGCTATGTTAGAGGCCATGCTATCAGGTATGATCCTGACTCCATCAATAACTGTCTGGATACTGTGTGGGCTGGTGAGCAATGCCAGTTTTCTCTTAGCATGGAGGAAGGTGCTGACTTTGAGGATGTTGAGAGAGTATTGTGCATACCTGGAGGACACTTCCAAAGGAATAGATCTGGCTCAGTGGTTAATATTAGGAGGACAGATTTGACTCCTCTTGCAAAGTATTGGATGGCATTTTCTCATGCCAACATTCAGCCATGTTCACATGTGTCAGATATTACTCTCAGCAGGGCACTCTTCATCTACTGTGCTATCAGAAACTTGAATGTTAATATTGGGCAGGTGATAGCTGATGAGATTAGTGTGTGTGCTAACACCTCAAACAACAAAGCACCACTGGGACATCCTTCTTTGATCACTCACCTTTGCAAGCTAGCTGGGGTGGACACTTCTGTTCCACCATTTGAGAGGCCAAGAAAAGCTATAGATGAGGCCTATTACAGACAGTACTGTGGAGGTGAGGAGGCAGCCCAGCCAGTGCCACCACGCCAGGCTCGTAGAGAGAGAAGGCCAGCACAGAGCAGGACTTCTGCTGATACTCATGAGGCAGAACCATTCCAGATGAGGGACATGTATATGTCTCTTATAGGTGCTCAGTTGCAGTCCATCCTGATGGACAAATTTGTAAGCACCAAAATATGATGTCACAAACTTGTTTCACAATCGGCAAGTATGACCGAATCGTTCAAGTAATAAAACTTGGTAAGACCAAGTATCGTTCTTCCCAAAGGACTCACGGCCTAGTTTAGTTATGTGGTTTCTTGATTAACTAAGACTTACAAACGAAATATTCAAAGTTTAATATGCAAAGACAGAAAATAAACATGTATGCATGAACTGATCAATGGCAAAGACAAAAGATAAACACTTTCAATGGAATATATGAATGAATATGTTGTTGGGGGTCAATTTCATCTCATCCACTCTCATATATTTTAGGAATTCAACATTCAAATCATCATTGTTAATGCCACTCACTAATGTACCATTCTAGATGGCTTCTCCCTAATCAAATAGTTCATACAATTCCTAGCATTCCTAATGATTAGTTCATTACCGCAGGAGCTTAAGGCAACCAATATAATATTGTCAGTAAAATATTGGGGAGAAATTCCCGGATCTAGATTTCCCGTACGTGTCCGTATCAACAAAACCAATAATCATGCATTAGAATGAGTTAAACAATGCAAGCATTGAGCAAAGAGGAAAAAACCCTAACTAATGATGAAAAGAAAGCATATGTCTTAATTCAAAGATGTATTCAACAAATCCATATATGAGAGCTTCAAGAGATTACATTGATTCCCCAACAAACATACAAGGTTTAGTTCACCATATTCATGGTGAACCTAGATGAATAACAATGAAAGTATGAAAGAATAAACCCAATAAAGGTGAAGAGGTAGCCTGAGCATCCAAGATCCTCCTTCAAAGGGGTGAAAGAGAGAGTGTTTGCCTCGTTTCTGCCAAAGATACTAACTAAAGGACGTGCAAGCCCTTAAATACTAATCTAGAGTTACAAAAGATTATAAAAGTCCAAGCCCAAAAAGTGCCGCTCAGCGCCATTTACCGCTCAGCGGTGGTTACGCGTCTTCTTTCTTCCCCTCAGCGGCCATTTGCCCCTCAGCGGTTCCAACGTCACTTCTTTAGTGCCGCTCAGCGGTAGTTTGCCGCTGAGCGGTGCCTTCGACTTCTCCTTTTTGCACTCTTTCTTGTCTTTTCTAATGTCCTCTCTCTCATTCTTCACTTCTTTTTTTTTTTTTTTTTTTTTTTTTTCTTTTTTTTTTTTTTTTTTTTTTTCTCTTTCTTCTTTTTCACCAAATTCACCTCAAAACCTGCACAAAAACACTTAAATCAAGCATAAACCTGTCCAGCTCTCTTATTTCTGAAAATATAAACAAAATGCATGATTTCAAGCTAGTTTCTAAGTCTAAAGGTTGCTTTTAGTATCACTTTTAAGCATGAAAATAACAGTTTTTCAACTGTTATCACAACCCCAAACTTAGAACTTTGCTTGTCCTCAAGCAAACAAAATGTAACTCCATCTCCAACCAATTCATATGATGGTTCACTCATTCAAAATCCTCTTTTCAAGATAAGTAATAACTTCACTCAAACTTATGACCAAGAGTTCAATCAAGATGTGCACATGCTTTAGTGTTCACAAAGTCATTTAAATTCCAACAAATGCTATTTTTCATGAATGATCAATCAATTAAGCATGGATGTTCATGTGCTTATGGAATATTTCCTCACTAGGTAAAGTGTTTCACTCAACACACAAGTGTATAAGAGGTAAAGTGTTTCACTCATTCACTCCACTATCACAATGTCACATGAATCAACTTTGCCTTTCATTTAACCACAATCAAATACATTCACAAGCATGCATCATCACAAGGACTTTTCAATGGCTTATAATGTGGCTGGGCTAACAAGAAAATTGGTTTTTCTGGATCACAAAATCCTTGAGTTAAGAGAATCATAACAACACAATCTTCTTATTCATTCCCAACTTTCTTTTGCCTTTGCTTTTGCATTTGCATTGAGCTTTGCTTCTTTTTCTTTTCTTTTCTTTGCATATTCTTACTTTTTAGCTGTTAGCTCAATGCTTTTTCCTTTTTCATGTTTCCCCAATAACCCCAAACTTGAACATTTAACAATACCACACAAGATCTTCTACTTAACTCAAGGTAAAGATTTTCAATCAAGGGTGTTCAGTGTATATTTAAGGCTAAGGGTTCAAAGGATAGAACACAACGTGTTCTCTTTTAGAAGGCTAACTTTATGAATTTGGCCAATAAAAAGGGTTTCAAAAACACGGCCTTTGATCATATGATGCAAAACAAGCAATTGATTCAATCATAGAAAACCTGGGCAAAGTCATTCATGCTTTCAAAGTAATAGCATTCAACAATAACAACTCTGGAGCTCAAAACCTCACATATAAGCTCATTCACATTTGACATGCACATCCTGCTTAATTTCACAATCACAATCATGATATTATGCATTTGTTCACAAAGCTTGTGAATCACCTGTATAAGCATTTTAATGTGCACATCATCTCAACATCAATCAATCAATAAGCATCATCAAGCATTACTTATCACACAATCACAGTTAATAGCAAACCATCATAACAAACCAGGTGTTCAATAGAGTACATCAAACCCTAATCTAAAAACAAAAACAAATAAGTTCAGAAAACTTAAACCATAAAAGCATAATCATATGATAGCATTCATCAGTAAATGCTATCTCAGCTCCTCATCAGTCCGAGCTCTCTGTATCTTCCTCTTCCTCTTCATCATCATCTTCATCAAATGCATCCTCCTCCTCAGCTTCATCTTCCTCCATATCTCTGGCTGAAGCTTCAGCTGCTCCAGCTCCTCCATATACTGGTTCTTCTGGCCAAGCTACCACATTATGGAATTCATCCATAGTCCACCTGTGTGCTGGAGGGGTATCATACATCCCCACTATCATCTCAGCCGTGGCCACCTGCCCTCTGTGGATGGACTGCAACTGAGCACCTATAAGAGACATATACATGTCCCTCATCTGGAATGGTTCTGCCTCATGAGTATCAGCAGAAGTCCTGCTCTGTGCTGGCCTTCTCTCTCTACGAGCCTGGCGTGGTGGCACTGGCTGGGCTGCCTCCTCACCTCCACAGTACTGTCTGTAATAGGCCTCATCTATAGCTTTTCTTGGCCTCTCAAATGGTGGAACAGAAGTGTCCACCCCAGCTAGCTTGCAAAGGTGAGTGATCAAAGAAGGATGTCCCAGTGGTGCTTTGTTGTTTGAGGTGTTAGCACACACACTAATCTCATCAGCTATCACCTGCCCAATATTAACATTCAAGTTTCTGATAACACAGTAGATGAATAGTGCCCTGCTGAGAGTAATATCTGACACATGTGAACATGGCTGAATGTTGGCATGAGAAAACGCCATCCAATACTTTGCAAGAGGAGTCAAATCTGTCCTCCTAATGTTAACCACTGAGCCAGATCTATTCCTTTGGAAGTGTCCTCCAGGTATACACAATACTCTCTCCACATCCTCATAATCAGCACCTTCCTCCATGCTAAGAGCAAACTGGCATTGCTCACCAGCCCACACAGTATCCAGAAAGTTATTTATGGAGTCAGGATCATACCTGATAGCATGGCCTCTAACATAGCCCAAATAATTCTCAGCTGGATAATCACCAATCTTCTTTGCATTGGTGTAAATTCTTTCACCACAGCTATGTTGGCAGGTGATGGATAAGTGGCTAGCTTCCCCCAATCATTCCCTAACACTTGCTCTCCAAATTGAGGAGCAAAGTTAGGTATCATTCCAACCTTTCTCTCCATTAGAAGTCTCCTGTCCTGAACCACCCTAAAGTGCTTCTCATGTTTCCTAGAGAGGAACCTGCCATTATGGGGCTGCTCTGGTTCCTTTTCCTTTCTCTTGGTTGCCATGGTTTTCAATCTCTTTCCTGAAGAGGATGCCATTCCTGCATTCAAACATAAATCCAAAACCACAGAACATGATGTTAATCATTAGTAAACAAGAACACAACTCCTTTCGAAGCTAAACCACCGCTGAGGGCCAGAATTTCCCCTCAGCGCCACCAGTGCCACATTCAAACACGCAAAAACCAGAAAAAACAAATCTGGCAGAGTGCCGCTCAGCGGTAAATGCCGCTCAGCGGTGATCTGCAGATTTTTGAAAATCTTTTTAAAGCTTCCTAACTCCACCCAAATGCAATTTTCAGTTTTCCAGTTCATAATCAAGCAGTTTAATCGGTTCAAACATCAAATATATCATCAAATCATGCATAGAAATCAAAACCCCTAAATATTCATGCTTTGACAATCACATTCAAATTCAAGAACCCTAGAATGAACAAAATGCATTTTACTTACTTGGGTGGAGATACTAGATGCAATGAGAATGCCTTCAAACTAGAATGCTCTCTTCCAACCCCAAACTTTGATGGCACACTAGTGAAAAAGTGATAGAAGAGAGATTTTCTAAGAGGGAAGAGTGAAAAGATGTGGAAAACCTAGGAGAAGGTGTGTGGAAGTGTTTGTGCAGAGAGAAGTTGGAAATAAACCCTAAAACGCAGCTTGGGGTATAAAAATACCCTAATGGGCTCGGGTCCGCTAAGGGGAACTTAAGCCCTCTGCGATAGTACCGCTCAGCGGTAATTGCCGCTCAGCGGCACTTTCGTGAGTGCTCCCTCCTTCTTTTCTTGACCTACGTGCCTTCCTACATATCCTCATAGGTTCCCTGCAATTCAATGTTAAAAATGCTTATGCAAATCCTAACTAAAAATAAACAAACAAAAACAATCAATCAACTGGGTTGCCTCCCAGGTAGCGCTTGTTTAACGTCACGAGCCTGACCCAAAATCCACCAACACCCATCAGTAGGTGTTTCAAACTTACCAGCACCCATCAGTAGGTGCAAAATCTTCTCACCAACACCCATCAGTAGGTGTTACAAACTTAGTATCCTTCAGTAGATACTTAACCACCTAGCATCCTTCAGTAGATGCTAGATCAACAAAATAATATCCAGAATAATATTCACAAATTATAAATTACAAAACCAAATCAAAAGTTTGTAAATCCACTGGGTTGCCTCCCAGCAAGCGCTTCTTTAACGTCACTAGCTTGACCCAAGCTCAAGTTCCTTCTTCTTTTTCTTCTTTCTACTGAACTTCTTCAGAAATTTGATCAAACCAGGAACCTGTTGCATGTCTCAATCATAGGAACTTTAATCTCCAATTTCTTGAAGATTTCCATAAAGCACTTAAATTTCTTTTCCTTCCTATGATTCTTCTTTAGATGAGGATGTGATTTTTCATGTGATTTCTTCTTCTTTCCTCTCATCTTCTTTTTCTTCCTTTTTCTCTCCCTAAATTTTCTCTTTTTCTCTTCTTTTATTTTTTCTTCCTTTCTCTTTTTCTCCTCAACTTCTTTATCTTCACACAAATTTTCTTTCTCTCTTTCTCTCAACCAATTCTTTTTCTTTTTCTTCATCTTTATCTTTCTCACTCAACTCTTCTTTCTCTTTTCTCTCTACCCTTTCCTCATCTCCCTCTAATTTTTCCTCATCAAGAATCTTGTCACTTTCAGTGATTGACTTGCCCTTCCTCCTTAAGGTTAACTTCAGTATTAACATCATCATTTAAATCTGACTAATGTAACGAAGTGCATCTCCATCCTTTTACATGATTCTTCAATGCTTTTCTGAGTAGAGTCGGAATTTTTCAAAAATCGTTGAAGGGTGTCCTCCAAACTTCCTGATAGAAAGGGTTTTGCTGCCATTGTTGTTGTGGTTGGTTCTCAAATTGTCCAGCAGCTTGCCAAAATTGGCTTTGATCCATGCTTGAGTGAGGTTCCCACCATTGGTTGAGATTACTTTGGTAGAATTGAGTGCCCCTATATTAAACTCTTGACCAAATTGCATTCTGCAGACATTAGGCACAAAACCCTAAAAACAATTGTTAGCACAAAAAGATATAGAAGAAAATAAAGATTGAAAAGATATAAGAAGATAAAGATTTAGAAGATAGAATCAAATAAAATAAAATAAAACCTAATCTAAAAATAAAATCTAATCTAAAAGATAAAATAAAATAAAATCTAACCTAACCTAAAAGATAGAATAAGAATAAAATAAAATCTAACCTAAAAAGATAAAAAATAAAATCTAATAAAATAAAATAAAATCTAATCTAAAGATAAAATAAAATCAAATAAAAACCAATAAAAAAAATAAAAATTCGAAATTTAAATTAAAAATAAAAAAAAATAAGTCAAAGATAATCAATAATCACACAAATTAACCAGTTAAACCACGAGTCCCCGGCAACGGCGCCAAAAACTTGATGGCAAAAACTTATTAGCCGTTGCTAGGACTCGGGTTCAATCCCCAAATCCCCGGCAACGGCGCCAAAAACTTGATGGACAAATTTGTAAGCACCAAAATATGATGTCACAAACTTGTTTCACAATCGGCAAGTATGACCGAATCGTTCAAGTAATAAAACTTGGTAAGACCAAGTATCGTTCTTCCCAAAGGACTCACGGCCTAGTTTAGTTATGTGGTTTCTTGATTAACTAAGACTTACAAACGAAATATTCAAAGTTTAATATGCAAAGACAGAAAATAAACATGTATGCATGAACTGATCAATGGCAAAGACAAAAGATAAACACTTTCAATGGAATATATGAATGAATATGTTGTTGGGGGTCAATTTCATCTCATCCACTCTCATATATTTTAGGAATTCAACATTCAAATCATCATTGTTAATGCCACTCACTAATGTACCATTCTAGATGGCTTCTCCCTAATCAAATAGTTCATACAATTCCTAGCATTCCTAATGATTAGTTCATTACCGCAGGAGCTTAAGGCAACCAATATAATATTGTCAGTAAAATATTGGGAGAAATTCCCGGATCTAGATTTCCCCGTACGTGTCCGTATCAACAAAACCAATAATCATGCATTAGAATGAGTTAAACAATGCAAGCATTGAGCAAAGAGGAAAAACCCTAACTAATGATGAAAAGAAAGCATATGTCTTAATTCAAAGATGTATTCAACAAATCCATATATGAGAGCTTCAAGAGATTACATTGATTCCCCAACAAACATACAAGGTTTAGTTCACCATATTCATGGTGAACCTAGATGAATAACAATGAAAGTATGAAAGAATAAACCCAATAAAGGTGAAGAGGTAGCCTGAGCATCCAAGATCCTCCTTCAAAGGGTGAAAGAAGAGAGAGTGTTTGCCTCGTTTCTGCCAAAGATACTAACTAAAGGACGTGCAAGCCCTTAAATACTAATCTAGAGTTACAAAAGATTATAAAAGTCCAAGCCCAAAAAGTGCCGCTCAGCGCCATTTACCGCTCAGCGGTGGTTACGCGTCTTCTTTCTTCCCCTCAGCGGCCATTTGCCCCTCAGCGGTTCCAACGTCACTTCTTTAGTGCCGCTCAGCGGTAGTTTGCCGCTGAG
Source organism: Vigna umbellata (assembly GCF_029865625.1). Lineage (NCBI taxonomy): Eukaryota > Viridiplantae > Streptophyta > Magnoliopsida > Fabales > Fabaceae > Vigna > Vigna umbellata. Next base: position 23,064,838 of record NC_142174.1, read on the forward strand.
CGGTGCCTTCGACTTCTCCTTTTTGCACTCTTTCTTGTCTTTTCTAATGTCCTCTCTCTCATTCTTCACTTCTTTCACCAAATTCACCTCAAAACCTGCACAAAAACACTCAAATCAAGCATAAACCTGTCCAGCTCTCTTATTTCTGAAAATATAAACAAAATGCATGATTTCAAGCTAGTTTCTAAGTCTAAAGGTTGCTTTTAGTATCACTTTTAAGCATGAAAATAACAGTTTTTCAACTGTTATCACATCCAAAGAGGGCAGGTGGCCACGGCTGAGATGATAGTGGGGATGTATGATACCCCTCCAGCACACAGGTGGACTATGGATGAATTCCATAATGTGGTAGCTTGGCCAGAAGAACCATGGCATGGAAGAGCTGAAGCAGCTGAAGCTTCAGCCCGAGACATGGATGAAGATGAAGCTGAGGAGGAGGATGCGTTTGATGATGATGATGATGAGGAAGAAGAGGAAGATACAGAGAGCTCGGACTGATGAGGAGCTGAGATAGCATTTACTGATGAATGCTATCATATGATTATGCTTTTGTGGTTTAAGTTTTCTGAACTTATTTGTTTTTGTTTTTAGATTAGGGTTTGATGTACTCTATTGAACACCTGGTTTGTTATGATGGTTTGCTATTAACTGTGATTGTGTGATAAGTAATGCTTGATGATGCTTATTGATTGATTGATGTTGAGATGATGTGCACATTAAAATGCTTATACAGGTGATTCACAAGCTTTGTGAACAAATGCATAATATCATGATTGTGATTGTGAAATTAAGCAGGATGTGCATGTCAAATGTGAATGAGCTTATATGTGAGGTTTTGAGCTCCAGAGTTGTTATTGTTGAATGCTATTACTTTGAAAGCATGAATGACTTTGCCCAGGTTTTCTATGATTGAATCAATTGCTTGTTTTGCATCATATGATCAAAGGCCGTGTTTTTGAAACCCTTTTTATTGGCCAAATTCATAAAGTTAGCCTTCTAAAAGAGAACACGTTGTGTTCTATCCTTTGAACCCTTAGCCTTAAATATACACTGAACACCCTTGATTGAAAATCTTTACCTTGAGTTAAGTAGAAGATCTTGTGTGGTATTGTTAAATGTTCAAGTTTGGGGTTATTGGGGAAACATGAAAAAGGAAAAAGCATTGAGCTAAGAGCTAAAAAGTAAGAATATGCAAAGAAAAGAAAAGAAAAAGAAGCAAAGCTCAATGCAAATGCAAAAGCAAAGGCAAAAGAAAGTTGGGAATGAATAAGAAGATTGTGTTGTTATGATTCTCTTAACTCAAGGATTTTGTGATCCAGAAAAACCAATTTTCTTGTTAGCCCAGCCACATTATAAGCCATTGAAAAGTCCTTGTGATGATGCATGCTTGTGAATGTATTTGATTGTGGTTAAATGAAAGGCAAAGTTGATTCATGTGACATTGTGATAGTGGAGTGAATGAGTGAAACACTTTACCTCTTATACACTTGTGTGTTGAGTGAAACACTTTACCTAGTGAGGAAAGATTCCATAAGCACATGAACATCCATGCTTAATTGATTGATCATTCATGAAAAATAGCATTTGTTGGAACTTAAATGACTTTGTGAACACTAAAGCATGTGCACATCTTGAATTAACTCTTGGTCATAAGTTTGAGTGAAGTTATTACTTATCTTGAAAAGAGGATTTTGAATGAGTGAACCATCATATGAATTGGTTGGAGATGGAGTTACATTTTGTTTGCTTGAGGACAAGCAAAGTTCTAAGTTTGGGGTTGTGATAACAGTTGAAAAACTGTTATTTTCATGCTTAAAAGTGATACTAAAAGCAACCTTTAGACTTAGAAACTAGCTTGAAATCATGCATTTTGTTTATATTTTCAGAAATAAGAGAGCTGGACAGGTTTATGCTTGATTTGAGTGTTTTTGTGCAGGTTTTGAGGTGAATTTGGTGAAAGAAGTGAAGAATGAGAGAGAGGACATTAGAAAAGACAAGAAAGAGTGCAAAAAGAGAAGTCGAAGGCACCGCTCAGCGGCAAACTACCGCTGAGCGGCACTCAAGAGGTGGCGTTGGAACCGCTGAGGGGCAAATGGCCGCTGAGGGGAAGAAAGAAGACGCGTAACCACCGCTGAGCGGTAAATGGCGCTGAGCGGCACTTTTTGGGCTTGGGCTTTTGTAATCTTTTGTAACTCTAGATTAGTATATAAGGGCTTGCACGTCCTTTAGTTAGACATCTTTGGCAGAAACGAGGCAAACACTCTCTCTTTCACCCCTTTGAAGGAGGATCTTGGATGCTCAGGCTACCTCTTCCACTTTATTGGGTTTATTCTTTCATACTTTCATTGTTATTCATCTAGGTTCACCATGAATATGGTGAACTAAACCTTGTATGTTTGTTGGGGAATCAATGTAATCTCTTGAAGCTCTCATATATGGAATCTGTTGAGTACATCTTTGAATTAAGACATATGCTTTCTTTCATCATTAGTTAGGGTTTTTCCTCTTTGCTCAATGCTTGCATTGTTTAACTCATTCTAATGCATGATTATTGGTTTTGTCGATACGGACACGTACGGGGAAGTCTAGATCCGGGGAATTTCTCCCAATATTATACTGACAATATTCTATTGGTTGCCTTTAAGCTCCTGCACTCATGAATTAATCATTAGGAATGCTAGGAATTGTATGAACTATTTGATTAGGGAGAAGCCATCTAGAATGGTACATTAGAGAGTGGCATTAACAATGATGATTTGAATGTTGAATTCCTAAAATATATGAGAGTGGATGAGATGAAATTGACCCCCAACAACATATTCATTCATATATTCCATTGAAAGTGTTTATCTTTTGTCTTTGCCATTGATCAAAATTCATGCATACATGTTTATTTTCTGTCTTGCATTTTAAACTCAAATATTTCGTTTGTAAGTCTTAGTTAATCAAGAAACCACATAACTAAACTAGGCCGTGAGTCCTTTGGGAAGAACGATACTTGGTCTTACCAAGTTTTATTACTTGAACGATTCGGTCATACTTGCCGATTGTGAAACAAGTTTGTGACATCATATTTTGGTGCTTACAAATTTGTCCATCAAGGGGTTGAGTCCAGCCGCCAGGGGGGTACTTGTTTTTCGGAGAACTTTTCTGTGGAAAAGAAGAAGAGAGCTCAAATCCAGAAGCCTTCAGGTCCAGCCGCGAGAAGGCATTGAAGATTCTTTCTCACTCAAGAAGCATAGGATATTGAGGGACGGGATTCAAGAAAGAGCTGGAGAAAGAAGGCACCACGGCCCATGGCAGCAAGGCGTCCAGCTTGGGAGGTGTCACGGTCTGCCATCAGCACGTAGGAGAGGAGTCACCTTGCTTCAAAAAAAAAAAAAAAAAAAAAGAAAATCAAGTAAGCAAAGCAGCTACGGAAGGAGGGCTTCACTTGGATTCACGGGTCAGCACGTTCAATGAAGAAAGGAGTGCACAGTGTTGAAGAAAATGGGGTAACACACAGCAAGAAGTGAAGCCCACGGCTGCACGTCACGCTCCACACCTTCTACCACGTTCCAGTAGCATCCATCATTTCAACATTGCAGCACACGACCTACACTTGGCACGTCTAAGACGTCACGACCTGCACAATTCAAGTCTTCACACAGTCACAGCCCATGCGGAGCGTCCAACAAAGCACGTCCAGGAGATGTCACCCGTCCAGCTGGGGAGAGAGGAAGACCTTCACGCGGAGAATGGGAAGCACAGGGGGTGTTCAAAGAAGAAGCCAGCACGTTGAGAGGAAGAAGCGGGTGATTTATTGAGAGTGTAGTGTGCGGAAACGTGGAGATGGGAAGGAGCAGCATCACGTGATTTCATTTGGAGAGAAGAAATGAATTTACTTTCTTTTAAAAGGCAAGGTCAAGCTACTGCAGGAGAATGGATTTTCATCATCATTTTATTTGCTTTTACAAAAGGAGCACACGTGGAGGCTCACTTTCCTTTTGGGCTTGGAGGACGTGGTGCTTCAGAGAAAAAGGGTGACATCCAGCAAAAAGAAAGTAGTGTCACGGTCCAGCATCTTGGAAGTGGTGTGGGTAATGGAGAAATTAGGGAGCGTGAACGGGTACAAAAAAGAGGGCTCCAGCAGTCCAGCCAGGGGGGGCAGCAGAGTTCCAGCTGCCACCTATTAGTTTGGTTTTCTTTGCTTTAAAGAAAGGAAGAAGGGAGCATCCAGGAAAGGTAGAAAAGAAATAGGGCTGGACGTGTGTGGGAGCCGCCACCTTGGGGACTGTGTCGAAAATGAGAGAAACACGCTGTTTCGGCTAGCATCTTTTGGCACTGGTTCTTTAGTTCCTTTTGATTCCAGTAGCAATTGAGAGGATTCATTTAGAAAGCTTGGTTACAGCAGCTTGGGAAGCACGCGGATCTTCATTTTGGCAGCAGCACGCGGGATTTTTCTTTCTTTTAAATAGAAGCACATGGATATTGAGATGGAGGGTGTGTCATGGCCTGAGGTGCACACGGTGAATCACTTTGGAAGCATTGTTGTGCATGGATTCATTGGGGGGTTATGTTCCAGCAAAGGAGAATGGAATTTTATGCGCTGATTTCACCTTTCACATGCGGTCATTTTATTTTGTTTCTTTTAGATTTGGGTCCACATACTTTCTTTTCTTTTAGGTAGCTGCAAGCGGTGTGCACAAGCTGAATTCACTTACTTTGCTGAATGAAGTTGCTTAGTCCGAGATTTTATTTTCACTCTCATGCGTTTTTTTTTTTATTTTAATTTGTTTGCTTTATGACTGCGTTGAAGCTGTTGAATAGAACATTTCACCTTTTAACTCAAAATTACCATTTACTAGCATTAAATAATGTTTTACTTGATTTAACTTTAAGCTTGCATAGAGAATTTTAATGCATTAGAAGCGCCTTGCTCATTTATCTTGCTTTACTATTAGCGTTTTCTTTTTAAGTGTTGATTTCGTGATGAATAACATTTCATTTCTTTAGCTTAAGTGTTGTGTTTGAATAGTATGTCAAATGTTTCTTTATTATCTGCTGCATTTTAATTAGTTCACACATATTGTTTTAGGACCGTTTGGTCTTCATGTTTTGTTCATTTATTTCAATGTTTTCAATTATGTTTGGTTGTATTTAAGTTCGAGTTTAAATTTAGTTCAATTGCATTCACAAACCTTTCACAACCCCCCCCCCCACTACGTGTTTGATCTGAGACTGAACTGCAATTTGGTCCTTGAGAGACGACCTAGGAGTCACTTCCTAGTCTATACTGCATTCTTATATGCTCAACTTTTGTGGGAGGTGCGACCCTCTCATCAAAATGGCGCCGTTGCCAGGGACCAACGGTTCGGTCTTAGGTTTTTGTTGTGTTTGTGTGTGTTGTGTTTTGTCTTGTGTTGTGATGTGATGTGATGTGATGTTCTGTTTTGTGTGTGCGTGTTGCATGTATAAATGTGTTGTGTTTTATTTGTTTCGTGATTTTTAGTATTCTTCTTTTTCCATGTCTACCTATTTTGATTTCGTGAACACTGCTTGTTTTGCTAGTGCCTTTGATTATGATTCTCCTTCTGCATGTTACTCTGATTGTAATTCATATTCTGCTGATTTCTGTGTTGAGAACAATACGACTCATCCTCTAATTTCTGAGAGTGCTCTTTGTGAGCCAGTTTCACTTAAGGAGGATGATCTTCATTGCGATCTCACCCCTGGACTGATACATTTGCTGCCTAAGTTTCATGGTTTTGCAGGAGAATGCCCACACAGACATTTGGAGGAGCTCCACATCATGTGCTCTTCAATGAAGCCTCCAGATGTCCCTCTTGATTACATTTTCTTGAGCGCATTTCCGCATTCATTACAAGGAGCAGCTAAGGATTGGAAAGACTCTCTTCCTCTGAGATCCGTTACCGATTGGGGATATCTTGAGCATCAGTTTCTGAGCAAATTTTCCCTTGTGCAATATGCTTACAGCAACGGTCTTGGATGGAATGACCCTACTTTGGGATGGTATAATGCTCCACAGCATCAATATCAAGAACCACCATTCCAGAGTACTTTCATGCCTCCACCAGTCCAGCAATATCAGAGTCAGCAATATGATGCTCCTGCCCAAATAGCTCCTCAGCCTTCTACTTCTGAGCCTACATTGCAGGAGTTGTTGGAGCAGATGACCATGCAGAACCTTCAGTTCCAGCAAGAAATAGGGGCTGCCATTCAGAGTATGACTGATCAGATAGGGCAGATGGCCACTCAACTCACTGAGGAACAGTCTCAAGATTCAGAGTTACCATTTCAGACTGTTCGGATTCCAGATGATGATGATAGTGGCATCAACATAGAAGATGGGGAGAAGAGTCATGAGCTTACTACTGCGCCACATACTTTCCCACCTTCAGATGGTCCCACTCTTGCACCTGAGGAGACTGCTGAAGATCTTGAGGACCAGGCAGGTATAAGCAGTAATTTTGAATCAGGTAGACAATTTTCATCTTCCACCACTTTTCCAATCTTTAGGGAAGTGGAGGAAAACATACCTAATTTTGACTATGCTGTCGATGATTATGCTGTTGATAGGTATGTTGGTGATTGTATTGTTGATGAGTCTGTTTTTAATTCTTCCTCTCTGCATGATGAGAATCAATTTTTGATATCAAATTCGTATGTTTATTCTCCATGCACTGAACATGAAATATGGAGGATGGAATTTTTGATATCAAATATGGAGGATGAAGCAATTTTTCCTCAAAACTTCCTGGCTGGATCCTGTGGTGGAAGACATCTCCCTGATAGTCCAAAATTGGCAACTGCCACCATGACCAGGGGAGTTTTCTTTCTCTCTTCTCCCCCTTTCCGTACTTTTATTGCACTTGTCCATGATTTGTTCACTGTTCTGATTTCTGATCTTATTGTTTGTGACACATTGAGGACACTGTGTAGTTTAAGTGTGGTCTATTGGGGGAGATTTTTATTTTTCTTTGTTAGTTTTTGTTTTTCGTGTTAAATTTTTTTCTTTTCTAGGTAGTTTTGTTTTATCTTGTATACAATTTTGCATGATTCTCTTCATTTCTGGACTGTGTTAAAGTTGTAGACTCGTCTTTCACTTCACTTGATTGATACTTATTGGTTTGAAATCCCTTGCTTTTCTTTGCTTGGAAGATGATCATGATGTTTGAAAGTTGAATTGATTGTGACACAAATGCCCTGTGTGAGAATTTAAGCCACTTTATGTTCTTTCTTGTGTGTGATATGTCTCTTGATTGCTTGCACATATGCCTTGGCTTGACTCTTGTTGAAAATTCTTGATTGATATGCATGTTTGGAAGTGATAAAGGCGGTTTTGTTCTTGAGCCTCTCTAGCCAAATAAGCCTACCTTATTGTGATCCTTTGATAACCCTTTTGAGCCTGTACTTTCCCCATTTCTTTGTTTTGAAGCTCATACACTAGCCCTAAGTGAAAAACCATGTTTAACTTAACCTTAGGGAATTTTGGAGCTTTGGAAGTGTTTTGGGAACAAGTGTGGTCTTCCTGGGGATTCTGATGAATTGGCTAGTTGGTTCCTCTTGTTTTGTTTCGTAAATATATGTGTATCTTGTCTCTTGAAATTGTGTGCTGAATAGAGAAAAGAAAAGAGACAGGATGAAAAAAAAAAGAGAGCAGAAAAATAGAAAAAAAAATTGTGAATAATTATGAATAATGGAGTCAAGAAGAGGATGGAATTAGAGGTTGTGGGTGTGTTTGAATGTGTTTACACTTGTTCCCCATTGCTCCTCTGTTCCTTATGGTTTGTAGCTTCTTATCCAGATATATCCTGCCTTGTCCTTGGCCCCATTACAACCATGAAAAGACCTTTCGATTTGAACATGCGTATGTGCTTGAGTGTTGATATTAGAGGCTTGCCAAGTCTGTTGTTGTTTGCTTTCTTGAGTGCATTGAGTTGAAATTGCTTACCGTAGACACTTGAGAGAAACACTGATAGTGCATCTGTGAGGCTCTGTTACTTCTGATTCACCTCTTGAACTGATTGATCATTTTGTCCTGTCTTGAATTGCTTGGATGATTACATGAGTATCTGCTTTCTTCGATTTTGTGTTGGATATGGTCTACTTCTTTTCTCTGTCCAGATTTATTGAGGACTGTGTAAATTCTGTTTGTTTCCTTGCGAGTCTTTGTTTTCTGTGTGCTAAGTTTGTGTCATACCCTGGATGTCCTTTGAACTATTCACTAATCTGCGTCTTGATTTTGCCCAGGAGTGCAAAAGACTAAGTGTGGTCTATTTTGATGAGTCAATATTTTGTTCACTTCACTTAGTTTATTGTACCGAATTTAATTAGGAAATTGTGCTTAAATGTCCAGTATTTTCCCATTTTTCCTAATTGTGCTTAATTTGATCGGAAATTCTTATTTTAACTAATTTGAATTATCTGAGCTAATTATTTGCATTATTAATTGCAGGGGAAAATTGTTGGATAATATTTTGGGACATAAGGAGGGAACTATGGTGATTTTAATATTTGGACTTATGAGAAAGGGGTGCTTCATTATTGGAAAGGGGAGTGACCTTCAGAAAAACATTTGGCACTCAACAAGGAGCTTCAAAAAGCAAAAAAAGTTGATTCACTTTTAATGGTCACGGGCCTGGAACCAGAGGAGAGCTCCAAATGCTTGATTCAATTGGGCTGAAATAGCTGCCACGTCCTTGGGGAGCTGTATGCTTTATTCATTAGAAAGAAGGAGGTGCTCCACGTCCAGAACAGCAACTTGAGGTGACATCCAGCAGCTACGAACGGGCTTCATCCAAGGGGAACGTCCAGCCTTCACACATCCACACTTGGTTGCACGTCACGCTCCACACCTTCTACCACGTTCCAGTAGCATCCATCATTTCAACATTGCAGCACACGACCTACACTTGGCACGTCTAAGACGTCACGACCTGCACAATTCAAGTCTTCACACAGTCACAGCCCATGCGGAGCGTCCAGCAAAGCACGTCCAGGAGATGTCACCCGTCCAGCTGGGGAGAGAGGAAGACCTTCACGCGGAGAATGGGAAGCACAAGGGGTGTTCAAAGAAGAAGCCAGCACGTTGAGAGGAAGAAGCGGGTGATTTATTGAGAGTGTAGTGTGCGGAAACGTGGAGATGGGAAGGAGCAGCATCACGTGATTTCATTTGGAGAGAAGAAATGAATTTACTTTCTTTTAAAAGGCAAGGTCAAGCTACTGCAGGGAGAATGGATTTTCATCATCATTTTATTTGCTTTTACAAAAGGAGCACACGTGGAGGCTCACTTTCCTTTTGGGCTTGGAGGACGTGGTGCTTCAGAGAAAAAGGGTGACATCCAGCAAAAAGAAAGTAGTGTCACGGTCCAGCATCTTGGAAGTGGTGTGGGTAATGGAGAAATTAGGGAGCGTGAACGGGCACAAAAAAGAGGGCTCCAGCAGTCCAGCCAGGGGGGGCAGCAGAGTTCCAGCCGCCACCTATTAGTTTGGTTTTCTTTGCTTTAAAGAAAGGAAGAAGGGAGCGTCCAGGAAAGGTAGAAAAGAAATAGGGCTGGACGTGTGTGGGAGCCGCCACCTTGGGGGATGTTACGAAAATGAGAGAAACACGCTGTTTCGGCTAGCATATTTTGGCACTGGTTCTTTAGTTCCTTTTGATTCCAGTAGCAATTGAGAGGATTCATTCACTTTAGAAAGCTTGGTTACAACAGCTTGGGAAGCACGCGGATCTTCATTTTGGCAACAGCACGCGGGATTTTTCTTTCTTTTAAATAGAAGCACATGGATATTGAGATGGAGGGTGTGTCATGGCCTGAGGTGCACACGGTGAATCACTTTGGAAGCATTGTTGTGCATGGATTCATTGGGGGGTTATGTTCCAGCAAAGGAGAATGGAATTTTATGCGCTGATTTCACCTTTCACATGCGGTCATTTTATTTTGTTTCTTTTAGATTTGGGTCCACATACTTTCTTTTCTTTTAGGTAGCTGCAAGCGGTGTGCACAAGCTGAATTCACTTACTTTGCTGAATGAAGTTGCTTAGTCCGAGATTTTATTTTCACTGTCATGCGTTTTTTTTTTATTTTAATTTGTTTGCTTTATGACTGCGTTGAAGCTGTTGAATAGAACATTTCACCTTTTAACTCAATATTACCATTTACTAGCATTAAATAATGTTTTACTTGATTTAACTTTAAGCTTGCACAGAGAATTTTAATGCATTAGAAGCGCCTTGCTCATTTATCTTGCTTTACTATTAGCGTTTTCTTTTTAAGTGTTGATTTCGTGATGAATAACATTTCATTTCTTTAGCTTAAGTGTTGTGTTTGAATAGTATGTCAAATGTTTCTTTATTATCTGCTGCATTTTAATTAGTTCTCACATATTGTTTTAGGACCGTTTGGTCTTCATGTTTTGTTCATTTATTTCAATGTTTTCAATTATGTTTGGTTGTATTTAAGTTCCAGTTTAAATTTAGTTCAATTGCATTCACAAACCTTTCACAACCCCCCCCACTACGTGTTTGATCTGAGACTGAACTGCAATTTGGTCCTTGAGAGACGACCTAGGAGTCACTTCCTAGTCTATACTGCATTCTTATATGCTCAACTTTTGTGGGAGGTGCGACCCTCTCATCAGGAAGTCGAGCCGTTTATTTTTCTAGATTGGATAGCTAAAGTAGACCAAGTTTTTGATTTATATAGTGTAAATGGACCTTTGCGTGTAAAGTTAGCTTGTTTAGCTTTAGAGGGATACGCCAAACAATGGCTAAATAGGAGATACTTAACCATGGCCTCACCCGCGAGTACATGGGAACATTGCAGGGACATTTTGTACCAACGTTTCGTACCTCCATACTACCATAGGGACCTCTTGATTAAGCTCCAACGACTTACTCAAGGTAGACGAAGTGTGGAGGAGTATGCTCGTGAGCTCGAAGTGCTCCTACATCATACTAACCTTAAAGAAAATGATCATGCAAAAATAGTTAGATTTATTAGTGGACTTAATAGCAACATTCAAGATATAATTGAATTCCATGATGATGAGACTTTATATGTAGTGGTTCATAGAGCCATGAAAGTAGAGAAGAAACTCTTGAAAAAAGAAGCTTGTCACAACAAATTTTCCAAATCTTCAAGAGATGTTTTCTACAAATCCTCATCATCAAAGGATAAAACTAAGGATGTTTTAAGGAGCCCACTAACAAATCATTTCCTCATTCTTCTTCTAACCATTCCTCTTCCCCACCTAAATCATCTTCTAGACCAAGTCACATTAAATGTTTTAAATGTTTAGGACACAGTCATATAGCCTCTGCCTGCCCCACCAAAAAGGCAACATGCATTGAGGGTGAAGTAATTATGACTAATGAGTCTACCTCTTCCTTAACTTCACCAACCTATAGCTCTTCTTCCTCATCAAGTGATGCCAAAGAGAAGGTCATGCTTACTTGTTTAAATGAAGAAAGAAAAGAAAGAGAGGAGAGAGTAAAAGAAGAGATTGAGAGAAAAGAAAGAGAGGAGAGAGAAAAGAAAGAAAAAGAAGAACTTGTGAGAGAAATGGAGAAGGACAAAGTCTTAGTCAAAAAGGAAGTGTTACTGAAGGCACCATCCACTCCCATCATCCAAATAGATCTAAACCATGACAGGGGAGTTTTTCAATCCTTCAACTTTTCTCCTTTTACTACGTTTTCTTTCTTTGTTCCAAAAATATTTTGCACAATTTTTTCACCTCCCTCTTTCCTTCTTTCCAACTATTCCATAAACATTTGTGAAACACATCATGAGTTAGTGTTACCCCTTTGGCTCCATTCAACTCAAACAAAAATAATTTTTTCTCTAAAAATGGTCTCCTAGTTTTCACCACTAAATGCAATAAAAATATCAGGAGACTTTCTTTTACTATTACTTGTTTATATACATTGATTGGTCAACATAAATTCATTCACAAAATGTTTAATGATTTTTGCAGGTTGACATTTGATCCAGGAGGAGTTGCTTTGGTTTATACACGAAATAAGTCACTAATCTCTATTTGTTGCAGGTTTTTCAAGATTCGAGGTCGAATCCTCTCCAACCTGGGGGGATGATATGATCATAAATGGGGCAACAATGAAGAGCTTTCAAAGTGACAACAAGCATAAAAAAGAGTAGAATAGGTTTCCTTTGAGCGTGTATTTGCCTTTTGATTTCTTTCTCTTAGTTCTTGTGAATAATTGCTTATAAACTCTTCTTTCTCTTTAAGAGCAAGCAATATGGGACTATCCATGACTTGATCTTAAAAAGAAGAGAAGAGAAAGTGAGCATTCTAGGCGTGTAGGAGTTAGTACCATAACTAGTTTTCATATTTTGAACTATAGGAGAACTAGTTGCCTTATAAACTCTTTGGAGTGGAGAGAATTGAGCAATGTAGGACTCAAAAGTCCCTAGAAGACCTGCAGCAGCTGCTGGACGGACTACACCCTCAAAAGTCCCACATCTCCTAGATCTTGCATCTTAGCTCACTCCAAAGGTTATATAAGAAGGCTTAGGGGTCTCCTTTTTGACACACCTTACCTTGAATCAATTGAATTTTGAGTTGATTTGCACTTTTGCAATCTTCTTTTAGATAGTATTCTGTCTCCAAAGTCCCTATTTTGGGCAGACCTTATCTTGCTCAAGCAAGTGGCGGTCCTCCTTTGATGCTTATCTTGGAGCTTCCTTCAAGTGGCGCATCTTCAAACATAAGTTTCCTCTTCCTTAATCTCTTCCATTTTTAATTTCTTTCCCATTCTCTTAAATGTCATTTAGTATATTCTCTCTAGGTATGCACTTCCCCATCAAAACCGGCATAAAACACTGAAATCAAGCATAAACCTGTCCAGCTCTCTTATTTCTAAAAATATACCCAAAAGCATGATTTCAAGCTAGTTTATAAGTGTTAAAGGTTGCTTTTAGTATCAATTTTAAGCATGAAAATAACAGTTTTTCAACTGTTATCAGCATCGGCTGAACCCGCTCATCAACAATCACTTTTTCTTGGATCCAGCTATGGAGGACATCTCCTTGCGTGATCAAATTTGGAGGATGAAGCAATTCTTCTCCAAAACTTCCTTATTGGATCCACAGGTAGAAGACATCTCCCTAATAGTCCAAAATTGGCAACTGCCACCATGACCAGGGGAGTTTTCTTTTCCCTTCTCCTCCTTTCCCCACTTGTATTGCACTTGTCCATGATCTGTTGACTGTTCTGATTTCTGATCTTATGCTTGTGACACATTGAGGACACTGTGTAGTTTAAGTGTGGCCTATTGGGGGAGATTTTGATTTTCCTTTGTTAGTTTTGTGTTTTCTTTGGTTAAATTTTTGTTTCTTTTCTAGGTTGTTTTTGTTGTGTCTTGTGTACAGTTTTGAATGTTTCTCTTGATTTCTTGACTTTGTTTAGGTTGTAGACTTGACCCTCACTTCATTGATACTCTAATTTGGTTGAAATACTTGCTTTTCTTTGCTTGGAAAGATGATTATGATGTTTAAGAGATTGATTTGATTGTGACAAATACCCTGTGTGAGATTTGAGCCACTTTATGTTCTTTCTTGTGTGATGTATCTCTTGATTGCTTGCTTATATGCCTTGGCTTGACTCTTGTTGATAGTTCTTGATTGATATGCATGTTTGGAAGTGATAAAGGCAGTATTGTTCTTGAACCTCTCTAGCCAAATAAGCCTACCTTGTTTTAATCCCTTGATAATCCCTTTTGAGCCTATACTTTCCCCATTTCTTTGTTTTGAAGCTCATACACTAGCCTTAAGTGAAAAACCATGATTACCTTAACCTTAGGAAGTATTTTGGGAACAAGTGTGGTCTCCCTGGGGATTCTGATGAATTGGCTAGTTGGTTCCTCTTCTTGTTTTGTTTTGTAAATATGATGTGTATCTTGTCTCTTGTAGTTGAGTCCTAAATAGAGAAAAGAAAAAGAGACAAGATGTCTAAAAAAATAATACAGAGAAATATGAGAAAAAATATTGTGGATAATGGAGTCAAGAAGAGGATTGAATTAGAGGGTTGGGTCTGATTTGATTGTATTTTCACTTGTTCCCCATTGCTCCTCTATTTCTTTTGGTTTGTAGCATCTCATCCATATTTTATCCTCCCTGGTCCTTGGCTTTATTACAACCATGAAAAGAACTTTTGATTTGAACATCCATATGTTTTGAGTGTTGATATTAGAGGCTTGCCAAGTCTGTTGTTGCTTGCTTTCTTGAGTGCATTGAGTTGACATTGTTTACCCTAGACACTTGAGAGAAACACTGATAGTGCATCTATGAGGTTTTGTTACTTTTGATCCACCTCTCAAGCTGATTGATCATTTTGCCATGTCTTGAATTGCTTGGATAATTTCTGTGAGTATCTGCTTTCTTTGATTCTGTGTTGGATATTGTCTACTCCTTTTCTTTGTCCAAATTCCTTGAGAACTGTGTAATTCTGTTTGTTTCCTTATGATTCTTTGTTTTCTCTACACTGAGTTTGTGTCATACCCCTCATGTCCTTTGAGCTATTCCTTGATCTGCGTCTTGATTTTGCCCAAGAGTGCAAAGACTCAGTGTGGTCTATTTTGATGAGTCAATATTTTCTTGACTTCACTTAGCGTATTGTGTCATATTTAATTAGGGAATTATGCTTGAATGTTCATTATTTCACCGTTTTACTAATTGTGCTTAATTTGACCATAAATTCTTATTTTAATTAATTTTGGATTGTTTGAAGCTAATTGTTTGCATTATTAATTGTAGGGAAATTGTTGGATAATATTTTGGGGACATTAGGAAGACTGCCAAATAATTCAAGACTCTCCACATAGACATTTTAAAATTAGTTATATTGTAATTTAGTGATTTAGGATTTTTAGACTAACTTTTGTAGATTGGACTAATTTTTGGCAAAATTGACTAAGCCCAAAAGTGGGGTGGGTGACCTGGCACCCTAGGTTTTTTTTTTGTGCAGCCCCCACCCTCGTAAGGGACTTTAATGTTAAAGGGTTGTCCAGCCGCCACCTTCATTGGAGTTTTTCTTTTTGCATTTTTTTTAATTTATAGAAATGGGTAGCATGCTGTTACGGGATGTTGGATGAAATTGAGAAGCACTTTTACTTGTTCCTAGGCTAGACACACATAGCTACTTACTTCTTGGAGATTCACATTTTCTTTCAATTTGAGAAGAGAGCACTGCCACGTCCCAAAAAGGAGTTGCACGCTTGCTTCAGGAAGGCACTCGGTGAGGACTGGAAGAAGTGTTAAACGCTGGTCTCATCTTGAGAAGCAAGCTGGTTCATTTTCTTTGCTGGAGAAGCGGTGCACAGGGGTCTCGGTTTTTTTTTACAGCAGCACGGATTAGATTGGACGGTGCTTTACTTTGAGGGGGGCTGGAATGGGAAGCACGGTTACGTCCACCAGCCGCCACCCATGTTTTACACCTATATATTTTTCATTTTGAAGAGCACACGGTCTGGATGGGATTCTGTTTATCACATTTAGCCTTCAATTTTTTTAAGAGAGAAACTGTAAGACCTCAAAAACTTAACCAGCCTCCACCTGTCAAATCACGTTATTAATGCCCAAAACCCTGCTCAGGCGCCATTAAAACGCACCCAAATTCCCTCTGCGCGGGTGCCAGGTGTCGTTAAACAATAATATGGAATCAGTTAGTGGAGTACAAGTGGCAGCGGGAGAATGGACACTCGTCCTACGTGGGAAGGGAAAATGATTTTTCTGAAAAACTCTTCCCACTCTTCTGCATGCTTCGTCTTCTTCCCCAAATTTCTGATTTCCAAATTCTCTACCTTCTCTCTAGAACCTCCATCTTTTCTCTACCGTAACTCACTTTCTTCTTCTCCGGTCCAATTTCAGAGACCGTAGGAGAGATCCAGACGTCCTAAGCTTTCCATCAAACCGAACAAGTTCAAGTTTTGAATCTGGTAAGTTGGTCCCTTAGTCGTTCATTATTAGGTTTCATGCAAAAACCAAACCTGGTTACCTGCATTCTCCTTGTCTGAATCAAACTTTGATTCTGTAAATGGTTTTAGTTCGCAAGAGTTGAGTGATCTGAGGATAGAAGTGGTAGTTGGGCGAATCCAGAATTTTGCACGTTAGGACGTTCGTTCACGAATCCAGGTAAGGGAAGCTTATTAAGTTTAATTCATGTGTATGTGTGGTGCTGTATGATATTATATGAGTTATGAAGCATGAAATCTGTGTTAATTGATCTTTGGTATATGATCTGGATGATGATATGATATATGGAATTTATGAAATATGCTATGATATGAGTAGTTAAATGTATGAAAGTTTTTACGGAAAAATGAGTTTACTGTAAGTGAGATTTTGAATATGAAATGCTATGATAATGAACGTTCGTTATCGAACGGTCTTTGACCGTTCGGTATTCTAGTAATTCCCTTGAAAAACAGAATTCTTTCATTTGGAAAGAATACTGATTTATGACGAACGCCCTCTTATATTGGTCTTACTTTTGAGCGTTCGGCCAAACGTAGGTGCTCTGAGTGTTATGTGAGAAATTGAGAAGCTTGAAAAATACAAATTTCTATACTTAGTCAATTCCTAAATAATTCACTTCCCTATGGTTATCTTATAAATTTCTATTCTATTAATATTTCGCATCAGCGATGGGTCTCGACCCAAAGAGTTCGTTATGAGTGTCGTTAGGTCTTATACCGAACGCTCGTCCTTACACTCGATTACCAAACGTATGTAAATAGCGTTCGTCCAAATATTTAATAAATAACTATTACCGCGTTCGGTCATTGACTGGCGGTTAGTCTCTTTTATTAAATCGTACTCGATATCAATATCTAAACGCCTTGCGGTGTATTATTCCATTTGGATTCGATCTATAGTTATTGTACTTAAATTATTCCAAGTATAATTTGAATCGTTCTAGAATTCAGTTCATTTAACTGATTTAAGAGGTCATAACGTCCGTCCTTGGAAAGACGTTAGTTTCCTTTCTTTCAGAAATGAGAACTTCTCTGTATCATATTAACATTTGTCCTCAGTATGAAGGGGGCTGAACGCTCGTCTTTTTATGAAACTGAAATGGAGTATGAAAATGATGTTAAGTTGGAAAGTTATTAATAATGAACAGTATATGAGGTGAAAGTATGGTTGTGGATTTTGAACGACCGTTCCGTGGAGGAACGACTCTTGTATTGAATATTGAGAATTGTATAGTATGACTATGGTAAAGCTACTGATGGCAGTTCATCCTGATGTTCCGTGAGTGCTCGTCCTCATATAGAGGAGGGCAGGTCATGTGTGGGAACGGCAGGAGGTCCTAGTCCTTAGGAGTACTTTGGACTGATAGGGCTAACCTCGGGTGGCAGCTGATGAATGTTCCAGTTACTACATCACCTGGGTGCAAGAACGCCTGTAGATACATAGAATCATACAGTCCGGACGGTCTGTCTTATGAGAGTTTGGAATGATTGTATATGTTGTGATAATCTTATGAATGTTGATATGTTGATTTGTATGAATGACTTGTGAATTAAATTCAATAAGCTTACCCTGTGTTATTTCCTTGTGTTGTCGTTCGTACCTGTACGTCCGTCTTGTCTATGCAATGATCATCCGTGTGGATGTGAGCAGACGGAGAGGCGTTGCTCGAAGAAACGCTGGAAGAAGAAAATTTGGAAGACGCCAATCTGGTTGAAGTAGAGGTTAAAGCCGAGCCCTAGAGCGCTCGTTAAGTTTTAGTCCTTAGTAATTATGTTTAGCTTTTTGGACGTTCGGTTAATGTTTGTAAAACCGTTCGTCTCTGAACCTTGCAATACTGTTGTGTTGTATTTCTCCCTGTACTTAAGCCGTTCGGTTTTGGAGGTTTAATATTAGTATAAAGACTGCACTATTTTACTATTGAATGTAATTAGTTCTGATTATGGTTATTACTGTATTTTGGGATGTTACAGAAACGCTATTGATGGGAGCAAAACAGAAGTGCATGTGACGTTTTATTAATTCTTCATTTCTTTGCTGGAGAGGGCGGTGCACATGGGGTGCGAGGCAGTGATTTTATTCCTTTTCCTTGCTGGAGATTAAGCACACAGTTACACATTTAATTGGTTTGGTTGTCGTTTAATGTTGGAGAAAGGAAGCACACGGGGGCAATTGTTCACGGGATGAAAATAAAGGAGGCAGCCGCCAGCGGTGCACAAGGAGAGAAGAAAGAGGTGCTGTCACGACATGGAGAGAAACGCACGAGGCAGCAGTAGTGACTTTATCCAAAGTGTGATTTCATTTGAAAGAAGTGTGCACACGTTGAGCAGCTGTCACGGCCTGGGAAAGGAAAAGCACCACGCACATTTCATTTTCGTTTTTAGAAGCACATGGTGATTCAATTTCTTTTAGACGGAGCGTGCATCCAATTTGCTAGCAGAGAAACGTTGACGTCCAGCAGCTGTTGTAACGTCTTGGGGAAATGAGAGCTAGGTCCTTTATTTTGGTGTTCACGGTTAACAAAGATGCATTTTTATATTCTATAAATTTGAATTCAGCATTGAAGTAATTTTCTAACTTATATTATTCCTTTCACTATTCATGCTCTCTTTCTTTTTAGTACTGTTAAAGCATTTCATGCTTATAATTATGCTTTTCCTTTTTTGTTTGAATACAAGGAGCACTTAACTTTTAGCTCAATTGTTGCATTTATTATTGGTTATAACAGTTGAAAAACTGTTATTTTTATGATTAAAATTGACACTAAAAGCAACCTTTACACTTAGAAACCAGCTTGAAATCATGCTTTTCTTTATATTTTTGGAAATAAGAGAGCTGGATAGGTTTATGCTTGATTTCAGTGTTTTTGTGCAGGTTTTAAGGAGAATTTGGTGAAAGAAGTGAAGAAGGAGAGAGTTGAAATCAGAAAAGACAACAAAAAGTGCAAAAAGGAGAAGCCGAAGTCACCGCTCAGCGGCAGTTTACCGCTGAGCGGCACTCTGGAAGTCACGTGAGGTCCGCTGACGGGCAAAATGGCCGCTGAGGGGAGAAAACAAGTCACGCACTCACCGCTGAGCGGTATTTTGCCGCTGAGCGGCACTTTAATGGGCTTGGACTTGACTTTTTGTAATTTACGAATGATATATAAGCTTTAGGGTTTCCTAGGGTTAGGCATCTTTGGCAGAAACGAAGCAAACACTCTCTCTTCCACCCCTTGGGGTAGATTGGGAGATGGTGACAGCTCTCCTCTTCTCTTTCACGGGTTTTTCTATCTCTTTCATTCTTTCATTATTGTTCATCTAGGTTCACCATGAATATGGTGAACTAAACCTTGTATGTTTGTTGGGGAATCAATGTAATCTTGTGAAACTCTCATATATGGAATTTGTTTTTACATCTTTTAATTAAGACTTATGCTTTCTTTTCATCATTAGTTAGGGTTTTTCCTCTTTGCTTAATGCTTGCATTGTTTAACTCATTCGATGCATGATTATTGGTTTTGTCGATACGGGCACGTACGGGGAAGTCTAGATCCGGGGAATTTCTCCCAATATGATATTGGTTGTCGTTAAGCTCCTGCACTTATGAACTGATCATCAGGAATGCTAGGAATTGTATGAACTCGTGATTAGGGAGAAGCCTTCTAGAAAGGTACTTTAGAGAGTGGCATTAACAATGATGATTTGAATGTTGAATTCCTAAAATATATGAGAGTGGATAAGATGAAATTGACCCCCAACAACATATTCATACATTAATATCATTGAAAGTGTTTATCTTTTGCTTTTTGCCATTGATCAAAACTTCATGCATACATGTTTATTTTCTGTCTTGCATATTAAACTCCAAATATTTCGTCTGTAAGTCTTAGCTAATCAAGAAACCACATAACTAAACTAGGCCGTGAGTCCTTTGGGAAGAACGATACTTGGTCTTACCAAGTTTATTACTTGAACGATTCGGTCATACTTGCCGATTGAAAAACAAGTTTGTGACATCATATTTTGGTGTTCATAAATTTGTCCATCAAGTTTTTGGCGCCGTTGTCGGGGAGTCTGGTTTAACTGGTTAATTTGTGTGATTATTGATTATCTTTGACTTATTTTTTTTATTTTTAATTTAAATTTCAAATTTTTATTTTATTTTATTTTATTTTTCTGTTTATATTTTTCAGTTTGTATTTTATTTGATTTTATTTGATTTTTTTGTTTTCTGTTTTTCTGTTTTCTGTTTTTATTTTTCGGTTTTTATTTGATTTTATTTTATTTGATTAGATTAGATTTTATTTTATTTTATTTTATTTTCTGTTTGTATTTTATTTTATTTTATTTTATTTTTCTGTTTTTATTTTTCTGTTTTTATTTCCTATCTTCTTATCTTTTCAATTATATCCTTTGATTTTTTTTCTCTATCTTTTTGTGCTAACAATTGTTTTTAGGGTTTTGTGCCTAATGTCTGCAGAATGCAATTTGGTCAAGAATTTAACTATATGGGCACTCAATTCCACCAAAGTAATCTCAACCACTGGTGGGAACCTCACTCAAGCATGGATCAAAGCCAATTTTGGCAAGCTGCTGAACAATTTGAGAACCAACCACAACAACAATGGCAGCAACAACCCTTTATATCAGGAAGTTTGGATAGGTTGGAGGACACCCTTCAACGATTTTTGAAAAATTCCGACTCTACTCAGAAAAGCATTGAAGAATCATGTAAAAGAATGGAGATGCAACTTCGTTACATCAATCAGAGATTGAATGATGATGTTAATACTGAAGTTAACCTTAAGGAGGAAGGGCAAGTCATTATCACTGAAAGTGACAAGATTCTTGATGAGGAAAAATTAAAGGGAGATGAGGAAAGGGTAGAGAGAAAAGAGAAAGAAGAGTTGAGTGAGAAAGATAAAGATGAAGAAAAAGAAAAAGAAGTGGTTGAGAGAGAAGAGAGAAAGAAAATTTGGTTGAAAATAAAGAAGTTGAGGAGAAAAAGAAAAGGGAAGAAAAAAATAAAAGAAAAGAAAAAGAGAAAATTTAGGGAGAGAAAAAGGAAGAAAAAGAAGATGAGAGGAAAGAAGAAGAAATCATATGAAAAATCACATCCTCATCTAAAGAAGAATCATAGGAAGGAAAAGAAATTTAAGTGCTTTATGGAAATCTTCAAGAAATTGGAGATTAAAGTTCCTATGATTGAGACACTGCAACAGGTTCCTGGTTTGATCAAATTTCTGAAGAAGTTCAGTAGAAAGAAGAAAAAAAAGAAGGAACTTGAGCTTTATTGGGTCAAGCTAATGATGTTAAAAGAGTGCTTGCTGGGAGGCAACCCAGTGGATTTAAAGACTTTTGATTTGGTTTTTGTAATTTTTAATTTGTGAACATTATTTTTGTAATTATTTTGTTGGAAATAGCATCTACTGAAGGATGCTAGGTGGTTAAGTATCTACTGAAGGATACTATGTTTGTAACACCTACTGATGGGTGTTGGTGGATTTTGGGTCAGGCTCGTGACGTTAAACAAGCGCTACCTGGGAGGCAACCCAGTTGGTTGAATATTTCTGTTTGTTTATTTTAGTTAGGATTTGCATAAGCATTTTAAACATTGACTTGCAGAGAACCAGTGAGAGGCATGTATGGGAGGCACGTAGGTTAAGAAAAGAAGGAGAAGAGCACATCACGAAAGTGCCGCTGAGCGGCAAATTACCGCTGAGCGGTACTGATGAGAGGGTCGCACCTCCCACAAAAGTTGTGCATAAAAGAATGCAGTATAGTACTAGGAAGTGACTCCTAGGTCGTCTCTCAAGGACCAAATTGGGTTCAGTCTCAGATCTAAACACTTAGGGGGGGTTTGAAAGTGTTTTTTTTTTTTGCTTGCAATTGCCGAAATTAAAACGGGAAATTAAATACAACTGAATACAAGTGGAAACATTAAAGCAAATGAAAACATTGAATCGAACAGTAGAAGCATCAGTAAAAGCAAACCGAAATTGAAACAACACTTGAAAACAAGATAAACAGTAAATTACAACATATCAAAATAAAAAAAACACTTAACTAAAAATACGCCAATCCTTTTTAAATGCCACCGTGTGTGATTTTCCTATTTCTCCAATTAAAACTCAAAGAAAATTCTAAAATTAAATTAGCAATAAATAAATAAAAACCTAACATGTCCTAAAATTTAAAACGTCACTTTTTCTAAAAGAAAGGAAAATGAATTCCCATAATAAAATCACTGTGCAGCTCCAAAAATAAACCGAATCGAACAACTTGAAGGTAAATGTGTTAGAATAAAATAAAAATGCAACAATAATTAAACTAAGCATTAATTCATCAAGGAAATGACACTAAATAAATGTTAACAGTGAAAGAAACAAATCATCGGCTTTGCATGTGTGAAATGATAAAACCAAAGTGAGAAAGGTTGGAAGTGTGACCCCTTTTCTCCAAAGATGTGACCATGCTACTGCCACAAAACAAAATGAAAAGGAAAACTTTGAAACACTCAATCACGTGCACCTTGCATTCACCGAAAAACACAATAGCCAATGCTCATCATTCCAATCTCAATACAATAAAATAAAATCTGCTCTCCCTCTCCGCGTGCTTCCTAAACGTGACACAAGATGCTTCTCCAAAGTTGGTCAGCGCATGTGCTTCCTGCTGCCATTCTCCCAAGCCGAGACAACACACCACTCCTTCATTCCAAGCTAGCACCGTGTGCCTCCTATTCCAGCGTAAACGTGTGGCCGCTGGACCTCCAGCCAAGAAGGAAACGAAAACTAACAACTCAACCATAACCCTCCATTCTCTCAACGTGCCCTACTAGAGAGTGGCGGCTGGATTTTTAACTCCAAAAATGAAAGATGACTTGTGCCCCCCTCTGGACCAACTTCCGTGTGTGCTGTTCTAATTTGCTGGCTGCACCTCCAAACTGCTTTTCTCTGCTGGACCGTGAAGCTCCTTCACGCGTGATGCCTCCTGGACGCTACTGGATGTGGACGTGTGCTGCTTGCTCAGCTGGACCGTGTATTGAACTTGGACGTCACCCAACAAGCTGCTTCACTTCTTCAATTTGCTTTCAAGCCCAAATAAGCGTGCACCTCCTTGCTGCCCGTGAATGCTGTCCGTGAGCGCTTTCTTTCCAAGGGCCGTGAGTGTGGAGTGCTGAAGCTGCTTGCTGGATGTGGCCGTGGAGTGTGCTTCTCTTTTCCAAAGAAAATGACTTTGTTGGTGGTGGATGGGCCTTTGCTTTTCAATTTGCTGAACGCGTGCTGGGGGATGGAGTGTGTGCATCCAGCAAAGGCCGTGAGCTTCACTCTTTCTTTCTCTTCCGTGGCAGCTCAAGGCCTCTCCATGTGCTTTTCTTTTCACTAAATGAAGCCCATCGGTTGCACCTCTTTTCCAACATTGCTGGACCTTCAAAGTGTAATTGTCATGGGCCGTGACACAGCAAATTCCTGATGTCTGTGTGCTTTGGGCCGTAACCATGCTTCAAGCATTTCCCCCACTTTCACGTGCAAGCTAATCCGCGCTTCCTTTAATGTGTGCCACCTCCAGCTGCTGAACCGTGAGCTGCTGTGCGTGCCAAGTGTGGGCCGATTTCTTTGATTAAAAACAAATGAAATCAGCACTCCCTCATTGGAGCACCACTCTAATTAATTTCCATGGGCCGGGTGTGTTGTTGCCTTTTTCTTTGTGCACACCTCCCTTTCCATTTGAAGCACCCAAAAATGAAATTCACACCTCCTCTCTCATTTTATTTTAAAATATAATTGATGTGGCATTTCATTTCACCTCCAAATGTCCCAAATATTATCCAACAATTTCCCTACAATTAATAATGCAAATAATTAGCTCAAATAATTCAAATTAATTAAAATAAGAATTTTTGGTCAAATTAAGCATAATTAGCAAAAACGGAAAAATACCGGACAATTAAGCACAATTCCCCGATTAAATTCGGTACAATAAGCTAAGTGAAATTGAGAAAATATTGACTCATCAAAATAGACCACACTTAGTCTTTTGCACTCCTGGGCAAAATCAAGACGCAGATCAAGGAATAGTTCAAAGGACTTTTAGGAAGGTGACACAGACTCAGCATACAGAAAACAAAGACTCAACAAGGACAGAAACAGAATTACACAGTTCTCCAGGAATCTGGACCAAGAAAAGAAGTAGACAATTCCAACAAAAAATGAATCAGAGAAAGCAGATACTCATGAAATCATCCAAGCAATTCAAGACATGACAAAATGATCAATCAGCTCAAGAGGTGAATCAAAAGCAACAGAACCTCACAGATGCACTATCACTGTATCTCTCAAGTATATAAGGTAAAGAATTTCAACTCAATGCACTCAAGAAAGCAAACAACAACAGACTTGGCAAGCCTCTAATATCAACACTCAAGCACATACGCATGTTCAAATCAAAAGGTCTTTTATGGATGTAATGGGGCCAAGGACAAGGGAGGATAAATATGGATGAGAAGCTATAAACCAAAAAAAATAGAGGAGCAATGGGGAACAAGTGTAAACACAGTCAACTCACACCCAAAACCTCTAATTCAATCCTCTTCTTGACTCCATTATTCACATTTTTTTTTCATTTTTTTCATAATTTTTTTTTTCATCCTGTCTCTTTTCTCTTCTCTCTTTAGCACACAACTGTTAGAGACAAAATATAAATCATATTTCCAAAAACAAAACAAGAAGAGGAACCAACTAGCCAATTCATATGAATTCCCCAAGAAGACCACACTTGTTCCCAAAACACTTCCAAAGCTCCAAAATTCCCTAAGGTTAAGGTAATCATGGTTTTTCACTTAGGGCTAGTGTATGAGCTTCAAAACAAAGAAATGAGGAAAGTATAGGCTCAAAAGGGGTTTTCAAAGGATTAGAACAAGGTAAGCTTATTTGGCTAGAGAGGCTCAAGAACAAAACTGCCTTTATCACTTCCAAACATGCATATCAATCAAGAATTATCAACAAGAGTCAAGCCAAGGCATATGTGCAAGCAATCAAGAGACATATCACACACAAGAAAGAACATAAAGTGGCTCAAATTCTCACACAGGGCATTTGTGTCACAATCAATTCAACTCTCAAACATCATGATCATCTTCCAAGCAAAGAAAAGCAAGGATTTCAAACAAATAAGTATCAATCAAGTGAAGGAAATGATAAGTCTACAACCCGAACAAAGTCCAGAAATGAAGAGAAACATGTAAAACTGTACACAAAACAAAAGAAACACTACCTAGAAAAGAAAAACTTTAACCAAGAAAACAAACACTAACAAAGAAAAATAAAAATCTCCCCCAATAGACCACACTTAAACTACACAGTGTCCTCAATGTGTCATAAGCATAAGATCGAAAATCAAAACAGTGAACAGATCATGGACAAGTGCAATAAAAGTAGGGAAAGGGGGAGAAGAGAGAAAGGAAACTCCCCTGATCATGGTGGCAGTTGCCAATTTTGGACTTTCAGGGAGATGTCTTCCACCACAGGATCCAACAAGGAAGTTTTGAGGAAGAATTGCTTCATCCTCCAGATTTGATCTAGCAGGGAGATATCATCCACAGCTGGATCTAAGAAGAGGTGATTGTTGATGAGCGGGTTCAGCTGGTGCCTATTGATGTTGAAACTAGTGTGTATGTAAGCACCTTTTCCTTCCACTGTGGGTGCATGTTGGTCAAATTCATGTGTACCTCCTGCAACATGGTTAGTGCAATGTGGCTCCAAAGAAATGACATGTAGAGGTACAACACCCAATCCTAATTTATCAATCTGAACTTCAAATATACTCTCAGAACATGAATCACTTTCAAATTTAGAAACAATATCAACAACATGCTCAGATTCATGTTCAATGCATAGATAAGAAGTATTCAGATAGGATGACAAAAGTTGTTTCTCATCATGCATAGAGGGAAAATTAAAATCAGACTCAACAACAATACAATCATCAACATAATCCTCAACAACATAATCATCAACATAATCAAATTGAGGTATGTTTACCTCCTCTTCCTTGAAAATTGCTAAAGTGTGGGAAGATGAAGGTGGTCTACCTGGTTCAGGGTTACTGCTTATTTCTGCCTGCTCCTCAAAATATTCATCAGTCTCCTCAGGTGCAAGGGTAGGGACATAGGATGATGGGAAAGTAGATGGCACAGTAGTAAGCTCATGACTCTTCTTCCCATCTTCTATGTTGATGCCACTATCATCATCATCTGGAATCTGAACAGTCTAAAATGGTAACTCTGAATCTTGAGACTGTTCCTCAGTGAGTTGAGTGGCCATCTGCCCCATCTGATCAGTCATACTCTGAATGGCGGCTCCTATTTCTTGCTGGAACTGCATGTTCTCTTGCTGAAACTGAAGGTTCTGCATGGTCATCTGCTCCAACAACTCCTGCAATGTAGGCTCAGAAGTAGAAGGCTGAGGAGCTATTTGGGCAGGAGCATCATATTGCTGACTCTCGTATTGCTGGATTGGTGGAGGCATATAAGTACTCTAGAATGGTGGTTCTTGATATTGATGCTGTGGAGCATCATACCATCCCAAGGTAGGGTCATTCCATTCAAGACCGTTGCTGTAAGCATATTGCACAGGGGAAAATTTGCTCAGAAACTGATGCTCAAGATATCCCCAATCGGTAACGGATCTCAGAGGAAGAGAGTCTTTCCAATCCTTAGCTGCTCCTTGTAATGAATGCGGAAATGCGCTCAAGAAAATGTAATCAAGAGGGACATCTGGAGGCTTCATTGAAGAGCACATGATGTGGAGCTCCTCCAAATGTCTGTGTGGGCATTCTCCTGCAAAACCATGAAACTTAGGCAGCAAATGTATCAGTCCAGGGGTGAGATCGCAATGAAGATCATCCTCCTTAAGTGAAACCGACTCACAAAGAGCACTCTCAGAAATTAGAGGATGAGTCATATTGTTCTCAACATAGAAATCAGCAGAATATGAATTACAATCAGAGTAACATGCAGAACGAGAATCATAATCAGAGGCACTAGCAAAACAAGCAGTGTTCACGAAATCAAAATAGGTAGACATGGAAAAAGAAGAACACTAAAAATCACGAAACAAATAAAACACAACACATTTATACATGCAACACGCACACACAAAATAGAACATCACATCACATCACATCACAACACAAGACAAAACACAACACACACAAACACAACAAAAAGACCTAAGACTGAACCGTTGGTCCCCGGCAACGGCGCCATTTTGATGAGAGGGTCGCACCTCCCACAAAAGTTGTGCATAAAAGAATGCAGTATAGTACTAGGAAGTGACTCCTAGGTCGTCTCTCAAGGACCAAATTGGGTTCAGTCTCAGATCTAAACACTTAGGGGGAGTTTGAAAGTGTTTTTTTTTTTTTGCTTGCAATTGCCGAAATTAAAACGGGAAATTAAATACAACTGAATACAAGTGGAAACATTAAAGCAAATGAAAACATTGAATCGAACAGTAGAAGCATCAGTAAAAGCAAACCGAAATTGAAACAACACTTGAAAACAAGATAAACAGTAAATTACAACATATCAAAATAAAAAAAACACTTAACTAAAAATACGCCAATCCTTTTTAAATGCCACCGTGTGTGATTTTCCTATTTCTCCAATTAAAACTCAAAGAAAATTCTAAAATTAAATTAGCAATAAATAAATAAAAACCTAACATGTCCTAAAATTTAAAACGTCACTTTTTCTAAAAGAAAGGAAAATGAATTCCCATAATAAAATCACTGTGCAGCTCCAAAAATAAACCGAATCGAACAACTTGAAGGTAAATGTGTTAGAATAAAATAAAAATGCAACAATAATTAAACTAAGCATTAATTCATCAAGGAAATGACACTAAATAAATGTTAACAGTGAAAGAAACAAATCATCGGCTTTGCATGTGTGAAATGATAAAACCAAAGTGAGAAAGGTTGGAAGTGTGACCCCTTTTCTCCAAAGATGTGACCATGCTACTGCCACAAAACAAAATGAAAAGGAAAACTTTGAAACACTCAATCACGTGCACCTTGCATTCACCGAAAAACACAAAAGCCAATGCTCATCATTCCAATCTCAATACAATAAAATAAAATCTGCTCTCCCTCTCCGCGTGCTTCCTAAACGTGACGCAAGATGCTTCTCCAAAGTTGGTCAGCGCATTTGCTTCCTGCTACCATTCTCCCAAGCTGGGACAACAGACCACTCCTTCATTCCAAGCTAGCACCGTGTGCCTCCTATTCCAGCGTAAACGTGTGGCCGCTGGACCTCCAGCCAAGAAGGAAACGAAAACTAACAACTCAACCATAACCCTCCATTCTCTCAACGTGCCCTACCAGAGAGTGGCGGCTGGATTTTTAACTCCAAAAATGAAAGATGACTTGTGCCCCCCTCTGGACCAACTTCCGTCTGTGCTGTTCTAATTTGCTGGCTGCACCTCCAAACTGCTTTTCTCTGCTGGACCGTGAAGCTCCTTCACGCGTGATGCCTCCTGGACGCTACTGGATGTGGACGTGTGCTGCTTGCTCAGCTGGACCGTGTATTGAACTTGGACGTCACCCAACAAGCTGCTTCACTTCTTCAATTTGCTTTCAAGCCCAAATAAGCGTGCACCTCCTTGCAGCCCGTGAATGCTGTCCGTGAGCGCTTTCTTTCCAAGGGCCGTGAGTGTGGAGTGCTGAAGCTGCTTGCTGGATGTGGCCGTGGAGTGTGCTTCTCTTTTCCAAAGAAAATGACTTTGTTGGTGGTGGATGGGCCTTTGCTTTTCAATTTGCTGAACGCGTGCTGGGGGATGGAGTGTGTGCATCCAGCAAAGGTCGTGAGCTTCACTCTTTCTTTCTCTTCCGTGGCAGCTCAAGGCCTCTCCATGTGCTTTTCTTTTCACTAAATGAAGCCCATCGGTTGCACCTCTTTTCCAACATTGCTGGACCTTCAAAGTGTAATTGTCATGGGCCGTGACACAGCAAATTCCTGATGTCTGTGTGCTTTGGGCCGTAACCATGCTTCAAGCATTTCCCCCACTTTCACATGCAAGCTAATCCGCGCTTCCTTTAATGTGTGCCACCTCCAGCTGCTGAACCGTGAGCTGCTGTGCGTGCCAAGTGTGGGCCGATTTCTTTGATTAAAAACAAATGAAATCAGTACTCCCTCATTGGAGCACCACTCTAATTAATTTCCATGGGCCGGGTGTGTTGTTGCCTTTTTCTTTGTGCACACCTCCCTTTCCATTTGAAGCACCCAAAAATGAAATTCACACCTCCTCTCTCATTTTATTTTAAAATATAATTGATGTGGCATTTCATTTCACCTCCAAATGTCCCAAATATTATCCAACAATTTCCCTACAATTAATAATGCAAATAATTAGCTCAAATAATTCAAATTAATTAAAATAAGAATTTTTGGTCAAATTAAGCATAATTAGCAAAAACGGAAAAATACCGGACAATTAAGCACAATTCCCCGATTAAATTCGGTACAATAAGCTAAGTGAAATTGAGAAAATATTGACTCATCAGGTACTCTCGCAGATGGGCTTTAGTTTCCCCTTAGCGGGACCCGAGCCCATTAGGGTATTTTTATACCCCAAGCTGCGGTTTAGGTTTTCTATCCAGGCTCTTCTCTGCACAAACACTTCCACATACCTTTTCCAAGGTTTTCCACATCTTTTCATTCTTTCCTCTTGAAAATTTCTCTTCCACTCACTTGCTCACTAGTGTTCCATCAAAGTTTGGGGTTGGAAGAGAGCATTCTAGCTTGGAAGCATTCTTATTGCATCTAGTATCTTTACCCAAGTAAGTAAAATGCATTTTGTTCATTCTAGGGTTTTTGATTTTGAATATGATTGTTAAAGCATGAAGATTTATGGGTTTTGATTTCTTTGCATGATTTGATGATATATTTGATGTTTGAACTGATTAAACTGCATGATTCTGAACTGGAAAACTGAAAAATTGCATTTGGGTGGAGTTAGGAAAGCTTTAAAACAGGTTTTTCAAAAATCTGCAGAGTTACCGCTGAGGGGTAAACTTCCGCTGAGCGGCACTCTGCCAGATTTGGTTTTTCTGTTTTTTTTTTATATGGAATGTGGTACTGGTGGCGCTGAGGGGGAATTCTGGCCCTCAGCGGTGGTTTAGCTTCGAAAGGAGTTGTGTTCTGTGTTTTACTAATGATTAACATCATGTTCTGTGGTTTTGTTTGTGTTCTGAATGTAGGAATGGCATCCTCATCAGGAAAAAGATTGAAAACCATGGCAACCAAGAGAAAGGAAAAGGAACCAGAGCAACCCCACTCCAGCAGGTTCCTCTCTAGGAAACATGAGAAGCACTTTAAAGTGGTTCAGGACAGGAGACTTCTGATGGAGAGAAAAGTTGGAATGATACCTAACTTTGCTCCTCAATTTGGAGAGCAAGTTTTAGGGAATGACTGGGGAAAGCTAGCCACTTATCCTGCACCTGCCAACATAGCTGTGGTAAAGGAATTTTACACCAATGCAAAGAAGATTGATGATTATCCAGCTGAAATTTATTTGGGTTATGTCAGAGGCCATGCTATCAGGTATGATCCTGATTCTATTAATAACTTCCTGGACACTGTGTGGGCTGGTGAGCAGTGCCAGTTTGCTCTTTGCATGGAGGAAGGTGCTGATTATGAGGATGTGGAGAGAGTATTGTGTATACCTGGAGGACACTTCCAAAGGAATCGATCTGGCTCAGTGGTTAACATTAGGAGGACAGATTTGACTCCTCTTGCAAAGTATTGGATGGCGTTTTCTCATGCCAACATTCAGCCATGTTCACATGTGTCAGATATTACTCTCAGCAGGGCATTCTTCATCTACTGTGCTATCAGAAACTTGAATGTTAATATTGGGCAGGTGATAGCTGATGAGATTAGTGTGTGCGCCAATACTTCAAACAACAAAGCACCACTGGGACATCCTTCTTTGATCACGCACCTTTGCAAGATAGCTGGGGTGGACACTTCTGCTCCACCATTTGAGAGGCCAAGAAAAGCTATTGATGAGGCCTATTATAGACAGTACTGTGGAGGTGATGATGCAGCTCAGCCAGTTCCACCACGCCGGGCTCGTAGAGAGAGAGGGCCAGCACAGAGCCAGACATCTGCTGATACACATGAAGCAGAACCATTCCAGATGAGGGACATGTATATGTCTCTTATAGGTGCTCAGTTGCAGTCCATTCACAGAGGGCAGGTGGCCACTGCTGAGATGATTGTGGGGATGTATGATACACCTCCAGCCCACAGGTGGACTATGGATGAATTCCATAATGTGGTAGCTTGGCCAGAGGAGCCAGTGCATGGAGGAGGAGCTGGAGCAGCTGAAGCTTCGGCTAGAGAGATGGAAGAAGATGAAGCTGATGATGATGATGCAATTGAAGATGCTGAAGATGAGGAAGAAGAAGAAGATACAGAGGACAGCTCAGACTGATGAGGAGCTGAGATAGCATTTACTGATAAATGCTATCATATGATTATGCTTTTGTGGTTTAAGTTTTCTGAACTTATTTATTTTGTTTTTAGATTAGGGTTTGATGTACTATATTTGAAACCTGGTTTTTTGTGATGGTTTGCTATTAACTGTGATTGTGTGATAAGTAATGCTTATGATTAATTGATGTTGAGATGATGTGCACATTAAAATGCATATACAGGTGATTCACAAGCTTTGTGAACAAATGCATGATATCATGATTGTGATTGTGAAATTAAGCAGGATGTGTATGTCAAATGTGAATGAGCTTATATGTGAGGTTTTGAGCTCTAGAGTTGTTATTGTTGAATGCTATTACTTTGAAAGCATGAATGATTTTGCCCAGGTTTTCTATGATTGAATCAATTGCTTGTTTTGCATCATATGATCAAGGCCGTTTGTTGGAAACCTTTTTATTGGCCAAATTCGTAAAATTAGCCCACTAAAAGAGAACACTTTGTGTTCTATCCTTTTGAACCCTTAGCCTTGAACATACACTGAAACCCTTGATTGAAAAGCTTTACCTTGAGTTAAGTAGAAGATCTTGTGTATTATTGTTAAATGTTCAAGTTTGGGGTTGTTGGGAAAACATGAAAAGCATTGAGCTAAGAGCTAAAAAAGTAAGAATATGCAAAGAAAAAGAAAAGAAAAGAAAAAGAAGCAAAGCTCAATGCAGAGGCAAAAGAAAGTTGGGAATGAATAAGATGATTGTGTTGTTATGATTCTCTTAACTCAAGGATTTTGTGATCCAGAAAAACCAATTTTCTTGTTAGCCCAGCCACATTATAAGCCATAGAAAAGTCCTTGTGATGATGCATGCTTGTGAATGTTTTTGATTGTGGTAAAATGAAAGGCAAAGTTGATTCATGTGACATTGTGATAGTAGAGTGAATGAGTGATCATCTCTTATACACTTGAGTGTGAGTGAAACACTTGACTTAGTGAGGAAATATCACATGAACACATGAACATCCATGCTTAATTGATTGATCATTCATGAAAATAGCATTTGTCGGAATTTAAATGACTTTGTGAACACTAAAACATGTGCACATCTTGATTAAACTCTTGGTCATAAGTTTGAGTGAAGTTGTTACTTATCTTGAAAAAGAGGATTTTTGAATGAGTGAACCATCATATGAATTGGTTGAAGATTGAGTTACATCTTATTTGCTTGAGGACAAGCAAAGTTTTAAGTTTGGGGTTGTGATAACAGTTGAAAAACTGTTATTTTTATGATTAAAATTGACACTAAAAGCAACCTTTACACTTAGAAACTAGCTTGAAATCATGCTTTTCTTTATATTTTTGGAAATAAGAGAGCTGGACAGGTTTATGCTTGATTTCAGTGTTTTTGTGCAGGTTTTAAGGAGAATTTGGTGAAAGAAGTGAAGAAGGAGAGAGTTGAAATCAGAAAAGACAACAAAAAGTGCAAAAAGGAGAAGCCGAAGTCACCGCTCAGCGGCAGTTTACCGCTGAGCGGCACTCTGGAAGTCACGTGAGGTCTGCTGAGGGGAGAAAACAAGTCACGCACTCACCGCTGAGTGGTATTTTGCCGCTGAGCGGCACTTTAATGGGCTTGGACTTGACTTTTTGTAATTTACGAATGATATATAAGCTTTAGGGTTTCCTAGGGTTAGGCATCTTTGGCAGAAACGAAGCAAACACTCTCTCTTCCACCCCTTGGGGTAGATTGGGAGATGGTGACAGCTCTCCTCTTCTCTTTCACGGGTTTTTCTATCTCTTTCATTCTTTCATTATTGTTCATCTAGGTTCACCATGAATATGGTGAACTAAACCTTGTATGTTTGTTGGGGAATCAATGTAATCTTGTGAAACTCTCATATATGGAATTTGTTTTTACATCTTTTAATTAAGACTTATGCTTTCTTTTCATCATTAGTTAGGGTTTTTCCTCTTTGCTTAATGCTTGCATTGTTTAACTCATTCGATGCATGATTATTGGTTTTGTCGATACGGGCATGTACGGGGAAGTCTAGATCCGGGGAATTTCTCCCAATATGATATTGGTTGTGATGGACAAATTTATGAACACCAAATTATGATGTCACAAACTTGTTTTCAATCGGCAAGTATGACCGAATCGTTCAAGTAATAAAACTTGGTAAGACCAAGTATCGTTCTTCCCAAAGGACTCACGGCCTAGTTTAGTTATGTGGTTTCTTGATTAACTAAGACTTACAAACGAAATATTTGGGGTTTAAAATGCAAGACAGAAAATAAACATGTATGCATGAATTTTGATCAATGGCAAAAATCAAAGGATAAACACTTTCAGTGAAATATAGATATGAATATGTTGTTGGGGTTCAATTTCATCTTATCCACTCTCATATATTTTAAGGAATTCAACAGTCAAATCATCATTGTTAATGCCACTCTCTAATGTACCTTTCCAGAAGGCTTCTCCCTAATCACGAGTTCATACAATTCCTAGCATTCCTAATGATCAGTTCATAAGTACAGGAGCTTAAAGACAACCAATATAAAATTGGGAGAAATTCCCCGGATCTAGACTTCCCCGTACGTGCCCGTATCGACAAAACCAATTATCATGCATCGAATGAGTTAAACAATGCAAGCATTAAGCAAAGAGGAAAAACCCTAACTGATGATGAAAGAAAGCATAAATCTTAATTAAAAGATGTAAAAACAAATTCCATATATGAGAGTTTCACAAGACTACATTGATTCCCCAACAAACATACAGAGTTTAGTTCACCATATTCATGGTGAACCTAAATGAATTACAATGAAAGAATGAAAGAATAAACCCTAAAAAGGTGAAGAGGAAGCCTCCGCATCCAAGATCCTCCTTCAAAGGGGTGGAAGAGAAAGTGTTTGCTTCGTTCCAGCCAGAGATACCTAACCCTAGGAAACCCTAAAGCTTATGTATTATTCGTAAATTACAAAATGTCAAGTCCAAGCCCATTAAAGTGCCTCTCAGCGGTCAAATACCGCTCAGCGGTGAATGCGTGACTTGTTTTCTCCCCTCAGCGGCCATTTTGCCCCTCAGCGGACCTTACGTGACTTCCAGAGTGCCGCTCAGCGGTAAACTACCGCTCAGCGGTGAGTGCGTGACTTGTTTTCTCCCCTCAGCGGCCATTTTGCCCCTCAGCGGACCTCCCGCAAGCTCCTGAGTGCCGCTCAGCGGTAAACTGCCGCTGAGCGGTGACTTCGGCTTCTCCTTTTGCACTTTTTATTGTCTTTTCTAATTTCATCTCTCTCCTTCTTCACTTCTTTCACCAAATTCACCTTAAAACCTGCACAAAAACACTGAAATCATGCATAAACCTGTCCAGCTCTCTTATTTCCAAAAATATAAAGAAAAACATGATTTCAAGCTAGTTTCTAAGTGTGAAGGTTGCTTTTAGTGTCAATTTTAATCATAAAAATAACAGTTTTTCAACTGTTATCTCAACCCCAAACTTAAAACTTTGCTTGTCCTCAAGCAAATAAGATGTAACTCAATCTTCAACCAATTCATATGATGGTTCACTCATTCAAAAATCCTCTTTTTCAAGATACGTAACAACTTCACTCAAACTTATGACCAAAAGTTCAATCAAGATGTGCACATGCTTTAGTGTTCACAAAGTCATTTAAATTCCAACAAATGCTATTTTCATGAATGATCAATCAATTAAGCATGGATGTTCATGTGTTCATGTGATATTTCCTCACTAAGTCAAGTGTTTCACTCACACTCAAGTGTATAAGAGATGATCACTCATTCACTCTACTATCACAATGTAACATGAATCAAATTTGCCTTTCATTTTACCACAATCAAAAACATTCACAAGCATGCATCATCACAAGGACTTTTCTATGGCTTATAATGTGGCTGGGCTAACAAGAAAATTGGTTTTTCTAGATCACAA
Source organism: Vigna umbellata (assembly GCF_029865625.1). Classification (NCBI taxonomy): domain Eukaryota; kingdom Viridiplantae; phylum Streptophyta; class Magnoliopsida; order Fabales; family Fabaceae; genus Vigna; species Vigna umbellata. The sequence goes on from NC_142174.1 coordinate 23,100,255, forward strand.
AACCCTTGAGTTAAGAGAATCATAACAACACAATCATCTTATTCATTCCCAACTTTCTTTTGCCTTTGCATTGAGCTTTACTTATTTTTCTTTTCTTTTCTTTTTCTTTGCACATTCTTACTTTTTAGCTCTTAGCTCAATGCTTTTCATGTTTTCCCAACAACCCCAAACTTGAACATTTAACAATACCACACAAGATCTTCTACTTAACTCAAGGTAAAGATTTTTCAATTATAAGTTTCAGTGTATATTCAAGGCTAAGGGTTCAAAGGATAGAACACAAAGTGTTCTTTTTTTTTTAGTGGGCTAATTTTATGAATTTGGCCATTAAAAAGGGTTTCAACAAACGGCCTTGATCATATGATGCAAAACAAGTAATTGATTCACTCATAGAAAACCTGGGCAAAATCATTCATGCTTTCAAAGTAATAGCATTCAACAATAACAACTCTGGAGCTCAAAATCTCACATATAAGCTCATTCACATTTGACATACACATCCTGCTTAATTTCACAATCACAACCATAATATCATGCATTTGTTCACAAGGCTTGTGAATCACCTGTATAAGCATTTAATGTGCACATCTATCTCAACATCAATCAATCATAAGCATCATTCAGCATTACTTATCATACATCACAGTTAATAGCAAACCATCACAAGAAACCAGGTTTCAAATAGAGTACATCAAACCCTAATCTAAAAACAAAAACAAATAAGTTCAGAAAACTTAAACCACAAAGCATAAGCACATGATAGCATTCATCAGTAAATGCTATCTCAGCTCCTCATCAATCTGAGCTGTCCTCTGTATCTTTCTCTTCCTCCTCATCTTCATCATCTTCAAATGCATCATCCTCATCAGCTTCATCTTCTTCCATATCTCTAGCTGAAGCTTCAGCTGCTTCAGCTCCTCCTCCATGCACTGGTTCCTCTGGCCATGCTACCACATTATGGAATTCATCCATAGTCCACCTGTGGGCTGGAGGTGTATCATACATCCCCACAATCATCTCAGCAGTGGCCACCTGCCCTCTGTGAATGGACTGCAACTGAGCCCCTATAAGAGACATATACATGTCCCTCATCTGGAATGGCTCTGCTTCATGTGTCTCAGCAGATGTCTGGCTCTGTGCTGGCCCTCTCTCTCTACGAGCACGGCGTGGTGGAACTGGCTGAGCTGCATCATCACCTCCACAGTACTGTCTATAATAGGCCTTATCAATAGCTTTTCTTGGCCTCTCAAATGATGGAGCAGAAGTGTCCACCCCAGCTATTTTGCAAAGGTGCGTGATCAAAGAAGGATGTCCTAGTGGTGCTTTGTTGTTTGAAGTATTGGCGCACACACTAATCTCATCAGCTATCACCTGCCCAATATTAACATTCAAGTTTCTGATAGCACAGTAGATGAAGAATGCCCTGCTGAGAGTAATATCTGACACATGTGAACATGGCTGAATGTTAGCATGAGAAAACGCCATCCAATACTTTGCAAGAGGAGTCAAATCTGTCCTCCTAATGTTAACCACTGAGCCAGATCGATTCCTTTGGAAGTGTCCTCCAGGTATACACAGTACTCTCTCCACATCCTCATAATCAGCACCTTCCTCCATGCAAAGAGCAAACTGGCACTGCTCACCAGCCCATACAGTGTCCAGAAAGTTATTAATTGAATCAGGATCATACCTGATAGCATGGCCTCTAACATAGCCCAAATAATTCTCAGCTGGATAATCACCAATCTTCTTTGCATTGGTGTAAAATTCCTTAACCACAGCTATGTTGGCAGGTGCAGGATAAGTGGCTAGCTTTCCCCAGTCATTCCCTAAAACTTGCTCTCCAAATTGAGGAGCAAGGTTAGGTATCATTCCAACCTTTCTCTCCATCAGCAGTCTCCTATCCTGAACCACTTTAAAGTGCTTCTCATGTTTCCTAGAGAGGAACCTGCTAGAGTGGGGTTGCTCTGGTTCCTTTTCCTTTCTCTTGGTTGCCATGGTTTTCAATCTTTTTCCTGATGAGGATGCCATTCCTACATTCAAAACACAAATACAAAACCACAGAACATGATGTTAATCATTAGTAAAACACAGAACACAACTCCTTTCGAAGCTAAACCACCGCTGAGAGCCAGAATTCCCCCTTAGCGCCACCAGTACCACATTCCAGATCACACAAAACTAGAAAAATCAAATCTGGCAGAGTGCCGCTCAGCGGCAGTTTACCCCTCAGCGGTAACTCTGCAGATTTTTGAAAAACCTGTTTTAAAGCTTTCCTAACTTCACCCAAATGCAATTTTCAGTTTTCCAGTTCATAATCATGAAGTTTAATCGGTTCAAACATCAAATATATCATCAAATCATGCCAAGAAATCAAAACCCCTAAATCTTCATGCTTTGACAATCATATTCAAAATCAAAACCCTAGAATGAACAAAATGCATTTTACTTACTTGGGTGGAGATACTAGATGCAATGAGAATGCTTCCAAGCTAGAGTGCTCTCTTCCAACCCCAAACTTTGATGGCACACTAGTGAAAAAGTGAGTGGAAGAGAAATTTTCTTAAGAGGGAAGAGTGAAAAGATGTGGAAAACCTTGGAGAAGGTATGTGGGAGTGTTTGTGCAAAGAAAAGTCTGAAAGTGTGAAAGAATGCGCAGCTTAGGGTTTAAAAATACCCTAATGGGCTCGGGTCCCGCTAAGGGGAACTAAAACCCTATTCTGCGAGAGTACCGCTCAGCGGTAAAGTACCGCTCAGCGGCACTTTCGTGAAGTGCTCTTTTCCTTCTTTTCTTAACCTACGTGCCTCCTAGACATGCCCCTCACTGGCTCCCTGCAATTCAATGTTCAAAATGCTTATGCAAACCCTAACTAAAACAAACAAACAGAAATATTCAATCAACTGGGTTGCCTCCCAGGTAGCGCTTGTTTAACGTTACGAGCCTGACCCAAAATCCACCAACACCCATCAGTAGGTGTTACAGCCATTGTATCCTTCAGTAGATACTTAACCACCTAGCATCCTTCAGTAGATGCTATATCCAACAAAATAAATACAAAAATAATGTTCACAAATTACAAATTACAAAACCAAATCAAAAGTTTTTAAATTCACTGGGTTGCCTCCCAGCAAGCGCTCTTTTAATGTCATTAGCTTGACCCAATAAAGTTCAAGTTCCATCTTCTTTGTAGTTGATGTTGTCATTCCACCAACTCCTCAGCTGTTTCCTTTGAACTGTTTTGGTTCTTCTAGAATATGGAGACTCTATCTCTATCATCTCCTTCTCTTTAAAGCCCTTCACAACCCACAACTTGTTCTTGATTCTAACAGGTGTGCCAAGTTGGAGTCTTCTTTTCTTCCAGTCTCTAGGAATTTCTTCTCCTCTTCCAATCTCTTCTTCCTTGGGTACCTGAAACAACAAACAATGGTTACCTGAAACCTCAAGATTTTCATCTTTACGGCTAGTCATGGGTGCATCTTGAAATGCAGCTTTATAACTAGCTTCTTCCTCCTTTGCTTGCATCTCATCTTTGAAAACATCTACCACCACTCTCTCCTCTCTATCCTGGAGCACCACTATACCTTCATTTACATCTATGATAGCCCTGGCCGTTTTCATAAACGGTCTTCCAAGTATGATAGGTATCTTCTCAGTCTCCATCTTCATCACCACAAAGTCTGCCAAGAACTGAAGTTTGCCAACACAAACTATAATGTCCTCTACAATCCCACATGGCTCCTTTGAAGATCCATCGGCCATTACTATTTTAATCTTTGCATGTTTCATTTTAACATTGCCGATTTGCTCCAGTAAAGAATAAGGTATCAAGTTAACACTTGAACCTAAATCAAGGAGAGCTTTCTTTACCTTTTTCTTCCCTATAGTACAAGGGATAGAAAAACTGCCTGGATCTGACGCTTTAGGAGGGAATGACTCTTTCTTAATAGTTATACACTCTTTTGCCTCATCATCTCTACGTCTCTTCTTTGTAGAAATTTCTTCATCAGATTTTGTGTAAACTGCAATTTTCTGTAAAATCTGTTCCCAAGGTGCTTTATTATCCACCATTCTGAATAATTCTGTGAAATCCATTTGTTTCTCTTGATTTATTGGAAAAGGAAAATTGTTTTTGCTCTCTATTTCTCTTCTTTCTTCTGTTTCTCCTTCTTCTAACTCAATTATGTCTTCATTCACACTCTTTACCACTTTGCACTCTTCTCTAGGGTTAACCTCAGTATTAGCCCCAAAATTTCTATTTGGCCTTTCTTCCAATTGCTTGGTAATCTGACCCATTTGAATCTCCAAATTCTTTATAGCAGCTTCAGTGCTCTTTTGAGAAGATTCGGTTTTCTGTATGAATTGCTGAAGAGTTTCTTCCAACCTTGTTGATTTTTCATTAAGCATAGATAGCTGTTGCCAAAAGGTTGGTTGCTGCTGCTGCTTATTATATTGATTTGCTTGCCCAGTTTGTCCTTGACCAATGCTTGGATGTGGTTTCCACCCTTGATTGTAATTCCCTTGACGGTATGGAAATTGATTAGCCATGAAATTAACATCCTCCAAGGCTTCCACTGGAAAAGCACATTGACCATTGATATGATCACCTCCACATAATTCGCACAACTGGGTTTGTACCTGTGCAGCAGTTTTCAACTCTTTAGGTAATTGTGCAAGAGTTTTAGTCAGAGTCTCCAGCTGTTGAGTTAGAATTTTATTTTGAGCTAGCAAGGCATCATGGGTCTGTAATTGGAGAACCCCTTTTTGTTGCATAGGAACTCCTCTTTCACTGTTGAGCTCATTATCACTAGTAGCCATGTTGTCAATGATTTCTATAGCTTCCTCTGGAGTTTTCCATTTAATATTGCCTCCTGCTGAGGCATCAAGCATCATCTTGGTTTGTGAACCAAGCCCCCCAAGGAAAGTTAAGACTACTTCCTGTTCTTCAAAGCCATGCGTGGGTGTTTTTCTTAGCAGACTTTTGTATCTATCCCATGCATGCCCTAGTGATTCTTCCATGCCCTGCTTAAATGAAGATATCTCTTGCTTGCCTTTTGTCACCTTTGATTGTGGAAAGTATTTGTTCAAAAACTTTGTTACCACTGCTTCCCACTCTGTGAAACTTCCTTCTGGAAAAGAGTTCAACCAAAGCTTAGCATTGCCTCCCAATGAGAAAGGAAACAAACTAAGTTTGATTGCTTCGTCGGGCACCCCATTGATTTTCACTGTGTTGCAAATTTCATTAAATGTAGTAAGGTGCTCATATGGGCTTTCATGAGATAACCCATTGAATTGATTACTCTTCACCAGTTTGATCAATGCTGGTTTGACCTCCATATTGGCTGCATTGACTCTAGGTCTAGCTATGTTGTTAAAATGTTAAGGTCCAACTACATTGGTGTAATCAGCAAGAGTTCTTCTGATATTATTATTCTCCATATTTTCTGTGCTATTGTCAGAACCTTGTGGTGATGGTTGCAACAGAGTTTCCGGAGGAGGGAAAAGTTCTCTAGATGTTCTGATTCTTCTCCTCCGTCTACTGTCTTCTAATCCTTAGAGCAGAGGTTCTGTTGTTTTCTTGCTCCTAGTTCGAATTGCCTCCTGCATACACAAGAACACAAAACCCTAGAAAAGATTTGGTTAGCACAAAAAGATATAAAAGAAGATATAATATTCAGAAAATAAAAAAAAACAGAAAAATAAAATAAAAATTCGAAATTTAAAAATAAAATAAAATAAAAAAAAAAATAATAAGTCAAAGATAATCAATAATCACACAAATTAACCAGTTAAACCACGAATCCCCGGCAACGGCGCCAAAAACTTGATGGACAAATTTATGAACACCAAATTATGATGTCACAAACTTGTTTTCAATCGGCAAGTATGACCGAATCGTTCAAGTAATAAAACTTGGTAAGACCAAGTATCGTTCTTCCCAAAGGACTCACGGCCTAGTTTAGTTATGTGGTTTCTTGATTAACTAAGACTTACAAACGAAATATTTGGGGTTTAAAATGCAAGACAGAAAATAAACATGTATGCATGAATTTTGATCAATGGCAAAAATCAAAGGATAAACACTTTCAGTGAAATATAGATATGAATATGTTGTTGGGGTTCAATTTCATCTTATCCACTCTCATATATTTTAAGGAATTCAACAGTCAAATCATCATTGTTAATGCCACTCTCTAATGTACCTTTCCAGAAGGCTTCTCCCTAATCACGAGTTCATACAATTCCTAGCATTCCTAATGATCAGTTCATAAGTACAGGAGCTTAACGATAACCAATATAAAATTGGGAGAAATTCCCCGGATCTAGACTTCCCCGTACGTGCCCGTATCGACAAAACCAATTATCATGCATCGAATGAGTTAAACAATGCAAGCATTAAGCAAAGAGGAAAAACCCTAACTGATGATGAAAGAAAGCATAAGTCTTAATTAAAAGATGTAAAAACAAATTCCATATATGAGAGTTTCACAAGACTACATTGATTCCCCAACAAACATACAGAGTTTAGTTCACCATATTCATGGTGAACCTAAATGAATTACAATGAAAGAATGAAAGAATAAACCCTAAAAAGGTGAAGAGGAAGCATCCGCATCCAAGATCCTCCTTCAAAGGGGTGGAAGAGAAAGTGTTTGCTTCGTTCCAGCCAGAGATACCTAACCCTAGGAAACCCTAAAGCTTATGTATTATTCGTAAATTACAAAAAGTCAAGTACAAGCCCATTAAAGTGCCGCTCAGCGGTCAAATACCGCTCAGCGGTGAATGCGTGACTTGTTTTCTCCCCTCAGCGGCCATTTTGCCCCTCAGCGGACCTTACGTGACTTCCAGAGTGCCGCTCAGCGGTAAACTACCGCTCAGCGGTGAGTGCGTGACTTGTTTTCTCCCCTCAGCGGCCATTTTGCCCCTCAGCGGACCTCCCGCAAGCTCCTGAGTGCCGCTCAGCGGTAAACTGCCGCTGAGCGGTGACTTCGGCTTCTCCTTTTGCACTTTTTATTGTCTTTTCTAATTTCATCTCTCTCCTTCTTCACTTCTTTCACCAAATTCACCTTAAAACCTGCACAAAAACACTGAAATCAAGCATAAACCTGTCCAGCTCTCTTATTTCCAAAAATATAAAGAAAAACATGATTTCAAGCTAGTTTCTAAGTGTGAAGGTTGCTTTTAGTGTCAATTTTAATCATAAAAATAACAGTTTTTCAACTGTTATCAGGTTGTCGTTAAGCTCCTGCACTTATGAACTGATCATTAGGAATGCTAGGAATTGTATGAACTCGTGATTAGGGAGAAGCCTTCTAGAAAGGTACTTTAGAGAGTGGCATTAACAATGATGATTTGAATGTTGAATTCTGAAAATATATGAGAGTGGATAAGATGAAATTGACCCCCAACAACATATTCATACATTAATATCATTGAAAGTGTTTATCTTTTGCTTTTTGCCATTGATCAAAACTTCATGCATACATGTTTATTTTCTGTCTTGCATATTAAACTCCAAATATTTCGTCTGTAAGTCTTAGCTAATCAAGAAACCACATAACTAAACTAGGCCGTGAGTCCTTTGGGAAGAACGATACTTGGTCTTACCAAGTTTATTACTTGAACGATTCGGTCATACTTGCCGATTGAAAAACAAGTTTGTGACATCATATTTTGGTGTTCATAAATTTGTCCATCATTGGTCCAAGCACTTTACACTTTAATGCTTTCAATTATGTTTGGTTGTGTTAAGTTTCCATTTTCATTTAGTTCATTTCCTTGCAAAAACACTTTCAAATCCCCCCACTACGTGTTTGACCCATTGATTGAACCACATTTGGTCCTTGAGAGACGACCTAGGAGTCACTTCCTAGTACTATACTACATTCTTATTTGCACATCAAATTTGTATGGGCCGCGACAGTCATCAGTTGGTAAGAAAGATTTGCATCTACTGAAGGGTGCTGGAGGATTTTGGGTCAGGCTCGTGATGTTAAACAAGCGCTACCTGGGAGGCAACCCAAATGATTGACTTTATCTTTGTTTGTTTGTTTTGATTCTGCTTTAGATGCATTATAGGGATTGAATGTTTGAGTGTTGTGAGAACTTAAATGCATTGGGTGAGTGAGAGGCATGAGTAGAAGACACTTAGGGTAAGCTAGGAAGAAGGAGAGTTGATGCCGCAAGTGCCGCTCAGTGGTAATTACCGTTGAGCGCCACTGTTGCAGACTTGAGTGGACCATTTTGGTTCAATTGGGCTCAGCGGAATTAGGACCATTAGGTTATTTTTATACTCTAGGGCGCGACTTTGATTCTATTTTCAGATCTCCCTCTTCCCACACACTCTTAAGCATTCTCCAAAGAGTTCTCTTCACTTTTCCTTCTTCCCCCTTCACGAAACCTCTCTTTCAAACACTTTTGCATCAAGTTTCCATCCAAGTTTGAGGTTTGGTGAGAGCATTGCTGTTGGGGGCTGATTTCTTCATATTCCTAGAGCAATTTTCACTCATCTAGCATCTCCACCCAAGTAAGTACAAGCATTTTACATTCTTGGGTTTTTGAAAGCATGAATTGATATGAACATGGTTGTCTAAGCATGATTCTTTAGGGATTTTGATTTTTATGCATGATTAGATGAATGAATTGTTGTTTGAATCGATTAAAATGCTTGATTTGGGTTTGGAACTAGGAAGATTTCATGTGGGTGGAGATTAGACCATTTTTAAAAGCAATTTGCAAAATCTGTAGAATCACTGCTCAGCAGAAATTTCCCCTGACCGCGATTCTGGCAGACTAATGTTATGTGCTTTTTGGCTTGTTGGTTTGATGCACAGGTTGCGTTGAGGGGTTTTGTTTTCCCTCAGCGGTGATAGGAATGATCTTAGGGTGTTGTTTGAGGTTTGCTAATGCTTAATGATGTTTCTTGTGGTTTTGTGAATTGTGTTTGATGTAGGGATGGCCTCCTCATTAGGCAAGAGGATCAAGACTTTGGGATCAAAGAGGAAGGATAAGGAACCAGACCGCTCTTACTCTAACAAGTTCCTTTCCCACAAGCATGAGCGGCACTTCAATGTTGTCCAAGATAGGAGGCTATTAATGGAAAGGAAGGCTGGACTGATACCTGATTTTGCTCCCTATTTTGGATCGAAGACCTCGACGCCCTCTTCCCACAACATTTTTAAATCGTCAATTAACGATTTTAGATAACCATCAATGTCATTTCCAAGTTGTCTAAGACCCGATATCATCATAGACAACATCATGTATTTTCTCTTCATGCACAACATAGGAGATGAATTGTAAATCATCAAAATAACTGGCCATGAACTATGTTTGCTACTTAAGTTCCCATAAGGATTCATACCATCGGTAGCAAGTGCAAGTCTTAAGTTTCTCGGCTCTACACTAAATTCGGGAAATGTGCCATCAATGTTCTTCCATTGTGGGGAATCAACTGGGTGTCGAAGAAGATTATCACATTTTCTTCCATCAACGTGCCACATAAGATTCTTCGCATCTTCTTTAACAGAAAACAATTGTTTCAACCTAGGTACTATAGGTAAATACCACATGACCTTAGCTGGTGGACCTTCATTGTGTTCATCGTTATTTCCATCAAGTTTCTTCTTAAATCGTGACGAACCACACGTCAGACACACCTTCATTGAAACATACTGATCTTTATACAATACACAGTCATTGGGACATGCATGTATCTTTTGGTATTCCAAACCCATTGGACATAGAATTTCCTTCGCGTCGTAATTACGGATAGGTAACATGTTATTTTCTGGTAGCATCTCCTTCAGCAACTCCAACAATTCCGTTAAACTTTTATCAGTCCATCCGTTTCTTTCTTTCAAACAACAAAATTTCAAAGTAGCCGATAACCTTGTAAAATTGATGCATCCTGGATACAACTCTTTCTCCGAATTGTTCTTAAGACTATCTTATAAATGAGCTCTTCCAAAATTTTCTTCGCCAACGTCACGTACCATTTCATCTAAATGATCACTCATCCATTCGTCGACGTAATCCGAACCTCTTAAAGTTGTTGGCTTATATAATACTTCCCCATGCCAAGTCCAAACTGTATAACTTCTCATTATTCCATAGATGAACAGATGATCACGGATGTTGTCCAAGTCTTCATATACTTGATTGAGACAACGAACACAAGGGAAAAAATATGCCCCGTTCACTGGTTTTGCGTGTTCTTTAACATATTGTATGAACTCAGAAACCCCTCGCTCATACTCTTCACTAATACGACGTTGATGAATCCAGCTTCGATCCATACTACTACACTGAACGAAAAGAATCCACGAAAGAAAAAAACTAACTTACGTAGAGAAACAAAAATAAATACCTATCATACGTTGAAGAAAAAAAATAAAGTATCACAGTATATTTACACAAACACAAATATCTATCGTTATACATATATCATACGTCCAGAATCGACAAACACGAACACATATGTCATACGTAAAAGATATTGAAGGAAAAAAAAACCAAACTTGAAATGGTGTCACTAGAGAAGATGACGAAGTTCCGCTGACAACGAACGAACACAAATATCATACGTTGAAGGAAAAAAAACTATCATAATATCCTTATAAATATAGACATCATACGTCCAGAATCGACAAACACAACACAAACACGAGCACATACGTCATACGTATTTTGAGAACCAATTGGTCAACCTTAGAAAAACAGCTGACCCTGTACGAAAAACAACCTAAAGATAAACGAAAAACAATCGGTCAACCTTAGAAATGAGAACCAAATGACATTACAAAGAAAAAAATGACTTAAAAATAACCTTCTTTCTTTATTGCAGTCGTCAACCAAGAACAAAGTTCAAGAAGAATTGGAACCGTGAACAAACAATGAGACTATGTTTTGTTTTTACATTAAATAAAAAACTTTCACGTCGCATGCAACAAAAATTGGACGTTATGTTTAAAAACAATGTCCAAGTCCCAAACCATACAACGTTTTCTCTTAAAATAGCGCGCCTTTTTATTTATTTTTTCTTATAAATTGCAAAGGTTACGTTGAATTTGAAGGGGCTTAGAAGTAGTATTGGAACCCAAAATTTTCTACCTTTTTATTTCTTTTTAGTTTTTTCTTTTAAACACGAGAGCATTAATAGAACGTCGAGTTCTGTTGGAATTTGACGTTTTGTTCTTCCACCAAAAAGTACCATACTTTCGGATCTTTTTTCTTTTCTACCCTCCCATAGAACGTCGTAGGCTACCGGGCTGGGACGTGAAGGGAATTGAAGTACTTGGGAGCATTAATTGTGTCCTTAATAGAACATCGTATTCGATGGGGCTTCAACGCTTTTTTCTTCCGGCAATAGCAAAATGTGGCGCTCTTATGATTCTTTTTTCTTTTTATTTCTTCCTTAATCGATTGAAGTTAGCAGAGTACTGAAATTTGCACTTTTAAACTAGTGATCAGTTTTTGATCAATATCAGAACAACATAATCTTCTCTTCTCAACTAGATTGAGGGTTAGTCCACATACAATGCAATCAACATTCAAAATTCACATACCGTTTAGTAAAATAAATCTTCATTTCATTTCAAAATAAAACCGAAACAATACATAAAACCAGAGGTGACTTAATGCCATGATTACAAAATATAAAAAAAAATCCACATAGAAAAGTAGTCCCTATTCTTACGAAGAAGATTCCATTCAATCTTCATCAGTTGACTCATTATCAGAATCTTCAGGTTCAAAGCCAATGTCATTCTTGTTTCCCTTCTTCTCCCATCTGAAAAGAGTATCTTCAACTCTCTCATCCCTTTCAGACTTCTTCCTAAATTAATCAACAACATATTTCTCAAAATCAGTTTGTGGAATGAAGGCAGTATGATCTGCAGCAGGAGTAGGTGTACTTCCAACAGTAAGCTCATCTCTTAAGAACCATCCATTCATAGTCCTTTCCAGCCTAATAGAAAATAGGCTTAGTATACCAATTTCTTGTGACTTGTTGCACACAAGTATGACTTCTTGAGATACATCTACTCCTTGGAGTATCAGCACCTGGCTGATAAATACTCCATATGGCAATTTGTGTGCATATTTAAGACCTGCAGCGATCATACGGTCTTTTAGTACCGCAACCCAGTTGGTTGATATTCTAGTCTTGATAGCATTCAACAGAAATACATCTTCTGTTGACATTCTGTCCTCGATAAATCTTCCAGGTAGCCAAGGCAGGAAATAAGCAATCAGTTTCTCCTCCATGTTTAAGCCATCATGTAGGTACTGCTTATCCACCGTGTACCTTCGTGGATATCTTAAGCAGTCTCTATATATAGCTCTCTTTGTTAGCCATCTGTTTGACTCGGAATCACGGATATGAGAATCCAAACCTTCAGCTTTCAGTCCAGCAATATGTGACCAAACATTATCGTCAATAGTAATGTTAACACCTTTGACCCTTGAGTGAATGACCCCATTTATAACCCTCAGGTTTGTGTAGAAAACCTCTACCAAATCTGGATAGCAATATCCTTTCATCTGGACAAATTCAATAAGCCCTTCATATGCAATCCATTCTTGAAAAAGGAACCCTTCTTTCTTGAACAATTGCAGGTCCAGATACTTGTGAGGAACTACATATTTTATAACTCTCCAGAATAAAAACTTTCCTCGGATCTCTTCATCACTTATCCATCCAGATGGGTTTGCGTTTCTTGTAACCCGGGCAACCTTCTCTTTTCTTCTAGATGATGACGATGAAGAAGCCTTGTCTGGATAGAATTCTTGGAACGTCTTTCACAATCTAGTAGTTTTTAACTTCTCAACTTCGAAGCTTAAAATATGCAATGGTTACGTTGAATTTTACTAGGCTTTGATGTACTAATTGTCAGCCAGAAGACAAAGAATTTACAAAAGACAAAGGATACTTCGTATTTTACAGATATACGACGTTTTCTTCTTCATCTTCACGTCTCTTTTTTCCTTTTTAAAACCTCTCATAACCTCGCAGTACCATTATATTTTAATATAAGATTTACATTTTAAGAGAACCTCCCATTAGAAATGCAACGTTACGAATATTCGAGATTTTCTTCTTCAGCCTCCCGCCCTTTTCTGTGCTTTTTTCCTTTATAAACCTCCTATAACCCACCATTACCTTTATATTTTAAGATAAGATTTACAAAATTTTATTTCTTTTATATTATATAAATTTGTTTAAATGTATCTTGTAATATTTACATATTATAAAATATAAGAACGATTTGTTGGTGAAATTTAAAGAGAATAAAATTTTGTTTCTTTAAAATATTAATTTTATTTCATATGGAAAATAATAATAACAATATTTTATGAGAATTGTGTTTTAGTTATAGATCACAATAATTAAAATCATAATAAATATTTTTATATTATTAAAAGTAATTTGAAACGAATGTTTTATGCTAAAGAGAGGTATGATTATACTAAGACTTTAATTGATTTTTAAATTATAATACTTTAAGTTTGAGAAAAAGTTAAGTTGACTGATAAACTAAAGGTTAAGATAGAATATCGTGGACAAAAATTGAGATAGCTCAGTTAGAAAAAAAAATATTTAGACAAGTTAACAATAGAGATGCATCACACCAAGCCAAAGATCTAGAAGAGACAGCGTGTATGGAGAATAGTCAGACAGACACTACCAGAAATATGCTTATTACCGAAATATTAACACCGACGATCTTTTTTGTCTTTTGATAATTAGGCAGTGACAGTAGCGAAGGAATGTGCCCTTCGGTAAGGTTTGGATTTCGCTATCCCATTCTCCCAAATTCAGTATTGTGAAAGCTTCTCTCCCCCGTTGGCCCCTCGGCCCCCCACCCCCAAAAAAAAAACCTCTCAACCCTAATCTCACTCGTTAAATGGTGGCCATTTTTCACACTTCCCGCTTCTTCCCGCTTCTCTCTCCTGCCTTCGCCACCACACACCGTCTCCCTCCTCTTCGCCAAACCCCAACACCACCCTTCCCTCCTCTGCGTCAAATGAAAACCCTCCGATGACATTGACACCTTGTTCTTTGACAACGTCAACCCCCTAGAGCCTCCGGAGGGATTTCTCGCCCCTCCCTCCTTCTACGATGGCCCCCTCGAGACGGAGGACGAGATTGCCGCAGCCTATGTGGAGCTCTACGGCCTCGCCTTCAGCGGCGTTTCCATGCTCGGGAATGACATCTTCGAAACGGATGCCATGGTGAAGTAGGACACGGGGTTCGGGTCCGGCACGAAGAAGGCGAAGGTCTACGATGAGTTCGAAGAGAGGGTGATCCAGGTGAGGAGGGTGACGAAGGTTGTTAAGGGAGGGAAGCAGTTGCGCTTCAGAGCTGTCATCATTGTCGGCGACAAGAAGGGCCAAGTCAGCGTCAGAGTTAGCAAGGCCAAGGAAATCGTCGCCGCCATTCAGAAGTCCGCCTCCAATGCCAGGAGGAACATCGTGAAGGTGCCAATGACTAAGTACTCCACTTTTCCCCACAGGTACTTTCTCGAACTTATGTTACCCTACATTGTATTTCTGAACTATTTGTTTTGGTCACCTGATGGACAAATTTATGAACACCAAAATATGATGTCACAAACTTGTTTTTCAATCGGCAAGTATGACCGAATCGTTCAAGTAATAAACTTGGTAAGACCAAGTATCATTCTTCCCAAAGGACTCACGGCCTAGTTTAGTTGTGTGGGTTACTGATTAGTTAAGACTTAAAACACGAAATATTTGGAGTTTAATATGTAAGACAGAAAATAAACATGTATGCATGAAGTTTTTGATCAATGGCAAAAAAACAAAAAGATAAACACTTTCAATGAAATTTATGTATGAATATGTTGTTGGGGGTCAATTTCATCTTATCCACTCTCATATATTTTAGGAATTCAACATTCAAATCATCATTTTTAATGCCATTCTCTAAAGTACCTTTCTAGAAGGCTTCTCCCTAATCACGAGTTCATACAATTCCTAGCATTCCTGATGATCAGTTCATAAGTGCAGGAGCTTAACGACAACCAATATCATATTGGGAGAAATTCCCCGGATCTAGACTTCCCCGTACGTGCCCGTATCGACAAAACCAATAATCATGCATCGAATGAGTTAAACAATGCAAGCATTAAGCAAAGAGGAAAAACCCTAACTAATGATGAAAAGAAAGCATAAGTCTTAATTAAAAGATGTAAAAACAAATTCCATATATGAGAGTTTCACAAGATTACATTGATTCTCCAACAAACATACAAGGTTTAGTTCACCATATTCATGGTGAACCTAGATGAACAATAATGAAAGAATGAAAGAGATAGAAAAACCCGTGAAAGAGAAGAGGAGAGCTGTCACCATCTCCCAATCTACCCCAAGGGGTGGAAGAGAGAGTGTTTGCTTCGTTTCAGCCAAAGATACAAACATTAGGACGTGCAAGTCCTTAAATAGGGCATAAAAATAACATAAAACAAGTCCAAGCCCATAAAAACAAAAAGAAAACCGGTCCAAGCCCACTTAGAATGGCGCTCAGTGGTATTTTACCGCTGAGCGGTACTAGCGCATGATCCATTTTGCCCCCGAGCTGCTGTTTTGCCCCTCAGCGGTGATTTCGGCACCCGAAAAGTGCCGCTCGGTCAGACTTTTTCTCCGCTCGGTCAAGGGAATCTTGCACAAAACCATTAAATTCACTTTCAACTCTCTTATTCTCAAAACTAAAGCAAAAATATGAGTTCAAGCTAGTTTCTAAGTCTTAAAGGTTGCTTTTGGTATCAAATTTAAGCATAAAAATAACGGTTTTTCAACCGTTATCACAACCCCAAACTTAAAACTTTGCTTGTCCTCAAGCAAACAAGATGTAACTCAATCTTCCATCAATCCATATAATGGTTCACCACATTCAAAAATCCTTCTTTCAAGACAAGTAAATACTCAATTTAGCTCATCATCAAGACTTCAATCAAGATGTGCACATGCTTTTAGTGATCACTCAAACACATACTATCCAACAAATGCTATTTTCATGAATGATCAATTAACTAAGCAAAGATGTTTTTATGTGTTCATGGAATCTATCCTCACTAGATAAAGTGTTTCACTCAAACACATAAGTGTATAGGAGATATTCACTCATTCACTCTACTATTACAATGTCACATGAATCAACTTTGCCTTTCATTTAACCACAATCAAAAACACTTACCAGCAAGCATCATCACAAGGACTTTTCTATGGCTTATAACGTGGCTGGGCTAACAAGAAAATTGGTTTTTCTAGATCACAAAACCCTTGAGTTAAGAGAAACATATAAACACAATCATTCTTATTTATTCCCAACTTTCTTTTGCATTGAGCTTTGCTTTTTCTTTTCTTTTCTTTCTCTTTTTCTTTTTCTTTTCACATACTTAATTCTTAGCTCTTAGCTCAATGCTTTCAATTTCCCTTTCTATTTTCCAACAACCCCAAACTTGAACATTTGTCAATACCACAAAATATTTTCTACTTAACTCAAGGTAAAGCTTTTCAACAAGGGTTTTCAAATCATGTTCAAGGCTAGAGGTTCAAAGGATATAACACATAGTGTTCTCTTTTAGTGGGCTCAATTTATGAATTTGGCTAATAGAAGGGTTATCAACAAATGGCCTTGATCATATGATGCAAACAAGCAAGTAATTCAATCATAGAAAACCTGGGCAAAGTCATTCATGCTTTCACAGTAATAGTATTCAACAATAACAACTCTGGAGCTCAAAACCTCACACATAAGCTCATTCACATTCCACATATAACATCCTGCTTAGAATCATAATCACAATCACAACATCTTGCATTTGTTCACAATGCTTGTGAACCACCTGTATAAGCATATAATGTGCACATTCTCAACATCAATCAATATCAAAGCATCATCAGGCATTACTTATCAAACAACAATCATAAGCAAACCATCATAACAGACAAAGTTTCCAATTGAGTACATCAAATCCTATTCTAAAAACAAAAGTGATTGATAAAACAAATCCTACTCTAGTGCTTTGAAAAACTCAGCCCCATCAATGATGCTCTCTCCCAACCCCAAACTTAGATGGAAAACTAGTGAGAAAGTGAGTGGAAGGGAGATTTTCTAAAGAGGAATGAAAGGAAAAATGTAGAGAACCTTTGGAAAAATGTTTAGGAGTGTGTGTGCAGAGAAGAATCTAAAAATAGAGGCCAAAGCGTGACTTAGGGTATAAAAATACCCTAATGGGCTCGGGTTCCGCTAAGGGGCAATCTAAGCCCCTTTGACGATACCACCGCTCAGCGTCAATTTCCCGCTCAGCGGCATTTTCGTGTTGTGCTTTTCTTCTTCCTAGCTTACCCTAGGTGCCTTCTACTCATGCCCCTCACCTGCTCCCTGCAATTAATTTCTCAAATCACTCAAACATTCAATCCCTATCATGCAACTAAAACAGAATCAAAACAAACAATACAGATAAAATCAATCAACTGGGTTGCCTCCCAGGTAGCGCTTGTTTAACGTCACGAGCCTGACCCAAAATCCTCCAGCACCCTTCAGTAGATGCAAATCTTTCTTACCAACACCCATCAGTAGGTGTATACAAACATAGTATCCTTTAGTAGATACTCTTCCGCCTAACATCCATCAGTAGATGTAAACCCTGTAACAAACTTATAACAAAAACAAAAATACCCAAAAGTTCAAAATTACATCACCAAACCAAAAATTAAAAGTTCTTAAATCACTGGGTTGCCTCCCAGCAAGCGCTCTTTTAACGTCACTAGCTTGACCCAATAAAGCTCATGTTCCTTCTTCTTTTTCTTCTTCTTTCTACTGAACTTCTTTAGAAATTTGATCAAACCAGGAACCTGTTGCAGTGTCTCAATCATAGGAACTTTAATCTCCAATTTCTTGAAGATTTCCATAAAGCACTTGAATTTCTTTTCCTTCCTATGATTCTTCTTTAGATGAGGATGTGATTTTTCATATGATTTCTTCTTCTTTCCTCTCATCTTCTTTTTCTTCCTTTTTCTCTCCCTAAATTTTCTCTTTTTCTTTTCTTTTATTTTTTTCTTCCCTTTTCTTTTTCTTTTCAACTTCTTTATTTTCACACAAATTTTCTTTCTCTCTTCTCTCTCAACCACTTCTTTCTCTTTTTCTTCATCTTTATTTCTCTCACTCAATTCTTCTTTTTCTTTTCTCTCTATCTTTTCCTCATCGCCCCCTATTTTTTTCTCATCAAGAATCTTGTCACTTTCAGTAATAATGGCTTGCCCTTCCTCCTTAGGGTTAACTTCAGTATTAACCTCATCATTCAATCTCTGACTAATGGAATGAAGCTGCATCTCCATCCTTTTACATGATTCTTCAATGCTTTTCTGAGTAGCGTTAGAATTTTTCAAAAATTGTAGAAGGGTGTCATCCAAACTTCCTGATAGAAAGGTTTGTTGCTGTTGCTTGTTAAATTGCCCAGTTTGTCCAGCTTGACCACTTTGTTCCTGACCAATACTTGGGTGTGGTTTCCACCCTTAATTGTAGCTCCCTTGACGGTACTGATTGGTCATGTAGTTTACATCCTCTACGGCTTCAACTGGAAAGGCACATTGACCATTGATATGGTCACCTCCACACAATTCGCACAACTGGGATTGTACCTGTGCAACAGTCTTTAACTCTTGTGGCAATTGTTCAAGTATCTTTGAGAGATTCTCCAATTGTTGAGTTATTAACTTGTTCTGAGCTATCAAGGCATCATTGGATTGCAACTGTAGAACTCCTTTTTGTTGAATAGGAGCTCCTCTTTCACTGTTCCACTTATTGTTATTAGTAGTCATGTTTTCAATTATTTCTGTGGCTTCCTTTGGAGTCTTCCATTTGATATTGCCTCCAGCTGAGGCGTCAAGCATCATCTTGGTTTGTGAACCAAGACCTCCAAGGAAGATTAGGACTACTTCTCCTTCGTTAAATCCATGCGTGGGAGTCTTTCGTAATAGGCTTTTATACCTGTCCCATGCATGCCCCAGTGATTCTTCCATGCCTTGTCTAAATGAAGAGATCTCTTGCTTCCCTTTGTTGATTTTAAAGCTTTGTTGCTGCCATTGTTGTTGTGGTTGGTTCTCAAATTGTCCGGCAGCTTGCCAAAATTGGCTTTGATCCATGCTTGAGTCATGTTCCCACCAGTGGTTGAGATTACTTTGGTAGAATTGAGTGCCCATATAGTTAAATTCTTGACCAAATTGCATTCTGCAGACATTAGGCACAAAACCCTAAAAACAATTGTTAGCACAAAAAGATAGAGAAAAAAAAAATCAAAGGATATAATTGAAAAGATAAGAAGATAGGAAATAAAAACAGAAAAATAAAAACAGAAAAATAAAATAAAGTAAAATAAAAACAGAAAAATAAAATAAAATAAAATAAAATAAAAACAGAAAATAAAATAAAAACAGAAAATAAAATAAAATAAAATAAAATAATAACCAAAAAAATAAAAACAGAAAATAAAAACAAAAATTCAAAATTAAAGTCAAAGATAATCAATAATCACACAAATTAACCAGTTAAACCAGAGTCCCCGGCAACTGCGCCAAAAACTTGATGGACAAATTTATGAACACCAAAATATGATGTCACAAACTTGTTTTTCAATCGGCAAGTATGACCGAATCGTTCAAGTAATAAACTTGGTAAGACCAAGTATCGTTCTTCCCAAAGGACTCACGACCTAGTTTAGTTGTGTGGGTTACTGATTAGTTAAGACTTAAAAGACGAAATATTTGGAGTTTAATATGCAAGACAGAAAATAAACATCTATGCATGAAGTTTTTGATCAATGGCAAAAAAACAAAAGATAAACACTTTCAATGAAATTTATGTATGAATATGTTGTTGGGGGTCAATTTCATCTTATCCACTCTCATATATTTTAGGAATTCAACATTCAAATCATCATTGTTAATGCCACTCTCTAAAGTACCTTTCTAGAAGGCTTCTCCCTAATCACGAGTTCATACAATTCCTAGCATTCCTGATGATCAGTTCATAAGTGCAGGAGCTTAACGACAACCAATATCATATTGGGAGAAATTCCCCGGATCTAGACTTCCCCGTACGTGCCCGTATCGACAAAACCAATAATCATGCATCGAATGAGTTAAACAATGCAAGCATTAAGCAAAGAGGAAAAACCCTAACTAATGATGAAAAGAAAGCATAAGTCTTAATTAAAAGATGTAAAAACAAATTCCATATATGAGAGTTTCACAAGATTACATTGATTCCCCAACAAACATACAAGGTTTAGTTCACCATATTCATGGTGAACCTAGATGAACAATAATGAAAGAATGAAAGAGATAGAAAAACCCGTGAAAGAGAAGAGGAGAGCTGTCACCATCTCCCAATCTACCCCAAGGGGTGGAAGAGAGAGTGTTTGCTTCGTTTCAGCCAAAGATACAAACCCTAGGACGTGCAAGTCCTTAAATAGGGCATAAAAATAACATAAAACAAGTCCAAGCCCATAAAAACAAAAAGAAAACCGGTCCAAGCCCACTTAGAATGGCGCTCAGCGGTATTTTACCGCTGAGCGGTACTAGCACATGATCCATTTTGCCCCCTAGCTGCTGTTTTGCCCCTCAGCGGTGATTTCGGCACCCGAAAAGTGCCGCTCAGCGGTATTTTTCCGCTCAGCGCCACTCGGTCAGACTTTTTCTGCGTTCTGGTTGGTTTTTCAGCATTCTGGTTGACTAGTTGACTTTTCTGGTTGACTGGTTGACTTTTCTAGTTGACTGGTTGACTTTTCTGGTTTCTGGTTGACTTTTCAGTACTCCAATCATTCGGTATTTCAATTCTTCTTTCAAATCATTCAATTAGCCTACAAAATCAAGGGAATCTTGCACAAAACCATTAAATTCACTTTCAACTCTCTTACTCTCAAAACTAAAGCAAAAATATGAGTTCAAGCTAGTTTCTAAGTCTTAAAGGTTGCTTTTGGTATCAAATTTAAGCATAAAAATAACGGTTTTTCAACCGTTATCATCACCCATTTATGTTGTTATGATAATCTGCAAGTGTCTTTTGAATCCAAGATTGAATCGATGAGGTTTATTATAATTAATTATGAAACAAAAATGAAATTGACTTTGCATGTGTATGAGTTAAAAGTAAAAATTTGGAATTGGCGTCTGAGATTGAGATTGGGATTGAGTTTGAGTTTGCACTTGGAAGAATGGGAGTTCAGCAAAAGCTCATTTCTTTCTTCTTTCATTCTTCTCTTGTATTCATCATGTTTCCCCTTGTTGGTTCATCACAAGAGCACCAGAAAATTACAAGCAGCCCTTCAAGAACCAAAGATAATAACCACATCAAATTCCATATTCTGAACTTTTATTCAAGAAAGTTAGCAGCATAATCTATTCATTTTTTCCCTTTTGCCTAATTTCCAATCTTGCAAGTTAAATCCTTTGTTTATTAAATTAAATCCTTTGTTTATTAAATGTGAGTTCTGTCTCTGAAGCTAACTCTTTTTCTTCTGTGATTGGTTAAGATGAGTCCAAGACTATCAAACAAAGAGCCTGTGGGCTTCGAATGTGGTTCTTGATGTCTGTTGGTATACTTGCAATTAGACTATCAAACAAAGAGGAGAATTCAAGAAGGCATAGAATTGTGTTCTATGTTCATTCAATTTTACAGGCAAGTATATCTAAGTCCACATTACATCACAACTCCAAATCAAATGTAATAATTGATTGTTTCTACTGTAAAAGCAGGATAAATTTTATGCCTTCCTATATCATATCCACATTAGATTGTTTGGAGAAAAGTTACTGAAAGCAGAAACTGAATCTAATAGAACTAGATTTAAAGTTCCAGACAATTCAAGTAGAACCTTATTCAGACTTGTTAAAATTCAATTATGACTTTGATGGTAGTTTCATGTTCAAATTATTTTGTATGAAACAACTGCAGCTATTTTTGTTAAAGTACTATATATTCACGTTTGAAACATGTCATTGCAGGGTGATTTCCTTTGTTTTCTCGGAGCCATCCAAAAGGTTGTCTATGTGTATTTACTGGATGTGTATAATTTGTGTTTCTGTTTTGCAATTCTATAACATCTCCAAGAACAGAAAGATTGAGAGAATTCTTTTGAGGAAATACTACCATTTGATGGCTGTCTTGATGTTTTTGCCCGCCCTTATCTTCCAGGTGATTTGGAACTAGAGAAAAAGGGATTTTTCCACTTAGTATCCATTATCCATTTTCTTTGTACTTCACTTGAAAGTAATAGGAAAATGTACTACTGCAAACACTTCCCAGACTGTTTACCTTATTTCCAAATAGCCACCCTTAACCTTCAAATTTGGATGAAAGGCCTTTATCTCTCTGAATCTTGTAATAGATCCTTCCATATCTTTGAAGCTGTTCATTATGACTTTCTCATATTGATTAATACATATGATGGTCTTGAATTTTTCCATGTTATTTAAAAAAAAATCCTCATTTTATTTCTTTTTTAAAAAATTATTATAGTTTCTATTTTTTTTGCATGTAAAAACTTGATAAAAGGTAGTCATTTTTCTATATTTTTCTATAAAATAACATGGACAAATTAGAGATTGTAATAAGTATTAGCAGTCAAAAGGATCTGTTAGTAAGTTTTAGAACACTTAAGGGCCTCTCACCTGATGTTAAAATTAAGGTGACTCATTCAAAATAATTGCAGGTGGTGTCAATGCATTTTCTCACTTGAAATCAGACCCACCAATATATACATATATATATATATACATATATATATATATATATATATATATATATTAATCTCACATTTATCATATAGGTTCTCCTCTTGTTCTTCTTCTAAGGATTTTCT
Organism: Vigna umbellata; assembly: GCF_029865625.1. NCBI lineage: Eukaryota > Viridiplantae > Streptophyta > Magnoliopsida > Fabales > Fabaceae > Vigna > Vigna umbellata. The sequence goes on from NC_142174.1 coordinate 23,123,142, forward strand.
TAAATAAACGTCTATATATTAATCTCACATAAATCACTTTTTTGCAAGCATAATATTACTTCTGGGAAATAAACATCTATATGTGTTTAGTTTACACGTGTTATATATATATATATATATATATATATATATATATATATATATATAATTAAGATTTTTCAAGCGTGGATTGTCAACAATACACTAAACCAAAACAGCTAAAAAAAAACATTGCAGATAATTACCGAAGGCTTTCGCCCTTCGGTAATTACCGAAGGCTTTTGTCCTTCGGTAATTACCGAAGGCTTTTGTCCTTCGGTAATTATCGAAGAGCAAAGGCCGTCGGTAATGGTTAGCGACAAGGGATTTACCGACGATCATCTGACCGTCGCTAAGCCGTCAGTAATGGCTTATTACCGATGGCTTTTGGATGTTTTCGAAGGATTATGGCCGTCGATAATGCCCTTCTTTACTGTAGTGAGATCTAGACCAAAAATTAAGACATAATGGGTTGGGTCAAAGATTAAGGCAGGTTAAGTTTCTTAGGTGCCTTAAACATTTATACCTATATATAAGGACACCAAATACATATGTAGACATTTTGGAAGTCATAAATATGCCTTTGCAACGTTGAGAGAGGATTCTTTTGGTTCTTGGTTTACAACTCTGATTCTTATCAAAGATTAACATCTTTATGGAAAATATGTCTTTTAGGGTTTCTTAGGTTGCCTTAAACATTTATACCTACATATTGGTGTTTGCATCTTTGTCTTATGAACCTCTAGAAAAAATTTAAAAAGGTCGAGACGGACGGGCCAAGACATCAAAGAGATGGATATGTATATTTGAAATGGACCGATCACGACTACCACATAAGCATTATAAAAAACTCGAATTTAAAAAGTCGACGACGATCAAATATCAAACGAACTCTTAGAAAAACTTTTATTGGCCACATTGAAATAAATTATTTTGAAGAATTTAATAATTAAAATTAGTTATTAGTATAAATGATTATGATATCAAAAAATACTATTATTAACATTATTAGAAAAACACATTTTACCCCTCTCATGCAATATTTCTTTGCTTTATAGTATTTTAACAAACATGTGATCAATATCCAGCCACGTTGTCATTAATATGACCATAAATAATCATTAAAAACTCATTTGCATTTCTTAATTTATAACACTTTGAATCGATTCTTTATTACTTAGAATCGATTATATTAACTTAGCAAAATTGAGAGTGGAATTATATGAATATAGAGTGGCACATCAAACTTTTTAACTTCAAACCCTCCAAATCACCCCTTCTTCGTGGGTGATTGAAAAGTAGACAATTTCTGGGGAGCGGGATGTCATTTTGTTTTGAAATGAATCAAACAAAATTTATTGCTTTTTTTCTGAATGATGTTTGAACGTCCAATTCAGCGGGGCTTCGACGTTCATACAAGATGGTGGAGTGTGGAAGTTACTAAGCATAATTACACGATGTACGTCATCGGTTCATCTATAAATATAGATTTCATTTCACATAATCCCTGCCTCCTGTTTCTGTATTGAACATATTAGGATTCATGTATTTTATATCCTTGGCGTTTTCCTTTCCTTAGATATCTAAGCATTTTTGTTCTTCATATTGCAATTTGATAACTTGAACTTGAAAGTGGTTCATTCATCGTCATTTCATATGAAGGAGCCCTTTCAAGTTCAAGTTAACAAAATGTTTTTGTAGTACAAAAATGGTTAAGATATCTTACTGAAAGGGAAGTGCTTAGGAAAAAGAAATATTGTTCACAATATGTTTAATGCTGAAACAATTTCGAAATCTAAAATAATTATATAAAAATGTTGATCAACTTCATCATTTAAAATTGTATGATTCTTTTTTAAATTGTTCATAAGTTGCACTCTTCCGTTAGATTTCAGAGCTATCCTTTTCTAAGGGAAGATACAACTTATGGACAATTTAAATTTGGAATCAATTTACACAGTTGATGTCGAAGGCAGCGGAACAGTGACATGAAGGGAATTGTAGTATAATGGGAGCATTAATGGTGAGTGATGAGTCAATATTTTATTCACTTCACTTAGTTTATTGTACCGAATTTAATCGGGGAATTGTGCTTAATTGTCTGGTATTTTCCCGTTTTTGCTAATTGTGCTTAATTTGACCAAAAATTCTTATTTTAATTAATTTGAATTATTTGGACTAATTATTTGCATTATTAATTGTAGGGAAATTGTTGGATATTATTTGGGACATGTGGAGGTCAAAAGAAAATGCCACATCAATTTTATTTTAAACTAAGATGAGAGAGGAGGTGTGGATTTAAATTTTAGAGGTGCGTCCAGCAAAGAAAGGAAGCATTCACGGGCTGCATTGAAGCTCACATCCACATGGAAAAGAGAAGCTTTTGGATTTTCAATTTTGAAATGGTGTGTTGCAGAAAGGTAGCATCCAAAGGAGGGGGTGCAGGAAGAAAAAAAAAAAGAAGCACTTTGGAGGTGGCATCTAGCAAAATGAGCTGCACGGAGAATGGGAGGGTTTTAAAAAAACCCGTGACACATGGATGAAGGTGTTCGTCCAGCAGGGGGGCAGCCGCCATTGGGAAACAGGAGAATGTTGTGACGGGGACAGAGAGGATAAAATGAGAGCTCCAAGTTAATTGCTTTTGGATGCATTTCTTTATTGCACCCCTTTTTATTTTCGGTGCAGCATTTGTGATTGAATGATTTTGGATTTTAAAGAGGGAGGCGTTGATTCCAAAATGAAGCACGTTGAGAAGTGTGTGGCTTCACGGAGGATGCTGGTTGCACACGCGAATTGGAGAAAGTGGCAACAGCTCACGTCCAAGGAGGCGCACAGAGATTGAGAAGGAAGTGGTGACGCGGATGTTGTTTTAATGAGAGAAAAATGGTGAACCAAGGAGCTGCACTCGAGGCATCTTTTACGTTTCGGTTGGTGATGGAGATTTATTTTTTAATTGGAATGTGCTCACGGTTCATCCAGAAGAGATAAAGTCCAATAGGTTTTATTTTCATTGTCTTCACACTTGACCAAAAGCTGATTTTATATTATATGTGATGGATTTGTCTTTTAGCTTTTCACTTTTAAACTCAATGTTGCATTTTAATTTAGTTCAAGCATTTTTCACTTTAATGTTGTCTATTAGTTCGATTTATTGTTTCCACTCACTATGTTGTCTATTCTGTTCTGTTCAGTTTAATTATCTTCCGGCATTTTCAATTTCCTCACTTGTTTTAGAAACCGTTCGGTCTTCGTGTTTTATTAATTTATTTCAGCGTTTTTTAATTATGTTTGGTTAGTTTTAATTTCCAGTTTTAATTTAGTTCATCCGCATTCACAAATTTTTCACAAACCCCCCACTGCGTGTTTGATCTGAGACTGAGCCCAAATTGGTCCTTGAGAGACGACCTAGGAGTCACTTCCTAGTCTATACTGCATTCTTTTATGCACAACTTTTGTTGGGAGGTGCGACCCTCTCATCAAAATGGCGCCGCTGCCGGGGACCAATGGTTCGGTCTTAGGTTTTTGTTGTGTTTGTGTGTGTTGTGTTTTGTCTTGTGTTGTGATGTGATGTGATGTGATGTTCTGTTTTGTGTGTGCGTGTTGCATGTATAAATGTGTTGTATTTTATTTGTTTCGTGATTTTTAGTATTCTTCTTTTTTCATGTCTACCTATTTTGATTTTGTGAATACTGCTTATTTTGCTAGTGCCTCTGATTATGATTCTCCTTCTGCATCTTACTCTGATTGTAATTCTGCTGACTTTTATGCTGAGAACAATATGACCCATCCTCCAACTTCTGAGAGCTCTCTTTGGGAGCCGGTTCCACCTAATGAGGATGGTGATCATTTAGTTCTCACCACTGGACTGATGAATTTGTTGCCCAAGTTTTATGGTCTTGCAAATGAATGCCCACATGAACATTTGGATAGGCTTTATCGAATTTGCTCTTTAATGAAACTTCCAAATGTCCCGGACGATCTAGTTTTCTTAAGGGCATTCCCGCACTCATTAGAAAGAGCAGCAAAAGATTGGAAAGACTCTCTTCCTCCAGGATCCATTACCAGATGGGAAGATCTTGAGCATAAATTTCTGAGCAAATTCTCCCATGTGCAAGATGGATACGACAACGGTCTTGGATGGAATGACCCTACCTTGGGATGGTACAATGCTCCACAACATCAATATCAAGAACCACCATTCCAGAGTACTTTCATGCCTCCACTAGTCCAGCAATATCAGAGTCAGCAATATGATGCTTCTGCCGAAACAGCTCCTCAGCCTTCTATTTCTGAGCCTACATTGCAGGAGTTGTTGGAGCAGTTGACCATGCAGAACCTACAGTTTCAGCAAGAGACCAGAGCGTCCATTCAGAGCTTGAATGACCAGATAGGGCAGATGGCTACTCAATTAAATCAGGAACAGTCTCAAGATTCAGAGTTACCATTTCAGACTGTTCAGATTCCAGATGATGATGATAGTGGCATCAACATAGAAGATGGGGAGAAGAGTCATGAGCTTATTGTTGCGCCACCTACTTTTCCATCGCCCTATGGCCCTACTCTTGCACCTGAGGAGACTGCTGAAGATCTTGAGGACCAGGCAGGTATAAGCAGTAATTTTGAATCAGGTAGACAATTTTCATCTTCCACCACTTTTCCGATCTTTAGGGAAGTGGAGGAAAACATACCTAAAATTGATTATTTTGTTGATGAATGTGCTATTCATGATTATGATGTTGACAGGTATGTTGATGATTATATTGTTGATGAGTATGTTTTTAATTCTCCCTCTCTGCATGATGAGAAACAATTTTTGCTATCACATCCGAATGTTTATTCTCCATGCACTGAACTTGAATATGAGTTCGTGGTTGATATTGTTTCTAAATTTGAAACCGATTCATGTTCTGAGAGTATATCTGGGGTTCAGCCTGTTACACTGGGATTGGGTGTTATATCCCTGCATATCATTTCTTTGGAGACACATCGCACTAACCATGTTGCAGGAGGTACACATGAATTTGATAGACAAACACCCATAGTGGAAAATAAAGGTGCTAACACTGACAAAAGCTTCAAGATCAATAGGCACCAACTGAACCTACTCATCAACAATCTTTGCTTCTTAGATCCAGCTGTGGATGATATCTCCCTGCTAGATCAAATCTGGAGGATGAAGCAATTCTTCCTCAAAACTTCCTTGCTGGATCCTGTGGTGGAAGACATCTCCCTGAAAGTCCAAAATTGGCAACTGCCACCATGATCAGGGGAGTTTTCCTTCTCTCTTCTCCCCCTTTCCCTACTTTTATTGCACTTGTCCATGATCTGTTCACTGTTTTGATTTTCGATCTTATGCTTATGACACATTGAGGACATTGTGTAGTTTAAGTGTGGTCTATTGGGGGAGATTCTGATTTTTCTGTTAGTTTTTGTTTTCTTGGTTAAATTTTTTCTTTTCTAGGTTATTTTTGTCGTGTCTTGTGTACAGTTTTGCATTTTTCTCTTCAATTCTGGACTGTGTTTAAGTTGTAGACTAGTCTTTCACTTCACTTCATTGATACTCTGAGATGTTGGATTCCTTGCTTTTCTTTGCTTGGGAAGATGATTATGATGTTTGAGAGGTTGAATTGATTGTGACAATTACCCTATGTGAGAATTTGAGCCACTTTATGTTCTTTCTTGTGTGTGATATGTCTCTTGATTGCTTGCACATATGCCTTGGCTTGACTCTTGTTGACAATTCTTGATTGATATGCATGTTTGGAAGTGATAAAGGCAGTTTTGTTGTTGAGCCTCTCTAGCCAAATAAGCTTACCTTGCTCTGATTCTTTGATAACCCCTTTTGAGCCTATACTTTCCTCCATTTCCTTGTTTTGAAGCTCATACACTAGCCCTAAGTGAAAAACCATGAGTACCTTAACCTTAGGGAATTTTGGAGCTTTGGAAGTGTTTTGGGAACAAGTGTGGTCTCCTTGGGGATTCTGATGAATTGGCTAGTTGGTTCCTCTTCTTGTTTGTTGTTGGAAATATGATTTATATCTTGTCTCTTATAGTTGTGTGCTAAACAGAAAGATAAGGAAAGAGACAAGATGAAAAAAAAATATAGAGAAAAATAAAAAAAAAAAAAAAAAAATTTGAATAATGGAGTCAAGAAGAGGATTGAATTAGAGGTCTGGGTGTGAGTTGATTGTGTTTACACTTGTTCCCCATTGCTCCTCTATTTCTTTTGGTTTATAGCTTCTCATCCATATTATATCCTCCCTTGTCCTTGGCCCCATTACAACCATGAAAAGACCTTTTGATTTGAACATGCATATGTTTTGAGTGTTGATATTAGAGGCTTACCAAGTCTGTTTGTGTTTGCTTTCTCGAGTGCATTGAGTTGACATTGCTTATCTTAGACACTTGAGAGAAACACTGATAGTGCATCTGTGAGGTTTTGTTACTTTTGATTCACCTCTTGAGCTGATTGATCATTTTGCCATGTCTTGAATTGCTTGGATGATTTCATGAGTATCTGCTTTCTCTGATTCATTCTGTGTTGGAATTGTCTACTTCCTTTCTCTGTCCAGATTCCTGGAGAACTATGTAATTCTGTTTCTGTCCTTGTTGAGTCCTTGTTTTCTGTATCCTGAGTCTGTGTCACCTTCCTAAAAGTCCTTTGAACTATTCCTTGATCTGCGTCTTGATTTTGCCCAGGAGTGCAAAAGACTAAGTGTGGTCTATTTTGATGAGTCAATATTTTATTCACTTCACTTAGTTTATTGTACCGAATTTAATCGGGGAATTGTGCTTAATTGTCTGGTATTTTCCCGTTTTTGCTAATTGTGCTTAATTTGACCAAAAATTCTTATTTTAATTAATTTGAATTATTTGGACTAATTATTTGCATTATTAATTGTAGGGAAATTGTTGGATATTATTTGGGACATGTGGAGGTCAAAAGAAAATGCCACATCAATTTTATTTTAAACTAAGATGAGAGAGGAGGTGTGGATTTAAATTTTAGAGGTGCGTCCAGCAAAGAAAGGAAGCATTCACGGGCTGCATTGAAGCTCACATCCACATGGAAAAGAGAAGCTTTTGGATTTTCAATTTTGAAATGGTGTGTTGCAGAAAGGTAGCATCCAAAGGAGGGGGTGCAGGAAGAAAAAAAAAAAGAAGCACTTTGGAGGTGGCATCTAGCAAAATGAGCTGCACGGAGAATGGGAGGGTTTTAAAAAAACCCGTGACACATGGATGAAGGTGTTCGTCCAGCAGGGGGGCAGCCGCCATTGGGAAACAGGAGAATGTTGTGACGGGGACAGAGAGGATAAAATGAGAGCTCCAAGTTAATTGCTTTTGGATGCATTTCTTTATTGCACCCCTTTTTATTTTCGGTGCAGCATTTGTGATTGAATGATTTTGGATTTTAAAGAGGGAGGCGTTGATTCCAAAATGAAGCACGTTGAGAAGTGTGTGGCTTCACGGAGGATGCTGGTTGCACACGCGAATTGGAGAAAGTGGCAACAGCTCACGTCCAAGGAGGCGCACAGAGATTGAGAAGGAAGTGGTGACGCAGATGTTGTTTTAATGAGAGAAAAATGGTGAACCAAGGAGCTGCACTCGAGGCATCTTTTACGTTTCGGTTGGTGATGGAGATTTATTTTTTAATTGGAATGTGCTCACGGTTCATCCAGAAGAGATAAAGTCCAATAGGTTTTATTTTCATTGTCTTCACACTTGACCAAAAGCTGATTTTATATTATATGTGATGGATTTGTCTTTTAGCTTTTCACTTTTAAACTCAATGTTGCATTTTAATTTAGTTCAAGCATTTTTCACTTTAATGTTGTCTATTAGTTCGATTTATTGTTTCCACTCACTATGTTGTCTATTCTGTTCTGTTCAGTTTAATTATCTTCCGGCATTTTCAATTTCCTCACTTGTTTTAGAAACCGTTCGGTCTTCGTGTTTTATTAATTTATTTCAGCGTTTTTTAATTATGTTTGGTTATTTTTAATTTCCAGTTTTAATTTAGTTCATCCGCATTCACAAATTTTTCACAAACCCCCCACTGCGTGTTTGATCTGAGACTGAGCCCAAATTGGTCCTTGAGAGACGACCTAGGAGTCACTTCCTAGTCTATACTGCATTCTTTTATGCACAACTTTTGTTGGGAGGTGCGACCCTCTCATCAAAATGGCGCCGCTGCCGGGGACCAATGGTTCGGTCTTAGGTTTTTGTTGTGTTTGTGTGTGTTGTGTTTTGTCTTGTGTTGTGATGTGATGTGATGTGATGTTCTGTTTTGTGTGTGCGTGTTGCATGTATAAATGTGTTGTATTTTATTTGTTTCGTGATTTTTAGTATTCTTCTTTTTTCATGTCTACCTATTTTGATTTTGTGAATACTGCTTATTTTGCTAGTGCCTCTGATTATGATTCTCCTTCTGCATCTTACTCTGATTGTAATTCTGCTGACTTTTATGCTGAGAACAATATGACCCATCCTCCAACTTCTGAGAGCTCTCTTTGGGAGCCGGTTCCACCTAATGAGGATGGTGATCATTTAGTTCTCACCACTGGACTGATGAATTTGTTGCCCAAGTTTTATGGTCTTGCAAATGAATGCCCACATGAACATTTGGATAGGCTTTATCGAATTTGCTCTTTAATGAAACTTCCAAATGTCCCGGACGATCTAGTTTTCTTAAGGGCATTCCCGCACTCATTAGAAAGAGCAGCAAAAGATTGGAAAGACTCTCTTCCTCCAGGATCCATTACCAGATGGGAAGATCTTGAGCATAAATTTCTGAGCAAATTCTCCCATGTGCAAGATGGATACGACAACGGTCTTGGATGGAATGACCCTACCTTGGGATGGTACAATGCTCCACAACATCAATATCAAGAACCACCATTCCAGAGTACTTTCATGCCTCCACTAGTCCAGCAATATCAGAGTCAGCAATATGATGCTTCTGCCGAAACAGCTCCTCAGCCTTCTATTTCTGAGCCTACATTGCAGGAGTTGTTGGAGCAGTTGACCATGCAGAACCTACAGTTTCAGCAAGAGACCAGAGCGTCCATTCAGAGCTTGAATGACCAGATAGGGCAGATGGCTACTCAATTAAATCAGGAACAGTCTCAAGATTCAGAGTTACCATTTCAGACTGTTCAGATTCCAGATGATGATGATAGTGGCATCAACATAGAAGATGGGGAGAAGAGTCATGAGCTTATTGTTGCGCCACCTACTTTTCCATCGCCCTATGGCCCTACTCTTGCACCTGAGGAGACTGCTGAAGATCTTGAGGACCAGGCAGGTATAAGCAGTAATTTTGAATCAGGTAGACAATTTTCATCTTCCACCACTTTTCCGATCTTTAGGGAAGTGGAGGAAAACATACCTAAAATTGATTATTTTGTTGATGAATGTGCTATTCATGATTATGATGTTGACAGGTATGTTGATGATTATATTGTTGATGAGTATGTTTTTAATTCTCCCTCTCTGCATGATGAGAAACAATTTTTGCTATCACATCCGAATGTTTATTCTCCATGCACTGAACTTGAATATGAGTTCGTGGTTGATATTGTTTCTAAATTTGAAACCGATTCATGTTCTGAGAGTATATCTGGGGTTCAGCCTGTTACACTGGGATTGGGTGTTATATCCCTGCATATCATTTCTTTGGAGACACATCGCACTAACCATGTTGCAGGAGGTACACATGAATTTGATAGACAAACACCCATAGTGGAAAATAAAGGTGCTAACACTGACAAAAGCTTCAAGATCAATAGGCACCAACTGAACCTACTCATCAACAATCTTTGCTTCTTAGATCCAGCTGTGGATGATATCTCCCTGCTAGATCAAATCTGGAGGATGAAGCAATTCTTCCTCAAAACTTCCTTGCTGGATCCTGTGGTGGAAGACATCTCCCTGAAAGTCCAAAATTGGCAACTGCCACCATGATCAGGGGAGTTTTCCTTCTCTCTTCTCCCCCTTTCCCTACTTTTATTGCACTTGTCCATGATCTGTTCACTGTTTTGATTTTCGATCTTATGCTTATGACACATTGAGGACATTGTGTAGTTTAAGTGTGGTCTATTGGGGGAGATTCTGATTTTTCTGTTAGTTTTTGTTTTCTTGGTTAAATTTTTTCTTTTCTAGGTTATTTTTGTCGTGTCTTGTGTACAGTTTTGCATTTTTCTCTTCAATTCTGGACTGTGTTTAAGTTGTAGACTAGTCTTTCACTTCACTTCATTGATACTCTGAGATGTTGGATTCCTTGCTTTTCTTTGCTTGGGAAGATGATTATGATGTTTGAGAGGTTGAATTGATTGTGACAATTACCCTATGTGAGAATTTGAGCCACTTTATGTTCTTTCTTGTGTGTGATATGTCTCTTGATTGCTTGCACATATGCCTTGGCTTGACTCTTGTTGACAATTCTTGATTGATATGCATGTTTGGAAGTGATAAAGGCAGTTTTGTTGTTGAGCCTCTCTAGCCAAATAAGCTTACCTTGCTCTGATTCTTTGATAACCCCTTTTGAGCCTATACTTTCCTCCATTTCCTTGTTTTGAAGCTCATACACTAGCCCTAAGTGAAAAACCATGAGTACCTTAACCTTAGGGAATTTTGGAGCTTTGGAAGTGTTTTGGGAACAAGTGTGGTCTCCTTGGGGATTCTGATGAATTGGCTAGTTGGTTCCTCTTCTTGTTTGTTGTTGGAAATATGATTTATATCTTGTCTCTTATAGTTGTGTGCTAAACAGAAAGATAAGGAAAGAGACAAGATGAAAAAAAAATATAGAGAAAAATAAAAAAAAAAAAAAAAAAATTTGAATAATGGAGTCAAGAAGAGGATTGAATTAGAGGTCTGGGTGTGAGTTGATTGTGTTTACACTTGTTCCCCATTGCTCCTCTATTTCTTTTGGTTTATAGCTTCTCATCCATATTATATCCTCCCTTGTCCTTGGCCCCATTACAACCATGAAAAGACCTTTTGATTTGAACATGCATATGTTTTGAGTGTTGATATTAGAGGCTTACCAAGTCTGTTTGTGTTTGCTTTCTCGAGTGCATTGAGTTGACATTGCTTATCTTAGACACTTGAGAGAAACACTGATAGTGCATCTGTGAGGTTTTGTTACTTTTGATTCACCTCTTGAGCTGATTGATCATTTTGCCATGTCTTGAATTGCTTGGATGATTTCATGAGTATCTGCTTTCTCTGATTCATTCTGTGTTGGAATTGTCTACTTCCTTTCTCTGTCCAGATTCCTGGAGAACTATGTAATTCTGTTTCTGTCCTTGTTGAGTCCTTGTTTTCTGTATCCTGAGTCTGTGTCACCTTCCTAAAAGTCCTTTGAACTATTCCTTGATCTGCGTCTTGATTTTGCCCAGGAGTGCAAAAGACTAAGTGTGGTCTATTTTGATGAGTCAATATTTTATTCACTTCACTTAGTTTATTGTACCGAATTTAATCGGGGAATTGTGCTTAATTGTCTGGTATTTTCCCGTTTTTGCTAATTGTGCTTAATTTGACCAAAAATTCTTATTTTAATTAATTTGAATTATTTGGACTAATTATTTGCATTATTAATTGTAGGGAAATTGTTGGATATTATTTGGGACATGTGGAGGTCAAAAGAAAATGCCACATCAATTTTATTTTAAACTAAGATGAGAGAGGAGGTGTGGATTTAAATTTTAGAGGTGCGTCCAGCAAAGAAAGGAAGCATTCACGGGCTGCATTGAAGCTCACATCCACATGGAAAAGAGAAGCTTTTGGATTTTCAATTTTGAAATGGTGTGTTGCAGAAAGGTAGCATCCAAAGGAGGGGGTGCAGGAAGAAAAAAAAAAAAGAAGCACTTTGGAGGTGGCATCTAGCAAAATGAGCTGCACGGAGAATGGGAGGGTTTTAAAAAAACCCGTGACACATGGATGAAGGTGTTCGTCCAGCAGGGGGGCAGCCGCCATTGGGAAACAGGAGAATGTTGTGACGGGGACAGAGAGGATAAAATGAGAGCTCCAAGTTAATTGCTTTTGGATGCATTTCTTTATTGCACCCCTTTTTATTTTCGGTGCAGCATTTGTGATTGAATGATTTTGGATTTTAAAGAGGGAGGCGTTGATTCCAAAATGAAGCACGTTGAGAAGTGTGTGGCTTCACGGAGGATGCTGGTTGCACACGCGAATTGGAGAAAGTGGCAACAGCTCACGTCCAAGGAGGCGCACAGAGATTGAGAAGGAAGTGGTGACGCAGATGTTGTTTTAATGAGAGAAAAATGGTGAACCAAGGAGCTGCACTCGAGGCATCTTTTACGTTTCGGTTGGTGATGGAGATTTATTTTTTAATTGGAATGTGCTCACGGTTCATCCAGAAGAGATAAAGTCCAATAGGTTTTATTTTCATTGTCTTCACACTTGACCAAAAGCTGATTTTATATTATATGTGATGGATTTGTCTTTTAGCTTTTCACTTTTAAACTCAATGTTGCATTTTAATTTAGTTCAAGCATTTTTCACTTTAATGTTGTCTATTAGTTCGATTTATTGTTTCCACTCACTATGTTGTCTATTCTGTTCTGTTCAGTTTAATTATCTTCCGGCATTTTCAATTTCCTCACTTGTTTTAGAAACCGTTCGGTCTTCGTGTTTTATTAATTTATTTCAGCGTTTTTTAATTATGTTTGGTTATTTTTAATTTCCAGTTTTAATTTAGTTCATCCGCATTCACAAATTTTTCACAAACCCCCCCACTGCGTGTTTGATCTGAGACTGAGCCCAAATTGGTCCTTGAGAGACGACCTAGGAGTCACTTCCTAGTCTATACTGCATTCTTTTATGCACAACTTTTGTTGGGAGGTGCGACCCTCTCATCAGTGAGCTCTTAACTTCACATTAATAGAACGTCTTTTTTGATAGGGCTTCGACATTTTTTTCTTCTACAATAGCAAAAGGTGGCACTCTTATGATTCTTTTTCTATAAAATCATACATGAAATTTTTTTCTTTTTACTTCTTCCTTAATTGATTCAAGTTAGCAATGTACTGAAATTTGCACTTTTAACCAATGATTAGTTTTTTATCAATATCAGAACAGCATAATTTTCTATTCTCAACTAGATTGAGGGTTATTCCACATACAATGCAATCAACATTCACAATTCACAGATCGTTTACTAAAATAAATCTTCATTTCATTTCAATCTAAAACCGAAAGAAATACAGAAACCATAGGTGGCTTACTAGCTTACTAGCCTTGATTACAAAATAAAAAACAAAAAACATAGAAAAGTAGGCTCTAATATAATTATCAAGAAGATTCCATTAAATCTTCATCATAAGAATCTTCAGTATGATCTTGATCAAGAGTAGGTGGACTTCAAATAGTTTGTGCATCAATGAAGAACCATCCATTCACAGTCTTTTTCAACCCAATAGATGACAGACTTGGTATACCAATTTCTTCTTACCTTTTGCACACAATTCTTCTTTCTTCTTTAGATACATCTACTCCTTGGAGTTCCAACACCTTGCTGATAAATACTCCATATGACAATTTGTGTGCATAATCATCTTTTCCAACGATCATGTGGTGATTTAGTACCGCAACCCAGTTGGTTGGGATTCTAGTCTTGATATCATTCAACAGAAATACATCTTCTGTTGACATTTTATCCTCGTTCAATCTTCCAGGCAACAGTAGCCAAGTCAGGACATAAGAAATCATTTTCTCCTCCTTGTTTAAGCCATCATGTAGGTACTGCTTATCAACCCTGTACCTTCCTGGATATCTTAAGCATTTTATATATATAGCTCTCTTTGTTAAAAATCTGTTTGACTCAGAATCACGGATATGAGAATCCAAACCTTCAGCTTTCAGTCCAGCAATATCTGACCAAACATTATCGTCAATAGTAATGTTAACACCTTTGACCCTTGAGTGAATGACCCCATTTACAACCCTCAGGTTTGTGTAGAAAATCTTTACCAAATCTGGATAGCAATGTCCTTTCAATTGCACAAAATCAGTAAGCCATTGATATGCAATCCATTCTTGAAAAAGGAACCCTTCGTTCTTGAACAATTGCAGGTCCAGATACTTATTAGGAACTACATTTTTGATATGTGACCAGTATAAAAGCTTTGCTCGCGTGTCTCAATCACTTATCCATCCAGATGGGCTTGCGTTTCTTCTAATTCGGGCAACCTTCTCTTTTCCTCTTGATGATGACGATGGGGAAGCCATTTCTGAATAGAATTCTACGAACGTCTTTCACAATCTCGACTTCTTAACTTCATAACTTCTCTGCTTAAAAAATACAAAGGAGACGTCGAATTATAGAGGTCAACAACGTACTAATTGGAGCCCAGAAGACATTAGAAAAAGACGTCGAAGTTTAGTGTATTTGACATTTTCTTTTTAATCCTCCTACCATCCTATTTTTCTTTTTTCCTTTATAAAACCGCTCATAACCTCCCATTACCATTATATTTCAGTATAATATTTACATTTTAAGATAACCTCCCATTAGAAATGCAAGTACCGCTAAGCGGAAATTACCGCTAAGCGGCACTCTAAAGACCCGTAGTCACCGCTAAGGGGTAAAACTGCAGCTGAGCGTCAAACTAAAGAATCGCGCTTACCATTACTGCTGAGCGGCATTTTAATGGGCCTTGGGCCACTTTTCTGTACTCTTTAAGAGTCTATATAAGGTTTTAGTCGACCTAAGGTTAGTATCTTTTGGCAGAACGAAGCAAAATCACACTTTCTTCACCCCTTGGAGGAGGATTTTGGATGCTCAAGCTCCACTCATCAAATTCTAGGGTTCTATCTCCATCCTTTCATTATTTTTCATCTATTTTCACCATGATTATGGTGAACTAAACCTTCATTGTTGTTGGGGAATCAATGTAATCCTTTGAAATTCTCATGTATTGAATTGGTTCTTTAATCCATATGCTTTCTTTCATTAATTGTTAGGGTTTTTCTTCTATACTCTATGCACGCTTTGTTTAACTCATTCAATTGCATGATCATTGATTTTATTTGTATGGACACATATAGGTAAATCTAGACATGAAGAAATTCTCCCAATAGTAATATTGCCTAGACATAGGAATAGGAGGATTGATTGCCTTTAAGCTTCTGTGCAAATGTAATGCATGAATAATTGCTAGGGTAACAAGACATTGTAAACTAGTGATTAGAAGTTGGCTTTCTTCACCAAGACATTGGGTTTAAGGTAAATTAGAAAGTGGCATTAACATTAATGAAGAAGTTGAATTCTTGAATACATGAGAGTGGATAAGATAAATTGAAAACCCCCAACAACATCATCATCATATATTTCAATCACGCTTTGCTTCTTTTGATCCAATTGATCAATACATGCATTCGTATTTACTTTTCAGCATTTGCATTCAAACTACAAGAATTTGTTCTTACAAGTCTTAATTAATCTACAAATCACATAATTGCTTAGGCCGTGAGTCTTTTGGGAAACAATACTTGGTCTTACCATTTATTATTACTTGATACGATTTGGTTACACTTGCCGAGGGTTAACAAGTTTTTGGCGCCGTTGCCGGGGACTCGTGGTTTAACTATTCTGTTTGTGTGATTATTTATTAGCTTTGACTTGATTTTTATCTTTTTATTTATCCTTTTTATCTTTGTATCTTTTATTTTATCTTTTTATCTTTTTATTGTTTTTATCTTTTCATCATTTTATCTTTTCATCTTTTTATCTTTTCATCTTTTCATCTTTTTATCTTTCTATCTTTTCATCTTTTCATCTGTTCTTATTATCATTTTTTATCTTTTCATCATTTTTATCTTTTTGTGCTAACAAATGTTTTCTAGGGTTTTGTGCCTAATGCTTGCAGGAAGTAATTTAGACAAGAATTTAACTATATGGGCACTCAATTCTACCAAGGTAATCTCAACCACTGGTGGGAACCTCACTCAAGCATGGATCAAAGTCAATTTTGGCAAGCTGCCAGACAATTTGAGAACCAACCACAACAGCAATGGCAGCAACGAAGCTCTCTATCAGAAAGTTTGGATGACACCTTTCAACAATGTATGCAAGAGTCCATCTCCACTCAGAAAAGTATTGAAGCATCATATAAAAGGATAGAGATGCATATTGGTCACATAATTCAGAAGCTGGAAAATTTTGGGGTTAATACTGAAGTTAACCCTAAGGAGGAATGTCAAGCCACTATCACTGGAAGTGACAAGATTTTTTATGAAGAAAAGATAGAGAGAGATGAGGGAAAGAAACAAAAAGGTTGAGTGAGAAAGATGTAGAAAAAGAAAGAGAAGTGGTTGAGAGAGTGAGAGAAAAGAAAATTTGTTTGAAGGTTAAAAAAGTGAGTGGAAAAAGAGAAGAAAAAAGAAAGTGAGAGAAAATAAAAAGAAGACGAGAAAAAAAAAAGAAAGAATCATATGAAAAACCTCTTCCTCATCCAAAGAAGTATCGTAGGAAGAAGAAGGAATTTGAGCACTTTATGGAAATCTTCAAGAAATTGGAGATTAAAGTTCCTATGATTGAGACATTGAAACAGGTTCCTGGTTTTATCAAATTCCTGAAGAAGTTCAGTAAAAAGAAAAAAAAAGAAGATGGAACTTGAGCTTTATTGGGTCAAGCTAGTGACGTTAAAAGAGCGCTTATTGAGAGGCAACCCAATGATTTAAGAACTTTTAATTTTTGGTTTGGTGATGTAATTTTGAACTGTTGGTATTTTTGTTTTGGTTATAAGTTTGTTACAGGGTTTACATCTACTAATGGATGTTAGGTGGAAGAATATCTACTGAAGGATATTATGCTATCATACACTTACTGATGAGTGTTGATGAAAAGGGTATACACCTACTGATGGGTGTTGGTCAGAAAGATTTGCATCTACTGAAGGGTGCTGGAGGATTTTGGGTCAGGCTCATGACGTTAATCAAGCGCTACTTGGGAGGCAACCCAATTGATTAAATTTATCTTTGTTTGTTTGTTTGGATTTTGCTCTAGTTATAGGGATTGAATGTTTGAGTGATGTGAGAAACTAAATGCATTGGGGTAGTGAGAGGCATTGGTAAAGGACACCTAGGGCAAGCTAGGAAGAAGAAGAGTTGGTGCCGCAAATGCCGCTCAGCGGTAATTACCGCTGAGCACGACCGTTGCAGATTTTGCTGACTGGTTTGTTTTATTTGAGCTTAGTGGGATGTGGCCCATTAGGTCTCTTTTATACCCTAGGGCGTGTCTTGGCCTCCATTTTTAGATCTCCTTATTTCCACACACTCTCAAGCACTCTCCAAAGAGTTCTCTTCACTTTTCCCTTCTTCCCCCTTCACAAAACTTCTCTTTCAACCATTTTTGCATCAAGTTTCCATCCATGTTTGGGGTTTGGTGAGAGCATTGTTGTTAGGGGCTGATTTCTTCATATTCCTAGAGCATTCTAAGATAAGGAGTGTTTTAGGGAGTTGTTTGTGGTTTACTAATACTTACCAATGTGTCTTGTGGTTTTCTGAATTGTGTTTGATGTAGGGATGGCCTCCTCATCGGGCAAAAGAATTAAGACTATAGGATCCAAGAAGAAGGAGAGGAGGAAGATTCAGATGATTGCATGGGTTAATGAAGAGCTAAGATAACATCTACTGATGGATGCTATCACCTCTAGAGCATGATTTTTATCTTTTGTTTTAAATTCTGTTGAACTTATTTGCTTCTATTTTTAGAATAGGGTTGTGATATACTCAGTTTGAAACTTTATCTACTATGATGGTTTTCTTGTGACTTATGCATGATGAGTATTGCTTGATGATTCTTGGATAATGATCGATGTTGAGATTGTGCACTATATGCTGATATACACGTGGTTCACAAGCTATGTGAACAAATGCATGATGTTGTGATTGTGATTATGATATTAAGCAGGATGTGTATGTGGAATGTTGAATGAGCCTATATGTGAGGTTTTGAACTCCAGAGTTGTTATGAATGAATGTTATTACTTTGAAAGCATGAATGATTTTGCCCAAGTTTCTATGACTAAATCACTTGCTTGTATGTATCACATGATCAAGGCCATTTGTTGTTACCCTTTATTAGCCAAATGCATGATTTTACCCCAATAAAAGAGAGCACAATGTGTTCTATCCTTTGAACCCTTAGCTTTGAACATGATAGAAAACTCTTTTTGAAAGCTTTACCTTGAGTTGAGTTGAAGATATCTTGTGGTATTGATAAATGTTCAAGTTTGGGGTTGTTGGGTGGTTTAAGAAAAGGGGAATATGAAAAGCATGTGAGCTAAGCATGTGAAAAGTAAAAGACAAAGGAAAAGAAAAGAAAGAAAAAGATAAAGGCTCAATGCAAAAGAAAGTTGGGAAGAAGGAAGAATGGTTGTGTTTAGATGATTCACTTAACTCAAGGATTTTGTGATCTAGAAAAACCAATTTTCTTGTTAGCCCAGCCACATTATAAGCCATAGAAAAGCCCTTGTGATGATACTTACTTGTGATTGCGTTTAATTATGGTTAAATGAGAGGCAAAGTTAATTCATGTAACATTGTGATAGTAGAGTAAATGAGTGGCCTCTTATACACTTGTGTGTTTGAGTTAAACAGTTTTTCTGGTAAGGAAAAATTCCATGAGCACATAATTAAATCTATGCTTAGTTGATTGATTATTCATGAGAATATCATTTGTTGGATATTATGTGATTATGTGAACATTGAAGCATGTGTGCATCTTGATTGAAGACTTTGTGTTGAGCTGATTTGAGTAATTACTTGTCTTGAGAAAAGGAGTTTTGAATGTGGTGAACCATTGTATGGATTGGTGGAAGATTGAGTTACATCTTGTTTGCTTGAGGACAAACAAAGTTCTAAGTTTGGGGTTGAGATAACAGTTGAAAAACTGTTATTTTTATACTTAAATTTTACATAAAAAACAACCTTTATGACTTAGAAACTAGCTTGGAATCATGCTTTGTTTATGTTTTTGAAATAAGAGTATTGGATGGGTTTTATGCTTGGTTTCCCTTGTTTTTGCAGGTTTTAAGATGAATTGAATGGAAGAAGTGAAGTATCCATAAGTTGGAGTCAGAAAAGGAAGAAGAAGTGCAAAAAAGAAGAGCTGCAAGTACCGCTCAGCGGAAATTACCGCTGAGCAGCACTCTGAAGACCCGCAGTCACCGTTGAGGGGAAAAACTGCAGCTGAGCGTGAAACTAAAGAATCGCGCTTACCGTTGAGCGACTTTTTAATGGGCCTTGGGCTACTTTTCTGTAATCTTTAAGAGTCTATATAAGGTTTTAGTCGACCTAGGGTTAGTCTCTTTTGGTAGAACGAAGCATAATCACACTTTCTTCACCCCTTGGAGGTGGATTTTGGATGCTCAAGCTCCACTCTTTAAATTCTAGGGTTCTATCTTTCATTCTTTCATTATTTTTCATCTAGTTTCACCATGATTATGGTGAACTAAACCTTCATTGTTGTTGGGGAATCAATGTAATCCTTTGAAACTCTCATGTATTGAATTGGTTCTTTAATTCATATGCTTTCTTTCATTAATTCTTAGGGATTTTCTTCTATACTCTATGCATGCTTTGTTTAACTCATTCAATTGCATGATCATTGATTTTATTTGTATGGACACATATAGGTAAATCTAGACATGAAGAAATTCTCCCAATAGTAATATTGCCTAGACATAGGAATAGGAGGATTGGTTGCCTTTAAGCTTCTGTTCGAATGTAATGCATGAATAATTGCTAGGGAAACAAGACATTGTAAACTAGTGATTAGGAGTAGGCTTTCTTCACCAAGACATTGGGTTTAAGGTAAATTAGAAAGTGACATTAACATTAATGAAGAAGTTGAATTCTTGAACACATGAGAGTGGATAAGATGAATTGAAAACCCCCAACAACATCATCATCATATATTTCAATCACGCTTTGCTTCTTTTGATCCAATTGATCAATACATGCATTCACATTTACTCTTCAGCATTTGCATTCAAACTACAAGAATTTGTTCTTACAAGTCTTAATTAATCATTAAATCACATAACTGTTTAGACCGTGAGTCGTTTGGGAAACAATACTTGGTCTGACCATTTATTATTACTTGATACAATTCGGTTACACTTTCTGAGGGTTAACAATATACTACTTATGAATAAAAGTAATGGTTGAAGAGTGTTTAAAGAATAAGAAACTTAAAGACAATTACGATGAAATAGGCTAATTCCACTGCTTTTCCAAGATAGATTCATCATCGGTTATTCACGGATAATTGTTCAATTGATTATTGTTTAAGTTTCAAATTAATTAAAGTACATTCTTAATTAATTCGAGGGCGATCATCCATTTAACCAAAGTAAATTCTCAATCAAATGCAAAATCTTTCTAGATTATTCACAATAAATTCAACCAAAGTACATTCTCAATCAAATTCTATTGTGTTTAATCATGTCTATTCTTAAATCTCCTAACCAAATTAAAAGCTAATCAATCAAAGTAAATTCTCAATTGATTATAGTTGAAATTATTACTAATCAATCAAAGTACATTCTCAATTGATAGTAAAAACCATTTAATCATATGAAAGTTCCTAAATTAAATCAAAGTAGATTCTCAATTTAAACCTAGAAACCCTAAAACTCATATAATCAATATGCATGTAGATTCAAACATATTATGATGCAAAAATCTTTACTTTTAACAAGAGAGAGAGATGAAAGACATAGAGAAAGAACAACTTAAATCAATAATCAAAAGAAACAATCGTATTACATCAATCTAACCTCAGAATCCATAATGGAATTACAGCAGAATAGCCCTAGATGCTTAGCTCTCCATGAATGGAGTTGAATACAAGATAAAAGAAAAGTGAGAGGAGTATGAGAGAATGAATGAATTAAGTGAAGTCACTGGGTCTCTTTATATAGGGCTTGATTGGGCTTGGACTCTGAGTATTCAGTTGATAAAATCTTTTATCTTATATCTTCCAAATAACTAAAAGATTTAGATAATTATAACATTATTTGGAAGATATTTTCGGTTGATATTCCCAAATTAAATTAATTCAACAACTGAATTTTATCTTTAAACTTTTCTAACTTTTCAAAATTGCACAAATGCCCTGAAATTTCCCCTATCTGCACTTTAGCCCCTTCTGAATTTCTGAAATTGCAGGAAAGTCCCTTAATTGACCAGACTTTGACCAGAGAAGGCTTGTTGACCAGCTTTGACCAGAGGAGGACGCGCCCAATGGGAGCTCGACACGTGTCAGGCTCCCCCTACCCAAAATTAGGGTTCAGAATTGGGGAAAAGGGTTTGCCCCTATGCCTGCGGCGGCTTTGCGTTTTGCAGATCCGGAGATTTGCTATTTTCTGGTTGGGTTTCTGCAGGTGTGGATGGCTGCCATGGTTCAAGGAAGAAGATGATCCGTGCAGTGACTTTCGAACAGCGGCGCGATTTTGATTTCTGGTGGAGATGCGAGGAGCTTTGCATGATGAAGATGGTTCATGGTGGTGATGGCGAGAAGCGTGGTTTGATGATGGTGATGTGCATTGAAGGTTGCGAACTGCGGCACGACTTGGAGATGGAGGTTTCAAAAGCGGCGACCCTTTCGCGAATGGAGGAGGATCTCGCTGGTTTGATGGCGGCGGCCTTGGTGGTTGCTGTGGTTATTGGCCGTGGAAGAAGGTAGGTTGCGTGATGAAGGAGAAGGTGCTCTCGTTGATGGCATCCATGGCGGAATCGCGATTTGCGATTGGGTTCCAAGAATGGAGAAGATGAACGGAGGTTGCGGATTATGCAGTGCAGAGCTTGCATCAATGGAGGAGATGCGCGACATGGTGGAGCGTTGGTCGCGGTGGAGGTTGACGGCAAGGTTGGAGATGGTGGCGGCGCAGATGGAGAAAGGAAGGAGATGGTGTTCTAGCCGTGGCAGCGACTTGCGGCATTGGCGGGAGCGACGGAATGGCGGCTAGGGTTTTTGTGGAGAAGGTGGAAGATGATTCTCATGGTTAGGGCTGACGTGGCGAAACATGGTTGGCTAGATCTGTGTGGGGAGGATTTGGACACGTGGCATGATCTGGTGGAGTCTAGCTTAGGAGGGGTATGGGTAGGAAAATTTAGGAGGTGTATTTAGAATAGGGTTACTGTTTGACTTAGTATTGGGCCTGTTTAAGAGAAGAAGGGTGATGGACAAATTTATGAACACCAAATTATGATGTCACGAACTTGTTTTCAATCGGCAAGTATGACCGAATCGTTCAAGTAATAAAACTTGGTAAGACCAAGTATCGTTCTTCCCAAAGGACTCACGGCCTAGTTTAGTTATGTGATTTCTTAATTAACTAAGACTTACAAACGAATTAATTGAGGTTTAAAATGCAAGACAGAAAATAAACATGTATGCATGAATTGTGATCAATGGCAAAACAAGAGATAAACACTTTCAATGAAATTTATGTATGGATATGTTGTTGAGGGTCAATTTCATCTTATCCACTCTCATATATTTTAGGAATTCAACGATCAAATCACCATTGTTAATGCCACTCTCTAATGTACCTTTCCAGAAGGCTTCTCCCTAATCACGAGTTCATACAATTCCTAGCATTCCTAATGATTAGTTCATAAGTACAGGAGCTTAACGACAACCAATATAAAATTGGGAGAAATTCCCCGGATCTAGACTTCCCCGTATGTTCCCGTATCGACAAAACCAATAATCATGCATCGAATGAGTTAAACCATGCAAGCATTAAACAAAGAGGAAAAACCCTAACTAATGATGAAAGAAAGCATAGATCTTAAATAAAAGATGTAAAAACAGATTCCATATATGAGAGTTTCACAAGACTACATTGATTCCCCAACAAACATAAAGAGGTTAGTTCACCATATTCATGGTGAACCTAAATGAATTACAATGAAAGAATGAAAGAATAAACCCTAAAAAGGTGAAGCGGAAGCCTCAGCATCCAAGATCCTCCTTCAAAGGGGTGGTAGAGAGAGTGTTTGCCTCGTTCCAGCCAGAGATACCTAACCCTAGGAAACCCTAAAGCTTATGTATCATTCGTAAATTACAAAAAGTCAAGTCCAAGCCCATTAAAGTGCCGCTCAGCGGTAAACTACCGCTCAGCGGTGATTGCGTGACTTGTTTTCTCCCCTCAGCGGCCATTTTGCCCCTCAGCGGATCTCCCGTGACTTCCAGAGTACCGCTCAGCGGTAAAATACCGCTCAGCGGTGAGTGCGTGACTTGTTTTCTCCCCTCAGCGGCCAATTTGCCCCTCAGCGGACCTCCCGCAAACTCCTGAGTGCCGCTCAGCGGTAAACTGCCGCTGAGCGGTGACTTCGGCTTCTCCTTTTGCACTTTTTGTTGTCTTTTCTGATTTCATCTCTCTCCTTCTTCACTTCTTTTACCAAATTCACCTTAAAACCTGCACAAAAACACTGAAATCAAGCATAAACCTGTCCAACTCTCTTATTTCTAAAAATATACAGAAAAACATGATTTCAAGCTAATTTCTAAGTGTGAAGGTTGCTTTTAGTGTCAATTTTAATCATGAAAATAACAGTTTTTCAACTGTTATCACAACCCCAAACTTAAAACTTTGCTTGTCCTCAAGCAAATAAGATGTAACTCTATCTTCAACCAATTCATATGATGATTCACTTCATTCAAAAATCTTCTTTTCAAGATAAGCAAAAACTTCACTCAAACTTATGACCAAGAGTTCAATCAAGATGTGCACATGCTTTAGTGTTCACAAAGTCATTTAAATTCCAACAAATGCTATTTTCATGAATGATCAATCAATTAAACATGGATGTTCATGTGTTCATGTGATATTTCCTCACTAAGTCAAGTGTTTCACTCACACTCAAGTGTATAAGAGATGATCACTCATTCACTCTACTATCACAATGTTACATGAATCAACTTTGCCTTTCATTTTACCACAATCAAGAACATTCACAAGCATGCACCATCACAAGGACTTTTCAATGGCTTATAATGTGGCTGGGCTAACAAGAAAATTGGTTTTTCTGGATCACAAAATCCTTGAGTTAATAGAATCATAACAACACAATCATCTTATTCATTCCCAACTTTCTTTTGCCTTTGCATTGAGCTTTACTTCTTTTTCTTTTCTTTTCTTTTTTCTTTGCATATTCTTACTTTTTAGCTCTTAGCTCAATGCTTTTCATGTTTTCCCAACAACCCCAAACTTGAACATTTAACAATACCACACAAGATCTTCTACTTAACTCAAGGTAAAGATTTTCAATCAAGGGTTTTTTTAGTGTATATTCAAGGCTAAGGGTTCAAAAGGATAGAACACAAAGTGTTCTCTTTTAGTGGGCTAATTGTATGAATTTGGCCAATAAAAAGGTTTTCAACAAATGGCCTTGGTCATGTGATGCAAAACAAGCAATTAATTCAATCATAGAAAACCTGGGCAAAATCATTCATGCTTTCAAAGTAATAGCATTCAACAATAACAACTCTGGAGCTCAAAATCTCACACATAAGCTCATTCACATTTAACATACACATCCTGCTTAATTTCACAATCACAATCATGATATCATGCATTTGTTCACAAAGCTTGTGAATCACCTGTATAAGCATTTTAATGTGCACATCATCTCAACATCAGTTAATCATAAGCATCATTCAGAATTACTTATCACAACATCACAGTTAATAGCAAACCATCACAAGAAACCAGGTTTCAAATAGAGTACATCAGCCCTAATCTAAAAACAGAAAATAAATAAGTTCAGAAAACTTAAACCACAAAGCATAAACACATGATAGCATTCATCAATAAATGCTATCTCAGCTCCTCATCAATCTGAGCTGTCCTCTGTATCTTCCTCTTCCTCCTCATCCGCATCATCTTCAAATGCATCATCCTCATCAGCTTCATCTTCTTCCATATCTCTAGCTGAAGCTTCAGCTGCTCCAGCTCCTCCTCCATGCACTGGCTCCTCTGGCCAAGCTACCACATTATGGAATTCATCCATAGTCCACCTGTGGGCTGGAGGTGTATCATACATCCCCACAATCATCTCAGCAGTGGCCACCTGCCCTCTGTGAATGGACTGCAACTGAGCCCCTATAAGAGACATATACATGTCCCTCATCTGGAATGGCTCTGCTTCATGTATCTCAGCAGATGTCTGGCTCTGTGCTGGCCCTCTCTCTCTACGAGCACGGCGTGGTGGAACTGGCTGAGCTTCATCATCACCTCCACAGTATTGTCTATAGTAGGCCTCATCAATAGCTTTTCTTGGCCTCTCAAAAGGTGGAGCAGAAGTGTCCACCCCAGCTATCTTGCAAAGGTGCGTGATCAAAGAAGGATGTCCTAGTGGTGCTTTGTTGTTTGAAGTATTAGCGCACACACTAATCTCATCAGCTATCACCTGCCCAACATTAACATTCAAGTTTCTGATAGCACAGTAGATGAAGAATGCCCTGCTGAGAGTAATATCTGACACATGTGAACATGGCTGAATGTTGGCATGAGAAAACGCCATCCAATACTTTGCAAGAGGAGTCAAATCTGTCCTCCTAATGTTAACCACTGAGCCAGATCTATTCCTTTGGAAGTGTCCTCCAGGTATACACAGTACTCTCTCCACATCCTCATAATCAGCACCTTCCTCCATGCAAAGAGCAAACTGGCACTGCTCACCAGCCCATACAGTGTCCAGAAAATTATTAATTGAATCAGGATCATACCTGATAGCATGGCCTCTAACATAGCCCAAATAATTCTCAGCTGGATAATCACCAATCTTCTTTGCATTGGTGTAAAATTCCTTAACCACAGCTATGTTGGCAGGTGCAGGATAAGTGGCTAGCTTTCCCCAGTCATTCCCTAAAACTTGCTCTCCAAATTGAGGAGCAAGGTTAGGTATCATTCCAACCTTTCTCTCCATCAGAAGTCTCCTGTCCTGAACCACTTTAAAGTGCTTCTCATGTTTCCTAGAGAGGAACCTACTAGATTGGGGTTGCTCTGGTTCCTTTTCCTTTCTCTTGTTTGCCATGGTTTTCAATCTTTTTCCGGATGAGGATGCCATTCCTACATTCAAAACACAAAACCAAACCACAGAACATGATGTTAATCATTAGTAAAACACAGAACACAACTCCTTTCGAAGCTAAACCACCGCTGAGGGCCAGAATTCCCCCTCAGCGCCACCAGTACCACATTCCAGATCACACAAAACCAGAAAAATCAAATCTGGCAGAGTGCCGCTCAGCGGCAGTTTACCCCTCAGCGGTAACTCTGCAGATTTTTGAAAAACCTGTTTTAAAGCTTTCCTAACTCCACCCAAATGCAATTTTCAGTTTTCCAGTTCATAATCATGCAGTTTAATCGGTTCAAACATCAAATATATCATCAAATCATGCAAAGAAATCAAAACCCCTAAATCTTCATGCTTTGACAATCATATTCAAAATCAAAAACCCTAGAATGAACAAAATGCATTTTACTTACTTGGGTGGAGATACTAGATGCAATGAGAATGCTTCCAAGCTAGAATGCTCTCTCCCAACCCCAAACTTTGATGGCACACTAGTGAAAAAGTGAGTGGAAGAGAAATTTTCTTAAGAGGGAAGAGTGAAAAGATGTGGAAAACCTTGGAGAAGGTATGTGGGAGTGTTTGTGCAAAGAAAAGTCTGAAAGTGTGAAAGAATGCGCAGCTTAGGGTTTAAAAATACCCTAATGGGCTCGGTTCCCGCTAAGGGGAACAAAAGCCCTATTCTGCGAGAGTACCGCTCAGCGGTAAAGTACCGCTCAGCGGCACTTTCGTGAAGTGCTCTTCTCCTTCTTTTCTTAACCTACGTGCCTCCTAGACATGCCCCTCACTGGCTCCCTGCAATTCAATGTTCAAAATGCTTATGCAAACCCTAACTAAAACAAACAAACAGAAATATTCAATCAACTGGGTTGCCTCCCAGGTAGCGCTTGTTTAACGTCACGAGCCTGACCCAAAATCCACCAACACCCATTAGTAGGTGTTACAGCCATTGTATCCTTCAGTAGATACTTAACCACCTAGCATCCTTCAGTAGATGCTATATCCAACAAAATAAATACAGAAATAATGTTCAAAAATTACAAATTACAAAACCAAATTAAAAGTTTTTAAATTCACTGGGTTGCCTCCCAGCAAGCGCTCTTTTAATGTCATTAGCTTGACCCAATAAAGTTCAAGTTCCATCTTCTTTGTAATTGATGTTGTTATTCCACCAATTCCTCAGCTGTTTCCTTTGAACTGTTTTGGTTCTTCTAGAACATGGAGACTCTATCTCTATCATCTCCTTCTCTTTAAAGCCCTTCACAACCCACAACTTGTTCTTGATTCTAACAGGTGTGCCAAGTTGGAGTCTTCTTTTCTTCCAGTCTCTAGGAATTTCTTCTCCTCTTCCAATCTCTTCTACCTTGGGTACCTGAAACAACAAACAATGGTTACCTGAAACCTCAAGATTTTCATTTTTACGGCTAGTCATGGGTGCATCTCTAAATGCAGCTTTATAACTAGCTTCTTCCTCCTTTGCTTGCATCTCATCTTTGAAAACATCTACCACCACTCTCTCGTCTCTATCCTGGAGCACCACTATACCTTCATTTACATCTATGATAGCCCTGGCCGTTTTCATAAACGGTCTTCCAAGTATGATAGGTATCTTCTCAGTCTCCATCTTCATCACCACAAAGTCTGCCAAGAACTGAAGTTTGCCAACACAAACTATAATGTCCTCTACAATCCCACATGGCTCCTTTGAAGATCCATCGGCCATTACTATTTTAATCTTTGCATGTTTCATTTTAACTTTGCCGATTTGCTCCAGTAAAGAATAAGGTATCAAGTTAACACTTGAACCTAAATCAAGGAGAGCTTTCTTTACCTTTTTCTTCCCTATAGTACAAGGGATAGAAAAACTACCTGGATCTGACACTTTAGGAGGGAATGACTCTTTCTTAACAGTTATACACTCTTTTGCCTCATCATCTCTACGTCTCTTCTTTGTAGAAATTTCTTCATCAGATTTTGTGTAAACTGCAATTTTCTGTAAAATCTGTTCCCAAGGTGCTTTATTATCCACCATTCTGAATAATTCTGTGAAATCCATTTGTTTCTCTTGATTTATTGGAAAAGGAAAATTATTTTTGCTCTCTATTTCTCTTCTTTCTTCTGTTTCTTCTTCTTCTAACTCAATTATCTCTTCATTCACACTTTTTACCACTTTGCACTCTTCTCTAGGGTTAACCTCAGTATTAGCCCCAAAATTTCTATTTGGCCTTTCTTCCAATTGCTTGGTAATCTGACCCATTTGAATCTCCAAATTCTTTATAGCAGCTTCAGTGCTCTTTTGAGAAGATTCGATTTTCTGTATGAATTGCTGAAGAGTTTCTTCCAACCTTGTTGATTTTTCATTAAGCATAGATAACTGTTGCCAAAAGGTTGGTTGTTGCTGCTTATTATATTGATTTGCTTGCCCAGTTTGTCCTTGACCAATGATTGGATGTGGTTTCCACCCTTGATTGTAATTCCCTTGACGGTATGGAAATTGATTAGCCATGAAATTAACATCCTCCAAGGCCTCCACTGGAAAAGCACATTGACCATTGATATGATCACCTCCACATAATTCGCACAACTGAGTTTGCACCTGTGCAGCAGTTTTCAACTCTTTAGGTAATTGTGCAAGAGTTTTAGTCAGAGTCTCCAGCTGTTGATTTAGAATTTTATTTTGAGCTAGCAAGGCATCATGTGTCTGTAATTGGAGAACCCCTTTTTGTTGCATAGGAACTCCTCTTTCGCTGTTGAGCTCATTATCACTAGTAGCCATGTTGTCAATAATTTCTATAGCTTCCTCTGGAGTTTTCCATTTAATATTGCCTCCTGCTGAGGCATCAAGCATCATCTTGGTTTGTGAACCAAGCCCTCCAAGGAAAGTTAAGACTACTTCCTGTTCTTCAAAGCCATGCGTGGGTGTTTTTCTTAGCAGACTTTTGTATCTATCCCATGCATGCCCTAGTGATTCTTCCATGCCCTGCTTAAATGAAGATATCTCTTGCTTGCCTTTTGTCACTTTTGATTGTGGAAAGTACTTGTTCAAAAACTTTGTTACCACTGCTTCCCACTCTGTGAAACTTCCTTCTGGAAAAGAGTTCAACCAAAGCTTAGCATTGCCTCCCAATGAGAAAGGAAACAAACTAAGTTTGATTGCTTCGTCTGGCACCCCATTGATTTTCACTGTGTTGCAAATTTCATTAAATGTAGTCAGGTGCTCATATGGGCTTTCATGAGATAACCCATTGAATTGATTACTCTTCACCAGTTGGATCAATGCTGGTTTGACCTCCATATTGGCTGCATTGACCCTAGGTCTAGCTATGCTGTTAAAATGTTGAGGTCCAGCTACATTAGTGTAATCAGCAAGAGTTCTTCTGATATGATTATTCTCCATGTTTTCTGTGCTATTGTCAGAACCTTGTGGTGATGGTTGCAACAGAGTTTCCGGAGGAGGAAACAGTTCTCTAGATGTTCTGATTCTTCTCCTCCGTCTATTGTCTTCTAATCCTTCAAGCAACGGTTCTGTTGTCTTCTTGCTCCTAGTTCGAATTGCCTCCTGCATACACAAGAACACAAAACCCTAGAAGATTTGGTTAGCACAAAAAAATATAAAAGAATATAAGATTCAGAAAATAAAGACAGAAAACAGAAAAATAAAATAA
Source organism: Vigna umbellata (assembly GCF_029865625.1). NCBI lineage: Eukaryota > Viridiplantae > Streptophyta > Magnoliopsida > Fabales > Fabaceae > Vigna > Vigna umbellata. The sequence continues at coordinate 23,152,940 of NC_142174.1, forward strand.
AATAAAAATTCGAAATTTAAATTAAAAATAAAAAAAATAAGTCAAAGATAATTAATAATCACACAAATTAACCAGTTAAACCACGAGTCCCCGGCAGCGGCGCCAAAAACTTGATGGACAAATTTATGAACACCAAATTATGATGTCACAAACTTGTTTTCAATCGGCAAGTATGACCGAATCGTTCAAGTAATAAAACTTGGTAAGACCAAGTATCGTTCTTCCCAAAGGACTCACGGCCTAGTTTAGTTATGTGATTTCTTAATTAACTAAGACTTACAAACGAATTAATTGAGGTTTAAAATGCAAGACAGAAAATAAACATGTATGCATGAATTGTGATCAATGGCAAAACAAGAGATAAACACTTTCAATGAAATTTATGTATGGATATGTTGTTGGGGGTCAATTTCATCTTATCCACTCTCATATATTTTAGGAATTCAACGATCAAATCACCATTGTTAATGCCACTCTCTAATGTACCTTTCCAGAAGGCTTCTCCCTAATCACGAGTTCATACAATTCCTAGCATTCCTAATGATTAGTTCATAAGTACAGGAGCTTAACGACAACCAATATAAAATTGGGAGAAATTCCCCGGATCTAGACTTCCCCGTATGTTCCCGTATCGACAAAACCAATAATCATGCATCGAATGAGTTAAACCATGCAAGCATTAAACAAAGAGGAAAACCCCTAACTAATGATGAAAGAAAGCATAGATCTTAAATAAAAGATGTAAAAACAGATTCCATATATGAGAGTTTCACAAGACTACATTGATTCCCCAACAAACATAAAGAGGTTAGTTCACCATATTCATGGTGAACCTAAATGAATTACAATGAAAGAATGAAAGAATAAACCCTAAAAAGGTGAAGCGGAAGCCTCAGCATCCAAGATCCTCCTTCAAAGGGGTGGTAGAGAGAGTGTTTGCCTCGTTCCAGCCAGAGATACCTAACCCTAGGAAACCCTAAAGCTTATGTATCATTCGTAAATTACAAAAAGTCAAGTCCAAGCCCATTAAAGTGCCGCTCAGCGGTAAACTACCGCTCAGCGGTGATTGCGTGACTTGTTTTCTCCCCTCAGCGGCCATTTTGCCCCTCAGCGGATCTCCCGTGACTTCCAGAGTACCGCTCAGCGGTAAAATACCGCTCAGCGGTGAGTGCGTGACTTGTTTTCTCCCCTCAGCGGCCAATTTGCCCCTCAGCGGACCTCCCGCAAACTCCTGAGTGCCGCTCAGCGGTAAACTGCCGCTGAGCGGTGACTTCGGCTTCTCCTTTTTGCACTTTTTGTTGTCTTTTCTGATTTCATCTCTCTCCTTCTTCACTTCTTTTACCAAATTCACCTTAAAACATGCACAAAAACACTGAAATCAAGCATAAACCTGTCCAACTCTCTTATTTCTAAAAATGTACAGAAAAACATGATTTCAAGCTAATTTCTAAGTGTGGAGGTTGCTTTTAGTGTCAATTTTAATCATGAAAATAACAGTTTTTCAACTGTTATCAAGGGGTGTATATATGTAAGGAAATTGGGAGGTGCAAGGGTGAAAGTTGCCTGTTTGGCCCATCTGTACATTATTTTCCAAATAAAATCTGATTTTGGGCCTTGAATTCCCATTTGGACCAATAAAACTTATATTCTCAGCTGCACAAATAAACATTAGAACATCCAAGAATAATTTATGCGCTAAAACTTACTTTTTACGTCTCTTTATTTCCCAAACCCAATAATTCCAATCATCAATAATTCGCTTAAAATCAACCATTTAAACACAATTATCCCATCAAAATTTTAATTTTCAAACATAAATGTGGGCATAAATATGCACTCATCAACGCTCTGCATGAGAAAAAGAATAAAAATGATTCTCCAACTGAAGATTCAAGTGAAGAGTCTAGTGAGGAGGATTCAATGGAAATATTCTGAATTAGAATAGAGGCTTAGAATTTTAGTATGGAGTCGGTTTTGTGTTTCTGTTCTGTTTCTGTTTTGCTTCTAATCTGATTGTAATCACTATGAATATGAATGAAAGTGTACTACTTGAAACGAAATCCAAATTTTTAACTTATTTCTTATGTTTTCTATAGCTCTTCCCTGCGTCACCCTAACTTTTGTGATGACCTAGGAAGAGCTATGAGGAAACATAAAAATATGATATCAGAGTAACAAGTTACGACTAAATTTTATAAGTGGAGGACTAGATCAAGGATGCGCAAGTGTATTTATAAAAATGGACATGATCTTTGACGTCAACTTTTACAATATGCGACGTAACATTCATTTTTTCCTATTTTTGAAAAAACCCATAATAACATTAAACAAAGGAAAAATATGAAAATATAACCACGGAAAGTATATATTAAAATTTCAAACAGAGTTCAAACATACAAAAATATACTAAAATATATTAAAATATTACATTAATTTCAAAAAAATAAATTAAAATGGACTCTTCTTCCTAATCTGAGTTAGATGTCTCCATAGACTCAACTTCTGTTGTGTCGTCTTCATCATCAGATTCACTTGCTGAGGGAGTTATGAGAGCTTTGTCTTCATCTGATTTCTTGTGAATCATGATTAGAGATTTTTCAACTTTTGAAATTCTTGTTGAAAGCATTCGAAATTGATCCACAACAAATCTTTCAAACTTAGTCTGTGGAGTGGAGGTAGAAGGAGTTTCGCCAACATCCTTGAACACCCAGCCATCTTTTGTTTTCTTTAGACCATTATGTCTCAATGCTGCTTTTCCTATTTCATTTGATTCGGTGCACCAATTTTTTTTCACCAATAAGATCAACTTGATGATGCTTCAATACACGGTTGATAAAAACACCATATGGCAGAATATGTCCATGACTACTTGCAATTTCAATCATGTGCTCACTCACGACAGCAACTGAGTTGGTTGGTATCCGGGTTTTTATGGCATGAACCAAAAATAAATCTGCAGTAGTTAGACGATCACGTAAACATCTTCCAGGTACTATTGCCCAAGTAAGTACAAAAGTTCCCATTTTTTATTCCATTTTCAAGGTTGTGTTTAATTCCCAGTTTTAATTTAGTTTATTTCCAATCACAAGAACACTTTCAAAACCCCCCCCCCCCACTACGTGTTTGATCTGAGACTGAACCCAAATTGGTCCTTGAGAGACGACCTAGGAGTCACTTCCTAGCTTATACTGCATTAATTTATGCACAACTTTTGTTGGGAGGTGCGACCCTCACATCAAAATGAATGGCAATTATCCTAACCGTTACAGTGCTAGGAAGTGACTCCTAGGTCGTCTCTCAAGGACCAATTTGCGGTTCAGTCTCAGATCACACACGAAGGGGGGTTTGTGATTTTTGGTTGCGGTAAAATTTAAATTGGACTGGAAATTAAATAAAACTGAATTAAAAGCGTTGAAGTAAATTTCAAAACAATAAAAATTCGAACGGTAAAAGACATCGAAATCAGATAATGTAAAATTCATCAGTATTTGAAAATAAAATGCTGGAACAATTAACGCGTAGAAAACGTAACAACAGCCTAATTGAAATTTACCGAATGAACTTAAACATTAAATGCAAAAGTAAAAGCATCAGTAAAAACAAACGGTGAAAACAACACTTGAAAATAAGATGAACAATAAAGGACAGCAGATAAAATAGAAACACTTGGATAAAAATGAAATGCACGTTGCGTGAACCACTTGAAAAACAATTAAGAAAATGCATCTTGGGAATGAGTACGTTACTATTCAATCGCAACGCTTAAGCTCAAAAGTTAAAGTAAATGCACATTGCAACAGAAACACATAAAATGCCAAATTGCTTGATGAATTTAAATGAACGGAGTAAGCTAAAAGGTGAAATAAGGAAATGCACATCCATCACGGAATTGGTACTAAAACAAGAGTTGAACCAAACTTTGCTAAATTGAAACAAATGAAACGTTCACAAGACCATGTGTTTGTATCTTTCCCAAATCAATCAACGTGCTACTATTCTAAGGAAAGAAAGAGAACTAAATCCTTATGCTACTGGAATGAAAACCAAAATGAAATTTATTCATTAGTCACTGTTACAGCTGGACGTGTGCTTTCTCCATGACATGACAGCACCGTGTGCTCTCTCCAGGCCGTCTCCCACGGCCCTCCAAAATCATTCTCCGCATGTGCACCTCATCCGTAGCCCTCCATGTGGTGTCCGTATTTTTCTAAAATATGAAAGATGATGCCCCTCTCTAGGGTGGCTGCCCTAATGAATGAAGAAGTGAATCCCCTCTTCTGCTGCTGGGCCGTGGAGGCTGCTGGAAGCGTGAGTGTTGCTGCCTCCTGTGTGCAAGCTGGACGCTGCTTCTTCTTTTCGGACACCCCCTGTTGCTGGACATGCCACCTCTGGACCGTGGGTGTTGCTTTGCTGGACGCTCCCAATATTCAAATTGCTGGAGCTGCTGGATGCACCCCCCTCTTCCCATGTGGCTGCTGGGTGCTTCTTTCTTCACGCACCACCTTTCTCAAGTTGCTGGACAATTGAAGATGTGGGCCGCGCTTTCTTCCGTGTGGGCTGCTGCACCAATTTTTCGTTTCAGCAGAGAGAATGGTAGCTGTTTTGTGTGTTTATCCTTTTCCGTAACAGCCCCTCAAAAAGGAGAATGAAATGCTTTCTCAATCAAATTGAAACCACGTAAGGAGAAAAAATTTGGTGGCCCCGAATGTTGTCCAAAAATATATTGAATATTTAGCAAGCGCTTTCTCCAATTATTCATTCTTTGGACGTGTAAAAGTGAGCATGGGCCCTCCAAGTTATTCCTCTTCCTTATAATGCTTATTGAATGAAATTCAAGACACACTAAATCTCTCTCCCATGTGCCGTGAAGTGGTGGCCCACGTGTTGTCCAACTTTGGACAAAATAAACAAAACCAATGCAAGATGTAATTCTTTTCCCATATGGCCGTGAATTCTCAAGGAATGTGGTCCCCTTCGTTGATTCCACTTCAAGTCCATCTATTCTTCTATATTGCCGTGGCATTCACTTAAAGAGTGTGGTTTCCTCCAAAATAAAATTGTTATCTTCCAAAAGAGTTATAAAACCGTGAGTTTGCAATGTGGTGGTCTCCTCTTTTGTTTATTTTGGTGTCTCCCACTTCCTTCCAAAAAGAATAAAATATTCCTCCATTTTGTCTTAGGCCATGAGATGCCTTGTCCAATGATAAATTCCAGCCACCACAAGTACTAAACAGCAACCAAACAATGCAAAAACATATTAGAACACTCAAACAGTAATCACTGGACTGACATAGGGGAGTAAAAAAATTACTGGGAACAATACAGAACTAATTTGAACAAAGTAAAAACTATACGTGAAAATAGACATCTAGAGGAAACTATGAAAAAAAATTGCATGGAAAACGGGTAAGAATTGAACTCAAACGAGGACACACAAGTTGACACCAACATTCACGCAACACTGTGCGAAAATTGAAATGACTGAGATGCATTGGACTCAATTGTCATTTCTCATTTAACCTTCAAATGTCCCAAATTGTATCTCCAAATTTTCCTTGTAAAATAATTAGCTCAGATAATTCAAATTAGTTAAAATAAGAATTTCCGATCAAATTTAGCACAATTAGGAAAAATAGGATAATACTGTACATTCAAGCACAATTCCTTGATTAAATCCGGTACAATAAACTAAGTGAAATCAGTAAAATATTGATTCATCATTTATTCATTAGTCACTGTTACAGCTGGACGTGTGCTTTCTCCATGACATGACAGCACCGTGTGCTCTCTCCAGGCCGTCTCCCACGGCCCTCCAAAATCATTCTCCGCATGTGCACCTCATCCGTAGCCCTCCATGTGGTGTCCGTATTTTTCTAAAATATGAAAGATGATGCCCCTCTCTAGGGTGGCTGCCCTAATGAATGAAGAAGTGAATCCCCTCTTCTGCTGCTGGGCCGTGGAGGCTGCTGGAAGCGTGAGTGTTGCTGCCTCCTGTGTGCAAGCTGGACGCTGCTTCTTCTTTTCGGACACCCCCTGTTGCTGGACATGCCACCTCTGGACCGTGGGTGTTGCTTTGCTGGACGCTCCCAATATTCAAATTGCTGGAGCTGCTGGATGCACCCCCCTCTTCCCATGTGGCTGCTGGGTGCTTCTTTCTTCACGCACCACCTTTCTCAAGCTGCTGGAAAATTGAAGATGTGGGCCGCGCTTTCTTCCGTGTGGGCTGCTGCACCAATTTTTCGTTTCAGCAGAGAGAATGGTAGCTGTTTTGTGTGTTTATCCTTTTCCGTAACAGCCCCTCAAAAAGGAGAATGAAATGCTTTCTCAATCAAATTGAAACCACGTAAGGAGAAAAAATGTGGTGGCCCCGAATGTTGTCCAAAAATATATTGAATATTTAGCAAGCCCTTTCTCCAATTCTTCATTCTTTGGACGTGTAAAAGTGAGCATGGGCCCTCCAAGTTATTCCTCTTCCTTATAATGCTTATTGAATGAAATTCAAGACACACTAAATCTCTCTCCCATGTGCCGTGAAGTGGTGGCCCACGTGTTGTCCAACTTTGGACAAAATAAACAAAACCAATGCAAGATGTAATTCTTTTCCCATATGGCCGTGAATTCTCAAGGAATGTGGTCCCCTTCGTTGATTCCACTTCAAGTCCATCTATTCTTCTATATTGCCGTGGCATTCACTTAAAGAGTGTGGTTTCCTCCAAAATAAAATTGTTATCTTCCAAAAGAGTTATAAAACCGTGAGTTTGCAATGTGGTGGTCTCCTCTTTTGTTTATTTTGGTCTCTCCCACTTCCTTCCAAAAAGAATAAAATATTCCTCCATTTTGTCTTAGGCCATGAGATGCCTTGTCCAATGATAAATTCCAGCCACCACAAGTACTAAACAGCAACCAAACAATGCAAAAACATATTAGAACACTCAAACAGTAATCACTGGACTGACATAGGGGAGTAAAAAAATTACTGGGAACAATACAGAACTAATTTGAACAAAGTAAAAACTATACGTGAAAATAGACATCTAGACGAAACTATGAAAAAAAATTGCATGGAAAACGGGTAAGAATTGAACTCAAACGAGGACACACAAGTTGACACCAACATTCACGCAACACTGTGCGAAAATTGAAATGACTGAGATGCATTGGACTCAATTGTCATTTCTCATTTAACCTTCAAATGTCCCAAATTGTATCTCCAAATTTTCCTTGTAAAATAATTAGCTCAGATAATTCAAATTAGTTAAAATAAGAATTTCCGATCAAATTTAGCACAATTAGGAAAAATAGGATAATACTGTACATTCAAGCACAATTCCTTGATTAAATCCGGTACAATAAACTAAGTGAAATCAGTAAAATATTGATTCATCAACCGCTCAGCGCCAGTTTACCGGTGAGCGGCACTAAAGAACACCCGTTGGCTCCGCTGAGGCGTGAAAATGCTGCTAAGGGTAAGAATCAACAAACGCACTTACCGCTGAGCAGTAGTTTACCGCTGAGCAGTGGTTTACCGCTGAGCGGCACTATTTTGGGCTTGGGCCTAATTTTCTGTATTTTTTAGAATAGTATATAAGCTTTAGGATGTCCTAGGGTTTGTATCTTTGGCTGGAGAAGACGCAAAACACACTTTTCAGCCCTTGGGGGTAGAATTGGAGATGGTGACGACTCTCCTCTTCTCTTTCTAGGGTTTTTCTATCTTTCACTCTTTCATTGCATTTCATCTAGTTTCACCATGAATATGGTGAACTAAACTCTTCTTGTTGTTGGGGAATCAATGTAATCTTTTGAAGCTCTCATATATGGAATTTTGTGTTTAAACATCATATTTATGATACATGCTTTCTTTCATCATTAGTTAGGGTTTTTCCTCTTTGCTCAAAGCATGCATTGTTTAACTCATTCGATGTCATGATTATTGATTTTGTCGATACGGACACATACGGGGAAATCTAGATCCGGGGAAATTCTCCCAATAGCATATTTCCTAGACATAGGGATATGAGGGTTGGTTGCCTTTAAGCTTCTGTGCTTCAGAACTAATTATTAGGGATGCTAGGAATTGTATGAACTCGTAATTAAGGATAGGCTTTCTTCGCAAGGTAATTTAGAGAGTGGCATTAACATTGATGAAAAGAATGATGAATTCCTAAAATATATGAGAGTGGATAAGATGAAATTGATTACCCCAACAACATACTCATACAGGGAAATTCGTTCAGTGCTTGTGTTCTTCTTTCCCATTGATCATCACATGCATACATGTTTACTTATGTCTTTTGCATTTGAAACTTATACTAATTTGTTCACAAGTCTTAAATAATCAAGAAATCATATAACTAACTAGGCCGTGAGTCCTTTGGGACAACGATGCTTGGTCTTACCGAGTTTATTACTTGATACAATTAGGTCACACTTGTCGAGGGTTAAACAAGTTTTTGGCGATGTTTTTCGGTGTTCATAATTTGTCATCAAGTTTTTGGCGCCGTTGCCGGGGACCCGTGGTTTAACTAGTTTATTTGTGTGATTATTGATTATCTTTGACTTGAATTTTGAATTTTGAAATTTGAATTTCTGTTTTTATTTTCTATTGTAATTTTTTTCGGTTTTTATTTTATCTTATTTTATTTTATTTTATTTTATTTGTCTGTTTTTATTTTTTTTCGATTATTATTTTATTTTTCTATTTTTATTTTTTCTGTTTTTTGCTTTTATTTTTCTGTTTTTATTTTTTCTGTGTTTATTTTATCTTCTTATCTCTTATTTTATATCTTCTTCTATATCTTTTTGTGCTAACAAATTTTTCTAGGGACTTGTTTTCTTGTGTATGCAGGAAGCAATTCGAACTAAAAGCAAGAAAACCTCGGAACTTCTTCTTGAAGGCTTAGACGAGAGTAGACGGAGGAGAAGAATCCGTACATCTAGAGAACTTTTCCCTCCTCCGTAAGATCTCTTACAACCTTCACCACAAGGTTCTTACCATAGCAGTGAGGAGATGGAGAATAATAATGTCAGACGGACTCTTGCAGATTACACTAATGTAGTTGGCCCTCAACATTTCAATAACATAGCAAGACCGAGGGTCAATGCAGCTAATATGGAGGTGAAACCGACATTAATCCAACTGGTTAAGAGTAACCAATTTAATGGGTTGTCTCATGAAAGCCCATATGAGCACCTCACAACTTTTAATGAAATTTGCAATACAGTGAAGATAAATGGGGTGCCTGACGAAGCAATCAAACTTAGCTTGTTTCCATTCTTTTTAGGAGGCAACGCTAAGCTTTGGTTGAACTCTTTTCCAGAAGGGAGCTTTACAGAGTGGGAAGCTGTGGTGACAAAGTTCTTGAACAATTCCCACAATCCAAGGTAAACAAAGGAAAGCAAGAGATATCATCATCATCTTTCAGGCAAGGCATGGAGGAATCGCTAGGTCATGCATGGGACAGATACAAAAGCCTACTAAGAAAGACTCCCACACATGGATTTGACGAAGTAGAAGTAGTCCTCATCTTCCTTGGAGGTCTTGGTTCACAAACCAAGATGATGCTTGACGCCTCAGCTTGAGGCAATATCAAATGAAAGACTCTAGAGGAAGCCACGGAAATAATTGAAAACATGGCTACTAATGATAATGAGCTGAACAGTGAAAGAGGAGCTCCTATTCAACAAAAAGGAGTTCTACAGTTGCAATCCAATGATGCCTTGCTAACTCAAAACAAGATACTAACTCAACAATTGGAGAATCTCACAAAAACACTTGCACAACTGCCAAAAGAGTTAAAGACTGTTGCACAGGTTCAACCATAGTTGTGTGAATTATGTGGGGGTGACCATATCAATGGTCAATGCGCCTTTCCAACAGAAGCTTTAGAGGATGTTAACTTCATGGCCAATCAATTTCCATACCGTCAGGGGAATTTCAATCAAGGGTGGAAACCACACCCAAGCATTGGTCAAGGACAAAGTGGGCAAGTTGGACAAGCAACAACAACAACCAACCTTATGGCAAAAAATGTCTATACTTAATGAAAGATCAATAAGGATGGAAGAAACTCTTCAGCAATTCATACAGAAAACTGAATCCACTCAAAAAAGCACTGAAGCTGCTATTAAAAACTTGGAGATGCAAATGGGTCAAATTACTAAGTAGTTGGAAGAAAGGCCTGACAAAAATTTTGGGGCTAATACTGAGGCTAACCCTAGGGAAGAATGTAAGGTGTTGGTGAGTGTGAATGTTGAAACAGTTGAGTTATAAAGAGAGAAAGAAAAAGAAGAGAGAAAAAAGAGAGAAAAAGAAAAAGAAGAGAGAAAAGAGAAAGAAGAGATAAGAGAGATAAAGAGTGAAGATATTCTTCCTTTTCCAACAGATCATGAGAAACAATTTGATTTTACAGTAATATTCAAGATGTTGGATAATGATGTACCTTGGAAGGAGATATTACAACACATTGCAGTTTATACAAAGCCTGAGGAAGAAGTCTCTACATAGAAAAGACGTAGAGATGATGAGATAAAGGAGTATAAAGCTGTTAAAAAGAAGCCATTCCCTCCAAAAGCAAAAGATCCAGGAGTTTTCTCCATTCCATGCACAATAGGGAAGAAAAGGATAAAGAAGGCTTTACTTGATTTAGGATCAAGTGTTAACTTGATGCCTTATTCCTTACTTGAGCAGATTGGTGATCTTGATGTGAAGCCTATAAAGATGAATTTATTAATGGCAGACGGATCCTCAAAGAATCCCTATGATATAGTAGAGGATGTTATAGTTTGTGTAGGCAAACTACAGTTCTTGGTGGACTTTGTGGTGATGGAGATGGAGAATGAAAGGATACCCATTATTCTCGGAAGACCGTTTATGAAAACGGCCAAAGCCATCATTGATGTGGATGAAGGCATAGTGGTATTCCAAGACCGACAAGAAAGACTTGTTGTAGATGTTTTCAAAGAAGAGAGGCTGATGCAGGAGGAAGAAGCTAGTCATAAAGCTACATATCAAGATGTACTCATGACTAGCCTTGTAGATGAAAAGCCAAAGGTCAAAGGTAAACATTGTTTTTTGTTTCAGGTACAGGAAGAAGAAAAGATTGGGAAAGGAAGAAAGGTCCATAATGACTGGATGCAAGAACGACTCCAACTTGGTAAACCTGTGAAATTCAAAAACAAGTTGTGGGTTGTGAACGATTACAAAGAAAATGAGGTGATAGAGATAGAGTCTGCACATTCCAGAAGAGTCAGAAAAGTGGACCGGAAGTAGTTGATGAGTTGGTGTGATATGAACATCAACCATGAAGATGGAACATGAGCTTTATTGGGTCAAGCTAGTGACGCTAAAAGAGCGCTTGCTGGAAGGCATTCCAGTGATTTGAGGACAATTTTTCTTTTGTTTTTATTTTGGTTTTGTAAACTTTTATAAATTTGGACACTACTTCTGTAAATTTTTGGGTATAGCATCTACTAAAGGATGCTAGGTGGAAGTATCTACTGAAAGATACTAGGTTTGACACCTACTGATGGGTGTTGGTGGATGTTTGGGTCAGGTTCGTGACGTTAAACAAGCGCTACATTGGAGACAACCCAGTTGATTGATTATATTTTTGTTTGTTCTGCTTTAGTTGCATGATAGGGCTTTGGATGCATGAGTGATCTGAGAATTTAATTGTAGGGAGCAAGTGAGGGGCATGAGTAGGAGGCACCTAGGTTAAGCTAGGAAGAAGAAGAGCACTTCACGAAAGCGCCGCTGAGCAGAAAACTGCCGCTGAGCGGTAGTGTCGCAGATGGGCTTAGGTTGCCCCTTAGCGGAACCCGAGCCCATTAGGGTATTTGTATACCCTAAGTCGTGCCTTGGCCTTTATTTTTAGATTCTTCTCTGTGCACACACTCCTACATACTTTTCCACTCACTTTCTAACTAACTTTCCATCTAAGTTTGGGGTTGGGAGAGAGCATCATTGTTCTTCATAGTTTGAAAGCATTCTCCACTCATCTAGCATCTCCACCCAGGTAAGTCAAGCATTTTTCATTCTAGGGTTCTTGAGCATGAATTTAATTGTTGAAGCATGAATTTTTAGGGGTTTTGATTCCTATGCATGATTTGATGAATTAATTAATGTTTGAATCGATTGAACTGATTGATTTTGATCTGGAAGCATGAAAATTGTATGTGGGTGGAGTTAGGAAAGGTCAAAAGTTTTTTTAAAAAATCTGTAGAATCACCGCTCAGGGGTAAAGCGGCACTCTGACAGACTTTGAGTTTTGGCTGAATTTTGTACTGGATTGATGCTGATGATGCTGAGGATGACGCATTTGAGGATGCTGAAGATGAGAAAGAGGAGGAGGATACAGATGACAACACAGACTGATGAGGAGCTAAGATAGCATTTACTGATGGATGCTATCAGCACTAGAGCACTATGTGTTCTAGCCAAATGCATGATTTTAGCCCACAAAAGAGAGCACTATGTGTTCTATCCTTTGAACCCTTAGCCTTGAACATAATTTGAAAACTCTTTGTGAAAAGCTTTACCTTGAGTTAAGTAGAAAATATTTTGTGGTATTGATAAATGTTCAAGTTTGGGGTTATTGGGAAGTTATGAAAGGGAAATTGAAAGCATTGAGCTAAGAGCTAAGATCTAAGAATGTGAAAAGAAAAAGAAAAGAAAAAGAAAAACAGAAAGAAAAGAGAAGAAAAAGCAAAGCTCAATGCAAAGGAAAGTTGGGAATAAATAAGAATGATTGTGTCTATATGATTCTCTTTTCATCAAGGGTTTTGTGATCTAGAAAATCCAATTTTCTTGTTAGCCCAGCCACATTATAAGCCATTGAAAAGTCCTTCTGCTGATGCATGCTTATGAATGTATTTGATTGTGGTTAAATGAAAGGCAAAGTCAATTCATGTGACATTGTGATAGGAGAGTGAATGAGTGATTACCTCTTATACACTTGTGCTTGAGTGAAACACTTTATCTAGTGAGGAAAGATTCCATGAGTACATGAACATCCATAGTTAGTTGATTGATCATTCATGAAAAGAAGCATTTGTTGGATACTAGGTGATTGTGTGAACATTAAAGCATGTGCATGTCTTGATTGAAGTCTTTGTCATGAGCTTAAATACTTACTTACCTTGAAAAGAGGATTTTTGAATGGAGTGAACCATTGTATTGATTGGTAGAAGATTGAGTTACATCTTGTTTGCTTGAGGACAAGCAAAGTTCTAAGTTTGGGGTTGTGATAACAGTTGAAAAACTATTATTCTCATGCTTAAAATTGATACTAAAAGCACCCTTTAACACTTAGAAACTAGCTTGAAATCATGCTTTTGTTTATATTTTTGGAAATAAGAGAGTTGGACAGGTTTATGCTTGATTTTAGTGTTTTATGCAGGTTTTAAGGTGAATTTGATGAAAGAAGTGAAGAAGGATAGAGATGGAATCAGAAAAGAACTCAAAAAGTGCAAAAGAAGAGAAGCCGCAAGTACCGCTCAGCGCCAGTTTACCGCTGAGCGGCACTAAAGAACATCCGTTGGCTCCGTTGAGGGGTGAATGCCGCTGAGGGGAAGAATCAACAAACGCACTTATCGCTGAGTGGTAGTTTACCGCTGAGTGGCACTCTTTTGGGCTTGGGCCTAATTTTCTGTATTTTTTAGAATAGTATATAAGCTTTAGGATGTCCTAGGGTTTGTATCTTTTGCTGGAGAAGATGCAAAACACACTTTTCATCCCTTGGGGGTAAAATTGGAGATGGTGACGACTCTCCTCTTCTCTTTCTAGGGTTTTTCTATCTTTCACTCTTTCATTGCATTTCATCTAGTTTCACCATGAATATGGTGAACTAAACTCTTCTTGTTGTTGGGGAATCAATCTAATCTTTTGAAGCTCTCATATATGGAATTGTGTTTAAACATCATATTTATGATACAGGCTTTCTTTCATCATTAGTTAGGGTTTTTCCTCTTTGCTCAAAGCATGCATTGTTTAACTCATTCGATGTCATGATTACTGATTTTGTTGATATGGACACATACAGGGAAATTCTCCCAATAAAATATTTCCTAGACATAGGGATATGAGGGTTGGTTGCCTTTAAGCTTCTGTGCTTCAGAACTAATTATTAGGGATGTTAGGAATTGTATGAACTCGTAATTAAGGATAGGATTTCTTCGCAAGGTAATTTAAAGAGTGGCATTAACATTGATGAAAAGAATGATGCATTCCTAAAATATATGAGAGTGGATAAGATGAAATTGATTATGTCAGAGCGGCTGCAGCGGAATGGTTAGCGTGGAATAACAAACCAAGAGGGTTTTTAATACTAACGTGTGCCTTTTAATTTCTACTCAATTAAACTTACTTAGCAATTAATAAAGACAAATAAAGCAAGAGTAAGGTTGAGAGAAATTTGCACAGATGATTTTATCCTGGTTCGGATTTTACCAATCCTACGTCCAGTCGCTTATCTCAAAACAAGATAAACAGTTTCACTAACACAAAACAATTACAAATTACAATCACAAAGATACAATTTGTAAGAGTTTAGAAACCACCTCTCTTGATACCACAAGAGATGAAACTACACCTCCTTTGAGTCTTCACAAAGGATGAACACCTCCTCCGAACACTTCACGAAGGATGATTCTCTTCCGAACACCTCCTTAGACACACCAAGGATGAATTGGCTATTTCCTCTGTCACCGTAGCAACACTTCACCAGCTCCACAGACAAGAGTTTCACAAGCCGAACAAGAACACACAAGTCTCAAGAATTTCTGAGTATTTGAGCACAAGGGAAGAGTTTCTGTGTCTCTGGATGTTTTTGTTGAGAGGAAATGAGAGTCTATTTATAGACTCATCCAAAGGCTCTTCCATTTTTCGTTTTCAGCCTTTCTTACTGTGTTAATCGATTATCTTAAGTTGCTAATCGATTAACGCACCAACGGATAGTCCAACGGCTCTAAAAACGGCTAGTTTTTCAAACGGTCACCTTGCTAATCGATTAACACCCTCTGCTAATCGATTAGCGCTAATCGATTAACACCCCTTGCTAATCGATTAGCACTGTACTACTGTATTTTTCCTTTTTTCTCTGGAATAATCGATTAGCAGCCTCTGCTAATCGATTAGCACTGTACAATTTTTGCTACAGTACTTTGCTAGAGTAATGCGCTACAGTAATTTGCTACAGTAATTGTCTACAGTAATTCTACAAAACACTTTTCTTTTTCTAATCTAAGTCCTATACATATTTCTAAGAGTATTACAAAAGCTTTCCATCACACTACAAGTCTTCAATTCATTTTGATTCTTGATTGGTCTTGACTTGATTTGGACATCATCAAAACTTCATCTTCATCATTTTGCTAACAATCTCCCCCTTTTTGATGATGATCAAAACCTTCTTGATTTAAAGCTTTTGGTAATAATCTGTATTTAAAACACAACTTAAGGAAGAAACAATTGTTAGTGTACTTAGAAATAAGTTTAAGGCTTTAAATATTTCTCCCCCTTTTTGATCATTATTAAAAAGTGATGTATAATTTCTCCCCCTAAATTTATTAGAAATTATACTCCCCCTTAATAAAAGCATATATGCATAGAAATATTAAGGAAAAACAACATACATTTTATTGAATTTAAAGAGGCAAGCATACAAAGAAGTTAAATATATAGCACACACACTACAAAAAGCATAGAAGCATAAAGTACCCCTTTAGATATGCCTCCAATTTCGTAATGAGAATCCTCTAGGTTGTTTCCACATTTTGTTTAGATCTTCATCTTGAGGATTGTCATCATTCTTCACTTCATTTGTTGTCTTCTACAAATCTTCATCATTGCCTGCATGTAATTCAAATGACTCAAGAGGTTTTGCCTCAAGGTCTACAATTTCATCAAAGACAACATGCACACATTCTTCTATTTCAAATGTTTTCCGTTTGAAAACTATATATGCTTTGTATATTAGAAAAAAATAGTTCCATCTACCTTGGAATAAAAAATTTTTAATTCTTCTTTTGAAATATTTAGAACAAAAACAATTAAAAAAAATTTTCTTAAATATTGTTTTAAAGAAATTCTAAATTTTAAACAATAGGTACCCAACTATTTGGTAAGGGTCCTTTGGGTTAGTTTGAAAATTTGAAATCATTTTACAACCCAAATGTATCTACCACTTGGAACACCATAATGCTTAATTTTACATTTGTTAGATGTATGACCCTTTTTCATACAATAAAAGCATGATACAACATTTGTGTTCCTATAAGTTGTTCCTTTTTCTACCCAAGTTCTACGGGTTCTATGATTGTGTTTATTTTTAATTCTAGGAACATACTTATTTTTAACAACCTTATTTTCATTATTTTTATTACATTCTCCTAAGGTTGTTTCATCTAGTAGTTTCTTATGATTAACACAAGATGCACATTTATCACTACTAGTATATTTACCTTTTTCATAAAATAAAATTTTATTTTTCAAAATTTTATTTTCTTCAAAAATATTTTTAAAATTTGATTTTAATTCTTTATTTTCATCTGCTATTGATTTTTCAACGTTATCAACTTTCAATTTATGTTCATCACAAAATTTACACTCAGCAGATATATTTGTATCATTTTCTACATTTGAAATTTTACTATTTAAAGTTTCTATTTCTTCTAAGGATTTTTCATATTTCTTTTGTAATTCTTTAAAATCCTTTTTCAATTTCTTATGAGCAAGATCTAGTTTTTCAGATTCTACTATTAAAGCAGCATAAATTTCATGCAATTCATCTTCATTAATTTGACTAGAATTGTCAGAATCGCTAGATGTACTTACTTGGCTTCCAGCGTCGTCGTTCACCACTAAACAAATGTTTGCTTCTTCATCTGAGTAGCTTGAATCTGAAATGGTCTCATTGTCGTCTTCCCATGCGATGTACGCTCTCTTTTTCTTGAAGAATTTCTTTTCTTCACCCTTCTTTTGATTTGGGCAGTCTACTTTTAAATGCCCCCTTTCTCCGCAACCATAACATTTATAGTGTGAGGAAGATCCTTGATTTTCTTTCTTTTCGAATTTTAGTCTTCCTTTGTCTTTTGATTTCATGAACCTGTTGAGCCTTTTTATCAAGAATCTCAAATTTTCTTCATCTTCTGAGTCTTCATCTTCCATTTTGCTTTTGCTCTTTTCTACCTCAGATTTGAAGGCTAGAGTCTTTTTCTTAGTTTTTGCTTCTTCTTCATCTAGTCTTCCGAGGTCAAGTTCATGCTCTCTCAACTTTCCAAATAATGCAGCCATGCTCATTGTGTTGAGATTTTGTGACTCAGAAATTGCAGTCACTTTTGGTTGCCAAGACCTGTCTAAAGATTTCAAAATTTTTATATTAAGCTCATCAGTATCAAAAGACTTACCTAGTCCAATAAGATGGTTTACGATGTTGGTGAAGCGTTTCTGAACATCTACTATTGTTTGCCCTTGCTTCATCCTGAACATCTCGTATTCCTGGATTAAGGTATTCTTTCTAGCTCTCTTAACATCATCTGTACCTTCGTGGGTTACTCTTAGTACTTCCCACATTTCTTGTGCAGTTTTACAAACAGAAATCCTGTAAAACTCGTCAACAGTTAAAGCAGATGAAATAATATTACGAGCTTTTACATCATTACCAAATTTTTTCTTATCTTCAGCAGTCCATTGATCACGGGGCTTTGGTTCCTGCATATTGTTAGTTGGAACAAAAGGACCAAATGCAACAGCATCCCAAATATCTATATCAATAGATTCCATAAAAATTTGCATTCTGACCTTCCAAAATGCGTAATTTTCACCTGTGAATAGTGGTGGTCTATTGATAGAAGCACCCTCTGCGAAGGTTTGATGTGATCCGGCCATTTGAATGACTATCAAAGCAAGCTCTGATACCAATTGTCAGAGCGGCTGCAGCGGAATGGTTAGCGTGGAATAACAAACCAAGAGGGTTTTTAATACTAACGTGTGCCTTTTAATTTCTACTCAATTAAACTTACTTAGCAATTAATAAAGACAAATAAAGCAAGACTAAGGTTGAGAGAAATTTGCACAGATGATTTTATCCTGGTTCGGATCTTACCAATCCTACGTCCAGTCGCTTATCTCAAAACAAGATAAACAGTTTCACTAACACAAAACAATTACAAATTACAATCACAAAGATACAATTTGTAAGAGTTTAGAAACCACCTCTCTTGATACCACAAGAGATGAAACTACACCTCCTTTGAGTCTTCACAAAGGATGAACACCTCCTCCGAATACTTCACGAAGGATGATTCTCTTCCGAACACCTCCTTAGACACACCAAGGATGAATCGGCTATTTCCTCTGTCACCGTAGCAGCACTTCACCAGCTCCACAGACAAGAGTTTCACAAGCCGAACAAGAACACACAAGTCTCAAGAATTTCTGAGTATTTGAGCACAAGGGAAGAGTTTCTGTGTCTCTGGATGTTTTTGTTGAGAGGAAATGAGAGTCTATTTATAGACTCATCCAAAGGCTCTTCCATTTTTCGTTTTCAGCCTTTCTTACTGTGTTAATCGATTATCTTAAGTTGCTAATCGATTAACGCACCAACGGATAGTCCAACGGCTCTAAAAACGGCTAGTTTTTCAAACGGTCACCTTGCTAATCGATTAACACCCTCTGCTAATCGATTAGCGCTAATCGATTAACACCCCTTGCTAATCGATTAGCACTGTACTGCTGTATTTTTCCATTTTTCTCTGGAATAATCGATTAGCAGCCTTTGCTAATCGATTAGCACTGTACAATTTTTGCTACAGTACTTTGCTATAGTAATGCGCTATAGTAATTTGCTACAGTAATTGTCTACAGTAATTCTACAAAACACTTTTCTTTTTCTAATCTAAGTCCTATACATATTTCTAAGAGTATTACAAAAGCTTTCCATCACACTACAAGTCTTCAATTCATTTTGATTCTTGATTGGTCTTGACTTGATTTGGACATCATCAAAACTTCATCTTCATCATTTTGCTAACAGATTACCCCAACAACATACTTATCCATCTAATTCGTTCAGTGCTTGTGTTCTTCTTTCCCATTGATCATCACATGCATACATGTTTACTTATGTTGTCTGCATTTGAAACTTATACCAATTTGTTCACAAGTCTTAAATAATCAAGAAATCATATAACTAACTAGGCCGTGAGTCCTTTGGAAGAACGATACTTGGTCTTACCGAGTTTATTACTTGATACGATTCGGTCACACTTGCCGAGGGTTAAACAAGTTTTTGGTGCCGTTTTTCGGTGTTCATAAATTTGTCATCAAGTGACAAGACATTGTAAACTAGTGATTATGATTAGGCTTTCTTTGCCGAGACATCGAGTTTAAAGTAATTTAGAAAGTAGCATTAACATGAGTGAAAAGAATGATGAATTCCTGAATACAAGAGACTGGATAGGATGAAATTGATAAACCCCAACAACATATTAATCCATATACTTCAATTGACGTGTTTTGTTTCTTCTTGCCCATTGATCATCACATGCGTACATATTTACTTTTCAGTCTTTTGGATTTGAAACTTACAACAATTTGTTCACAAGTCTTAATTAATCAGTAAATCACATAACTGTCTAGGCCGTGAGTCCTTTGGGAGAACGATACTTGGTCTTACCAGGTTTATTACTTGATATGATTTAGTTACACTTGCCGAGGGTTATCAAGTTTTTGACTCCGTTTTCGGGGATTAAAAATTTGTTCATCAAGTTTTTGGCGCCAATGTCGGAGACTCGTGGTTTAACTAGTCTATTTGTGTGATTTTTGATTACTTTTGACTTGATTTTTGAATTTTGTATTTTCTGTAACACTCATCAAAACGCAACATCAAAAGAACTAAACCACTATAATAAGATAGAGCAAAGTACATTAGTCTAGAAAAAAACAATAAAAACAAAAATATTAAAGGAGTTCAGCAATAACCAAAAAAAAGAAAATAAAATAAAATAAAAGCAAGGAAAAGTTAAGAGATATCTTGTCTAAACAAAGAAGTGTCCATCAGTAGAAGCCAAATACAATTAATCTCTAATCATCAGAGTTCTCCTCCTTATCAGCTGCATCTCCACCTGCTGCTCCAACATCTGCATGTGCCGGATCCTCTAGTATGCTACCCTGGCAGCAAACTCCTTGATGAGAGGGTCGCACCTCCCAACAAAAGTTGTGCATAAAAGAATGCAGTATAGTGCTAGGAATTGACTCCTAGGTCGTCTCTCAAGGACCAAATGTGGTTCGAGTCTTAGGTCAAACACGTAGTGGGGGGTTTTGAAAGTGTTTTTGTGATTAAAATTAAACTAAATTAAAACTGGAAATCAAATACAACCAAACATAATTGAAAACACTGAAATAAATGAACAAAGCTTGAAGACCGAATAGTCCTACAGATGACCGAACGGTTCTACATTGAGACCGAACAGTCTCTAAAGCAAATGTGTGAACTAACTAACATGTAGCAGATAATAAAAAAAAAACTTAACTAAAAATGAAATACACATTTCAACTTGGCACAAAAATTTGAATAGACAAGGCGTTAACCAATTGAACACAAAAGAACGGGAATAAAAAGAAAAATATCCAACGCTTAAGTTAAACATAGAAGTATACATTATACTCATCCCACGCAAATCAATAAACTAAAACTAAAAATGCGCTAACAATAAAAATGAATCAGATTGCTGACTGTAATTCCAAATTCAATAATATTAAAATGAGTCTCGGTGCAAGTTGAAGCATTTTGGAGCAAACCCTTTACTACTCTAGAATTAAATCATTGTGAGTTTGTTCAGAAATTAGAAACAACGTGTCCTCCACCTACCTAAAAGCTAAAAAGTGAAATTGGAATTATAAAACAGCGTGCACCGTTTCTACATGAAAGATGAAATGATTAACTAAATCACCGTGAATAAAAAAAAAACAAAATGAATGCACACAATCCAATTCAATAAAGTTAAACTCCATCACCAGCCGAAAACTAATGCCTCCAAAGCTGCTACCGTTCTCTTCTCTAAAGAAAGAAAGTTTAAAGCATTCTACTACTGCTGGAATAAAAGAAACGTGTGCTTCCAAACACTCCTCCACTTCAGCCGTCGCCCTCCATCCTTGGTGGCCGTCCAATGAGAATATCGAGAGCTCTCTCTTGTAGGTGGCGGCTGATGCCTTTTATGAAGAATGAATGCCCTCCTCTTTTTTTTTCTGCTGGATCCAGGTCCGGACCTCTTTCACGCGTGTTGCTGTCTGTCACCCCAAAATTAATTGCCTTTCATTCACGTGCTGATGCTCCTTCACTTCTGCTTTGGGCCATGACCGTGAAGATTGCTAGGGGTCACCTCTCCACGTGCTGGACTGCTGGACGCCACTGCTGTTTCTCCAAGCCCAAGTGCGTGTTGCTGCTGCTCCAGCCTGCTGCCAGCGTGCTGGACACGTGTTGTGGGATCAAGGCAGCGTGGATCTTCCAATTGAAAACGTGGGCAGCTGCTGCTGTTTCTCCAAGCTTGCTGGACCGATTCTACTTTTTGCCACCTGCTTGCTTTCATTCAGCCCCAAGTGGATCAACACTTCTTTGCTGGACAGCTTCTTTTGTTGACACCACATGCTGCCGTCACCCCTTTCTTTCTCATGTGCTTGGCTTTTCAAAGTTGGTTGAACGTGTTGCCATCTGCTAGGCCGTGAGTGATAACAGTTGAAAAACTGTTATTTTCATGCTTAAAGTTGATACTAAAAGCAACCTTTAGACTTAGAAACTAGCTTGAAATCATGCCTTTTGTTTATATTTTCAGAAATAAGAGAGCTGGACAGGTTTATGCTTGATTTAAGTGTTCTTGTGCAGGTTTTGAGGTGAATTTGGTGAAAGAAGTGAAGAATAAGAGAGAGGACATTAGAAAAGACAAGAAAGAGTGCAAAAAGGAGAGGTCGAAGGCACCGCTCAACGGCAAACTACCGCTGAGCGGCACTCAAGAGGTGACGTTGGAACCGCTGAGGGGCAAAATGGCCGCTGAGGGGAAGAAAGAAGACGCGCAATCACCGCTGAGCGGTAAATACCGCTGAGCGGCACTTTTTGGGCTTGGACTTTTGTAATCTTTTGTAACTCTAGATTAGTATATAAGGGCTTGCACGTCCTATAGTTAGGCATCTTTGGCAGAAACGAGGCAAACACTCTCTCTTTCACCCCTTTGAAGGAGGATCTTGGATGCTCAGGCTACCTCTTCACCTTTATTGGGTTTATTCTTTCATACTTTCATTGTAATTCATCTAGGTTCACCATGAATATGGTGAACTAAACCTTGTATGTTTGTTGGGGAGTCAAAGTAATCTCTTGAAGCTCTCATATATGGATTTGTTGAGTACATCTTTGAATTAAGACATATGCTTTCTTTCATCATTAGTTAGGGTTTTTCCTCTTTGCTCAATGCTTGCATTGTTTAACTCATTCTAATGCATGATTATTGGTTTTGTTGATACGGACACGTACGGGGAAATCTAGATCCGGGGAATTTCTCCCAATATTATACTGACAATATTATATTGGTTGCCTTTAAGCTCCTGCACTCATGAACTAATCATTAGGAATGCTAGGAATTGTATGAACTATTTGATTAGGGAGAAGCCATCTAGAATGGTACATTAGAGAGTGGCATTAACAATGATGATTTGAATGTTGAATTCCTAAAATATATGAGAGTGGATGAGATGAAATTGACCCCCAACAACATATTCATTCATATATTTCCTTGAAAGTGTTTATCTTTTGTCTTTGTCATTGATCAATTCATGCATACATATTTAATTTTCGTCTTTGCATATTAAACTTCAATTATTCTGTTCTTAAGTCTTAGCTAATCAACAAATCACATAACTAAACTAGGCCGTGAGTCCTTTGGGAGAACGATACTTGGTCTTACCAAGTTTATTACTTGAAACGATTCGGTCATACTTGCCGATTGTGAAACAAGTTTGTGACATCATATTTTGGTGCTTACAAATTTGTCCATCAAGTTTTTGGCGCCGTTGCCGGGGATTCATGGTTTAACTGGTTAATTTGTGTAATTATTGATTATCTTTGACTTTAATTTGAATTTTTGTTTTTATTTTTCTGTTTTTATTGTATTTTATCTTTTTATCTTTTTAGGTTAGATTTTATTTTATTTTATTAGATTTTATCTTTTTATCTTTTTAGGTTAGATTTTATTTTATTCTTATTCTATCTTTTAGGTTAGGTTAGATTTTATTTTATTTTATCTTTTAGATTAGATTTTATTTTTTAGATTAGGTTTTATTCTATTTGATTCTATCTTCTAAATCTTTTATCTTCTTATATCTTTTCAATCTTTATTTTCTTCTATATCTTTTTGTGCTAACAAATCTTTTCTAGGGTTTTGTTTTCTTGTGCATGCAGGAGGCAATTCGAACTAGAAGTAAGAAAACAACAGAACCACTACTTGAAGGGCTAGACGAGAGTAGAAGGAGGAGAAGAATCAGAACGTCCAGAGAACTTTTCCCTTCTCCTGAAACTCTCCTACAATCATCACCACAAGGTTCTGTTCATAGCACAGGGAGTATGGAGAACAATAATAATGCTAGAAGAACTCTTGCAGATTACACTAATCTTGCTGGACCTCAGCACTTCAATAGCATAGCTCGACCTAGAGTCAATGCAGCCAACATGGAGGTCAAACCAGCATTAATTCAACTGGTAAAGAGTAATCAATTTAATGGGTTATCACATGAAAGCCCATATGAGCACCTTACAACATTTAATGAGATCTGTAACACGGTCAAGATTAATGGGGTGCCAGACGAAGCTATCAAACTTAGCTTGTTTCCTTTCTCATTGGGAGGCAATGCTAAGCTTTGGTTGAACTCTTTTCCAGAAGAAAGTTTCACGGAGTGGGAAGCAGTGGTTGCAAAGTTTTTGAATAAATACTTCCCACAATCTAAAGTGACTAAGGGAAAGCAAGAGATATCTTCATTCAAGCAGGGCATGGAAGAATCACTTGGACATGCATGGGATAGGTATAAAAGCTTGTTACGTAAAACTCCCACGCATGGCTTTGAAGATCAAGAAGTAGTCCTAACTTTCCTTGGAGGGCTTGGTTCACAAACCAAGATGATGCTAGATGCCTCAGCTGGAGGCAATATCAAATGGAAGACTCCAGAGGAAGCAACTGAAATCATTGAAAATATGGCTACAAGTGATAATGAGCTGCACAATGAAAGAGGAGCTCCTATGCCACAGAAAGGGGTTCTACAATTACAAACGCATGATGCTCTGCTAGCACAGAATAAAATTCTAACTCAACAGCTAGAGACTCTGACAAAAACTTTGGCTCAATTACCTAAAGAGTTGAAGTCTGCTGCCCAGATACAAACCCAGTTGTGCGAACTATGTGGAGGTGATCACATAAATGGCCAGTGTGCTTTTCCAGTGGAGGCCGTGGAGGATGTTAACTTCATGGCTAATCAGTTTCCATACCGTCAAGGGAATTATAATCAGGGTTGGAAACCACATCCAAGCATTGGCCAAGGACAAACTGGGCAGGCTAATCAGTATAATAAGCAGCAGCAGCAACCAACCTTGTGGCAACAATTATCTATGCTTAATGACAGATCAACAAGGTTGGAAGAAACTCTTCAGCAATTCATCCAGAAAACTGAATCTTCTCAAAAGAGCACTGAAGCTGCTATAAAGAATTTGGAGATTCAGATGGGTCAGATCACCAAGCAATTGGAAGAAAGACCCAACAGAAACTTTGGGGCTAATACTGAGGTTAATCCCAGAGAAGAGTGCAAAGTGGTCAAGAGTGTAAATGAAGAGATCATTGAGTTGGAAGAAGATGAAACAGAAGAGAGAAGAGAAGAAGAAAGAAAGGACATTTTTCCTTTTCTAACAAATCAGGAGAAACCAATGGATTTCATAGATTTATTCAAAATGGTTGATAATGAAGCTCCTTGGGAACAAATTCTACAGAAAATAGCAGTTTACACCAAATCAGATGAAGGAACCTCTACAAAAAGAAGACGTAGAGAGGATGAGGAAGAAAAGTGTATAACTGTTAAGAAAGAATCATTCCCACCAAAAGCAGCAGATCCAGGCAGTTTTTCTATCCCTTGCATTATAGGGAAGAAAAAGGTAAAGAAAGCTCTCCTTGATTTAGGCTCAAGTGTTAACTTGATGCCTTATTCTCTATTGGAGCAAATTGGCCATGTTGAAATAAAACCTGTAAAGGTTAATCTTGTAATGGCTGATGGATCTTCAAAGGAGCCATGTGGGATTGCAGAAGACATTGTAGTTTGTGTTGGCAAACTTCAGTTCTTGGCAGACTTTGTGGTGATGAAGATGGAAACCGAGAAGATACCTTTTATACTTGGAAGACCGTTTATGAAAACGGCCAGGGCTATCATAGATGTGAATGAAGGTATAGTGGTTCTCCAAGACGGAGAGAAGAGAGTGGTGGTGGATGTCTTCAAAGATGAAACACAAGCAAAGGAGGAAGAAGCCAGTTATAAAGCTGCATTTCGAGATGCACCCATAACTAGAGGTAAAAATAAAAATCTTGAGGTTTCTGATAACCATTGTTTGTATTTTCAGGCACCCAAGGTAGAAGAGATTGGAAAAGGAGAAGAAGTTCCTAGAGACTGGAAAAAATTAAAACTCCAACTTGGCATACCTGTAAGACTCAAGAACAAGTTGTGGGTTATAAAAGGCTTTAAAGAGAAGGAGATGATAGAGATAGAGTCTCCATATTCTAGAGAGTCCAAAACAGTCCAAAGGAAGCAGTTGAAAGGTTGGTGGAAGGACTACATCAATTATAAAGAAGATGGAACGTGAGCTTTAACAGGGTCAAGCTAGTGACGTTAAAGAAGCGCTTGCTGGGAGGCAACCCAGTAGATTTACAAACTTTTGATTTGGTTTTATAATTTGTAATTTGTGAACATTATTCTGGACATTATTTTGTTGGATTTAGCATCTACTGAAGGATGCTAGGTGGTTAAGTATCTACTGAAGGATACTAAGTTTGTAACACCTACTGATGGGTGCTGGTGGATTTTGGGTCAGGCTCGTGACGTTAAACAAGCGCTACCTGGGAGGCAACCCAGTTGATAGATTGTTTTCTGTTTGTTTATTTTAGTTAGGGTTTGCATAAGCATTTTTAACATTGAATTGCAGGGAACCAGTGAGGGGTATGTCTAGGAGGCACGTAGGTAAAGAAAAGAAGGAGAAGAGCACATCACGCAAGTGCCGCTGAGCGGTACTCTCGCAGAATGGGCTTTAGTTCCCCTTAGCGGGACCCGAGCCCATTAGGGTATTTTTATACCCTAAGCTGCGCATAAGCTTCTATTTTCAGGCTCTTCTCTGCACACACACTCCCACATACCTTTTCCAAGGTTCTCCACATCTTTTCCCTATTCCCTCTTAAGAAAATCTCCCTTTCACTCACTTTCTCACTAGTTTTCCATCTAAGTTTGGGGTTGGGAGAGAGCATCATTGAAGGGGATGATTTCTTCATTGTGGTTTACTAATGCTTAACAATGTATCTGTTGGTTTTGTGAATTATGTTTGATGCAGGGATGGCCTCCTCATCGGGCAAAAAGAATCAAGACTATAAGATCCAAGAAGAAGGAAGATACAGAGGACATCTCAGACTGATGAGGAGCTCAGATAGCATTTGCTGATGAATGCTATCATATGCTTATGCTTTTGTTGGTTTAAGTTTTCTGAACTTATTTGTTTTTGTTTTTAGATTAGGGTTTGATGTACTCTATTGGAAACCTGGTTTTTGTGATGGTTTGCTATTAACTGTGATTGGTTGATAAGTAATGATTGAATGATGCTTATTGATTGATTAATGTTGAGATGATGTGCACATTAAAATGCTTATACAGGTGATTCACAAGCTTTGTGAACAAATGCATAATATCATGATTGTGATTGTGAAATTAAGCAGGATGTGCATGTCAAATGTGAATGAGCTTATATGTGAGGTTTTGAGCTCCAGAGTTGTTATTGTTGAATGCTGTTACTTTGAAAGCATGAATGACTTTGCCCAGGTTTTCTATGATTGAATCAATTGCTTGTTTTGCATCATATGATCAAAGGCCGTGTTTTTGAAACCCTTTTTATTGGCCAAATTCATAAAGTTAGCCTTCTAAAAGAGAACACGTTGTGTTCTATCCTTTGAACCCTTAGCCTTAAATATACACTGAACACCCTTGATTGAAAATCTTTACCTTGAGTTAAGTAGAAGATCTTGTGTGGTATTGTTAAATGTTCAAGTTTGGGGTTATTGGGGAAACATGAAAAAGGAAAAAGCATTGAGCTAAGAGCTAAAAAGTAAGAATATGCAAAGAAAAGAAAAGAAAAAGAAGCAAAGCTCAATGCAAATGCAAAAGCAAAGGCACAAGAAAGTTGGGAATGAATAAGAAGATTGTGTTGTTATGATTCTCTTAACTCAAGGATTTTGTGATCCAGAAAAACCAATTTTCTTGTTAGCCCAGCCACATTATAAGCCATTGAAAAGTCCTTGTGATGATGCATGCTTGTGAATGTATTTGATTGTGGTTAAATGAAAGGCAAAGTTGATTCATGTGACATTGTGATAGTGGAGTGAATGAGTGAAACACTTTACCTCTTATATACTTGTGTGTTGAGTGAAACACTTTACCTAGTGAGGAAATATTCCATAAGCACATGAACATCCATGCTTAATTGATTGATCATTCATGAAAAATAGCATTTGTTGGAATTTAAATGACTTTGTGAACACTAAAGCATGTGCACATCTTGATTGAACTCTTGGTCTTAAGTTTGAGTGAAGTTATTACTTATCTTGAAAAGAGGATTTTGAATGAGTGAACCATCATATGAATTGGTTGGAGATGGAGTTACATTTTATTTGCTTGAGGACAAGCAAAGTTCTAAGTTTGGGGTTGTGATAACAGTTGAAAAACTGTTATTTTCATGCTTAAAGTTGATACTAAAAGCAACCTTTAGACTTAGAAACTAGCTTGAAATCATGCCTTTTGTTTATATTTTCAGAAATAAGAGAGCTGGACAGGTTTATGCTTGATTTAAGTGTTCTTGTGCAGGTTTTGAGGTGAATTTGGTGAAAGAAGTGAAGAATAAGAGAGAGGACATTAGAAAAGACAAGAAAGAGTGCAAAAAGGAGAGGTCGAAGGCACCGCTCAACGGCAAACTACCGCTGAGCGGCACTCAAGAGGTGACGTTGGAACCGTTGAGGGGCAAAATGGCCGCTGAGGGGAAGAAAGAAGACGCGCAATCACCGCTGAGCGGCACTTTTTGGGCTTGGACTTTTGTAATCTTTTGTAACTCTAGATTAGTATATAAGGGCTTGCACGTCCTATAGTTAGGCATCTTTGGCAGAAACGAGGCAAACACTCTCTCTTTCACCCCTTTGAAGGAGGATCTTGGATGCTCAGGCTACCTCTTCACCTTTATTGGGTTTATTCTTTCATACTTTCATTGTAATTCATTTAGGTTCACCATGAATATGGTGAACTAAACCTTGTATGTTTGTTGGGGAGTCAAAGTAATCTCTTGAAGCTCTCATATATGGATTTGTTGAGTACATCTTTGAATTAAGACATATGCTTTCTTTCATCATTAGTTAGGGTTTTTCCTCTTTGCTCAATGCTTGCATTGTTTAACTCATTCTAATGCATGATTATTGGTTTTGTTGATACGGACACGTACGGGGAAATCTAGATCCGGGGAATTTCTCCCAATATTATACTGACAATATTATATTGGTTGCCTTTAAGCTCCTGCACTCATGAACTAATCATTAGGAATGCTAGGAATTGTATGAACTATTTGATTAGGGAGAAGCCATCTAGAATGGTACATTAGAGAGTGGCATTAACAATGATGATTTGAATGTTGAATTCCTAAAATATATGAGAGTGGATGAGATGAAATTGACCCCCAACAACATATTCATTCATATATTTCCTTGAAAGTGTTTATCTTTTGTCTTTGTCATTGATCAATTCATGCATACATATTTAATTTTCGTCTTTGCATATTAAACTTCAATTATTCTGTTCTTAAGTCTTAGCTAATCAACAAATCACATAACTAAACTAGGCCGTGAGTCCTTTGGGAGAACGATACTTGGTCTTACCAAGTTTATTACTTGAAACGATTCGGTCATACTTGCCGATTGTGAAACAAGTTTGTGACATCATATTTTGGTGCTTACAAATTTGTCCATCAGTGAAAAATATAAACAGAAAAATATAAACAAAAAAAATAAAAATAAAATCAAATAAAATACAAACTGAAAAATATAAACAGAAAAATAAAATAAGATAAAATAAAAATTCGAAATTTAAATTAAAAATAAAAAAAATAAGTCAAAGATAATCAATAATCACACAAATTAACCAGTTAAACCACGAGTCCCCGGCAACGGCGCCAAAAACTTGATGGACAAATTTGTAAGCACCAAAATATGATGTCACAAACTTGTTTCACAATCGGCAAGTATGACCGAATCGTTCAAGTAATAAAACTTGGTAAGACCAAGTATCGTTCTTCCCAAAGGACTCACGGCCTAGTTTAGTTATGTGGTTTCTTGATTAACTAAGACTTACAAACGAAATATTTGAGTTTAAAATGCAAGACAGAAAATAAACATGTATGCATGAATTTTGATCAATGGCAAAGACAAAAGATAAACACTTTCAAAGGAATATATGAATGAATATGTTGTTGGGGGTCAATTTCATCTCATCCACTCTCATATATTTTAGGAATTCAACATTCAAATCATCATTGTTAATGCCACTCTCTAATGTACCATTCTAGATGGCTTCTCCCTAATCAAATAGTTCATACAATTCCTAGCATTCCTAATGATTAGTTCATGAGTGCAGGAGCTTAAAGGCAACCAATAGAATATTGTCAGTATAATATTGGGAGAAATTCCCCGGATCTAGACTTCCCCGTACGTGTCCGTATCGACAAAACCAATAATCATGCATTAGAATGAGTTAAACAATGCAAGCATTGAGCAAAGAGGAAAAACCCTAACTAATGATGAAAGAAAGCATATGTCTTAATTCAAAGATGTACTCAACAGATTCCATATATGAGAGCTTCAAGAGATTACATTGATTCCCTAACAAACATACAAGGTTTAGTTCACCATATTCATGGTGAACCTAGATGAATAACAATGAAAGTATGAAAGAATAAACCCAATAAAGTGGAAGAGGTAGCCTGAGCATCCAAGATCCTCCTTCAAAGGGGTGAAAGAGAGAGTGTTTGCCTCGTTTCTGCCAAAGATCCCTAACTAAAGGACGTGCAAGCCCTTATATACTAATCTAGAGTTACAAAAGATTACAAAAGCCCAAGCCCAAAAAGTGCCGCTCAGCGCCATTTACCGCTCAGCGGTGGTTACGCGTCTTCTTTCTTCCCCTCAGCGGCCATTTGCCCCTCAGCGGTTCCAACGCCACCTCTTGAGTGCCGCTCAGCGGTAGTTTGCCGCTGAGCGGTGCCTTCGACTTCTCTTTTTGCACTCTTTCTTGTCTTTTCTAATGTCCTCTCTCTCATTCTTCACTTCTTTCACCAAATTCACCTCAAAACCTGCACAAAAACACTCAAATCAAGCATAAACCTGTCCAGCTCTCTTATTTCTGAAAATATAAACAAAATGCATGATTTCAAGCTAGTTTCTAAGTCTAAAGGTTGCTTTTAGTATCACTTTTAAGCATGAAAATAACAGTTTTTCAACTGTTATCACAACCCCAAACTTAGAACTTTGCTTGTCCTCAAGCAAACAAAATGTAACTCCATCTCCAACCAATTCATATGATGGTTCACTCATTCAAAATCCTCTTTTCAAGATAAGTAATAACTTCACTCAAACTTATGACCAAGAGTTAATTCAAGATGTGCACATGCTTTAGTGTTCACAAAGTCATTTAAGTTCCAACAAATGCTATTTTTCATGAATGATCAATCAATTAAGCATGGATGTTCATGTGCTTATGGAATCTTTCCTCACTAGGTAAAGTGTTTCACTCAACACACAAGTGTATAAGAGGTAAAGTGTTTCACTCATTCACTCCACTATCACAATGTCACATGAATCAACTTTGCCTTTCATTTAACCACAATCAAATACATTCACAAGCATGCATCATCACAAGGACTTTTCAATGGCTTATAATGTGGCTGGGCTAACAAGAAAATTGGTTTTTCTGGATCACAAAATCCTTGAGTTAAGAGAATCATAACAACACGATCTTCTTATTCATTCCCAACTTTCTTTTGCCTTTGCTTTTGCATTTGCATTGAGCTTTGCTTCTTTTTCTTTTCTTTTCTTTGCATATTCTTACTTTTTAGCTCTTAGCTCAATGCTTTTTCCTTTTTCATGTTTTCCCAATAACCCCAAACTTGAACATTTAACAATACCACACAAGATCTTCTACTTAACTCAAGGTAAAGATTTTCAATCAAGGGTGTTCAGTGTATATTTAAGGCTAAGGGTTCAAAGGATAGAACACAACGTGTTCTCTTTTAGAAGGCTAACTTTATGAATTTGGCCAATAAAAAGGGTTTCAAAAACACGGCCTTTGATCATATGATGCAAAACAAGCAATTTATTCAATCATAGAAAACCTGGGCAAAGTCATTCATGCTTTCAAAGTAATAGCATTCAACAATAACAACTCTGGAGCTCAAAACCTCACATATAAGCTCATTCACATTTGACATGCACATCCTGCTTAATTTCACAATCACAATCATGATATTATGCATTTGTTCACAAAGCTTGTGAATCACCTGTATAAGCATTTTAATGTGCACATCATCTCAACATCAATCAATCAATAAGCATCATCAAGCATTACTTATCACACAATCACAGTTAATAGCAAACCATCATAACAAACCAGGTGTTCAATAGAGTACATTAAACCCTAATCTAAAAACAAAAACAAATAAGTTCAGAAAACTTAAACCACAAAAGCATAATCATATGATAGCATTCATCAGTAAATGCTATCTCAGCTCCTCATCAGTCCGAGCTCTCTGTATCTTCCTCTTCCTCTTCATCATCATCTTCATCAAATGCATCCTCCTCCTCAGCTTCATCTTCATCCATGTCTCGGGCTGAAGCTTCAGCTGCTTCAGCTCCTCCATGTACTGGTTCTTCTGGCCAAGCTACCACATTATGGAATTCATCCATAGTCCACCTGTGTGCTGGAGGGGTATCATACATCCCCACTATCATCTCAGCCGTGGCCACCTGCCCTCTGTGGATGGACTGCAACTGAGCACCTATAAGAGACATATACATGTCCCTCATCTGGAATGGTTCTGCCTCATGAGTATCAGCAGAAGTCCTGCCCTGTGCTGGCCTTCTCTCTCTACGAGCCTGGCGTGGTGGAACTGGCTGGGCTGCCTCCTCACCTCCACAGTACTGTCTGTAATAGGCCTCATCTATAGCTTTTCGTGGCCTCTCAAATGGTGGAACAGAAGTATCCACCCCAGCTAGCTTGCAAAGGTGAGTGATCAAAGAAGGATGTCCCAGTGGTGCTTTGTTGTTTGAGGTGTTAGCACACACACTAATCTCATCAGCTATCACCTGCCCAATATTAACATTCAAGTTTCTGATAGCACAATAGATGAATAATGCCCTGCTGAGAGTGATATCTGACACATGTGAGCATGGCTGAATGTTGGCATGAGAAAATGCCATCCAATACTTTGCAAGAGGAGTCAAGTCTGTCCTCCTAATGTTAACCACTGCTCCAGATCTATTCCTTTGAAAGTGTCCTCCAGGTATGCACAATACTCTCTCAACATCCTCAAAGTCAGCACCTTCCTCCATGCTAAGAGCAAACTGGCATTGCTCACCAGCCCACACAGTATCCAGGAAGTTATTGATGGAGTCAGAATCATACCTGATAGCATGGCCTCTAACATAGCCCAAATAATTCTCAGCTGGATGATCACCAATCTTCTTTGCATTGGTGTAGAATTCCTTGACCACAGCTATGTTGGCAGGTGCTGGATAGGTGGCTAGCTTGCCCCAATCATTCCCTAACACTTGCTCTCCAAATTGAGGAGCAAAGTTAGGTATCATTCCAACCTTTCTCTCCATTAGAAGTCTCCTGTCCTGAACCACCCTAAAGTGCTTCTCATGTTTCCTAGAGAGGAACCTGCCATTATGGGGCTGCTCTGGTTCCTTTTCCTTCCTCTTGGTTGCCATGGTTTTCAATCTCTTTCCTGAAGAGGATGCCATTCCTGCATTCAAACACAAATCCAAAACCACAGAACATGATGTTCATCATTAGTAAACTCAGAACACAACTCCTTTCGAAGCTAAACCACCGCTGAGGGCCAGAATTTCCCCTCAGCGCCACCAGTGCCACATTCAAACTCGCAATAAACCAGAAAAAACAAATCTGGCAGAGTGCCGCTCAGCGGTAAATGCCGCTCAGCGGTGATCTGCAGATTTTTGCAAATCTCTTTTTAAAACAGTCCTAACTCCACCCAAATGCAATTTTCAGTTTTCCAGTTCATAATCAAGCAGTTTAATCGGTTCAAACATCAAATATATCATCAAATCATGCATAGAAACTAAAACCCCTAAGTATTCATGCTTTGACAATCACAGTCAATTTCAAGAACCCTAGAATGAACAAAATGCATTTTACTTACTTGGGTGGAGATGCTAGATGATATGAGAATGCTTCCAAACTAGAATGCTCTCTTCCAACCCCAAACTTTGATAGCACACTAGTGTAAAAGTGAGTGGAAGAGAAATTTTCTAAAGAGGGAAGAGTAAAAAGATGTGGAAAACCTAGGAGAAGGTGTGTGGAAGTGTTTGTGCAGAGAGAAGTCTGGAAATAAACCCTAAAACGCAGCTTGGGGTATAAAAATACCCTAATGGGCTCGGGTCCCGCTAAGGGGAACTAAAGCCCAGTCTGCGAGAGTACCGCTCAGCGGTAAAATACCGCTCAGCGGCACTTTCGTGATGTGCTCCTCTCCTTCTTTTCTTGACCTACGTGCCTTCCTAGCATACCCCTCATAGGTTCCCTGCAATTCAATGTTAAAAATGCTTATGCAAACCCTAACTAAAATAGACAAACATAAAACAATCAATCAACTGGATTGCCTCCCAGGTAGCGCTTGTTTAACGTCACGAGCCTGACCCAAAATCCACCAACACCCATCAGTAGGTGTTTCAAACTTACCAGCACCCATCAGTAGGTGCAAAATCTTCTCACCAACACCCATCAGTAGGTGTTACAAACTTAGTATCCTTCAGTAGATACTTAATCACCTAGCATCCTTCAGTAGATGCTAGATCCAACAAAATAATGTCCAGAATAATGTTCACAAATTATAAATTACAAAACCAAATCAAAAGTTTTTAAATCCACTGGGTTGCCTCCCAGCAAGCGCTCTTTTAACGTCATTAGCTTGACCCAGTAAAGCTCATGTTCCTTCTTCCTTTTCTTCTTTCTACTGAACTTCTTCAGAAATTTGATCAAACCAGGAACCTGTTGCAATGTCTCAATCATAAGAACTTTAATCTCCAATTTCTTGAAGATTTCCATAAAGCACTTAAATTTCTTTTCCTTCCTATGATTCTTCTTTAGATGAGGATGTGATTTTTCATGTGATTTCTTCTTCTTTCCTCTCATCTTCTTTTTCTTCCTTTTTCTCTCCCTAAATTTTCTCTTTTTCTCTTCTTTTATTTTTTTCTTCCTTTCTCTTTTTCTCCTCAACTTCTTTATCTTCACACAAATTTTCTTTCTCTCTTTTCTCTCAACCAATTCTTTTTCTTTTTCTTCATCTTTATCTTTCTCACTCAACTCTTCTTTCTCTTTTCTCTCTACCCTTTCCTCATCTCCCTCTAATTTTTCCTCATCAAGAATCTTGTCACTTTCAGTGATAATGACTTGCCCTTCCTCCTTAAGGTTAACATCAGTATTAACATCATCATTTAATATCTGACTAATGTGACGAAGTTGCATCTCCATTCTTTTACATGATTCTTCAATGCTTTTCTGAGTAGAGTCGGAATTTTTCAAAAATCGTTGAAGGGTGTCCTCCAACCTATCCAAACTTCCTGATAGAAAGGGTTGTTGCTGCCATTGTTGTTGTGGTTGGTTCTCAAATTGTCCAGCAGCTTGCCAAAATTGGCTTTGATCCATGCTTGAGTGAGGTTCCCACCATTGGTTGAGATTACTTTGGTAGAATTGAGTGCCCCTATAATTAAACTCTTGACCAAATTGCATTCTGCAGACATTAGGCACAAAACCCTAAAAACAATTGTTAGCACAAAAAGATAGAGAAAAGAAAATAAAGATTGAAAAGATATAAGAAGATAAGAGATTTAGAAGATAGAATCAAATAAAATAAAATAAAACCTAATCTAAAAAATAAAATCTAATCTAAAAGATAAAATAAAATAAAATCTAACCTAACCTAAAAGATAGAATAAGAATAAAATAAAATCTAACCTAAAAAGATAAAAAATAAAATCTAATAAAATAAAATAAAATCTAATCTAAAAAGATAAAATAAAATCAAATAAAAACCGAAAAATAAAAAACAGAAAATAAAAACAGAAAACAGAAAAACAGAAAACAAAAAAACAAAAAAAATAAAAATAAAATCAAATAAAATACAAACTGAAAAATATAAACAGAAAAATAAAATAAGATAAAATAAAAATTCGAAATTTAAATTAAAAATAAAAAAAATAAGTCAAAGATAATCAATAATCACACAAATTAACCAGTTAAACCACGAGTCCCCGGCAACGGCGCCAAAAACTTGATGGACAAATTTGTAAGCACCAAAATATGATGTCACAAACTTGTTTCACAATCGGCAAGTATGACCGAATCGTTCAAGTAATAAAACTTGGTAAGACCAAGTATCGTTCTTCCCAAAGGACTCACGGCCTAGTTTAGTTATGTGGTTTCTTGATTAACTAAGACTTACAAACGAAATATTTGAGTTTAAAATGCAAGACAGAAAATAAACATGTATGCATGAATTTTGATCAATGGCAAAGACAAAAGATAAACACTTTCAAAGGAATATATGAATGAATATGTTGTTGGGGGTCAATTTCATCTCATCCACTCTCATATATTTTAGGAATTCAACATTCAAATCATCATTGTTAATGCCACTCTCTAATGTACCATTCTAGATGGCTTCTCCCTAATCAAATAGTTCATACAATTCCTAGCATTCCTAATGATTAGTTCATGAGTGCAGGAGCTTAAAGGCAACCAATAGAATATTGTCAGTATAATATTGGGAGAAATTCCCCGGATCTAGACTTCCCCGTACGTGTCCGTATCGACAAAACCAATAATCATGCATTAGAATGAGTTAAACAATGCAAGCATTGAGCAAAGAGGAAAAACCCTAACTAATGATGAAAGAAAGCATATGTCTTAATTCAAAGATGTACTCAACAGATTCCATATATGAGAGCTTCAAGAGATTACATTGATTCCCTAACAAACATACAAGGTTTAGTTCACCATATTCATGGTGAACCTAGATGAATAACAATGAAAGTATGAAAGAATAAACCCAATAAAGTGGAAGAGGTAGCCTGAGCATCCAAGATCCTCCTTCAAAGGGGTGAAAGAGAGAGTGTTTGCCTCGTTTCTGCCAAAGATCCCTAACTAAAGGACGTGCAAGCCCTTATATACTAATCTAGAGTTACAAAAGATTACAAAAGCCCAAGCCCAAAAAGTGCCGCTCAGCGCCATTTACCGCTCAGCGGTGGTTACGCGTCTTCTTTCTTCCCCTCAGCGGCCATTTGCCCCTCAGCGGTTCCAACGCCACCTCTTGAGTGCCGCTCAGCGGTAGTTTGCCGCTGAGCGGTGCCTTCGACTTCTCTTTTTGCACTCTTTCTTGTCTTTTCTAATGTCCTCTCTCTCATTCTTCACTTCTTTCACCAAATTCACCTCAAAACCTGCACAAAAACACTCAAATCAAGCATAAACCTGTCCAGCTCTCTTATTTCTGAAAATATAAACAAAATGCATGATTTCAAGCTAGTTTCTAAGTCTAAAGGTTGCTTTTAGTATCACTTTTAAGCATGAAAATAACAGTTTTTCAACTGTTATCATTGCTCTCCGTGCCAATCAATCTCTGGGCCGCTTCTCTTTTCCAGCTGCTGGGCCAAGTGGTTATAGCTGCTGCACTTCTTCTATTTCTTCTGGACCGTGAAGGTCTGCTTCCAACTCAGCTGGACGTTAATTTTCTCTACTGGATTGTGTCCATCTTCCTCCAAGCTGCTGGAGCATTATATGATGCTACTGCCGTGAAAAAAAAACAAGACTTCTCTAATGGTTGTTTTCTTCATGAATCCAAGTGAAGCCACCACATCCGTAATGGAGAATAAGTTGTCCGTGGACCCATGTGTTTAGGTGAATTGTGAATGGGACCGTGTAACTTGTTGTTTAATTATTGGATGGCAAGTTGTAAAAGCAACGTGGTATGTGAGCTGCTGTGTTGGACCTGCACCGAGAGGAAGCTCCTGGATGCGTTCTCTTTTTTACTGGACGTCACCCCCTGCTCGCGTGTCCAAGCCGTCCGCTGGAGTGTGCTGGATGCACCCCCAAACTCTCAAGCACCACGTCATCAAAGCTACTGGACCTGCTTGCTTTTGACACCCCTTCACGTGTTTCTGCTTAATTACCGAGTGCACCCCCAGAAAAATAAATTCACACCTCTTCTCTTTTTAGCTTAAAATAAAATTGATGTGGCATTTTCTTTTCACCTCCAAATGTTCCAAATATTGTCCAATAATTTCCCTACAATTAATAATAAAAATAATTAGCTCAAATAATTCAAATTAATTAAAATAAGAATTTCTGATCAAATTAAGCACAATTAAGAAAAATGGGAAAATACTGGACACTTAAACACAATTCCCTGGTTTATTTAAGTGCAATAAACTAAATATAATTCAAGAAATAACGATTCATCACTCCTCCTGTGAAATAAACTCTCTCTTAGGAAAGGCAGACGTAAACGTCCTCAGCAGCTCCTGCTCTCCTCTGTAGAGAGTCATCATCCGGACCTGCATCAGGGACATATACATGTCCTGCATCTGAAACGGGGCGGCTTCATGGGCAGGCTCCTGTGCTGCTGATGATGCTCTCCTATGCCCCCTGGGAGCCTGCTGTGGTGACCTAGTTGGGGCTTGCTCTTCTATAGAGCAGTAATAAGTGAAATAGGCCTCATCCAGCTCCTTCCTTGGCTGCTCTAATGGTTGTACTGACACATCAACACCCATAATCTCACACAGATGCGTGATCAGAGAGGGGTGTCCTAGAGGGGTCCTGTTGCTCAGAACACGTGCACAACTCTTGATTTCCTCAGCAATAAATACCCCTAAATTGACCTCCCTTCCACTCAAAATATAGTATAAAAGGATAGCCCTCTGAGTGGTGATATCAGACATATGGGAGCAGGGGTGGATGTTAGCATGGGAGAAGGTCATCCAATATTTAGCTAGTGGTATCAAAGATGCCCTCTTGATGTGGATAGGTGCATCAGATCTGCTCCTCTCAAAGTGCCCTCGAGGCCCACATAGAGTCCTCTCCACATCCTCATAATCAACCCCTTCAGCCATAGCTCGCTCATACTGACACCGCTCTTCTTCCCAGTTAGTGCCCAAAAAAGTGTTGATGGTGTCAGCATCAAAGGAAATTTTCTCGCCCCTCACATAACTGGTATAAGTCTTCTGCTCTCCTTCCAATGCCTTAACATTAGTGTAGAACTCTTTCACAATAGAGATGCTAGTAGGAGCAGGATAAGTGGCCAGGTTCCCCCAGCCTCTGGCGTTGACCTCCCTTCTAAACTGGGGGGCAAAGTAGGGATCATTCCCACCCTACGTTCCATTAGCACCTTCTTGGAGTTCACTGCGGGGAAATACCTCCTGTGGGCAGCCGTTTTGAACTAGTGAGAGTAATATTGCTCTTTTTCTGTTCTCTTGTTTCCTGCAGTCTTTACTCTCCTTCCTGATGAGGATGCCATTCCTGCACACAGAGATTCACAAACAAAGCCAGAAAACATCAAACATTAGTTCCAAAAATATAACAGCCCAGTACCAATGTTCCCAAGATAATTAGGGAACCATCAGTGCCATCTGCATAGGACCATAGAGCCAGAAAACAAGAAAAACCTATGTGTTGTTATAGACGTAGGTTGCTTCAATTTTTCACTTCCCAAATCAGTTTCTAATCAATCCCAGCTTAAATTAACACACTTTAATCGGTCTAAATAGAGGCAAAACAATTTTACACAACTCCAATCAACAAAATTGATCAATTTCATCCCTAATCATGAAATCTTTTTGCAAGAACATGCATCTTTATCAAAATTACATAAATTGAAAGCTTTAGGGCTTATGAGTTACTTGATTGGAAGCAAAAATCAGAGAAAATGCTCAAACAATGGAAGGAAAAGTGTGATCCTAGCTACCACCACTTCAAAACCCCAAACTTGGATCCTTGGATGGTGCACAAATGGTGAAATCTTAGGGTTTTGATGAAATGGAAAGGTAGAAAGTGGAGAGAGCACTTGGGAGAAGAGTTTTGAGGAGCTAGTTTAAGGGAAATCAGAGAATGGGGGCTTGGGCGAGACCCTTGGAGTTAAAAAGAGTGAAAATGGGCTGAGTTCGCCCAAGCTTCATGCTTAAAGAGCCCCTCTGTAGTGTCGCCGCCTGGGTGGGCTAAGTGGGCCGCCCAGGCGGCGGGCGGTACTGTTACCCCCTCTTAATTTTATTTGTTTTGGGTTTTCCCTTGCCTTGAGTTTACTGATTCAGCCTAAAAACTCTTAGTTTCTTTTCCCTAATCCTCACAATACTCTCATATCAATTAATTAATCTCTCCTCACTCCTCAAACATTCAACTCTTACAGAGTAGGCAAAATAGAGTCACACCCAAATAAAATAAAAAAAATAAAAGAAACCAAATAAAAGTTTGTAGGAACACTAGGTTGCCTCCCAGTAAGCGCTTCTTTAACGTCACTAGCTTGACCCAGAGCAAACACAAAATAAACAGAAAACAATTGAAAATAAACATTAAAAAAATAAAAATAACAAACTAAAAAAAAATAAACAATTACAAGTTTGTAAAACACTGGGTTGCCTCCCAACAAGCGCTTCTTTAACGTCACTAGCTTGACCCAATAAGCTCATGTCACATATTTGATTTTGGTGTTATCTTTTCCTTTTTCACACCAATTGATTTTCAACAACTTCTTGTTCACCTTTTTTGTTCTTCTTGAAATTGATGATTCAATCTCTATTAGTCCATCAGCTTTGAGTTCTTTAACAACCCAAAACTTTTTGTTAAACCTCACTAGTAGTCCTGGTTTCAGTTCTTCATGTTTTTTCAGAGAATCTTGATGAACACATGCTCCTTTGCTGTCTTTTTCTTCTTGTTGTACCTGTGACAAAAAAAATTCTTACCTGGCTTGGTAGCTTTAGTATTGGTTTCTGGTGTACCTCCCCTTGAAGTTCTGAGACTAGTTTTTTTTACCTGGATTGGCTGCTCAGCATTGAAGACATTGAAAATCACCTCCTCTTCTTGGTCTTTAAGTGCTATAGTTCCATCATCCACATTAATGATTACCTTGGCCGTTTTCATGAACGACCTCCCAAGAATAATAGGGATCTCCAAATCTTCCCCCATCTCCACTGCACCATAGGGCTTTTTGGTGGATCCATCAGCCATAAACAGAGTAATCTTTGTAGAGTTTACTTCAAAACCACCAATCTTTTCAAGAACAGATAAAGACACCAAATTAATACTGGACCCTAAATCAATTAGGGCTTTCCCTATTTTATGATTCCCAATAGTACAAGGAATGGTAAAATATCCTGGATCTTCAACCTTAGGAGGGAGTGTCTTTTGTAAAATCACACTACATTTTTCCTGTACTTTTTTTGTTTCCTCATTTAAATATTTCTTTCCTGTGAGGAGCTCCTTCAAAAATTTAGCATATTCAAGAATTTGCAGCAGTGCTTTAGTCACAGGAATTTGTGTTCCTAATTTTCTGGAAATTTCTTCAATTCACCCTAATTGTTTTTCTTTTTCTTTTCTGGACCACTCTTCAGGATGATTGAGATTTTTCTCTCCTTTTTCTTTTTTTCTCTCAACCCCTTTTGTTCTCTCTCTCACTCTCCTCTCTTTCTTTTTCTTTTCTATCAAATTTTTTCTCATCTTTTTCTTTTTTTTTTCACTCTCTTCTTTTTCTTCTTCACTCAAACTTTATTTTTCTTTCTCTCTCTCATCTTTCATACTCACAATGGCCTTACATTCTTCTTTGGGGTTAACTTTAGTATTAGCCCCAAAACTTTTCATAGGCATTTCTTCCAACTTCTTGGCCATTTGACCAACCTGCATCTCCAAGTTTCTTATAGCAGCTTTAGTGCTTTTCTGAGTGGAAAGAGATGCCTGCATGAATTGTTGGAGGGTCTCCTCAAGCTTTGTAGTTTTGTCAGATAGAGAGGGTTGTTGTTGCTGTGGTGGTCTATTGAATTGTCCACCAGTTTGCCCAAATTGGCTTTGTGTTGTGCTTGGATGGGATTTCCACCCTTGATTGTAGTTGTTGGGACGAAACTAGTTGCCCATGTAGTTCACATTCATATTGAGATTCTCGAGCACTGCACATTGACCATTAATATGATCACCACCACATAGCTCACAGAGTTGTTGTTGAACCTGTGAAACATTCTGGCACTCCTTTGATGGTTGAGAAAGTTTTTTTGTCAAAATCTCCAATTCTTGAGTGATAATTTTATTTTGAGCAAACAAGACATCATAAGACTGCAGCTGTAAAACTCCCTAACGTTGTGAGGAAGTTTTTTCTTTCATTGCGCATCTCATTATCATTGGTAGCCATGTTGTCAATTAACTCATAGGCTTCCCCTAGAGTCTTACATTTGATATCGCCTCCAGTTGAGGCATCCAACATCAATTTGGTTTGTGAACACAGACCTCCAAGGAAAAGAATGACTATTGTTGCTTCATCAAAACCATGAGTAGGTGTCTTTCTCATCAAGCTTTTGTATCTATCCCATGCTTGCCCTAATGATTCATCCATGCCTTGGTTGAAAGAAGAGATTTCCTACTTTCCTTTGTTGATCTTTGATTGTGTGCAGTATTTATTCAAGAATTTGGCAACCACACCTTGCCACCTAGTAAAGCTGTTTTCAGGAAAAGAGTTTAGCCACAATTTAGCGTTTCTTGCTAGTGAAAAAGGAAAAAAAACTCAGTCTTATAGCATCATCTGGCACTCCATTCAGCTTCACAGTGTTGCAGATCTCATTAAAAGTGGTCAGATGCTCATATGGACTTTCATTGGATAGTCCATTGAACTGATTGCTTTTTACTAGATGGATCAATGCAAACTTCATCTCCATGCTTCAGGCATTGACCATTGGCTCTACAATGTTGTTAAAATGGTACGGACCAACAGTAGTTGCATAATCTGCCAAAGTACGTCTGCCCTAATTGTTGTCCATGCTTTCCTGATCAGATTGTAGGACCTGTGAAATTCTTTCTAGAGAAGGTACTCTAACAAGTCTCTTTCTCCGTGGCCTCCCACTAGTCTCAAGTCCTTCAAGAAGAGGTTCAAAGCTTTTGTTACTCCTTGTTGTTATTGTATCCTGCATAAACCAAACAAAACCCTAGAAAATATTGTTAGCACAAAAACAAAAGAAAAGATAACAAACTAAAACAAAACAAAATAAAACAAAACAAAATAAAATAAATTAAAGTAAAATAGAATAAAGCCAAAATTAATTAAGAATCACACAAATAGAATAGTTTAAACCGTGAGTCCCCGGCAACCGCGCCAAAAACTTGTTGATATATTGACAAGTGTACCAAATCGCACAAGTAATATAAAATGGTAAGACCAAGTATCGTATCCCAGTGGACTCTCGACACTAAACAGTCGTGTGATTAATTAATTAATTAAGACTTAAAATAAACGAGATCATTGGTTTGAGATGCAAAAACATAAAATAAAAT
Organism: Vigna umbellata; assembly: GCF_029865625.1. Lineage (NCBI taxonomy): Eukaryota > Viridiplantae > Streptophyta > Magnoliopsida > Fabales > Fabaceae > Vigna > Vigna umbellata. The sequence goes on from NC_142174.1 coordinate 23,196,054, forward strand.
ATGAATGCAAATTGATCAATAGTAGAGTAACACAGAGATGAACGGATGTTGTTTAATATGAGATGAATATGTTGTTGGGGTTAGATTTCACCAAGTTCCCTCTCATATATATAAGAATTCCTCTTTATGCATTAATGTTAATGTCACTCACTAAAGTACTTAGAACCCAATCCCTTAGCGCAATAAGCCTGCCTTAATTCCTAGTTCGTGCAATTCCTAGCGTTCCTAGAAAATTAAGTCTGAAGATCAAGAGCGTAACACGACCAAGTACTCATACCCTCATCCTTGAGAAATATTACCCTTGGGATAATTCAACAAGAACCTGAATTGTAAGGAACCTCCTGGCACTCATGCAATTCATAAATCATGCAACTAAATGAGTTAAATAGAACAAGCATTAAAACAGATGAATTCCCCAACAATTAATGAATAAAGCATATATGATTAAGAATCAATTCAAATACATGAGAGTTCACAAGGTTACATCATTCCCCAACAAAAAATAGAGTTTAGTTCCCCATAGACATGGAGAAACTAGATGTACAATGGAAAAACATGAGATAGTAAAACCCTAAGAGTAGAAGAGGAAGCTTCCGCCTCCAAATCCGCCATTCGAGACTAGAAGAGTGTGTTGTTGTGTTACTCCAGCCAGAGATACAAAACCTAGAGCACCTGGGTCCTTTAAATAAAGTTGGAAAAGAGTAGAAACAGGGCCCGGTCCAAAAGAGTCGAAACAAAGCAAAAACTAGGTCGGATCAACAATGTGGGGACGCTCAGGCGGCCAATTTGGCCGCTCGGGCGGTGGACATCGATTTTCGGAAGGCTTGAGCCTCCAATTTCTCCCAGGCTTCGGGGGTCCACCGCCCGGGCGGCCAGCGTCGATTTATCCACGCTCAAGCCTCCTGCAGGTTGCCCAAGCTTCGTGTGGTTCCCTCTTTTGGTGCTTTTCTAGGCCTTTCTGAGCTCTATATCCTTAGCACTTCATCTCTGCTTCCTGTATTAACTCATTTTCTATCAAAACAAAGGGAATTAGTCATAAAATCATCAAATTCAACCTCAAATCTCTTATTCACACAACTTAATAAAAACATGAGTCCAAGCAAGTTTTTAAGTCAAAAAGTGTGTATTTATAGTCAAAATTACATCACAGATAACTGTATTCAAACCATTATCACGCTTCAATAGCCTGGCTTCGCTGTTGATCCACCGAAAAGAGTTGCATGTTTCCTTTAACCAATGGTGCCCTCTATAGACAACACAACATACACAAAGAAAAAAACAAGATCAGACTCAATTGAAAGAAAAGTATGACAGTTTTCTTCGATAAAATTATATCACTTAAGAACATGATCTTTTTTAATTTATCATATTGGTAAATTGGTAAAAAAGAATCCAGTAAAGGCACCTGTTTCACAATAACGTACCCCTAATCAGGATGGTTAAGGACACACACACTTGGTATCTGGTGTTCTCCCTCCAATCTGAACTTGATGAGATCGTAGAACTGACCGTGAATATCCCCGTCGACGGTGACAGGGCACTTCATCGGTTGCACGTTCCACTCTTCCACCTGAATCGCTCTCACTTGATCGCACAATGTCTTCACCTCTGACTTCGTTAGAGGCTTGTACTCCATTGGTTGCTCGATCTGACGCTCCAAATCGGCGTGAGACGACATCGTTTCGTGTTACCAATAAGGAGCATTGGTACTTTGAAGTTAATGATTTTGATGATGCTACAAAGTGAAGTATATGAAGACTCTTGCATTATGAAGTTTAAAAGCATTTCTGTATAAGGGAAGACACTAGGACCGAGCAAATGAAGACCGAATGACTACAATCAGATAAAGGCCGGACACTGTTCATGGCCGAACATAGCTAAAGACCAAACGGTAGAAGGCATGACCAAGATCAAGTGGGGCATGAACGAGACTAAGCGGGTGGACGCTGAAGTTGAGAGCAAAGGCATAATTGAGACCGAACGGTCCTAATAATTGAAGCCCGAACGCAGTAAAAGACCGAATGGTGTTGAACACAGTTAAAGGCTGAACACTGATAAAAGGCTGAATGGAGCATAGCAGTAAAAGACCAAATGGTTTGTAACACTTCAAGGCATGACCGAATGGTTTAAGACTTGACTAAGACAAAGTCGCTAAAGACCAAGCGTTAGCGAGGAATGACTGAGACCGAGCAGCTAGCACCGAACGTTGGAAAGATATAAGTAACCAAGTCGAACGACAAAAGGTGATAAGGGCTCAGGCCAAACATAGTGGAAGACCGAACCATAGGAGGCTGTGACAAATCAAACCGAGCGGCAGAAGATGAAGAACTCGAGTCGATCGGTTGAAGAGTTAAGAATCCAAATTGTTCCAAGTGTCGCATATAATTGATTATCACTTACAATAATCAATTATCATTGGCAGTTGTAATCCGTCTTTTCAGTTTCGGACCAGTAGGTTTTATATACCTTCACGAAACACTTTAGAAATAACTCTGAGCTTTTTGAGAATACAGTATGATCTGAGGAAGTTCCAAAAAGCTAGTTCATTGCATTGCCTGGTCTCATGAATAGGAGAAGCTCGCGCTTTGTGGGTCAAAGGTCGGAGCGGTTCTCTTTGAGTTAGCAACGCTGCTGTTCTTCTAGTTCGTTGGTCGAAGGAAGATTGTTTCTGCATTGTTCCGGTTCGTTGGACGAAGGAAAGTGTAGATTGATCGCTTCCAGTTCGTTGGTCGAAGGAAGCACCCTTCCGGTTTGTTCGTTGAAGGAAGGTTTTATCTTTTTGTTTCATGCACTCTATTGTAAATCTGTGAAACTGATTTTTAGTAAAAATGTTAATCACTTTTTATAGTGATTAACAACTAGACGTAGAATCTTTTGATTCGAACCAGGATAAAAAGCTGTGTTGAATTTTTCTACTCCCTACACTCTTTATATTTCCGTACATCAACTGTTCGATAAATTTTCTCTAAGAAAACTAATTTTATAAAAAGTGGACCATCTTAACTTGAGTTGTGATCGCACACGCTTTCTGCTAATTTTATTCCATTGCGCGACTCGACGATACCGGGATTCATGATACCGACAATAGGTATCAAAGCTTGCTTTGATATTCTTTCAAACTTTTGTGAAAATGGTCAGTCATCAAACTCAAGTGTATGCCGAAGGTGCTTCCATCAACAGACCACTACTTTTTACTGGTGATAACTATGCAATTTGGAAAGTCAGAATGGAAATATTTATGGGATCTGTTGACAGAGGCATCTGGGAAGCTGTACAAAATGGTCCTTATATTCCAAAAAGTACTGTTGATGGTGTAGAAGTAGAAAAACCATATTTTAACTAGACTGCTGAGGAAAATAGAAGAGCCCAATTTGATATTAAGGCTCATAATATTATTTCATCTACTGTTGTACTTGATGAATTCTATAGAATTTCAGTTTGTAAGACAACACAAGAAATGTGGGAGGTCCTCAGAGTCACACATGAAGGTACAAATGACGTGAAACGCGCAAGAAAGAACATGTTCATCCAGGAGTATGAGATGTTCAAAATGCACCCTGGAGAAACCATTTCAGATGTTCAAAAGCACTTCACTCACATTCTGAACACTTGGACAAGATTGGGTAAGACTTTTGACACTGATGAATTGAATGTAAAAATATTGAAATCATTGGACAGGTCTTGGCAACCAAAGGTGACTGCCATCTCGGAGTCTCAAAACCTCACTCAGATGTCAAATGGTGATTCTCTTTGGAAAGCTTCGTGAACACGAGCTTGAGTTGAAAAGACTAACTGCAGAAGAGGATCAAGGCAAAAGAAAGACGTTTGCCTTCAAATCTAAAATTTCTAAGGGAAAAGGTTCAAGAAAAATTGAAGATGATGATTCCGATGATGAAGAGAACATGAGCCTCATGATAAAGAAGTTTGCGAAATTCATGAGAGCAAAAGGAAAAGATAAGTACCGTGAAGAAAGAAAAGAAAATCAAGGTTCTCCATCAAGAATCAAGTGCTATGGATGGGAAGAAAGAGGACACGTGAAGACTGATTGTCCTAAGAACAAGAAAAGTGAAGAAAAGAAAGAAAGAAGATTTCCCAAGAAAAAGAAAGCCTATATAGCATGGGAGGAAAATGCTTCTAGTTCTTCAAGTGCTAGTGAATCAGATGAGGAAGCAAACCTATGTTTAATGGCAGACTCAAAAGATGCTGGAACTCAAGTAAGTGACTCTAGTTTTGAGTCAAGTGATGAATTTGATTTACAAAAGGCATTTCTTGAATTATTAATTGAATCTGAAAAACTAGATGCTGCTCATAAAATTCTAAAAAATGATTTTAAAGATTTTCAAATTAAATATGAGAAAGCTTTAGATGAAGAAGTGGTATTAAGAAATAAAGTTAGTAATCTAGAAACTAAACTGTTTGAGTCTAGTGCAAATGAACAACCTATTGAATGTTTATCCTGTAAGAGTCATATGTTTGATATTGACATTCTTGAAAATCTACTTGCAAAGGTTTCCAAGTCTAACTCAAATGCTAAAACTACTTTTAAAAGAAGCAATAATGATATTAAGAACATGCATCATCACAAAATGTCTAAAATTAAGAGAACTCATAGAGTTTGGGTTGAAAAAGGGACTTTTGTGAAAAATAAAGTGCATGATGTTTGTTGTTTTTATTGCATGAAGCATGGTCATACGTCAAACAAATGCAACATCAAACATTTTGGAAATCCAAATTGGAAATATGCATGGGTTAAAGTTAAGAAATGATGTTTGATTGTATGAACTAACCCCAAGGACCCATAATAAGATTGGGGACCTAAATTCTTGCTCAACTTGTTTTGCAGGAACCTACTAAGTCAAAGAAGTCATTGTGGTATCTTGACAATGGTTGTTCAAGACACATGACTGGTGACAAGAAAAGGTTCATCTCATTTGAGAAAAAGAAGCAAGGATTTGTATCATATGGGGATAACAACAAATGTATAATCATTGGAACCAGAGATATTGGAGGAGGAAACACTGCTGTGAGGGTCGCACCTCCCAACAAAAGTTGTTTGCAAAATTAATGCAGTATAGTACTAGGAAGTGACTCCTAGGTTGTCTCTCAAGGACCAATTGTGGTTCAGTCTCAGGTCAACACATAGTGGGGGGGTTTTGTGAAGGTTTTATGAATGCAAGTTAACTAAATCAAAACAGGAACATAAACACGGATGTAAACACAGGATTAAAACAGTTGATCACTTAAGCTAACATCATAACTAAAATATCACAACCAAGAAAAATAGAGAACATTAAAATGAAAAATGCTTAAACCAAATTAAAAGTGCACATTATAATCATCCACCACCAACGCATATCAACAAACTAAAAATGTGCTACACTAAAATCAAATGATCCAGAATTGCTAAATGTAAATTAATATATAAAATATAAAAATGTAACTTGGTTAAAACGTGAAGACTAAAAGAAATTTCCAATGCTTCTTCCCAAAAGAAAATCAAACACCGTTCTCCTAAAAGAATGTTGGACGTGACCTAGCCACTCACTCCAAAAGAAATCACGCATATACCCTACTGCTGCAATAAATCAGCGCACAACACTTCAAGACGTCACCTAGCTTTTCTAATGAATTAAGCACCACTTCGTCACAGCTGTGTGCTTCCAATCTCATCACCTTTTCTCCCTCATAAAAAAAAAACATCTTAATCCTAATATCTAAAAATAATGAAAATAGAGAGCTGCTTGAACCGAGAAAGAACCGTGCACAGCAAAATGCTCTTTCATTGATAGACCCAAAACTTCAATAACAACAAAGTGCTTAATACAAAACTGAAAAGGGAAATAATCAGCAAATTAAAAACAAATTAAAGGTTTCTATTCCACCATAAAAGTGTTGCTACTCTTCTATGAAAAAAAACGTTAATGGAGGCGGCTCCCAGTTCCACGTCTGGCCCCCTTCTTCATATTCCTTCCAGCTCAACCATTCTCCCAAGCATCCTATCCGTAACCCTCCATCTCTCCCTTTTTCTAAGTGAAAGATCCTCCAATGTAACAACGCTCTCCCCCCTTCTCCCTTCAAGCCAAAATGTGAACTTAAATGTGCCTCCTCCTAGGTTGCGGCTGGGTCCAGGTGCTGAACGTGTGTCACTTCCTCCTTGGCTTCTTCGTGCACCTCCATCTTTGCTGGATACAACCCGTGCATTCTGCGTGCTGCTGCTGCTGTTGTGCCAAGTGAATCAGCTGGGTTGTCCGTGAGCTGTGTGCTTGAACCGTGGTGCCTCTTCAATGCTGCTGGACCTCACGTGGATAGCCCACTTTTCTCCTCTCATCCAGCGCGCTTCAATTTTAATTTGATGGGCCCCCATCTGCTGGACTGTGGCTTTGCTTCATCTCCAACTCATTCCCGTGCTTTTTCTTATCACACCTCAAGTTTGCTGAATGCGTGAAGTGCTGGCTGGAGTGTGCATTTTGGGACGCGTGCCTCCTCAAGGTAAAGAAACATCTCCCATAATCAAGTCCGCACACTCCATCTCCGCGTGAATTGGACTAAGGGCGTGATGTGCTTCCAGCTTAATTACCGAGTGCACCCCCAGAAAAATAAATTCACACCTCTTCTCTCCACGTGGCCCCCCTCCATTGGTGTCCTTTACTTTAAAAGAGAAAGAAGATTCCTTGACAGCTGGTTGCCTAGGCCATGTGGTGTGATGATTCCAAGCCAATTTTGCTTCTTAAAATTCATGAAGTGAATGACATGTTCTCCCTCTTTCACGTGCAGCCCCATCCATTCTTTATTCATCAATTTCATGGACCCACGTTTTTGGACATGAGCACAAGAGCCGTGTGCTTCTAACATGCTGCCACACTCCATTTCCCAATTAAAAGTCCAAATCCAAAAGCTTCTATGTGTGTAGTGAAAGAGCACGGAGCTTCATAGTCTGCACATCTTTTTCTATTCAACACAAAATGAATCAATGCAGTGTAGCTTCTTTCTTTTTTTCTTCCTGCACCCCCTCCTTTCTTTACTTCACTAAAACAGATCCACCTTCTCCACTGGACGGTGCTTGCTGGAATCAAGCTCCAAAGGTGCATAAACCAAGTTCTGGAAAAATGAAAGCCACTTCCTCTGCTGGACCGTGAATGTGGCTGCTTTCTTTTTTTTTTCTTTGCTATCCAATAAAGCCAAGCTATTGTATGCCTTGTTTAAGAGTGTTGGAAGGTCTTAGCATCGTCCAATGATCAATTCCAGCCACCACAATTACTAAACAGTAAGCAAACAATGCAAACAGATTAGAAATCACTCAAACAGTAATCACTGGACTGACATATGAGAGTAAAATAAATACTGGGAACAGCACAGAACGAATTTGAACAAAGTAAAAACTATACGTTAAAATAGACATCTAGACGAAACTATGAAAAAAAATTGCATGGAAAACGGATAAGAATTGAACTCAAACGAAGACACACAAGTTGACACAACATTCACGCGGCAGCCAGCGAAAATAAAAAATGGCTAAGATGCATTGGCTCAATTGCCATTTCTCATTTAGCTTTCAAATGTCCCAAAAAGTTATCCAAAATTTTCCCGTAATTAATAATGCAAAATAATAAGCTCAGATAATTCAAATTAGTTAAAATAAGAATTTCCGATCAAATTAAGCACAATTAGGAAAAACAGGAAAATACCGGACGTTTAAGCATAATTCCCCGACTAATTCTAGCACATTAAACTAAGTGAAGTGAGGAAAATATTGGTTCATCAAACACCTTGACAATAAAAGACGTTCTATATGTTGAAGCACTAGTGCAGAAAGGACTTTACACGTCTGTTATGGGTGACGTTAAGGAGACGTCGGACCTATATAGGTCAGACGTCTATATAGACGTCCGATCCATACAGGTCAAACGTCTCTGAGGTTCCTCGTGGCTCATGGTGATTCGAGTTTACAACTTTATATTTTAGTTGAAGAGAATGTATTGTACAATTTTTTTATTGGATGGTTTTAAAAACGTAGTGGAGGGAATTGGATGAGTTCAAAACGTAAGAAATCGCCGCTGAAAAACGCCGCCCAAGGACACGAGAATAACTGCACCAAAACCCAACAAAAACGCATTTTAATCGGTTCAAATTAAAGATAATGCATCAAAGAGTGATGTAATCGGAGTAAAATTAATTTAAAACGGTGCAAAAGTGAGAAAACGAACCTGAAAAGCGTAACCCGTAGAGAGAAAACGCAACGAAGATGATGAACAATGAGTGCGCGTAACGGTTGTCTCGCCTTCGCGGTGTTTTAACGCCGACATTTAGACATCAGTTCCCCCAATAACAGACGTTTAAACTGCTTTAGAAGTCGGAATGGCAAGATCAGACGTCTAAATGGAGTCAAAAAGTGACTTTTTAAATTCTTGGGCTGCACATTTAGACGTCGGTTCCCCCAATAACAAACATCTAAAGTGCTTTACAAGTCGGAGTGGCGGGATCAGACATCTAAATGGAGTCAAAAAGTGACTTTTTAAATTTTTGGGCTGCACATTTAGATGTCGGTTCCCCCAATAACAGACGTCTAAAGTGTTTTAGAAGTCGGAGTGGCGGGATCAGACGTCTAAATGGAGTCAAAAAGTGACTTTTTAAATTTTTGGGTTGGGTATTTAGAAGTCGGTTCCCCCAATAATAGACGTCTAAAGTGTTTTAAAAGTCGCAGATGAGGGATTAGACGTCTAAATGGAGTCAAAAAGTGACTTTTTAAATTTCTGGGTTGTGTATTTAGACGTCGGTTCCCCCAATAACAAACGTCTGAAGTGTTTTAGAAGTTGGTTCCCCCATAACAGACTTCTAAATAGAATAAAAAAAGTTTCTTTTTAACTTTTTCGTTTAGTTTTGGCGTCTATTTAGGGGAAGCCGACGTATATGAGTATTTAGACGCCGGGCCCCTCCATAGCCGACATCTAAATAGTTGTTTTATTTACGAAAAATTCCACCGGTCATTTTTTACGTTGGATATTCGTGGGTCACATGTCTAAAGGGTGACGTTAAAGGTCTTTTTTGCACTAGTGAAGGTCTCAAATACAATCTCCTAAGTATAAGCCAATTATGTGACAAGGGTCTCAAGGTAATTTTTGAAAGCGATAAATGCACTGTATACTTTAAGAATTCATCTGATATTGCTTTGCAAGGTGTTAGGCATAATAACGTTTATTTGATTGATATTGAAAGTGCATCTAGTCATAGTATAACAAGTTTAGTTGCTAAAGAGGAAAATCTTTGGCTATGGCATAAAGGGGTTGCACAACATATGCAACATTTGAACAAATTGATCTCAAAAGATCTTGTTATTGGTTTGCCTAAATTGAAGTTTGAAAAAGATAAATTATGTTTTGCATGTGAAAAGGGAAAACAAACCAAATCATCTTTTTCATCCAAAAGCATGATTTCTACATCTAATCCTTTAGAACTTTTGCATATGGACTTGTTTGCTCCATCTAGAATTAAAAGTTTTGGTGGAAACTACTATGCTCTTGTGATTGTTCATGATTACACTAGGTTTACTTGGACATTCTTTTTAACATTGAAAAGTGAAGCTTTTAAATCATTCAAATCTTTTGCAAAACGTGTTCAAAATGAAAAGGACTTGAAAATCAAATCATTGAGAAGTGATCACGGTGGTAAATTTGAAAATGAATCATTTGAAAATTTTTGTGAAGAACATGGAATTGCTCATAATTTTTCTGCACCTAGAACTCCCCAACAAAATGGTGTTGTTGAAAGGAAAAATAAATCATTAGAAGAATTAGCTAGGACTCTTTTGAACGAATCTAATGTGCCAAAATATTTCTGGGCCGATGCAGTTAGTACTACTTGTTATGTGCTAAATAGGATGTTTATTAGGCCTATTCTTAAATTAACCCCTTATGAATTGTTTAACAGTAGAAAACCGAATGTGTCTCACTTAAAAATCTTTGGATTCAAGATCTTTGTTTTGAATAATGGTAAGGATAATCTAGGTAAATTTGATGCTAAATCTGATGAAGCAATCTTCTTAGCTTACTCTTTAACTAGCAAAGCATATAGTGTTCAATAGAAGAACCTTAATAATTGAAGAATCAATACATGTTGTCTTTGATGAAATTGTGGACCTTGAGGTGCACCCTCTTGAGTCAAATAAACCGATTGCAGGTGATGCAGGCTGTCGCGGCCCATCAAATTTGATGTGCATTAAGAATGCAGTATAGTGCTAGGAAGTGACTCCTAGGTCGTCTCTCAAGGACCAAATGTGCTTCGAGGCTTAGATCAAACACGTAGTGGGAGGGTTTGGAAGTTTTGTTTTGTTGCGAAAAAATTAAATTAAATTGGAAATTAAATAAAACCGTAACCAGAATTGAAAGCATTGAAATAAAAGAAGACATTAAAATGAACAATGCAATAAGTAAATATCCAAACGCAATTGAAGCTATTACAATGCAACGAGTAAGTTAATCATTAAAAGTAATTCACCACGGAAATGACACAGAGAAAGCACACGATAATAGTAAACTAAATTGCAATAGTTGAATACGTAGAAATGACTTAAAAAACATTTAAATGCATTTAAGAAGTTGTAACATGTAAAATGTAAACTTCATCCTTGGTCTAGAATAAAGAAGATAAAACAAAATATTGAATGCACAAACCGTGTGGGCCTCTCCAATTTAATCATTATGCACTTTCCAACAAAATAACGCACCATGTTCTTCCAAATATAAAATTCAATCTTCATCCAAAAAAAACCCACGCGTGTGTTTCTTCCCTGCATCACCGTGCTTCACTTCTTCCTCTTATGAAAGCCTCGTGTGCTTCCTTCCAAGTGGCAGCTTCAATAATGCATTAAGATAAAAGCTTCTTCAATCTCATTTCAGCTTTTCCAAATATAAAATGTGTGCTTCATTCCATAAGAAAAATATCAATCTCCTTGCAAAATGCTTTTGCTGGACGTGCAACACCTACTCCCACCTAATCTACTTCATTTTTCAAATAAAAGAAATCTCCAAAAAGCATTTAATGACAAAATAAAAAGTAAACCTTTCTCATCCCAGCAGCAAGCGTAAGTGGCAGCTGGGATCCAGGCCGAGACACACCTTCATTTCTAATAAAATAAAATGCATTCCAAGACTTAAACCTTGCTGAAATAAATTGTGTGCATCACCCAAAATCCATCACCGTGTGAGCCTTTTCTCCAAGCAAAAATAAGACAATAAACCAAAAGAGTGTAACAGTGTTCAAAGCAAAAAAAAGAAAAATGAATGTGTCGGCTACATTCCCCTAAACCAAAAAAAGTATATGCTTCCCCCGTAATAGCATGCTACCCCCCTCTTCAAAAAGTGAATGGATCCTCTCTTTTCTTTCACCAGGTGGCGACTGGACCACACTTCCTCTCCCCCACGCCTGGACGCTCCGAATTTCATTTGTCCATGGGCCCCCTATGCCAGTAGTTGTCCGCGTGAAGGCCTGCTGGACCGTTGCACCTCCATTCTCTCCAAGCACACACCTCCTCCAAGCCTAAAAGGAAAGTGAGCCTCCACGTGTGCTCCTCCATGCCTTGCTGGATGTTGGGTTTCTCCTTGCTGCTGTGTGCTTCCGTGTGCACCTCTCATTCTCGTGCTGGACCAGCGTCGGACTCCATTGTATGCTGATGGGCCATGACGTGCTTGCTTCAGCCTATGCCAGCGTGTCCAGGCCGTGCACCTCTTTGCAAGTGAGAATGAATTCTTCAATCACCGCTTCTTCATTTCTCCATTTCTCAATGAGCGTGTTTTTCTTTTTTTAAGCAAAACCTGCTGGATCAATGCTAAAGAAACTTGGAGCTTTTTCCTCAACCCGTCTACGTGTGCACCTTGCTTGTGTGAAGGCCGTGAGCCTCCCTTTTTCTTCCAACACCACTTCTTAGCTTCTCCAACCAAGTCCATCTCCATGTGCACTCTCATAATTTAAATCCACACCTCCTCACTCATTTTAGTTTAAAGTATATTTGATGTGACATTTTCTTTTGACCTCCAAAATGTTATCCAAAATTTTCCTACAATTAATAATGTAAATAATTAGTCTCAGATAATTCAAATTAATTAAAATAAGAATTTCTGGTCAAATTAAGCACAACTAGCAAAAAATGGGAAAATACTAGACAATTAAGCACACTTCCCGAATTAAACCCGGTACAATAAACTAAGTGAAGTCAAGAAAATATTGACTCATCAGCAGGTGATGAGGATTATTTGAGAGAAGCTCTTGAAGAGATGTACCTAAATGAAAACTATTCATCGGAGACTCAAGTTGAACACCAAGAAGTTTATCCCAAGAGTTATCAACAACCAAGAGGACTCTCGTTGGACAATATCATTGGAGACATATCAAAAGGGGTAACTACTAGACGCAATCTTAATCATTTCTGCTTAACTGTAGCTTTTGTGTCTCAGATGGAACCCAAGAATATAAAGGAAGCTCTTCAAGATGACAAGTGGTGCATAGCAATGCAAGAAAAGCTAAATCAATTTGAAAGGAATGATGTTTGGGAACTCATTCCTAAACGAGTTGATTATCAATTCATAGGAACAAAATGGGTCTTCAGAAACAAGCTTGATGAAGATGGAAACATCACAAAGAACAAAGCAAGGCTTGTTGCAAAAGGCTACTGTCAAGAGGAAGGTATAGATTATGATGAAACCTATGCCCCGGTAGCCAGGTTAAAAGCAATTAGATTGTTACATGCTTATGTCTTTGATGAAATTTAAATTGTATCAAATGGATGTGAAAAGTGCATTTTTGAATGGTTTTATTAAAGAAGAGGTATATGTTAGTCAACCTCTTGGATTTTAGGATTTTAAATATCCTAATCATGTTTATAAATTGAAAAAGGCACTGTATGGTCTTAAACAGACACCTAGGTCTTGGTATGAAAGACTTAATACCTTTTTGATTGAAAATGATTTTTCTAGAGGTAAGGTTGATTCAAACTTATTTATTAAGAAAGTAGGAAAACACATTCAAGTGTATGTAAATGATATTATATTTGGATCTACTGATGATTCATTGTGTGAGGGTTTTGCAAATATAATGCAAAGTGGGTTTGAGATGCCTATGATGGGTGAGCTTAATTTCTTCTTAGGACTGCAAATAAAGCAAATGGATGAGGGAACTTTTGTCTCCTAAACTAAATATTGTAGAGAAGTACTTAAGAAGTTTGGTATGGATACCTGTAAGGAAGCCAATACCCCTATGGCTACTTCTTGCTACTTAGATAAGGATGAATCTGGTGAAGAAGTAAATCAAACCATGTTTAGAGGAATGATAGGCTCTCTACTGTATCTAACTGCTAGTAGACCAGACATTATGCAAAGTGTATGTGTGTGTGCTAGGTACCAAGCAAATCCTAAGGAATCTCACTTAATTGCTATCAAAAGGATTCTGAAATACCTTAAAGGGACCACCTCATTTGGACTTTGGTATCCCTCTGATGCTTCACCTAGTTTAATAGGATATTCTGATGCAGATTATGGTGGTTGTAAAAATGATAGGAAAAGTACTAGTGGAACTTGTCATTTTCTAGTTGTTCTTTAGTGTCATGGCATTCAAAGAAACAAGCGTGTGTAGCCTTGTCTACCATTGAAGCTGAATACATTGTTGCTGGCAATTGTTGTGCCCAAATTCTTTGGATGAAACATCAATTGGAGGATTTGATATCTTCCTTGATCACATTCCTCTAAAATGTGACAACACTAGTGTTATAAACCTCACCAAGAACCCCATAATGCACTCAAGAACTAAGAACATTGAGATTAAACATCATTTCTTAAGAGACTATATTCAAAAGAGAGACTGCCAAATAGAATACATTGATACTTTACATCAATTAGTAGATATCTTTACAAAAGCTCTGCCTAAAGATAGATTCTATGAACTTAAAAGAGAGTTAGGAATGATAGACATGTCTTAAATTTAAGATTTCTGAAATTTTAGCATTTTTCGTAAACTTAGCGCTTTTAATAGATTATCATAAGAGCATAATCGATTATTCTTGGCTTTTGAGAAAGTCTCTAATCGCAGACAATCGATTATCCCATGGAATAATCGATTATCCTAACTGAAATCCAAAATTGGATATTCAAGAACAAATAATCGATTATCTTCATCAGTAATCGATTATCATAAAATTTCTGGAAAATGACTTTTGAATTGATAATCGATTATCACGTGACCAGTTTCAGAAAAGGAGCCATTGCAGCGAATTCTAACGGCCATAAAACGGCTAAAAACGGCTAGTTTCTCGATTTCTCTTATAAATAACCCCCTATAATCGATTAATGGTCACTTCTTTGCACCCAAACCACTGCTCAAACACAATCTGCACCAAATCTCTTCCCTTTTTCCACTTATCCCATTTTTTCTCATGGCTAATTCAAGAAAACCACGTAGGAGGACTGATGGTGCTTCATCATTTCGTTCCAAAAATATTTGCCCTGCTTCCATCGAAGGATGGATCTCGGATGACAAAAAGCATGCTGACCACGTTCACTCATGGCAAGAACGTTGGATAATGGCGGTAAAGTTCATACGCCTTGACTTTCAATTTCAAGATCTGTTCAACGCTCAAGGTCTTTCGCATCTCGTCAAACAAAAGGGATGTATATACCGTGATCTTATCCATGTCTTCTACTTCAATCTGCATTATCACCACAAAAGTGAAAGGAGTTCCAATCATTTTGGATCATGACGTTAGGACGATTGTTGCTCAACTAAAATTCTAGGATGATGTTGTCAAAGTCCATCATGGCGTCACGGATGATGAGTCGTTATTTTTTGAATTATATTTAGTTTATTGCACTTAATTAAACCAGGGAATTGTGTTTAATTGTTTGTTATTTCCCCATTTTCCGAATTCTGCTTAATTTGGTCGGAAATTTGTAATTGTGCTAATTTGGGTTTTCTGAGCTGATTAAGTGCATTTTTGATTACAGGAAGAATTTTGGAGATACATTTTGAGACATCAGGAAGAACACAAATAAATTCAAGACTCTCCACATATGCATCTAGAATTAATTAAATTGTAATTTAGTATTGTAGAATGTTTTTGGATTAACTTTAGTAGATTTAGCCAATTTTTGGCAAAATGAACTAGACAAAAAAATGAGGATGGATGACTTGGCACCCTAGGGTTTTATTGTGTGGACCCCACCCTCATTATAAGAAACTCACGGCCTTGGAGATGCTTCCAGCAGCCACTGGCCAAACTCATACGGTTCTTTGGGGGCTGTGACGGGAAATGGAGAGCTAGCCGCCAACCTCACGCCTCACGCACAAGGATTTAGTTCACTTGGTTTTCTTCCTTCAGACAATGCTTTAATTTTGCTTCCAGCTGTGATTTCGATTCCAGTGTGAATCCATTTTGCTTTTAATCATGGATGGTGTCCGGTCTCATTTTTCTTTTTCATTCTTGAATTAGAATTCCATTTTCATATTCTATAAATTAAGTTGCTATTTCATTTGAAAAGAAGTGTGGTGTCACGGAAGGGGAAGGACACGCTGCTGCTGCCACGTCCAGCTTCAAGAATTGAAACACTGCTTTCATAGTGAGGACGGTGCAAACAAACGGTGATTTTTATTTTGGAAGAAGATGAGCGGGAACGTGGAAGCAGAGATGAGAAATGGCGCGGTCAAGCAAAGTAGAAGGCAGCTGTCACGGCTTGGCTGAGAGAAATCATTTTTTTTAATACTCCAGGAGGTCTCTGATGAGAGGGTCGCACCTCCCACAAAAGTTGTGCATAAAAGAATGCAGTATAGTTACTAGGAAGTGACTCCTAGGTCGTCTCTCAAGGACCAAATTGGGTTCAGTCTCAGATTAACACGTAGTGGGGGGGTTTTGAAAGTGTTTTTGTGGTTGCGGTAAAATTAAATTAAAATGGAAATTAAACACAACTAAACATGATTGACGGTATTCCAGTGCATGAAAACATTAAACTGAACATTGCAATAAATAAATATCCAAACACAATTCACCACCCAAAAGAAGAAAATCAATTCAACCTATAATGCAAACCATTCTTAGGCAAAAGAAATTAAAAGAAAATAAATTTTTCTACCATTTCACGTGACCCATATACTCTTTTCAACCCAACGGTAAAGTGGAATTTCTTCTACAATGGAATCCATGCCTCCTTCAAGGTGTCACATGTGCATGCTCAAATGGAATAAGAATTAAATGGAGACATTCTTTTTCCTCCAGCAACCAAGACGATGCTTTCCCAAGCAATGAATTAAACTTCTCCAGCGAGGACGTGTCAGCTGCTCAACATTACAAAATGAAAGTGGTTCCCTAAAATTAAATTCTATCACAGGACGTGACACATCCAGCGTGTTGCTGGAACAACTCCCAGCCCCTCACAAGTCACCGAATGCTTCTAAAGAAAGAAAACAAAATGAAATCTGCGTTCTAAAAAAAATAACAGCTGCCAGCGTGGAGAATTTCTTCAAGGCCGTGCACACCCCTCTCCTCTCTCCCAAGATGTGACAATGCTACTTACTAAGCTAAATCCAAATGCCCTTTGCTCCATCTTCCTTCAAGCCGTGGCACCCCCATTCTCCAACACGTTCCAGCAGTATCTTTGCTTCCAACACGTAACACCGTGCTTCATTCTCCAAGACCGAGACACATACCACTTCCTTTTTCAATCACCGCACTCCACTCAGCACCTACTCCCATCACCTCTTCATTCCAACCGTGCATCAACTTCAACAAAATGATTCAGCCTTCCACTTCTCTTCTAGTGCCGAGACACACACTCCTCTCAAAAGGAATAGAAAGGACGCTCGTTCACGGAACGAGCACACCATTCCAGCCGTCCGCGTGCATTCTCCTCTCAACGTGCTGCTGCTGCCTCACTTCCAGCTCCACGTGAATCACCGGCTCCCTTCACACGTCCACGCGCACACCACTTTTGTGCTTCTCTTCCTTACTCCACCTCAGCTTCTTCATATGCACACCACTGCTGAATGAAATTACCTTAACATACTAAAAGAAAAGAAAAAAAATGTGTTTCTCAATTTCATCCAAAATCCACTTCTCATTCTATGAAAACGAAAGAACGGCTAGCACTCTCCTTCCAGTAGCCGTGACACCTAATTCCTTTCTTTCTATCAATCCACGCCCATTTCTCTTTCCAAATGAATCAGCGTACAAAGTAAAAAGAATGAAAATGAGGGTGAATGTGGCAGCAGCGGCCGAACCCAAACTTCAATCAAAAGCTCATTAAAAGGTCACCAAACCAAGATGAAAATGGCAATGAAACAAAAGCTCTTCATTCCTCATGAAAAACGTCCAAAAGCAAGAGCTCGGACCCCAAAAATCAAACCGAGAGTTAGTCCCTTTGGAACACAAGCCGAGAGTGTGTACAGTAAAAAAAAACAAGTGGCGGCTGGCCCCAAACTTCTAAGACCGTGTGTCCCCTTTTTTAGGGTAGGGTCCACAAAAATAAAACCCTAGGTGCCAAGTCATTAATTTCTAATTTTGGGTCTAATCTAATTTACCAAAAATTGACCCAAAATATAAGAGTTGATTCAAAAATTCTAAACTACTGAATTACAATTTAATTAATTCAAAAATGTTTGTCTGGAGAGTCTTGAATTTATTTGGCAATCTTTCTGATGTCCCAAAATGTATTTCCGAAATTTTCCTGCACTTCAAAAAATGCACTTAATCAGCTCAGAAAATCCAAATTAGCACAATTACAAATTTCCGACCAAATTAAGCAGAATTCGGAAAAACGGGGAAATAACAAGCAATTAAACACAATTCCCTGGTTTATTTAAGTGCAAGAAACTAAATATAATTCAAGAAATAACGACTCATCAGTCTCGGTTTGCTTTTTCCAGGCACAAATGTTTTCAAATGTTTTTAGAGAATAGGATGGTGATTAATGATGGGAGAATGGTTGCAGCATGTCCAGCTTGGAGCAGCGTGTGTGCACGGTGATTTTATCAACAAGGCTTATTTCATCTTTTAGGAAAAGTGTGCACGGGAAATGAAATTGGTGTCACTTCCTTGATGTACGGGAACGTGGAGTAAGGAAGAGGTGTTGATTCATTCACGGTGATTTTTTTCTTTGAAGTGAAGCGGTGATTAGTTGAATGAAGGTGCACGGTTGTGTCCAGGGAGAAAAAAAAAGCTCCAATTGTTTTTTTTTTCCTTATGCTTGAACCGGTGGTGAGCAAGTTAAAACACAATTTCACTTTTAGCTCAAGCGTTTCATTTTAGTAGCCTTAATTGCTTTGGATATTTATCTATTTCATTGTTTACTTTAATGGTTTCATACACTTTAATGCTTTCAATTATGTTTGATTGTGTTTAATTTCCAGTTTTAATTTAGTTCATTTCTAATCACAAAAATACTTTCAAACCCCCCCTACGTGTTTAACCTGAGACTCGAGCCACATTTGGTCCTTGAGAGACGACCTAGGAGTCACTTCCTAGTAAATATACTGCATTAATTTTTCAATCAATTTTTGTGTGAGGTGCGACCCTCTCAACAAAATGGTTAAATAGACCACACTTAGTCTTTTGCACTCCTGGGCAAATCCAAGACGAAAACCAGGGAACTACTCAAACATCAGGGAGGTGACACAGACTCGACAGACAGACAACAAAGACTCCAAAACAGGAACACAATTGCACAATTCTCACAAAATCTGGACAGTAAAAGGTATAGGCAGAATCCCACACAAAGTCAATGAAAGAAGATACTCAAAGAATCATCCAAACAGTTCAGTACAAGGAAAACGGTCAATCAGTTCAAGAGATGAATCAAAAGCAACAGAGCCTCACAGATGCACACAATCAGTTTTTCTCTCAAGTGTTTAAGGTAAATCAATGTCACTCAATGCACTCAAGAAAGCAATCACAAATAGACTTGGCAAACCTCTAATGTCAACACTCAAAACATATGCATGTTCAAATCAAAAGGTCTTTTCATGGTTGTAATGGGGCCAAGGACAAGGGAGGATAAAATAAGGATGACAAGTTACAAACCAAAAAAAATAGAGGAGCAATGGGGAACAAGTGTAAACATAATAAAATCACACCCAAACCTCTAATTCAATCCTCTTCTCCACTCCATTATTCACAAAATTGTTTTTTTTTCATCATTTTTTTTTCTATCCTGTTGATGACAAATTTATGAACACCGAAAAACGGCGCCACAAACTTGTTTAACAATCGACAAGTGTGACCGAATCGTTTCAAGTAATAAACTGGGTAAGACCAAGTATCGTTCTCCCAAAGGACTCACGGTCTAGTTTAGTTATGTGATTCGTTGATTATTTAAGACTTAAGAACGAACTAAGTGGAGTTTAATATGCAAAACAGAAAATAAACATGTATGCATGAATTTGATCAATGGCTAAAACAAAATACACACACTTCAATGGAATATATGGATGAGTATGTTGTTGGGGTTATCAATTTCATCTTATCCACTCTCATATACTTTAGGAATTCAACATTCTTTTCATCATTGTTAATGCCACTCTCTAAATTACCTTGCAAGAAGGCCTATCCCTAATTACGAGTTCATACGATTCCTAGCATTCCTAATAATTAGTTCTTTTAGTGCAGGAGCTTAACGGCAACCAATATCCTATTGGGAGAAATTCCCCGGATCTAGACTTCCCGGTACGTTCCCGTATCGAAAAAATCAATAATCATGCATTGAATGAGTTAAACAAAGCAAGCATTGAGCAAAGAGGAAAAACCCTAACTAATGATGAAAGAAAGCATAGGTCTTAAATATAAGATGTAAAAACAAATTCCATATATGAGAGTTTCACAAGACTACATTGATTCCCCAACAACAATACAAGGTTTAGTTCACCATATTCATGGTGAAACTAGATGAATAATAATGAAAGAATGAAAGATAAAACCCTAGAAAGGTGAAGAGGTAGCCTGAGCATCCAAGATCCTCCTTCAAAGGGGTGGAAGAGAGAGTGTTTGCTTCGTTTCTGCCAAAGATACAAACCCTAGGACGTCCTAAAGCTTATATACTATTCTAAAATTACAGAAAATTTAGGCCCAAGCCCATAAGTGTGCCGCTCAGCGGTAAAGTACCGCTCAATGGTAAGTGCGTGAGTTGGTTTCTTCCCCTCAGCGGCCATTTTGCCCCTCAGCGGATCCCCCGTGAGCTTCTGAGTGCCGCTCAGTGGTAAACTGCCGCTGAGCGACAGTTGCGGTTTCTCCTTTTGCACTTTTTGATGTCTTTTCTGATTTCATCTCTCTCCTTCTTCACTTCTTTCACCAAATTCACCTTAAAACCTGCACAAAAACACTGAAATCAATCATAAACCTGTCCAGCTCTCTTATTTCTGAAAATATGAATAAAAGCATGATTTCAAGCTAGTTTCTAAGTGTTAAAGGTTGCTTTTAGTATCAATTTCAAGCATGAAAGTAACACTTTTTCAACTGTTATCACCAAGCCGAACGAAAAAAGGTGATAAGGTTTCAGGCCAAACATAGTTGAAGACCGAACGACAGGAGGCTGTGACAAATCAAACTAAGCGAAAGAAGATGAAGAACTCGAGTTGATCGGTTGAAGAGTTAAAAATCCAAATTGTTCCAAGTCTCGCATATAATCTATTATCACTTACAATAATCGATTATCACTGGCAGTTGTAATCCGTCTTTTGAGTTTCAGACCAGTAGGCTTTATATACCTTCGCCAAAAACTTTAGAAATAACTCTGAGCTTTTTGAGAATACAGTGTGATCTGAGGAAGTTCCAAAAAGCTAGTTCATTGGATTGCCTTGTCTCGTGAATAGGAGAAGCTCGCGCTTTGTGGGTCAAAGGTCGGAGCAGTTCTCTTCGATTTAGCAATGTTGTTGTTCTTCTAGTTCGTTGGTCGAAGGAAGACTGTTTCTACACTGTTCCGGTTCGTTGGTCAAAGGAAAGTGTAGATTGATCGCTTCTCGTTCGTTGGTCGAAGGAAGCACCCTTCCGGTTCGTTCGTCGAAGGAAGGTTTTATCTTTCTGTTTCATTCACTCTATTGTAAATCTGTGAAACTGATTATTAGTGAAAACTTTAATCACTTTTTGTAGTGATTAACAACTTGACGTAGAATCTTTTGATTCGAACCAGGATAAAAATTTTGTGTTGAATTTTTCTACTCCCTACACTCTTTATATTTCAGTACATCAATTGTTCGATAAATTTTCTCTAAGAAAACTAATTTTATAAAAAACAGACCATCTTAACTTAAGTTGTGATCGAACAGGCTTTCCGCTAATTTTATTTCGCTGCGCGACTCGACGATACTGGTTGCCCTGATACCGACATTTCGTTCCCTCGTCTAAGATCACCCCCTTGTTTTCTTCTTTTCTCCGATCGATTCGCTCTTCCGAGACGATAAAATCGATCAATTTCTTTGAGTTTGGGTGGTTAATGTGGACGGCGTCGATGCCGACCGGAGGAATACCGGGGAAAAGGCTAGGGTTTGGAGAGTGGAACGCAACGTTTCGAAGTTGGTGCGGTTGGATTTGGTCTCTCAGTTTCGCGGTTGCGCCTTTTCTCTCTCTTTATCTTTCTTTGTTTCTTCGACTTTGTGTTTCTCAATTAGACAAACAAAAAAACAAAACAAAAATATTTTGAAAGAGAAGAATATGGTGGCGGAGCTTGCGAAAGGTGTGTTCTGGGTTCAGAATGAATGTTCGAAACTTAAATGAAGAGGGGTTTGCACTATTATGATAGGTGTTTGCATATCTATTATAATATCTTTCCACCATAATTTCTATTTTGCCACCGTGTTGAACTTATTATGATTGGTGACTTTTTACATGTTATAATACATGTAACTTTTATTACGAAAATGTCACTGCTACACCTATTATGATAGGTATCTTAAAATATGTCATAATATTTCTTAGTTTTATTACAAAATTGCCACCGGCCAATGTATTATGACATGTGGATTTCACCTATCATAATATCCCGTCATGGAATACTCTTTTTCTACTAGTGAAACCAACGAATAAAATGCCGTAAAAAAAAGAACACATAATAAAACAAGGACATCACAACTTAATACTATGATTCTAAGACCCTATTCTGATTTAGACGTCTTCCTAGAATCTTCTTCAGCAGACTCTTCATCAGAATCCTCTATTTCTGGATTGTTATTAATCTCCTTCTAATAGAGCATATCTACTTTCTTTTCAAGCATCTACTTTCGTTTAATTAAATACAACATAAAAACATCTTTTATTGTCATCCTGTTGACCATCCAAATATGATCAACATATTTGATGGGAAGAAGAATTTGAACAACAAAAATCTAGAGAAAAGAAAAATAGTAAGAAGATAAGTGATTTTTCAAATCTGTAGAACCCTTGGAGTGGCATAAATACTTTTATAACTTGAAGTTTCTTGTTTATATGATTCAATTTTTAAGTTTCTTGAAGTTGTTTTCTACAGAATTAGTGGATCTGATTTCAGAGAAAACAACTCCAAGAAACTTTAAAAAATGAATCATTCAAAAACGATCAAACTGTGCAATTGTATACAGTTAAGCATTATATTTATAGAGTCAATTTAAAACCTCTGGTAATAGCACAAAATTAATGCTCACAACCACTCCAATGCCTTTCACGTTGAAGCCCCCTAGAGTTAAACGTTATATGGGCATTTAAAAAGGAAAAATAAAAAAAAGAGCGACCTTTGCCTTCGGATAACTAATAATACGTCAAATGCCCAAGGAATTTGATGTTTATTGTTGGATTAAAAGAAAAAAGAATTAAACCAAAAAGACACTTTGGAAGTCTGAAGAAATTGACGCCAACCTCTTCGTTTCTAGCAGCAAACTGCATTTTCCCATATATCATTTAAGTAGACTACCTTTTATTATTGAAGCCCATATCAGGCCCATATCAGGCCTTTCCCAATAGTAATTATTTATGTAGACATTGTTAACACTTCGGCAGGTGTACCGAATCTATCAAGTAATAATAAATGGTAAGACCAAGTATCGTTTCCCTAGAGACTCACGGCCTAAACAGTTATGTGATTTCTTGATTAACTAAGACTTGTAAACGAAATCATTGTGTTTATATTGCGGAAATAAACATGAATGCAAGTGTTGATCAATTGGATTGAAAGATGTAAAAGTGATTGATGTAAAATATGGAATGATTATGTTGTTGGGGTTTCCAACTTATCCTATCCATTCTCATGTATTTATGAATTCATCTTCTTCATTAATGTTAATGTCACCTTCTAATTTACCTTAAACCCGATGTCTCAGTGAAGAAACCCTAATCCTAATTACTAGTTCACAATGTCTTCTCTCTCTAGCAATTAATCATGCATTACATTCGCACAGAAGCTTAAAGGCAACCGATCCTCCTATTCCTATGTCTAGGTGATAACAGTTGAAAAACTGTTATTTTCATGCTTAAAATTGACACAAAAAGCAACCTTTACACTTAGAAACTAGCTTGAAATCATGCTTTTATCCATATTTTCAGAAATAAGAGAGTTGGACAGGTTTATGCTTGATTTCAGTGTTTTTGTGCAGGTTTTAAGGTGAATTTAGTGAAAGAAGTGAAGAAGGAGAGAGATGAAATCAGAAAAGACATCAAAAAGTGCAAAAGGAGAAGCCGAAGTCACCGCTGAGCGGCAGTTCACCGCTGAGCGGCACTCAGGAGCTTACGGGAGATCCGCTGAGGGGCAAAATGGCCGCTGAGGGGCAAAATGGCCGCTGAGGGGAAGAAACGACTCACGCACTTACCGTTGAGCGGCAATTTACCGCTGAGGGGCTGATGGACAAATTTATGAACACCAAATTATGATGTCACAAACTTGTTTTTCAATCGGCAAGTGTGACCAAATCGTTCAAGTAATAAACTTGGTAAGACCAAGTATCGTTCTTCCCAAAGGACTCACGGCCTAGTTTAGTTGTGTGGTTTCTTGATTAGCTAAGACTTAAAGACGAAATATTTGGATTTTATATGCAAAGACGAAAATTAAATATGTATGCATGAAGTTTTGATCAATGGCAAAAAGCAAAAGATAAACACTTTCAATGAAATATAGGTATGAATATGTTGTTGGGGGTCAATTTCATCTTATCCACTCTCATATATTTTAGGAATTCAACATTCAAATCATCATTGTTAATGCCACTCTCTAAAGTACCTTTCAAGAAGGCTTCTCCCTAATCACGAGTTCATACAATTCCTAGCATTCCTAATGATCAGTTCATAAGTGCAGGAGCTTAACGACAACCAATATAATATTGGGAGAAATTCCTCGGATCTAGACTTCCCCGTACGCGCCCGTATCGACAAAACCAATAATCATGCATCGAATGAGTTAAACAATGCAAGCATTAAGCTAGGAGGAAAAACCCTAACTAATGATAAAAGAAAGCATAGATCTTAAATAAAAGATGTAAAAACAGATTCCATATATGAGAGCTTCAAAAGATTACATTGATTCCCCAACAAACATACAAGGTTTAGTTCACCATTTTCATGGTGAACCTAGATGAACAACAATGAAAGAATGAAAGATAAAACCCTAGAAAGGTGAAGAGGAAGCCTGAGCATCCAAGATCCTCCTTCAAAGGGGTGGAAGAGAGAGTGTTTGCTTCGTTCCAGCCAAAGATACAAACCCTAGGAAACCCTAAAGCTTATATATTATTCGTAAATTACAGAAAATTAGGTCCAAGCCCATTAAAGTGCCGCTCAGCGGTAAAATACCGCTCAGCGGTAAGTGCGTGTCACGTTTCTTCCCCTCAGCGGTCCTCCCGTGAGCTCCTGAGTGCCGCTCAGCGGTAAACTGCCGCTGAGCGGTGACTTCGGCTTCTCCTTTTGCACTTTTTGATGTCTTTTCTGATTCCATAACTCTCCTTCTTCACTTCTTTCACCAAATTCACCTTAAAACCTGCACAAAAACATTGAAATCAAGCATAAACCTGTCCAGCTCTCTTATTTATGAAAATATGAAGAAAAGCATGATTTCAAGCTAGTTTCTAATTGTAAAGGTTGCTTTTAGTGTCAATTTTAAGCATGAAAATAACAGTTTTTCAACTGTTATCACAACCCCAAACTTAGAACTTTGCTTGTCCTCAAGCAAACAAGATGTAACTCCATCTTCAACCAATTCATATGATGGTTCACTCATTCAAAAATCTTCTTTTCAAGATAAGTAACAACTTCATTCAAACTTATGACCAAGAGTTCAATCAAGATGTGCACATGCTTTAGTGTTCACAAAGTCATTTAAATTCCAACAAATGCTATTTTTCATGAATGATCAATCAATTAAGCATGGATGTTCATGTGCTCATGGAATATTTCCTCACTAGATAAAGTGTTTCACTCACACACAAGTGTATAAGAGGTAATCACTCATTCACTCTACTATCACAATGTCACATGAATCAACTTTGCCTTTCATTTTATCACAATCAAAAACATTCACAAGCATGCATCATCACAAGGACCTTTCAATGGCTTATAATGTGGCTGGGCTAACAAGAAAATTGGTTTTTTTGGATCACAAAATCCTTGAGTTAAGAGAATCATAACAACACAATTATTCTTATTCTTCCCAACTTGCCTTTGCACTTGCATTGAGCTTTGCTTCTTTTTCTTTTCTTTGCCTATTCTTACTTTTTAGCTCTTAGCTCAATGCTTTTCCTTTTTCATGTTTTCCCAACAACCCGAAACTTGAAAATTTAACAATACCACACAACATTTTCAATTTATGTTCAAAGCTAAGGGTTCAAAGGATAGAACACAAAGTGTTCCCTTTTAGTGGGCTAACTTTATGAATTTGGCCAATAAAAAGGGTTCCAACAAACGGCCTTGATCATATGATGCAAAACAAGCAATTGATTCAATCATAGAAAACCTGGGCAAAATCATTCATGTTTCCAAAGTAATAGCATTCAACAATAACAACTCTGGAGCTCAAAACCTCACATATAAGCTCATTCACATTTGACATACACATCCTGCTTAATTTCACAATCACAATCATGATCTCATGCATTTGTTCACAAAGCTTGTGAATCACCTGTATAAGCATTTTAATGTGCACATCATCTCAACATCAATCAATCAATAAGCATCATCAAGCATTACTTATCAAACAATCACAGTTAATATCAAACCATCACACAAACCAGGTTTCCAATAGAGTACATCAAACCCTAATCTAAAAACAAAAACAAATAAGTTCAGAAAACTTAAACCAACAAAAGCATAAGCATATGATAGCATTCATCAGTAAATGCTATCTCAGCTCCTCATCAGTCTGAGTTATCCTCTGTATCTTCCTCTTCCTCCTCATCTTCATCATCTTCAAATGCATCATCATCATCAGCATCATCTTCTTCCATCTCTCTTGCTGAAGCTTCAGCTGCTCCAGCTCCTTCTCCATGCACTGGCTCCTCTGGCCAAGCTACCACATTATGGAATTCATCCATAGTCCACCTGTGGGCTGGAGGTGTATCATACATCCCCACAATCATCTCAGCAGTGGCCACCTGCCCTCTGTGAAGGGACTGCAACTGAGCACCTATAAGAGACATATACATGTCCCTCATCTGGAATGGTTCTGCTTCATGTGTCTCAGCAGATGTCTGGCTCTATGCTGGCCCTCTCTCTCTACGAGCACGGCGTGGTGGAACTGGCTGAGCTGCTTCCTCACCTCCACAGTACTGTCTGTAATAAGCCTCATCAATAGCTTTTCTTGGCCTCTCAAATGGTGGAGCAGAAGTGTCCACCCCAGCTATCTTGTAAAGGTGAGTGATCAAGGAAGGATGTCCTAGTGGTGCTTTGTTGTTTGAGGTATTGGCGCATACACTAATCTCATCAGCTATCACCTGCCCAATATTAACATTTAAGTTTCTGATAGCACAGTAGATGAATAGTGCCCTGCTGAGAGTAATATCTGACACATGTGAACATGGCTGAATGTTGGCGTGAGAAAACGCCATCCAATACTTTGCAAGAGGAGTCAAATCCGTCCTCCTAATGTTAACCACTGAGCCAGATCTATTTCTTTGGAAGTGTCCTCCAGGTATACACAGTACTCTCTCCACATCCTCATAATCAGCACCTTCCTCCATGCAAAGAGCAAACTGGCACTGCTCACCAGCCCACACAGTGTCCAGGAAGTTATTGATAGAATCATGATCATACCTGATAGCATGGCCTCTGACATAGCCCAAATAATTCTCAGCTGGATAATCACCAATCTTCTTTGCATTGGTGTAAAATTCCTTTACCATAGCTATGTTGGCAGGTGCAGGATATGTGGCTAGCTTTCCCCAGTCATTCCCTAACACTTGCTCTCCAAATTGAGGAGCAAAGTTAGGTATCATTCCAACCTTTCTCTCCATCAGAAGTCTCCTGTCCTGAACCACCCTAAAGTGCTTCTCATGTTTCCTAGAGAGGAACCTGCTAGATTGGGGTTGCTCTGGTTCCTTTTCCTTTCTCTTGGTTGCCATGGTTTTCAATCTCTTTCCTGAAGAAGATGCCATTCTGATGAGTCGATATTTTATTCACTTCACCTAGTTTATTGTGCTAGAATTAATCAGGAAATTGTGCTTGAATGTCCAGTATTTTCCTATTTTTGCTAATTGTGCTTAAATTGACCAGAAATTGTTATTTTAATTAATTTGGATTATTTGAGCTTATTATTTTCATTTTGGATTGTAGGAAAATTTTGGAAATATAATTTAGGACATTTGGAAGGCTGCCACATAATTAAGACTCTCCATTAAAGAAGTGTCTACAATGAGGAGGACATTATGGTCATTTTAATCTTTGAAAGGGGTGCTTTATTATTGAAAAAAGGGTGACATCCAGCAAAGTGAAAACTATTGAGAAAAGTGGTGCTGTTAAACGCATACAGTAGCACGCACGTTAAGTGATGTTACGGCTGGAATGGAGACAAAGCGTGGGTGTGCACATGGAAATGAGATTCTCGATCTATATTCCAGCAGAGGGAGAGCTCCAAGAGGTGCTGCAGTTTTCTTTATTCACACTTGCACCGAAAAAGCAGTCCAGCATCTTCAGCACGGCCCAACATGTATCTTCATTTTCCAGCAACAAGCCCAGCAGGGATGAGGCCTTCATGAGAAGCTTTCCAACAGCTTGAAGAATAAGGCACGGTCCAATAGCAACTTGGAGAGCTTCACACGTCCAGGCAGCAGCACACCGTGGCCCATGAGGATTTGTGACATCCAGCAATTGGAGCAGCCACGCGTCCAAGTCCAGTAGAGCATCCAACACTCACGATCCCATTTGGAAGTGCATCCAGCAAAGCACAGGGGGTGTCCAAAGAAGCAGCCTTCACGCAGCAGCCACCGAGAGAGAGATCCACGCTCACAGTTCATTTTCCAGCTTAAGCACACTTCACGCGTGCGGCCCACACATGAAGATACGCGTTCCACCAACAGCAGCACGCAAAGAATGGGCTGGACTTCACTCTCTCCATGCTGCACTCCTTCACGGTCCAGCATCCAAGGGCAGTCCCCATCCAGCATAGAGTGGCATCACGCAAATTTCTTTTAGCTTGGACATGAGTGTTTAAAAAACCATAGAGCTGGACAGCAGCGGAGC
The DNA here is from genome assembly GCF_029865625.1 of Vigna umbellata. NCBI lineage: Eukaryota > Viridiplantae > Streptophyta > Magnoliopsida > Fabales > Fabaceae > Vigna > Vigna umbellata. The sequence continues at coordinate 23,224,696 of NC_142174.1, forward strand.
ATCCAGCGTGAGAGAATGAAAGCACGTCCATGGTCCAACAAGGAGCAGCCCACGTGGATGGGGGTGGCAATGAAAAAACATCACCGTCCAGCAGCCTGGGAGAAAAACCTGGTCCAGAATCACTCCACGGTCCAGCTTTGGCACAAGGGCACTGATATTTTTGAGTTTTCGGGAAGCAGCAACAGGGGGTGCACGTCCAGAACAGCACACACGGAAGTTGGTCCAGAGGGAGGTAAGTTGGAGAAAAAGAAAGAAAAAGGGGGAGGTTGTTACGGGATAGCAGTGAGAGCCGCCACCGAGAGGAGAGTGGATCTGGAGAAAGAAAGCAAGCATGGAGGGATATGGGTAGCAGCAGAAAAGTGATACATTTATTCTTTGCAAGCTGGAAGCACACTTCAATTAGGAAAAAGGGGAGCTGTCGTGGGCTGTTGGAAGAGAAGAGTTCTGGTTGAGTTTTGATGAGCACGGCACGCAGCAGAGAATGGAGTTTAGCTTCAATAGCTTCTGTTTGTCTTACTCTTAATGTTTGAACAAAGAGTGAATTTATTGTTCTAAATATGTGAAAGTAAACGTACCCTCCCCTCTTTGCTGTTAACGTGTTTATGTAGTGTCATTTCCAAATTGAATTGCATTTGATTGCTTATTTTACTTGTTGCATCTTATTTTATTCCATAAGCTTTGTTACTTTTACACGGCTGTACTCGATGTTTGTTGTGATGGAAAGAGTAGTATATTTATTTAATTGCTTTTAGGAGGGATAAGTTTGTTCGGTTTTGCTAAAATGATGAAGTGTTGAACGGTGGCAGTGAGTGGTCATTGAAGAGTAAATCATTGTATTGAAAATTCAGAAAAAGTTTCTCTAGAAGTGTGACACATGCCGTGATGGATTTAAAAAGTGATGAAGGTGGAAACCAAATTAGAGTAGGTGTCACGGTTTTGGTTTTGGGGTAGAGATTAAATTGTTTTTTTTTTATTCTTTCTTAGTGGAAGACCAGCTGCAACTTGATGGGTAATTGAAGGAAGACTAGTTTCTTCTTTTCGGTTTTCTTACAGGGATTAGGATTGGTTTTCACGTTTTTATTGAATGTAATGCTTCAAGTTTTATTATTTTCGGTTGAGAATGAGAAGTATGAAGAAAGCACGGCTCCCATGAGTGTTAAGCTACGTTGATGGTTTAGGTGGATAGAAATTTCTATTTGCTTTCCATAACAAAATAAACAAAAACAAGAGGTGATGGGAGGATGGTGGCTGGAAGAAGAAAAAGTCGTGTAGATGTGACATCAACTTTTTGCATTAGGATAGAATATTCATTTTGGTTTGATTGGGAAGAATACCTTGGAGGTAATTGGTTGGATGTATGTAGGTGAAGTAGTATGTAGGGTTACGTGTGGGAAGCTTGAAGAGCCACGGCAGAGGACTTTCAGAAGTAATTCTTTTTTTTTATGTATTGAAATTCTTCTTTTTGCTGGTAATTTACGTTTGGATAGTTATATGTTACAGTGTTCAAATTAATGTTTTCATGTTTAGTCGATTATGCTTGAATTCCAATTTTTAATTTATCCGCAACCAAAAACATTTTTCAAACCCCCCCATTACGTGTTGATCCGAGACTGAACCAAATTTGGTCCTTGAGAGACGACCTAGGAGTCACTTCCTAGTCTATACTACATTCTTTTATGCACAACTTTTGTTGGGAGGTGCGACCCTCCAATCAAAATGGCGCCGTTGCCGGGGACCAACGGTTCGGTCTTAGGTCTTTTGTTGTGTTAGTGTGTGTTGTGTTTTGTCTTGTCTTGTGATGTGATGTTTTGTTTTGTGTGTATGTGTCGCATGTTCAATTGTGTTGTGTTTTGTTTGTTTCGTAATTTTTAGCATTCCCTTTCTACCTTTCCCCTTCTCTTTCCATGTCTACCTATTTTGATTTTGTGAATACTGCTTATTCTGCCAGTGCCTCTGATTATGATTCTCCTTCTGCATGTTACTTTGATTGTGATTCATATTCTGCTGATTTGTATGTTGAGCGTAATATGGCTCATCCTCCGACTTCTGAGAGTTCTCTTTAGGAACCGGTTCCACCTACTGAGGATGATGTTCATTGCGTTCTAAAGACTGGACTGATACATTTGCTGCCTAAGTTTCATGGTTTTGCAGGTGAATGCCCACACAGACATTTGGAGGAATTCCACAGCATTTGCTCTTCAATGAAGCCTCCACATGTACCGGTTGATCACATGTTCTTAAGGGCATTCCCACATTCATTACAAGAAGCAGCAAGGGATTGGCTGTATTGTCTTCCTCCAGGATCTATCACTTCTTGGGAAGATCTTAAGCATATGTTCTTGGATGAATTCTTCCCCGCTCAGTATGGGTACAGCAACGATCCTGGATGGAATGACCCTAGTTTGGGATGGTATGATGCTCCACAGCAATATCAGGAAGCACCATCTGAGAATGCTTGTATGCCTCCGCCAGTCCAGCAACAACAACAACTGCAACTTTATGAGTCTGCCCAGATAGCTCCTCAACCTTCTACCTCTGAGCTTACATTGCAGGAGTTGTTGGAGCAGATGACCATGCAGAACCTTCAGTTTCAGCAAGAGAACAGAGCACACCTTCAATGTTTGAGCAATCAGATAGGGCAGATGACCACTCAACTCAATCAGGAACAATCTCAAGATTTAGAGGAATCACCATTTCAGACTGTTCTAATTCCTGATGATGATAGTGGCATCAACATAGAAGATGGGGAGAAGAGTCATGAGCTTATTGTTGCGCCACCTACTTTCCCATCGCCCTATGGCCCCACTCTTGCACCTGAGGAGACTGCTGAAGATCTTGACGACCAGGCAGGTATAAGCAGTAATTTTGAATCAGGTAGACAATTTTCATCTTCCACCACTTTTCCAATCTTTAGGGAAGTGGAGGAAAACATACCTAATTTTGACTATGCTGTCGATGATTATGCTGTTGATAGGTATGTTGGTGATTGTATTGTTGATGAGTCTGTTTTTAATTCTTCCTCTCTGCATGATGAGAATCAATTTTTGATATCAAATTTGTATGTTTATTCTCCATGCACTGAACATGAATCTGAATCTGTGGTTGATATTGTTTCTGAATTTGAAATTGATTCATGTTCTGAGAGTTTATCTGTTGTTCAGCCTGTTACACTGGGATTGGGTGTTATACCCCTGCATGTCATTTCTTTGGAACCACATTGCACTAACCCTATTGCAGGAGGTACAAATGAATTTGATCAACAAACACCCACAGTGGACAACAAAGGTGCTGACACTGAAAAAAGCTTCAAGATCAATAGGCACCTGCTGAACCCACTCATCAACAATCACTTCTTCTTAGATCCAGCTGTGGAAGACATTTCCCTGCTTGATCAAATATGGAGGATGAAGCAATTTTTCCTCAAAACTTCCTGGCTGGATCCTGTGGTGGAAGACATCTCCCTGATAGTCCAAAATTGGCAACTGCCACCATGACCAGGGGAGTTTTCTTTCTCTCTTCTCCCCCTTTCCGTACTTTTATTGCACTTGTCCATGATTTGTTCACTGTTCTGATTTCTGATCTTATTGTTTGTGACACATTGAGGACACTGTGTAGTTGAAGTGTGGTCTATTGGGGGAGATTTTTATTTTTCTTTGTTAGTTTTTGTTTTTCGTGTTAAATTTTTTTCTTTTCTAGGTAGTTTTGTTTTATCTTGTATACAATTTTGCATGATTCTCTTCATTTCTGGACTGTGTTAAAGTTGTAGACTCGTCTTTCACTTCACTTGATTGATACTTATTGGTTTGAAATCCCTTGCTTTTCTTTGCTTGGAAGATGATCATGATGTTTGAAAGTTGAATTGATTGTGACAGAATTACCCTGTGTGAGATTTGAGCCACTTTATGTTCTTTCTTGTGTGTGATATGTCTCTTGATTGCTTGCGCATATGCCTTGGCTTGACTCTTGTTGATAACTCTTGATTGATATGCATGTTTGGAAGTGATAAACGCAATTTTGTTTTTTTAGCCTCTCTAGCCAAATAAGCTTACCCTGCTCTGATTCTTTGAAAACCCTTTTTGAGCCTATACTTTCCTCATTTCTTTGTTTTGAAGCTCATACACTGGCCCTAAGTGAAAAACCATGATTACCTTAACCTTAGGGAATTTTGGAGCTTTGGAAGTGTTTTGGGAACAAGTGTGGTCTCCTTAGGGATTCTTATGAGTTGGCTAGTTGGTCCCTCTTCTTGTTTTGTTGTTGTAAATATATGTGTATCTTGTCTCTTGAAATTGTGTGCTGAATAGAGAAAAGAAAAGAGACAGGATGAAAAAAAAAAGAGAGCAGAAAAATAGTGAAAAAAAAATGTGAATAATTGTGAATAATGGAGTCAAGAAGAGGATGGAGTTAGAGGTTTTGGGTGTGAGTTGACTGTGTTTACACTTGTTCCCCATTGCTCCTCTATTTCTTTTGGTTTGTAGCTTCTCATCCATATCTATCCTCCCTTGTCCTTGGCCCCGTTTCACCCACAAAAGACCTTTTGATTTGAACATGCATATGTTTTGAGTGTTGATATTAGAGTCTTGCCAAGTCTGTTGTTGTTTGCTTTCTTGAGTGCATTGAGTTGAAATTCTTTACCTTATACACTTGAGAGAAACACTGATAGTGCATCTGTGAGGTTTTGTTACTTTTGATTGACCTCTTGAGCTGATTAATTATTTTACCATGTTTTGAATTGCTTGGACGATTTCATAAGTATCTGGATTCCTTGATTGGGTGTTGGATATTGTCTACATCTTTTCTTTGTCTAGATTCCTTGAGGACCGTGTAAATTCTGTTTGTTTCCTTGCAAGTCTTTGTTTTCGGTGTGCTGAGTTTGTGTCATTTCCCTGATGTCCTCTGAACTATTCCTTGATTTGCGTCTTAATTTTGCCCAGGAGTGCAAAAGACTAAGTGTGGTCTATTTTGATGAGTCGATATTTTATTCACTTCACCTAGTTTATTGTGCTAGAATTAATCAGGAAATTGTGCTTGAATGTCCAGTATTTTCCTATTTTTGCTAATTGTGCTTAAATTGACCAGAAATTGTTATTTTAATTAATTTGGATTATTTGAGCTTATTATTTTCATTTTGGATTGTAGGAAAATTTTGGAAATATAATTTAGGACATTTGGAAGGCTGCCACATAATTAAGACTCTCCATTAAAGAAGTGTCTACAATAAGGAGGACATTATGGTCATTTTAATCTTTGAAAGGGGTGATATATTATTGAAAAAAGGGTGACATCCAGCAAAGTGAAAACTATTGAGAAAAGTGGTGCTGTTAAACGCATACAGTAGCACGCACGTTAAGTGATGTTACGGCTGGAATGGAGACAAAGCGTGGGTGTGCACATGGAAATGAGATTCTCGATCTATATTCCAGCAGAGGGAGAGCTCCAAGAGGTGCTGTAGTTTTCTTTATTCACACTTGCACCGAAAAAGCAGTCCAGCATCTTCAGCACGGCCCAACATGTATCTTCATTTTCCAGCAACAAGCCCAGCAGGGATGAGGCCTTCATGAGAAGCTTTCCAACAGCTTGAAGAATAAGGCACGGTCCAATAGCAACTTGGAGAGCTTCACACGTCCAGGCAGCAGCACACCGTGGCCCATGAGGATTTGTGACATCCAGCAATTGGAGCAGCCACGCGTCCAAGTCCAGTAGAGCATCCAGCACTCACGGTCCCATTTGGAAGTGCATCCAGCAAAGCACAAGGGGTGTCCAAAGAAGCAGCCTTCACGCAGCAGCCACCGAGAGAGAGATCCACGCTCACGGTTCATTTTCCAGCTTAAGCACACTTCACGCATGCGGCCCACACATGAAGATACGCGTTCCACCAACAGCAGCACGCAAAGAATGGGCTGGACTTCACTCTCTCCATGCTGCACTCCTTCACGGTCCAGCATCCAAGGGCAGTCCCCATCCAGCACAGAGTGGCATCACGCAAATTTCTTTTAGCTTGGACATGAGTGTTTAAAAAACCATAGAGCTGGACAGCAGCGGAGCATCCAACGTGAGAGAATGAAAGCACGTCCATGGTCCAGCAAGGAGCAGCCCACGTGGATGGGGGTGGCAATGAAAAAACATCACCGTCCAGCAGCCTGGGAGAAAAACCTGGTCCAGAATCACTCCACGGTCCAGCTTTGGCACAAGGGCACTGATATTTTTGAGTTTTCGGGAAGCAGCAACAGGGGGTGCACGTCCAGAACAGCACACACGGAAGTTGGTCCAGAGGGAGGTAAGTTGGAGAAAAAGAAAAAAAAAGGGGGAGGTTGTTACGGGATAGCAGTGAGAGCCGCCACCGAGAGGAGAGTGGATCTGGAGAAAGAAAGCAAGCATGGAGGGATATGGGTAGCAGCAGAAAAGTGATACATTTATTCTTTGCAAGCTGGAAGCACACTTCAATTAGGAAAAAGGGGAGCTGTCGTGGGCTGTTGGAAGAGAAGAGTTCAGTTTGAGTTTTGATGAGCACGGCACGCAGCAGAGAATGGAGTTTAGCTTCAATAGCTTCTGTTTGTCTTACTCTTAATGCTTGAACAAAGAGTGAATTTATTGTTCTAAATATGTGAAAGTAAACGTACCCTCCCCTCTTTGCTGTTAACGTGTTTATGTAGTGTCATTTCCAAATTGAATTGCATTTGATTGCTTATTTTACTTGTTGCATCTTATTTTATTCCATAAGCTTTGTTACTTTTACACGGCTGTACTCGATGTTTGTTGTGATGGAAAGAGTAGTATATTTATTTAATTGCTTGTAGGAGGGATAAGTTTGTTCGGTTTTGCTAAAATGATGAAGTGTTGAACGGTGGCAGTGAGTGGTCATTGAAGAGTAAATCATTGTATTGAAAATTCAGAAAAAGTTTCTCTAGAAGTGTGACACATGCCGTGATGGATTTAAAAAGTGATGAAGGTGGAAACCAAATTAGAGTAGGTGTCACGGTTTTGGTTTTGGGGTAGAGATTAAATTGTTTTTTTTTTATTCTTTCTTAGTGGAAGACCAGCTGCAACTTGATGGGTAATTGAAGGCAGTCTAGTTTCTTCTTTTCGGTTTTCTTACAGGGATTAGGATTGGTTTTCACGTTTTTATTGAATGTAATGCTTCAAGTTTTATTATTTTCGGTTGAGAATGAGAAGTATGAAGAAAGCACGGCTCCCATGAGTTTTAAGTGGATAGAAATTTCTATTTGCTTTCCATAACAAAATAAACAAAAACAAGAGGTGATGGGAGGATGGTGGCTGGAAGAAGAAAAAGCCGTGTAGATGTGACATCAACTTTTTGCATTAGGATAGAATATTCATTTTGGTTTGATTGGGAAGAATACCTTGGAGGTAATTGGTTGGATGTATGTAGGTGAAGTAGTATGTAGGGTTACGTGTGGGAAGCTTGAAGAGCCACGACAGAGGACTTTCAGAAGTAATTCTTTTTTTTTATGTATTGAAATTCTTCTTTTTGCTGGTAATTTACGTTTGGATAGTTATATGTTACAGTGTTCAAATTAATGTTTTCATGTTTAGTCGATTATGCTTGAAATCCAATTTTTAATTTATCCGCAACCAAAAACATTTTTCAAACCCCCCATTAAATGTTGATCCGAGACTGAACCAAATTTGGTCCTTGAGAGACGACCTAGGAGTCACTTCCTAGTCTATACTGCATTCTTTTATGCACAACTTTTGTTGGGAGGTGCGACCCTCCAATCACATTCCTACATTCAAACACAAATACAAAACCACAGAACATGATGTTAATCATTAGTAAACCACCGCTGAGGGCCAGAATTTCCCTTCAGCGCCACCAGTGCACTGGTCCAGATCACAAAAACCAGAAAAAACCAAATCTGGCAGAGTGCCGCTCGGCGGCAGTTTACCCCTCAGCGGTAACTCTGCAGATTTTTGAAAAAACTGTTTTAAAGCTTTCCTAACTCCACCCAAATGCAATTTTCAGTTTTCCAGTTCATAATCATGCAGTTTAATCGGTTCAAACATCAAATATATCATCAAATCATGCATAGAAATCAAAACCCCTAAATATTCATGCTTTGACAATCACATTCAAATTCAAAAACCCTAGAATGAACAAAATGCATTTTACTTACTTGGGTGGAGATACTAGATGCAATAAGAATGCTTCCAAGCTAGAATGCTCTCTTCTAACCCCAAACTTTGATGACACACTAGTGAACAAGTGAGTGGAAGAGAAATTTTCTTAAGAGGTAAGAGTGAAAAGATGTGGAAAACCTTGGAGAAGGTATGTGGAAGTGTTTATGCAGAGAAAAGCCTGAAAGTATGAGACTTTGCGCAGCTTAGGGTTTAAAAATACCCTAATGGGCTTGGGTCCCGCTAAGGGGAACTAAAGCCCATTCTGCGAGAGTACCGCTCAGCGGCACTTTCGTGATGTGCTCTTCTCCTTCTTTTCTTAACCTATGTGCCTCCTAGACATGCCCCTCACTGGTTCCCTGCAATTCAATGTTCAAAATGCTTATGCAAACCCTAACTAAAATAAACAAACAGAAATATTCAATCAACTGGGTTGCCTCCCAGGTAGCGCTTGTTTAACGTCACGAGCCTGACCCAAAATCCACCAACACCCATCAGTAGGTGTAACAAACTTACCAACACCCATCAGTAGGTGTAAAATTTTCTTACCAACACCTATCAGTAGGTGTTACAAACTGAGTATCCTTCAGTAGATACTTAACCACCTAGCATCCTTCAGTAGATGCTATATCCAACAAAATATTTACAAAAATAATGTCCACAGATTAAAAGTTACAAAACCAAAATCAAAATCAAAAGTTTTTAAATCACTGGGTTGCCTCCCAGCAAGCGCTCTTTTAACGTCATTAGCTTGACCCAGTAAAGCTCAAGTTCCTTCTTCTTTTTCTTCTTCTTTCTACTGAACTTCTTTAGAAATTTAATCAAACCAGGAACCTGTTGCAGTGTCTCAATCATAGGAACCTTAATCTCCAATTTCTTGAAGATTTCCATAAAGCACTTAAATTTCTTTTCCTTCCTATGATTCTTCTTTAGATGAGGATGGGATTTTTCATATGATTCCTTCTTCTTTCCTCTCATCTTCTTTTTCTTACGCTTTCTCTCCCCAAATTTTCTCTTTTTCTTTTCTTTTATTTTTTTCTTCCCTTCTCTTTTTCTCCTCAACTTCTTTATTTTCACACAAATTTTCTTTCTCTCTTCTCTCTCAACCACTTCTTTTTCTTTTCTCTCTACCCTTTCCTCATCTCCCTCTAATTTTTCCTCATCAAGAATCTTGTCACTTTCAATGATAATGCCTTGCCCTTCCTCCTTAAGGTTAACTTCAGTATTAACATCATCATTCAATCTCTGATTGATGTAACGAAGTTGCATCTCCATTCTTTTACATGATTCTTCAATGCTTTTCTGAGTAGAGTCGGAATTTTTCAAAAATCGTTGAAGGGTGTCCTCCAACCTATCCAAACTTCCTGATAGAAAGGGTTGTTGCTGCCATTGTTGTTGTGGTTGGTTCACAAATTGTCCAGCAGCTTGCCAAAATTGGCTTTGATCCATGCTTGAGTGAGGTTCCCACCAGTGGTTGAGATTACTTTGGTAGAATTGAGTGCCCATATAGTTAAATTCTTGACCAATTGCATTCTACAGACATTAGGCACAAAACCCTAAAAACAATTGTTAGCACAAAAAGATATAAAAGAAGATATAAGATCAGAGATAAGAAGATGAAATAAAAACAGAAAACAAAAAAATAAAAACAGAAAAATAAAATAAAATAAAATAAAATAATAACCAAAAAATAAAATAAAATAAAATAAAATACAAACTGAAAAATATAAATAGAAAATAAAAATTCGAAATTTAAATTAAAAATTCAAAAACAATTCAAAGATAATCAATAATCACACAAATTAACCAGTTAAACCACGAGTCCCCGGCAACGGCGCCAAAAACTTGATGGACAAATTTATGAACACCAAATTATGATGTCACAAACTTGGTTTTCAATCGGCAAGTGTGACCGAATCGTTCAAGTAATAAACTTGGTAAGACCAAGTATCGTTCTTCCCAAAGGACTCACGGCCTAGTTTAGTTGTGTGGTTTCTTGATTAGCTAAGACTTAAAGACAAAATATTTGGATTTTATATGCAAAGACGAAAATTAAATATGTATGCATGAAGTTTTGATCAATGGCAAAAAGCAAAAGATAAACACTTTGGATGAAATATAGGTATGAATATGTTGTTGGGGGTCAATTTCATCTTATCCACTCTCATATATTTTAGGAATTCAACATTCAAATCATCATTGTTAATGCCACTCTCTAAAGTACCTTTCAAGAAGGCTTCTCCCTAATCACGAGTTCATACAATTCCTAGCATTCCTAATGATCAGTTCATAAGTGCAGGAGCTTAACGACAACCAATATAATATTGGGAGAAATTCCCCGGATCTAGACTTCCCCGTACGCGCCCGTATCGACAAAACCAATAATCATGCATCGAATGAGTTAAACAATGCAACCATTAAGCAAAGAGGAAAAACCCTAACTAATGATGAAAGAAAGCATAGATCTTAAATAAAAGATGTAAAAACAGATTCCATATATGAGAGCTTCAAAAGATTACATTGATTCCCCAACAAACATACAAGGTTTAGTTCACCATTTTCATGGTGAACCTAGATGAACAACAATGAAAGAATGAAAGATAAAACCCTAGAAAGGTGAAGAGGAAGCCTGAGCATCCAAGATCCTCCTTCAAAGGGGTGGAAGAGAGAGTGTTTGCTTCGTTCCAGCCAAAGTTACAAACCCTAGGAAACCCTAAAGCTTATATATTATTCGTAAATTATAGAAAATTAGGTCCAAGCCCATTAAAGTGCCGCTCAGCGGTAAGTGCGTGTCACGTTTCTTCCCCTCAGCGGCCATTTTGCCCCTCAGCGGTCCTCCCGTGAGCTCCTAAGTGCCGCTCAGCGGTAAACTGCCGCTGAGCGGTGACTTCGGCTTCTCCTTTTGCACTTTTTGATGTCTTTTATGATTCCATAACTCTCCTTCTTCACTTCTTTCACCAAATTCACCTTAAAACCTGCACAAAAACACTGAAATCAAGCATAAACCTGTCCATTTTCTGTAATTTACGAATAATATATAAGCTTTAGGGTTTCCTAGGGTTAGGTATCTTTGGCAGAAACGAAGCAAACACTCTCTCTTCCACCCCTTTGAAGGAGGATCTTGAATGCTCAGGCTTCCTCTTCACCTTTCTAGGGTTTTATCTTTCATTCTTTCATTGTTATTCATCTAGGTTCACCATGAATATGGTGAACTAAACTTTGTATGTTTGTTGGGGAATCAATGTAATCTTTTGAAGCTCTCATATATGGAATTTGTTTTTACATCTTTTATTTAAGACCTATGCTTTCTTTCATCATTAGTTAGGGTTTTTCCTCTTTGCTTAATGCTTGCGTTGTTTAACTCATTCGATGCATGATTATTGGTTTTGTCGATACGGGCACGTACGGGGAAGTCTAGATCCGGGGAATCTCTCCCAATATTATATTGGTTGTCGTTAAGCTCCTGCACTTGATGAACTAATTATTAGGAATGCTAGGAATTGTATGAACTCGTAATTAGGGAGAAGCCTTCTTGAAAGGTACTTTAGAGAGTGGCATTAACAATGATGATTTGAATGTTGAATTCCTAAAATATATGAGAGTGGATAAGATGAAATTGACCCCCAACAACATATTCATACATTTATTTCATTGAAAGTGTTTATCTTTTGCTTTTGCCATTGATCGAAACCTCATACATACATGTTTATTTTCGTCTTTTGCATAGAAAAAATCCAAATATTTAGTCCTTAAGTCTTAGCTAATTAACAAACCACACAACTAAACTAGGCCGTGAGTCCTTTGGGAAGAACGATACTTGGTCTTACCAAGTTTATTACTTGAACGATTCGGTCATACTTGCCGATTGTAAAACAAGTTTTTGACATCATATTTTGGTGATCATAAATTTGTCCATCAAGTTTTTGGCGCCGTTGCCGGGGACTCGTGGTTTAACTGGTTAATTTGTGTGATTATTGATTATCTTTGACTTTAATTTTGAATTTCTGTTTTTATTTTCTGTTTTTATTTTTTCGGTTTTTATTAGATTAGATTTTATTTTTATTTTATTTTATTTTTATCTTCTGAATCTTTTATCTTCTCCTATATCTTTTTGTGTTAACAAATCTTTTCTAGGGTTTTGTTTTCTTGTGTATGCAGGAAGCAATTAGAACAAGAAGCAAGAAAACAACATAACCTCTTCTTGAAGGTCTAGACGAGAGTAGACGGAGGAGAAGAATCCAAACATCTAGAGAACTTTTCCCTCCTCCGGAAACTCTGTTGCAACCATCACCACAAGGTTCTGACCATAGCACAGAAAATATGGAGAACAATAATATCAGAAGAACTCTTGTTGATTACACCAATACAGCTGGACCTTAGCACTTTAACAGTATAGCTAGACCTAGAGTCAATGCAGCTAACATGGAGGTCAAACCAGCATTGATCCAACTGGTGAAGAGCAATCAATTTAATGGGTTATCTCATGAAAGCCCATATGAGCACCTCACTACTTTTAATGAGATTTGCAACACAGTCAAGATTAATGGGGTGCCAAACGAAGCTATCAAACTTAGCTTGTTTCCTTTCTCATTGGGAGGCAATGCTAAGCTTTGGTTGAATTCTTTCCCAGAGGGAAGCTTCACAGAGTGGGAAGCAGTGGTAACCAAGTTTCTAAATAAATACTTCCCACAATCAAAGGTGAACAAAGGCAAGCAAGAGATTTCTTCATTCAAGCAGGGCATGGAAGAATCACTGGGTCATGCATGGGATAGATACAAAAGCTTGCTACGAAAAACACCCACGCATGGATTCGATGAAGTGGAAGTAGTCCTTACCTTCCTTGGAGGTCTTGGTTCACAAACCAAGATGATGCTAGATGCCTCAGCAGGAGGAAACATTAAATGGAAGACTCCAGAGGAAGCAACAGAAATTATTGAAAATATGGCTACTAGTGATAACGAACTCCACAGTGAAAGAGGAGCTCCTACGCAACAGAAAGGAGTTCTACAATTACAGACGCATGATGCCTTGCTAGCACAAAATAAAATTCTAACTCAACAGTTGGAAATTCTTACTAAAACACTTGCACAATTGCCTAAAGAGTTGAAAACTGCTGCACAGGTACAATCTCAGTTGTGTGAATTGTGTGGAGGCGACCATATAAATGGTCAATGTGCCTTTCCAGTGGAAGCTTTAGAAGATGTTAATTTCATGGCCAATCAATTTCCATACTGTCAAGGGAACTACAATCAAGGGTGGAAACCACACCCAAGCATTGGTCAAGGACAAACTGGGCAAGCTAGTCAATATAATAAGCAGCAGCAGCAACCCACCTTTTGGCAACAGTTATCTATGCTTAATGAAAGATCAACAAGGTTGGAAGAAACTCTTCAGCAATTTATACAGAAAACTGAATCTTCTCAAAAGAGCACTGAAGCTGCTATAAAGAACTTGGAGATTCAAATGGGTCAGATTACCAAGCAATTGGAAGAAAGGCCAAATAGAAATTTTGGGGCTAATACTGAGGTTAACCCCAGAGAAGAGTGCAAGGTGGTAAAGAGTGTTGATGATGAGAAAGTTGAGTTAGATACAGAAGAGAGAAGAGAAATAGAGAGCAAAAGTACTTTTCCTTTTCCAATCCATCAAGGGAAACAACTGGACTTCACAGAATTATTCAGAATGGTGGATAATGAAGCACCTTGGGAACAGATTCTACAGCAAATCACAGTTTACACAAAATCTGATGAAAACATCTCTACAAAGAAAAGACGTAGAGATGATGAAGCAAAGGAGTGTATAACTGTTAAAAAAGAGTCATTCCCTCCTAAAGCAACAGATCCAGGCAGTTTTTCTATCCCTTGTACCATAGGGAAGAAAAAGGTGAAGAAAGCTCTCCTTGATTTAGGTTCAAGTGTTAACTTGATACCTTACTCTTTACTGGAGCAAATCGGCAATGTTAAAGTGAAACCTGTAAAGGTTAATCTAGTAATGGCCGATGGATCTTCAAAGGAGCCATGTGGGATTGGAGAGGACATTATAGTTTGTGTTGGCAAACTTCAGTTCTTGGCACACTTTGTGGTGATGAAGATGGAGACAGAGAAGATACCTATCATACTTGGAAGACCGTTTATGAAAACGGCCAAAGCTATCATTGATGTAAATGAAGGTATAGTAGTGCTCCAGGACAGAGAGGAGAGAGTGGTAGTAGACGTCTTCAAAGATGAGACGCAAGCACAGGAGGAAGAAGCTAGTTATAAAGCTGCATTTCAAGATGCACCCATGACTAGCCGTAAAGATGAAAATCTCAAGGTTGCAGGTAACCATTGTTTGTTGTTTCAGGTACCCAAGGAAGAAAATATTAGAAGAGGAGGAGAAATTCCTAGTGACTGGGAGAAAAGAAGACTCCAACTTGGCACACCTGTAAGAATCAAGAACAAGTTGTGGGTTGTGAAGGGCTTTAAAGAGAAGGAGATGATAGAGATAGAGTCTCCACATTCTAGAAGGACCAAAACAGTTCACAGGAAACAGCTGAGGAGTTGGTGGAATGACAACATCAACTATAAAGAAGGAACTTGAATTTTACTAGGTCAAGCTAATGACGTTAAAAGAGCGCTTGCTGGGACGCAACCCAGTGATTTTAGAACTTTTAAATTTTACTTTGGTTTGTAATCTTTAAATCTGTTGAACATTATATTGCTTAACATAGCATCTACTGAAGGATGCTAAGTGGTAACACCTACTGATGGGTGTTGGTAAGTTTGAAGCACCTACTGATGGGTGTTGGTGAGATTTTAAACACCTACTGATGGGTGTTGGTGGATTTTGGGTCAGGCTCGTGACGTTAAACAAGTGCTACCTGGGACGCAACCCAGTTGATTGATTGTTTTTTTTGTTTATTTTAGTTAGGGTTTGCATAAGCATTTTAAACATTGAATTGCAGGGAACCAGTGAGGGGCATGTATGGGAGGCACGTAGGTTAAGAAAAGAAGGAGAAGAGTACATCACGAAAGTGCCGCTGAGCGGTAATTTACCGCTGAGCGGTACTCTCGCAGATGGGCTTTAGTTCCCCTTAGCGGGACCCGAGCCCAATAGGGTATTTTTAAACCCTAAGCTGCGCAATTTCTCACACTTTCAGGCTCTTCTCTGCACAAACACTCCCACATACCTTCTTTAAGGTTTTCCACATCTTTTCACTCTTCCCTCTTAAGAAAATTTCTCTTCCACTCACTTTTTCACTAGTGTGCTATCAAAGTTTGGGGTTGGAAGAGAGCATTCTAGCTTGGAAGCATTCTCATTGCATCTAGTATCTCCACCCAAGTAAGTAAAATGCATTTTGTTCATTCTAGGGTTCTTGAATTTGAATGTGATTGTCAAAGCATGAATATTTAGGGGTTTTGATTTCTATGCATGATTTGATGATATATTTGATGTTTGAACCGATTAAACTGCATGATTATGAACTGGAAAACTGAAAATTGCATTTGGGTGGAGTTAGGACAGCTTTAAAACAAGATTTTCAAAAATCTGCAGAGTTACCGCTGAGGGGTAAACTGCCGCTGAGCGGCACTCTGCCAGATTTGGTTTTTCTGGTTTTTTGTGATCTGGACTATGGCACTGGTGGCGCTGAGGGGAAATTCTGGCCCTCAGCGGTGGTTTAGCTTTTCAAGGAGTTGTGTTCTATGTTTTACTAATGATTAACATCATGTTCTGTGGTTTTGTATTTGTGTTTGAATGCAGGAATGACATCCTCTTCAGGAAAGAGATTGAAAACCATGGCAACCAAGAGAAAGGAAAAGGAACCAGAGCAACCCCACTCTAGCAGGTTCCTCTCTAGGAAACATGAGAAGCACTTTAGGGTGGTTCAGGACAGGAGACTTCTGATGGAAAGAAAAGTTGGAATGATACCTAACTTTGCTCCTCAATTTGGAGAGCAAGTGTTAGGGAATGACTGGGGAAAGCTAGCCACCTATCCTGCACCTGCTAACATAGCTGTGGTGAAGGAATTCTACACCAATGTAAAGAAGATATGTGATTATCCAGCTGAAAATTATTTGGGCTATGTTAGAGGCCATGCTATCAGGTATGATCCTGATTCTATCAATAACTTCCTAGATACTGTGTGGGCTGGTGAGCAGTGCCAGTTTGCTCAATGCATGGAGGAGGAGCTGGAGCAGCTGAAGCTTCAGTTAGAGAGATGGAAGAAGATGAAGCTGATGATGATGATGCATTTGAAGATGATGAAGATGAGGAAGAAGAGGAAGATACAGAGGACAGCTCAGACTGATGAGGAGCTGAGATAGCATTTACTGATAAATGCTATCATATGATTATGCTTTTGTGGTTTAAGTTTTCTGAACTTATTTGTTTTTGTTTTTAGATTAGGGTTTGATGTACTCTATTGAACACTTGGTTTGTTATGATGGTTTGCTATTAACTGTGATTATTTGATAAGTAATGCTTGATGATGATTAATGATTGATTGATGTTGAGATGATGTGCACATTAAAATGCTTATACAGGTGATTCACAAGCTTTGTGAACAAATGCAGGATATTATGATTGTGATTGTGAAATTAAGCAGGATGTGTATGTCAAATGTGAATGAGCTTATATGTGAGGTTTTGAGCTCCAGAGTTTTTATTGATTGAATGCTATTACTTTGGAAACATGAATGATTTTGCCCAGGTTTTCTATGATTGAATCAATTGCTTGTTTTTCATCATGTGATCAAGGCCATTTGTTGGAACCTTTTTTATTGGCCAAATTCATAAAGCTAGCCCACTAAAAGAGAACACTTTGTGTTCTATCCTTTGAACCCTTAGCCTTGAACATACACTTAAACCCTTGATTGAAAATCTTTACCTTGAGTTAAGTAGAAGATCTTGTGTGGTATTGTTAAATGTTCAAGTTTGGGGTTGTTAGGAAAACATGAAAAAGGAAAAGCATTGAGCTAAGAGCTAAAAAGTAAGAATATGCAAAGAAAAAGAAAAGAAAAGAAAAAGAAGCAAAGCTCAATGCAAATGCAAAGGTAAGTTGGGAAGAATAAGAAAAATTGTGTTGTTATGATTCTCTTAACTCAAGGATTTTGTGATCCAGAAAAACCAATTTTCTTGTTAGCCCAGCCACATTATAAGCCATTGAAAAGTCCTTGTGATGATGCATGCTTGTAAATGTTTTTGATTGTGGTAAAATGAAAGGCAAAGTTGATTCATGTGACATTGTGATAGTAGAGTGAATGAGTGATTACCTTTTATACACTTGTGTGTTGAGTGAAACACTTTACCTAGTGAGGAAATATTCCATTAGCACATGAACATCCATGCTTAATTGGTTGGTCATTCATGAAAAAGAGCATTTGTTGGGTATTAACTGACTTTGTGAAACACTAAAGCATGTGCACATCTTGATTGAACTCTTGGTCATAAGTTTGATTGAAGTTTTTACTTATCTAAAAAGAGGATTTTTGAATGAGTGAACCATCATATGAATTGGTTGAAGATTGAGTTATATTGTTTGCTTGAGGACAAGCAAAGTTCTAAGTTTGGGGTTGTGATAACAGTTGAAAAACTGTTATTTTCATGCTTAAAATTGACACAAAAAGCAACCTTTACACTTAGAAACTAGCTTGAAATCATGCTTTTATCCATATTTTCAGAAATAAGAGAGCTGGACAGGTTTATGCTTGATTTCAGTGTTTTTGTGCAGGTTTTAAGGTGAATTTAGTGAAAGAAGTGAAGAAGGAGAGAGATGAAATCAGAAAAGACATCAAAAAGTGCAAAAGGAGAAGCCGAAGTCACCGCTCAGCGGGTGAACTGCCGCTGAGCGGCACTCAGGAGCTTACGAGAGATCCGCTGAGGGGCAAAATGGCCGTTGAGGGGAAGAAACGACTCACGCACTTACCGTTGAGCGGCAATTTACCGCTGAGCGGCTTTTTATGGGCTTGGACCTAATTTTCTATAATTTACGAATAATATATAAGCTTTAGCGTTTCCTAGGGTTAGGTATCTTTGGCAGAAACGAAGCAAACACTCTCTCTTCCACCCCTTTGAAGAAGGATCTTGGATGCTCAGGCTTCCTCTTCACCTTTCTAGGGTTTTATCTTTCATTGTTATTCATCTAGGTTCACCATGAATATGGTGAACTAAACTTTGTATGTTTGTTGGGGAATCAATGTAATCTTTTGAAGCTCTCATATATGGAATTTGTGCTTGCATCTTAATCTAAGATTTATGCTTTCCTTCATCATTAGTTAGGGTTTTTCCTCTTTGCCTAATGCTTGCTTTGTTTAACTTATTCAATGCATGATTATTGATTTTGTCGATACGGGAACGTACGGGGAAGTCTAGATCCGGGGAATTACTCCCAATATTATATTGGTTGTCGTTAAGCTCCTGCACTTGATGAACTAATTATTAGGAATGATAGGAATTGTATGAACTCGTAATTAGGGAGAAGCCTTCTTGAAAGGTACTTTAGAGAGTGGCATTAACAATGATGATTTGAATGTTGAATTCCTAAAATATATGAGAGTGGATAAGATGAAATTAACCCCCAACAACATATTCATACATTTATTTCATTGAAAGTGTTTATCTTTTGCTTTTGCCATTGATCGAAACCTCCTACATACATGTTTATTTTCGTCTTTTGCATAGAAAAAATCCAAATATTTCGTCCTTAAGTCTTAGCTAATTAACAAACCACACAATTAAACTAGGCCGTGAGTCCTTTGGGAAGAACGATACTTGGTCTTACCAAGTTTATTACTTGAACGATTCGGTCATACTTGCCGATTGTAAAACAAGTTTGTGACATCATATTTTGGTGATCATAAATTTGTCCATCACTAGGTAATATTGCTTCCGGGAGAATTTCCCCAGTTCTAGATTTTCTCATATGTGTCCATAGTGACAAAACCAATAATCATGCAATTGAATGAGTTGACTCCACTGGCCGCCCAAGCTTTGCGGTTGACATTTCTGGTTGACTTTTCTGCACTCTAGTTGAGTTTTCTGCATTCCAACTATTTGGCACTTTAATTCTTCCTTCAAATCATTCCAATAACCTACAAAATCATTGGAATTTGGTGATAAAATCATCAAGTATAATCTCAACTCTCTTATTGACAAAACTAAAGCAAAAACATGAGTCAAAGCAAGTTTCTAAGTCAAAAAGGGTGCATTTAGTATCAAAATTACATCACAAATAATGGTATTTTAAACTGTTATCAAAAGGCTTGGACAACTTATGGAGGACCTCGACGCTGCCAAAGGCAACAACCTCGACCGATCTTCTTTAGAGAAAATCTCAACCGCGACAACCTCCACTCTTCCGATCTCTCCTCCTTATGGTTTGAGTCCCCGCCACTGACCATGATTTCTGAATTTACAAAGTCAATCCCTTTGGCAAGCAAGTCCGTCATGAATTTGACGGTGAAGGAATCGGTCACCCCGTGATGCTCTTCCGCTGCGACATCATTGCCCTGTCGGCGGCAGACCCAATACCCATTACCCTTTCACTAATACAGTTTCAGATACAAAGTAAATAACCTAGTTAATCACAGTATTTTTCTGGTGGTTCTCAGCCCCAAATCGGGAAACCAGCACTGAATACCAATTCGCACACATCGCATTTTCTCCATCGCGACTAAAACTTGCAGGAAATCAGAGGACAAAGCAACCTCCACTGCCTCCGCAATCAAAATCGCCACATCGATACATGACAATTTGGCTCTGATTCAAGCCTCAACCGAGTTGGAGGACAGTAAAGCACCTACAACTCACCCGTGACATATCTTAATATGGATTCCAGACCGAGCGGTCTTACTTGCTTGGTTATCCAGTGATAGGACCTGACGTACAAGCCATTTGATTAAACAAGAGCTTACCACTCGATGAGGAACATCCTCAACTGCTCGGCCTTCCATGGCCTCAAGTGTTCAAGCATTTGGCCATTCGGCCACTCGGCCTCAAAGGTACTCGACCATTCGGTCTTTAATGCTCGACCATTCGGCCTCACAGGTGCTTGGCCATCCGGCCTCACAAGTATTCGGCCACTCGGCCTCTTCTATTCGGTTGTCCGTGGCCTCAAGTATTCAGGTATTCGGTCGTTCGGCCTTACAGGTACTCGACCATCAACCCTCACAGGTATTCGGCCACTCGGCCTCAACCCTCCGTCCTCCATGGCATCAAGTGTTCAGGCATTCAGCCATTCGGCCTCACAAATTTCGTCTTTGGGAGATTCTCCAAGAACTCTTGGGCCACGGGCAACCAATCTCGTCTACTAGGAGATTCTCCAGGAACTCATGGGCCACGGACGGTCATTAACGTCTATTGGGAAGTTCTTCAGGAACTCCTGATTCACGAATGGTCACTCACGTCTACTGGGAAGCTCTTCAGGAACTCTTGGGCCACAGACAGTCACTAACATCTACTAGGAAGTTCTTCAGGAACTCCTGGGCGACGAACGGTCACTCTCGTCTACTGGGAAGTTCTCCAGGAACTCCTGGGCACGGACGGTCACTCTCGTCTACTGGAAAGTTTTCCAGGAACTCCTAGGGCAAAAACAAAGAGCTAAGGAACAGTCACTCTCATTCAAGCATCTTTAACAGAGCAGTCTCCCATGCTTGGCTATTCGACCTTATAAAATGGGTTAGTCTAGTTGTTTACATTCTTTTGACAGTTCACATTCAGTTGTTATTTTCCCTCAGAACAGGTAAGCTGGATAATAACAGTCACTGATCAAATGAGAAAAAGTTCTAAAAAGGACTCCCATCATTTACCGTTCGGTTCATGGCAAAGTTCAAAAGGAGAACTCATAAATCCCGCCATAGGTGAACAACGACTAAAAATAGCCTCCCTCAAACTCATAAGTCCTATAGTTAACTACGGCTAAAGCCGAACGCTTAACTTGGACTTGGGGGGCATATGTATCGTACCTAGGGTAGACCGAACGGTCAGCATTCAACACAGTTCAGTCCATCCACTCAGGGCCGTTAGGTTCATCCGCTATGGTTAACTGGGTCAAAGATTGGGCCGCAATTGGGCCAGCGCTTAAGCTATTATTGGCCAATAGTTCAGTAGATGATAAAATCAAAGAATATCTAATTAAAGATACTGATAAGCAGATTATAAACAACCAACCGAATTTTTAGGTAAGTTTGTTTATATTTTAGTCTGTTTTTATTTTATTGGATCCGTGCTAGATTAGGTCCATGAGACAGCTTATAAATATAAGGTTGAGGCCAAACGCCAGGTACGCTCAATTCATACTCCAATACGTTTCACTCACACTCAACCCATTCTCAAATACTCAAATAGTGACAATTGTTCACTAAGCATTCAATTAAGAGCCAACACTCTTCAAATCACACGCCTAATTTGGGCGTCAGAGTGCCTTTTGCAGGTACCTCCCCCGTCGTCCAGAAGGAGACCGACCGGTCCACACTAATACCGATCGGGCAACAACAGTAGATTGAAGGTGATCGAGTGATCCAGATTGAATAGAGACAGGCGATCCAGGTGTTCGGAAACGGGAAAGACACGTCAACAGGTTAATCTCTTGATCCCGAAAATATTTACCGAAACAAATACCATGACAAAAGATTGATTGTATGAAGAACTCGAAATATTTTCCATTCTTTTTCCTTGTGTGCCTTTTATCCAAAATTTAGGAGAAATTATAGTGTTTCGCAATAATTAAGTGTATTAATATCTTGTAGTAATTGGTATAGCTGTTTCTTTTCTCCACACATAATTCTAAAGTTGACCTACAAAATTTATGTGCTTGTAAGTGTTATTTTTTTAAGGGTTAAATATGTTTTTAGTCCCTAAACTATTGGTCGTTTCTGATTTTCGTCCCTCTTTCAAAGTAAGGTACAATTTGGTCCTCATTCTTTTCGAAAAGTTCGTTTTAGTCCTCGGAATTTTGGTTTTAGTCCTCATTTTTTGCTAAATGAGGACCAAATTTTTAAACAGTGTTTAGTTTTCGAGGACTAAAACGAACCTTTCGAAAAGAATGAGAACCAAATTGTACCTTACTTTGAAACAGAGACGAAAACCAGAAACGACCAATAGTTTAGGGACTAAAAACATATTTAACCCTTTTTTTAATATTATTTTCATTCTAAACACATTTCTCTTATTTTTTAATTACTGATTTTTTTTTTGAAAAATATTATTTTTTACATGCTAAATTATTATTTTTAATTATATCTGAAATTTAACTAATATAATGATAAAATAATAGTTATGATAAGAAAGAAAAAAAAATTGAAATACGAAAATTTAAAGAGATACTGTAACATCCCAAAATACAGTAATAACCGTAATTAGAATTAATTACATTTCATAATCAAAACATTGCAGTCTTTACAATAAAAACAGCGCTCATAAGAACGAACGTGCGTTAAGTACAGAATTAACTATATTAACACAGATAAAGCGAGAGTTCTGGACGAACGGTTTTACAAAACCAATAACCGAACGTCCAAAAATAAAACTAACTAACTATCAACTAAACAGCCGGAC
Organism: Vigna umbellata; assembly: GCF_029865625.1. Taxonomy (NCBI): domain Eukaryota; kingdom Viridiplantae; phylum Streptophyta; class Magnoliopsida; order Fabales; family Fabaceae; genus Vigna; species Vigna umbellata. The sequence goes on from NC_142174.1 coordinate 23,247,357, forward strand.
GCTCTATGGCTCGGCCTTGACCTCCACGTCTACCAAATTCTCCTCAGTGATAACGTCTTCCAGCAATGCCTCGCATTCTGCTCACATCCACACGGATGATCATCGCAATGACAGGACGGACGTACAAAGACGAGAGACAACACAAGGAAAATCGAAGGGTAAGCTTATGTAATTTAATTCATACATCAACAGATAAAATAAACATTACAAACAACACATAAGCATATAGTTCAACATATATAATCATAAGAAATCTATCACTAGACGGACCGTCCGGACTGTATGAATCTGTGTAGCTACAGGCGTTCTTGCACCCGGGTGATGTAGTAACTAGAATAATCACATCAGCTGCCACCCGAGGTTAGCCCTATCCAAAGTACCCCTAAGGACTAGGACCTCCTGCCGTTCCCACACATGACATACCCCCTCTACGTGAGGACGAGTACTCACGGAACATCAGGATGAACCAGCCAGCATTAGCATGCCCACAGTCATACTTTACAAAATTCCATATTCAATACATGAGTCGTTCCTCCCCGGAACGCTCGTCCAAATTCCATCATTGTATATTCTTTCCATATAATGTTCACCCTTTATAATTCTTTATTTTATTACTATTTTTATCATTAGTTACAAGGACATGAAATAACGAACGTTCCGCCCTCTGAAGAACGAGGACGAACGATAATAGTGAGATCAACGATTCTCTCGTTCGACACAAAAGAAGGCTAAGAGAATATCTTTTAAATTTAAGAAGTGAACTGAGTAACTAGAGAAATATGTGACGAACGGTAATTACCACATGAGTTAGTTAAATGAACTAACTCTCTTGAGTTAAACCAATTCATAAGAAATAAGTCGAATAAGAAGGTCTTAGACCATATCCAATGCAGAGAGAAAATAATGGACTAAGGACTATATTTCAATTTAATTAACCCATGGAAACCCAATGCCAGTAAATGACCGAACATGGAAAAATATATTATTACAGTTGAACGAGCGCTATTTTTATCAAGGTTTACTATACAATAATACGAGCGCTTGGTATAAGACCGAGCACTACTTGGGACGAACGCTAGGTGTAAGACCGAGCGCTACCTATTTCGAACGCTAAGTATAAGACCGAGCGTTTCTTATTACGAACGCTAGGTATAAGACCGAGCGCTACTTATTATAAAGTACGAGGGTATAAATATTATTGTTTTATTTCAGATACTCGGATACCACTAGGCTGAGCCGAACGCTCAAACTTAGTACTTCACAGGAGGACGCTCGTTCTCGACTAGAGTTCTTTCCGAATGAAAGAATTCCATTTTAAACCATTTACTAGTAAACCGAACGGTATAAGACCGTTCGATGACGAGCGTACATTTATCAAGGTAAGAAATACCATATTCAGATTTTTCATCTATTCTAACTCAACATTTCTCATACAGTTCATATCTTATAAATTCATGTTAACAATTCATACTCTACAATAATCATCCATTTTTCCAATTCATACATATTAACCATCGTCATACATAATCAATCAGCATATATCTCATACATCCGGTCCATATAGGACGTTCATACAAAATACAAGTATCAATTAAATTAAATAAGCTTCCCTTACCTAGATTCGTGATCAAATTGTCCTTCAGGATAAATCTCACTTCACGGTACTAAGATTTCTTCTACTCTCAATGCTCACTCACACTCTTCCAAACTAAACCAAACAATAAGAAACCAAGATAACTTAGACTACACCCTCGAATGAAACCAAAACGTGATTTGCATGTAACAAAAGAGCGAATGACTAAGGGGAGAATACTTACCAGTTCAAACTGGAAATTTAATCGGATCAAGATGAAGTTTGAGGCGCCGGAAATGCTTCCACGGTGCCTGAACGGTGATCCAAGTAGATGAAACGGGTGTTTTCTTAGAGAGAAGGTTAATAAAATGCAGAGAGAAGGAGGAGAGAAAGGTTCTCTTCAGAAATCGGGAAAAGGGGTTGCGTGCAGAGAGTGAAGCGTTTTTCTGAGAAATTTCAGTTTTGCTTCCAACGCCGAACGAACGTCCTCTCTTCGGCGGACACGTGCTTTCTACTACCGATTCCCGACTCCCCTCGGCATGACACCTGGCGTTCGTAAATGAAATGTCACGTTCTCCGAGTGACACGCGGACTGCACTGCGCTCGTCACTCCAAACTCCATGCAGCGTGACACCTGGCGTCCGTTGGTGAAGTGCCTCGTCCTGCGGTCGCCACGTGCGTTGCTGAGGTGTCTCGTTCTCCGACTGCCACGCGGACTCCAGCGGAAGTACGTTATTTTCTAGGGTCTGACAGATACAATACATAAACTCGTTTAAAAGTACATTAAAAATAGAAAAGTAAACATTTTTTCTTGTAAATAATCTAACAGAAACAAAGACAACATATAATACAGTTAAACTTATGTAATATTCTTAACTTTATAAATAAAAAAATAAATCTTCTAAAATCATCTTTAATCATATTAAACATATATATAATGTTCAAGTTTAAACATAAAGTATGTTTGAAATAATAGGTTGTTGAAATTGTTTTACATTTAAATTTATTAAACGTGATATTAGAAAATTTATATTTGGATACAACATATTTATAATATATGAGTGTAAAACTCATCACATAAATAAATTTTATAAAATTAAATTAAATTTAAAATTTATTTTTAATGATAATGGTATGTATTTATTATATATATATATATATATATATATGGCACCGGTTAAAAGCAACAGCGATGTAAAAACTGTGGACAACAACCTCGGTCCTTGCTGAACCGATGTCCTAGGTCTGGCGTAGTAGGCAAGTAGCAGGTGGAGCAGGCGTAGCAAGTGCAACAATGGTTTAGGCATCGATTTCCCAGTAGACTGAGGCAATAGGGAGTGGTTTAGGCACCGGTTGTGCAGCAGACCGAGGCAATAGGAAGTTGTCAGCTGACTTGTAGATGGAATACGTGCATTGTGCAGTGGAATAGGCCTCGGGTCTCATGTTAACCGAGGCAGTATCTCAGTTCCGCCACGGGTTGATTTGTGACCGAGGTGTATATGGTTATACGCTTCGGTTTTCGCATAACCGAAGCGTATATGTGGCGTAAAAATCTACTTTTTTTTTACTAGTGTATATATGTATGTATGTGTTAGGAATAAGGATAGTTACTTTTGATGTTTGATAATTCTATAATTCTTTTAGAATAAAAATACTTTTTGTTTTTACATAGCGCTCTAAAAATTTTCAAGGGTTCTTCCAACATTTTCAATTTTTAATGTTTAAAGAATTAATCTCATCCTAAGTATTCATTTTCTTTTAAGATAAAAAAAATTATCCATAGACGACATTTTATAACTTAAGTTTCTCTTATACTTGTAAGTAATAAATATGATAATTAATAAAAATGTAATTAACATATATTATAAAATATGACATTTATATTTATTATTTATGAATTTTAGTTAGATGTGATACCCCATTAATTCAAATATTTTTTAATTTTTAAATGACTATAATTATCATAAATTATGATAATATTATATAATAAAGATAAACTAAATACATGTGGAATAATCCGACATGTGAACACGGATGGTATGATCGATAGGCAGTATACTTTTAATTTTTATTTGTGATACGTTGTTGGCAAAGAACCAATTGTTCCAGATGCTTCGACGAAAGGGGATATAAGATGCAAGTGGGGAAATTTGTGGTTTTGGTTGGTGTCAGACCTTGGAAAATCCACCTGTTTAATCTCATTAAATGCACCCCAAAACCCCTTGTCAGTCATTTAAAACGCACCCAAAACTCTGTAAACTGACGCCAGGTGTCAAGAATGGAAGATTTGAAAATCAGTAGTGGGGACAGGTGTCTACAGGAGAGTGTACGTTCGTTGGACGTGGGGTAGACAAAAATGATTTTCTGAAAAACCCTGCTCACTCTCCTCTACATGCACCTTCTCCTTCCAAACTCTGACTTTCCATTTCTCCTTCTTCTCTCTAGAAACTTCCCTTCTCTCTACTATAACTCACTATTTTTTCTTCTCCGATCATCATTCAAAAACCGTAGAAGTGTTCCCGGCAACCCAAGCTTCATTTTGAACCGATCATTTCTGAGTTCTGAAACTCGTAAGTTTTCTCCTCCTTAACCGTTCGTTCTTGTCGACATGCAAACCAAGTTCTGGTTTCATGATTCCTTAGTTTTAGTTCTGAATCATTGTTGGTTCGTTATTTGATTTTGGTTCGTAGAGCAGTTGATCGTTAAGGGTAGAAGTTGTAGTTGGACGAACCAAAAACCCACTTTTAGATCGTTCAATCACGTATCCAGGTAAGGGAAACTTATTCAATTTAATTCTTATGTTTTTGACTATACTGCATGAACGTTCGTTGAGTTGTATGAAGCATGACTATGTGATGATTGATTATTTGATATGTGAAAATAACTGAGTTGATGTATGAGTATGTGAAATGGGCTATAGTAGTAAGTAAGAAATTATGAAGTATTATGCTGAGGAATGAATTTGAATATATGTGAATACTGAATAATAAATTCCCTATGATATTGAACGTTCATCATTGAATGGTCCTTGACCGTTCGGTGTTTCTTATAAACTCTTTTGAAAGTGAATTCTTTCATTTGGAAAGAGTTCTAGTTGAGGACAAGCGTCTTCTTGTAATAGTACTATGTTTGAGCGTTCGACCAAACATAGATTCACTTGCGTGTTACGTGAGAAAATAAAAATCTTGTAAACAGATAAATTGCATGTTTAGTTATTCTTCAACCATGTCCCCAATGTGTTTATCCTTATGATCATAAATTGTTCCTATCATAAATTATTGATAAGTCTCAGCCCTCATTCCAATAATGTGTGGCGTTCGGTCTTACACCGAACGCTCATAAACCTTTTAATTTTGTTATCCTGATGAAACCGCGTTCGTCCAAACTCTGTAGAAATTCTGTTACTGTGTTCGGTTATTGACCGGCACTTAGTCTTGATATATATGTATATGAATTATTCTACGTCGATTCTTTAAAGGGCGTGGCACGTATCACCTTCGCTGTCTCCGACCAAGAGTCTTACGTACCTACTGTATTCTTCAAGTGTTGAATGCAGTTCACGAGAGTCAGTTCATTTAACTGATTCATGTTATAAGTAACGCTCGTTACATATTTTTATAGTTGTGCTCGATTTCTCCTTAAACTCTGAAAATGATACTTCAATCTTCTTTTATTCTGGAATGAGATATCTCACGGTCTCGTTCATCGCGTTCGTCCTCGTTCTAAAGAGGGTTGAACGTTCGTTACTTGACATTATTGGAAAATGTGATAAAACCCTAAAAAGGTGAAGAGGTAGCCTTAGCATCCAAGATCCTCCTTCAAAGGGGTGGAAGAGAGTGTGTTTGCTTCGTTTCTGCCAAAGATACGAATCCTAGGACGTCCTAAAGCTAATATACTATTCTAAAATTACAGAAAATTTAGGCCCAAGCCCATAAGTGTGCCGCTCAGCGGTAAGTGCGTGAGTTGGTTTCTTCCCCTCAGCGGCCATTTTGCCCCTCAGCGGATCCCCCGTGAGCTTCTGAGTGCCGCTCAGCGGTAAACTGCCGCTGAGCGGCAGTTGCGGCTTCTCCTTTTGCACTTTTTGATGTCTTTTCTGATTCCATCTCTCTCCTTCTTCACTTCTTTCACCAAATTCACCTTAAAACCTGGACAAAAATACTGAAATCAAGCATAAACCTGTCCAGCTCTCTTATTTATGAAAATATGAATAAAAGCATGATTTCAAGCTAGTTTCTAAGTATAAAGGTTGCTTTTAGTATCAATTTTAAGCATGAAAATAACAGTTTTTCAACTGTTATCACAACCCCAAACTTAGAACTTTGCTTGTCCTCAAGCAAACAAGATGTAACTCAATCTTCAACCAATTCATATGATGGTTCACTCATTCAAAAATCTTCTTTTCAAGATAAGTAAAAACTTCAATCAAACTTATGACCAAGATTTCAATCAAGATGTGCACATTCTTTAGTGTTCACAAAGTCATTTAAATTCCAACAAATGCTATTTTTCATGAATGATCAATCAATTAAGCATGGATGTTCATGTGCTCATGGAATACTTCCTCACTAGATAAAGTGTTTCACTTACACACAAGTGTATAAGAGATAATCACTCATTCACTCTGATGGACAAATTTGTAAGCACCAAAATATGATGTCACAAACTTGTTTCACAATCGGCAAGTATGACCGAATCGTTCAAGTAATAAAACTTGGTAAGACCAAGTATCGTTCTTCCCAAAGGACTCACGGCCTAGTTTAGTTATGTGATTTCTTGATTAGCTAAGACTTAAGAAAACAATGATTGAAATTTTAATATGCAAGACGAAAATAAACATGTATGCATGAATTGATCAATGGCAAAGACATAAGATAAACACTTTCAATGGATTAAATGAATGAATATGTTGTTGGGGGTCAATTTCATCTCATCCACTCTCCTATATTTTAGGAATTCCTCTTTCAAATCATCATTGTTAATGCCACTCTCTAATGTACCATTCTAGATGGCTTCTCCCTAATCAAATAGTTCATACAATTCCTAGCATTCCTAATGATTAGTTCATGAGTGCAGGAGCTTAAGGCAACCAATATAATGTTGTCAGTAAAATATTGGGAGAAATTCCCCGGATCTAGATTTCCCCGTACGTGTCCGTATCAACAAAACCAATAATCATGCATTAGAATGAGTTAAACAATGCAAGCATTGAGCAAAGAGGAAAAACCCTAACTAATGATGAAAAGAAAGCATATGTCTTAATTCAAAGATGTATTCAACAAATCCATATATGAGAGCTTCAAGAGATTACATTGATTCCCCAACAAACATACAAGGTTTAGTTCACCATATTCATGGTGAACCTAGATGAATTACAATGAAAGTATGAAAGAATAAACCCAATAAAGGTGAAGAGGTAGCCTGAGCATCCAAGATCCTCCTTCAAAGGGGTGAAAGAGAGAGTGTTTGCCTCGTTTCTGCCAAAGATGTCTAACTAAAGGACGTGCAAGCCCTTATATACTAATCTAGAGTTACAAAAGATTACAAAAGCCCAAGCCCAAAAAGTGCCGCTCAGCGCCATTTACCGCTCAGCGGTGGTTACGCGTCTTCTTTCTTCCCCTCAGCGGCCATTTGCCCCTCAGCGGTTCCAACGCCACCTCTTGAGTGCCGCTCAGCGGTAGTTTGCCGCTGAGCGGTGCCTTCGACTTCTCCTTTTTGCACTCTTTCTTGTCTTTTCTAATGTCCTCTCTCTCATTCTTCACTTCTTTCACCAAATTCACCTCAAAACCTGCACAAAAACACTTAAATCAAGCATAAACCTGTCCAGCTCTCTTATTTCTGAAAATATAAACAAAATGCATGATTTCAAGCTAGTTTCTAAGTCTAAAGGTTGCTTTTAGTATCACTTTTAAGCATGAAAATAACAGTTTTTCAACTGTTATCACAACCCCAAACTTAGAACTTTGCTTGTCCTCAAGCAAATAAAATGTAACTCCATCTCCAACCAATTCATATGATGGTTCACTCATTCAAAATCCTCTTTTCAAGATAAGTAATAACTTCACTCAAACTTAAGACCAAGAGTTCAATCAAGATGTGCACATGCTTTAGTGTTCACAAAGTCATTTAAATTCCAACAAATGCTATTTTTCATGAATGATAAATCAATTAAGCATGGATGTTCATGTGCTTATGGAATATTTCCTCACTAGGTAAAGTGTTTCACTCAACACACAAGTGTATAAGAGGTAAAGTGTTTCACTCATTCACTCCACTATCACAATCACATGAATCAACTTTGCCTTTCATTTAACCACAATCAAATACATTCACAAGCATGCATCATCACAAGGACTTTTCAATGGCTTATAATGTGGCTGGGCTAACAAGAAAATTGGTTTTTCTGGATCACAAAATCCTTGAGTTAAGAGAATCATAACAACACAATCTTCTTATTCATTCCCAACTTTCTTTTGCCTTTGCTTTCGCATTTGCATTGAGCTTTGCTTCTTTTTCTTTTCTTTTCTTTGCATATTCTTACTTTTTAGCTCTTAGCTCAATGCTTTTTCCTTTTTCATGTTTCCCCAATAACCCCAAACTTGAACATTTAACAATACCACACAAGATCTTCTACTTAACTCAAGGTAAAGATTTTCAATCAAGGGTGTTCAGTGTATATTTAAGGCTAAGGGTTCAAAGGATAGAACACAACGTGTTCTCTTTTAGAAGGCTAACTTTATGAATTTGGCCAATAAAAAGGGTTTCAAAAACACGGCCTTTGATCATATGATGCAAAACAAGCAATTGATTCAATCATAGAAAACCTGGGCAAAGTCATTCATGCTTTCAAAGTAACAGCATTCAACAATAACAACTCTGGAGCTCAAAACCTCACATATAAGCTCATTCACATTTGACATGCACATCCTGCTTAATTTCACAATCACAATCATGATATTATGCATTTGTTCACAAAGCTTGTGAATCACCTGTATAAGCATTTTAATGTGCACATCATCTCAACATCAATCAATCAATAAGCATCATCAAGCATTACTTATCACACAATCACAGTTAATAGCAAACCATCATAACAAACCAGGTGTTCAATAGAGTACATCAAACCCTAATCTAAAAACAAAAACAAATAAGTTCAGAAAACTTAAACCACAAAAGCATAATCATATGATAGCATTCATCAGTAAATGCTATCTCAGCTCCTCATCAGTCCGAGCTCTCTGTATCTTCCTCTTCCTCTTTATCATCATCTTCAAATGCATCCTCCTCCTCTGCTTCATCTTCCTCCATATCTCTGGCTGAAGCTTCAGCTGCTCCAGCTCCTCCATATACTGGTTCTTCTGGCCAAGCTACCACATTATGGAATTCATCCATAGTCCACCTGTGTGCTGGAGGGGTATCATACATCCCCACTATCATCTCAGCCGTGGCCACCTGCCCTCTGTGGATGGACTGCAACTGAGCACCTATAAGAGACATATACATGTCCTTCATCTGGAATGGTTCTGCCTCATGAGTATCAGCAGAAGTCCTGCTCTGTGCTGGCCTTCTCTCTCTACGAGCCTGGCGTGGTGGCACTGGCTGGGCTGCCTCATCACCTCCACAGTACTGTCTGTAATAGGCCTCATCTATAGCTTTTCTTGGCCTCTCAAATGGTGGAACAGAAGTGTCCACCCCAGCTAGCTTGCAAAGGTGAGTGATCAAAGAAGGATGTCCCAGTGGTGCTTTGTTGTTTGAGGTGTTAGCACACACACTAATCTCATCAGCTATCACCTGCCCAATATTAACATTCAAGTTTCTGATAACACAGTAGATGAATAGTGCCCTGCTGAGAGTGATATCTGACACATGTGAACATGGCTGAATGTTGGCATGAGAAAACGCCATCCAATACTTTGCAAGAGGAGTCAAATCTGTCCTCCTAATGTTAACCACTGAGCCAGATCTATTCCTTTGGAAGTGTCCTCCAGGTATACACAATACTCTCTCCACATCCTCATAATCAGCACCTTCCTCCATGCTAAGAGCAAACTGGCATTGTTCACCAGCCCACACAGTATCTAGAAAGTTATTTATGGAGTCAGGATCATACCTGATAGCATGGCCTCTAACATAGCCCAAATAATTCTCAGCTGGATAATCACCAATCTTCTTTGCATTGGTGTAAAATTCTTTCACCACAGCTATGTTGGCAGGTGATGGATAAGTGGCTAGCTTCTCCCAATCATTCCCTAACACTTGCTCTCCAAATTGAGGAGCAAAGTTAGGTATCATTCCAACCTTTCTCTCCATTAGAAGTCTCCTGTCCTGAACCACCCTAAAGTGCTTCTCATGTTTCCTAGAGAGGAACCTGCCATTATGGGGCTGCTCTGGTTCCTTTTCCTTTCTCTTGGTTGCCATGGTTTTCAATCTCTTTCCTGAAGAGGATGCCATTCCTGCATTCAAACATAAATCCAAAACCACAGAACATGATGTTAATCATTAGTAAACACAGAACACAACTCCTTTCGAAGCTAAACCACCGCTGAGGGCCAGAATTTCCCCTCAGCGCCACCAGTGCCACATCCAAACATGCAACAAACCAGAAAAAACAAATCTGACAGAGTGCCGCTCAGCGGTAAATGCCGCTCAGCGGTGATCTGCAGATTTTTGCAAATCTCTTTTTAAAACAGTCCTAACTCCACCCAAATGCAATTTTCAGTTTTCCAGTTCATAATCAAGCAGTTTAATCGATTCAAACATCAAATATATCATCAAATCATGCATAGAAATCAAAACCCCTAAATATTCATGCTTTGACAATCACATTCAAATTCAAGAACCCTAGAATGAACACAATGCATTTTACTTACTTGGGTGGAGATACTAGATGCAATGAGAATGCCTTCAAACTAGAATGCTCTCTTCCAACCCCAAACTTTGATGGCAGACTAGTGAAAAAGTGAATAGAAGAGAGATTTTCTTAAGAGGGAAGAGTGAAAAGATGTGGAAAACCTAGGAGAAGGTGTGTGGAAGTGTTTGTGCAGAGAGAAGTCTGGAAATAAACCCTAAAACGCAGCTTGGGGTATAAAAATACCCTAATGGGCTCGGGTCCCGCTAAGGGGAACTTAAGCCCCTCTGCGATAGTACCGCTCAGCGGTAATTGCCGCTCAGCGGCACTTTCGTGAAGTGCTCCCCTCCTTCTTTTCTTGACCTACGTGCCTTCCCTACATGTCTCTCATAGGTTCCCTGCAATTCAATGTTAAAAATGCTTATGCAAATCCTAACTAAAAATAAACAAACAAAAACAATAAATCAACTGGGTTGCCTCCCAGGTAGCGCTTGTTTAACGTCACGAGCCTGACCCAAAATCCACCAACACCCATCAGTAGGTGTTTCAAACTTACCAGCACCCATCAGTAGGTGCAAAATCTTCTCACCAACACCCATCAGTAGGTGTTACAAACTTAGTATCCTTCAGTAGATACTTAACCACCTAGCATCCTTCAGTAGATGCTAGATCAAACAAAATAATATCCAGAATAATATTCACAAATTATAAATTACAAAACCAAATCAAAAGTTTGTAAATCCACTGGGTTGCCTCCCAGCAAGCGCTTCTTTAACGTCACTAGCTTGACCCTGTTAAAGCTCACGTTCCATCTTCTTTATAGTTGACGTAGTCCTTCCACCAACCTTTCAACTGCTTCCTTTGGACTGTCTTAGATTCTCTAGAATATGGAGACTCTATCTCTATCATCTCCTTCTCTTTAAAGCCTTTAATAACCCACAACTTGTTCTTGAGTCTTACAGGTGTGCCAAGTTGGAGTCTTAATTTTTTCCAGTCTCTAGGAACTTCTTCTCCTTTTCCAATCTCTTCTACCTTGGGTGCCTGAAAATACAAACAATGGTTATCAGAAACCTTAAGATTTTTATTTTTACCTCTCGTTATGGGTGCATCTCGAAATGCAGCTTTATAACTGGCTTCTTCCTCCTTTGCTTGTATCTCATCTTTGAACACATCCACCACCACTCTCTCCTCTCTGTCTTGGAGAACCACTATACCTTCATTCACATCAATGATAGCCCTGGCCGTTTTCATAAACGGTCTTCCAAGTATGATAGGTATCTTCTCGGTCTCCATCTTCATCACCACAAAGTCTGCCAAGAACTGAAGTTTGCCAACACAAACTATAATGTCCTCTACAATTCCACTTGACTCCTTTGAAGATCCATCGGCCATTACTATTCTAACCTTTGCAGGTTTCATTTTAACCTTGCCAATTTGCTCCAGTAAAGAATAAGGCATCAAGTTAACACTTGAACCTAAATCAAGGAGAGCTTTCTTTACCTTTTTCTTCCCTATAGAACAAGGGATAGAAAAGCTGCCTGGATCAGATGCTTTAGGAGGGAATGGCTCTTTTTTAACAGCTATACACTTCTTTGCTTCCTCATCTCTACGTCTTTTCTTTGTAGAGATGTTCTCATCAGATTTTGTGTAAACTGTGATTTTCTGTAGAATCTGCTCCCAAGGTGCTTCATTATCCAACATATTAAATAATTCTGTGAAATCCATTTGTTTCTCCTGATTTATTGGAAAAGGAAAATTATTTTCACTCTCTATTTCTCTTCTTTCTTCTGTTTCTTCTTCTTCTTCCAACTCAATGATCTCTTCATTTACACTCTTGACCACTTTGCACTCTTCTCTGGGGTTAACCTCAGTATTAGCCCCAAAGTTTCTGTTGGGTCTTTCTTCCAATTGCTTAGTGATCTGACCCATCTGAATCTCCAGATTCTTTATAGCAGCTTCAGTGCTCTTTTGAGAAGATTCAGTTTTTTGGATGAATTGCTGAAGAGTTTCTTCCAACTTTGTTGATCTGTCATTACGCATAGATAATTGTTGCCACAAAGTTGGTTGCTGCTGCTGCTTATTAAACTGATTAGCCTGCCCAGTTTGTCCTTGGCCAATGCTTGGATGTGGTTTCCAACCCTGATTATATTTTCCTTGACGGTATGGAAACTGATTAGCCATGAAGTTAACATCCTCCAAGGCCTCTACTGGAAAAGCACACTGGCCATTGATGTGATCACCTCCACATAGTTCGCACAACTGGGTTTGTACCTGTGCAGCAGATTTTAACTCTTTAGGTAGTGAAGCAAGAGTTTTGGTCAGAGTTTCCAGCTGTTGAGTTAGAATCTTATTCTGTGCTAGCAGAGCATCATGAGTTTGTAATTGAAGAACCCCTTTCTGTTGCATAGGGGCGCCTCTTTCATTGTGAAGCTCATTATCACTTGTAGCCATATTTTCAATAATTTCAGTTGCTTCCTCTGGAGTTTTCCATTTGATATTGCCTCCAGCTGAGGCATCCAACATCATCTTGGTTTGTGAACCAAGCCCTCCAAGGAAAGTTAGGACTACTTCTTGATCTTCAAAGCCATGCGTGGGAGTTTTACGTAACAAGCTTTTATACCTGTCCCATGCATGTCCCAGTGATTCCTCCATGCCCTGCTTGAATGAAGATATCTCTTGCTTTCCTTTAGTCACTTTAGATTGTGGAAAGTATTTATTCAAAAACTTTGCAACCACTGCTTCCCACTCCGTGAAACTTTCTTCTGGAAAAGAGTTCAACCAAAGCTTAGCATTGCCTCCCAATGAGAAAGGAAACAAGCTAAGTTTGATAGCTTCGTCTGGCACCCCATTGATCTTGACCGTGTTGCAGATCTCATTAAATGTTGTAAGGTGCTCATATGGGCTTTCATGTGATAACCCAGTAAATTGATTACTCTTTACCAGTTGAATTAATGCTGGTTTGACCTCCATGTTGGCTGCATTGACTCTAGGCCGAGCTATGCTATTGAAGTGCTGAGGTCCAGCAAGATTAGTGTAATCTGCAAGAGTTCTTCTAGCATTATTATTGTTCTCCATACTCCCTGTGCTGTGAACAGAACCTTGTGGTGATGATTGTAGGAGAGTTTCAGGAGAAGGGAAAAGTTCTCTGGACGTTCTGATTCTTCTCCTCCTTCTACTCTCGTCTAGTCCTTCAAGTAGTGGTTCTGTTGTTTTCTTACTTCTAGTTCGAATTGCCTTCTGCATGCACAAGAAAACAAAACCCTAGAAAAGATTTGTTAGCACAAAAAGATATAGAAGAAAATAAAGATTGAAAAGATATAAGAAGATAAAAGATTTAGAAGATAGAATCAAATAAAATATAATAAAACCTAATCTAAAAAATAAAATCTAATCTAAAAGATAAAATAAAATAAAATCTAACCTAACCTAAAAGATAGAATAAGAATAAAATAAAATCTAACCTAAAAAGATAAAAAGATAAAATCTAATAAAATAAAATAAAATCTAATCTAAAAAGATAAAAATAAAATCTAACCTAAAAAAAAAAAAAAATCTAATCTAATCTAACCTAAAATAAAATCAAATCAAATAAAAACCGAAAAATAAAAAACAGAAAATAAAAATAGAAAACAGAAAAACAGAAAACAGAAAAATAAAATAAAATCAAATAAAATACAAACTGAAAAATATAAACAGAAAAATAAAATAAAATAAAAAAAATTCGAAATTTAAATTAAAAATAAAAAAAATAAGTCAAAGATAATCAATAATCACACAAATTAACCAGTTAAACCACGAATCCCCGGCAACGGCGCCAAAAACTTGATGGACAAATTTGTAAGCACCAAAATATGATGTCACAAACTTGTTTCACAATCGGCAAGTATGACCGAATCGTTCAAGTAATAAAACTTGGTAAGACCAAGTATCGTTCTTCCCAAAGGACTCACGGCCTAGTTTAGTTATGTGATTTCTTGATTAGCTAAGACTTAAGAAAACAATGATTGAAATTTTAATATGCAAGACGAAAATAAACATGTATGCATGAATTGATCAATGGCAAAGACATAAGATAAACACTTTCAATGGATTAAATGAATGAATATGTTGTTGGGGGTCAATTTCATCTCATCCACTCTCCTATATTTTAGGAATTCCTCTTTCAAATCATCATTGTTAATGCCACTCTCTAATGTACCATTCTAGATGGCTTCTCCCTAATCAAATAGTTCATACAATTCCTAGCATTCCTAATGATTAGTTCATGAGTGCAGGAGCTTAAGGCAACCAATATAATGTTGTCAGTAAAATATTGGGAGAAATTCCCCGGATCTAGATTTCCCCGTACGTGTCCGTATCAACAAAACCAATAATCATGCATTAGAATGAGTTAAACAATGCAAGCATTGAGCAAAGAGGAAAAACCCTAACTAATGATGAAAAGAAAGCATATGTCTTAATTCAAAGATGTATTCAACAAATCCATATATGAGAGCTTCAAGAGATTACATTGATTCCCCAACAAACATACAAGGTTTAGTTCACCATATTCATGGTGAACCTAGATGAATTACAATGAAAGTATGAAAGAATAAACCCAATAAAGGTGAAGAGGTAGTCCTGAGCATCCAAGATCCTCCTTCAAAGGGGTGAAAGAGAGAGTGTTTGCCTCGTTTCTGCCAAAGATGTCTAACTAAAGGACGTGCAAGCCCTTATATACTAATCTAGAGTTACAAAAGATTACAAAAGCCCAAGCCCAAAAAGTGCCGCTCAGCGCCATTTACCGCTCAGCGGTGGTTACGCGTCTTCTTTCTTCCCCTCAGCGGCCATTTGCCCCTCAGCGGTTCCAACGCCACCTCTTGAGTGCCGCTCAGCGGTAGTTTGCCGCTGAGCGGTGCCTTCGACTTCTCCTTTTTGCACTCTTTCTTGTCTTTTCTAATGTCCTCTCTCTCATTCTTCACTTCTTTCACCAAATTCACCTCAAAACCTGCACAAAAACACTTAAATCAAGCATAAACCTGTCCAGCTCTCTTATTTCTGAAAATATAAACAAAATGCATGATTTCAAGCTAGTTTCTAAGTCTAAAGGTTGCTTTTAGTATCACTTTTAAGCATGAAAATAACAGTTTTTCAACTGTTATCACACTCCACTATCACAATGTCACATGAATCAACTTTGCCTTTCATTTAACCACAATCAAAAACATTCACAAGCATGCATCATCACAAGGACTTTTCAATGGCTTATAACGTGGCTGGACTAACAAGAAAATTGGTTTTTCTGGATCACAAAATCCTTGAGTTAAGAGAATCATAACAACACAATTATTCTTATTTTTCCCAACTTGCCTTTGCATTGAGCTTTGCCTCTTTTTTTTCTTTTCTTTGTCTTTTTCTTTTCTTTTCACATTCTTCTTTCTTAGCTCGTAGCTCAATGCTTTTCCTTTTTTTTTTCATGCTTTCCCAACAACCCCAAACTTGAACATTTAACAATACCACACAAGATTTTCTACTTAACTCAAGGTAAAGCTTTTCAACAAGGGTTTTCAATTTATGTTCAAAGCTAAGGGTTCAAAGGATAGAACAGATAGTGTTCTCTTATAGTGGGGTAATTTCATGAATTTGGCCAATAAAAAGGGTTCCAACAAACGGCCTTGATCATATGATGCAAAACAAGCAAATGATTCAATCATAGAAAACCTGGGCAAAATCATTCATGTTTCCAAAGTAATAGCATTCAATCAATAAAAACTCTGGAGCTCAAAACCTCACATATAAGCTCATTCACATTTGACATACACATCCTGCTTAATCTCACAATCACAATCATAATATCCTGCATTTGTTCACAAAGCTTGTGAATCACCTGTATAAGCATTTAATGTGCACATCTATCTCAACATCAATCAATCAATAATCATCATCAAGCATTACTTATCACACAATCACAGTCAATAGCAAACCATCATAACAAACCAGGTTTCTAATAAAGTACATCAACAAAAATAAATACGTACAGAACACTGGGTTGCCTCCCAGTAAGCGCTTGTTTAATGTCACGAGCCTGACCCAAACTTTCAAGGATCAACCAACAGCATCATTGTGGACAATTGTTGCACCTCTCCCCCTAGATAGGGCTTGAGATGTTGCCCATTCACCACCCAACTTTTCTGTGGATCATCAGTAGCTGGATTAAATATTTCAATTGCTTCATGCGGATGCACTTCTTTTATCTCAAATGGTCCTGACCATTTTGACTTCAGCTTCCCAGGAAATATCTTCAATCTTGAATTGAACAATAGTACCCGTTGTCTTGGATTGAAAACTCTATTCACCAACTTCCTATCATGATAAAATTTGATCTTGTCTTTGTAAGCCTTGGATGAATCATATGCATGTAATCGCATTTCTTCAAGCTCCAAAATCTGCCTTCTGCGTGTGCATTGAGTTTCATAAGGATCGAAATTCAAGAATTTCAAAGCCCATAACGCTCTATGCTCCAATTCTACTGGAAAATGACATGCTTTCCCATAGACTAATTGAAATGGTGATAATCCCATAGACGTCTTCATTGCCGTCCTATAAGCCCAAAGAGCATCATCCAATTTGAGAGACCAATCCTTTCTTGATGAAGTCACTGTTTTTTCCAGGATCCTTTTTATCTCCCTGTTAGACACCTCAGCTTGTCCATTGGTTTGTGGATGATAAGGTGCAGCTACCTTATGTTTCACTCCATAGTGTTTGAGTACTTTTTCTAGCTGATAATTGCAAAAATGAGATCCTCCATCACTAATCAACACTCTTGGAGTGCCAAAACGTGAGAATATCTACTTCTTCAAGAATTTAATTACCGTGCTAGCATCATTTTTAGGACAAGCTAATGCTTCCACCCATTTACTCACATAATCCACTACTACCAGAATATATTCATTGTTGAAAGATGGAGGAAAGGGTCCAACAAAGTCAATACCCCAGCAATCAAAAACCTCAACCTCTAAAATGCCTTGTAATGGCATCTCATGACGTTTAGTGATCGTCCCTGCTCTTTGACATTTATCACAATTTCTGGCATGATTATGGGCATCTCTAAATAAAGTTGGCCAATAAAATCCTGATTGCAGGACTTTTGCTGCTGTTCTTTCTCCATTAAAATGTCCTCCATAAGGTGAATCATGACAATGCCAAAGAATTCCTTCTGCTTCTTCATTTGTCACACATCTCCTAAGAAGATTATCTGCTCCAATCTTGAACAAATAAGGATCATCCCAGACAAACTGCTTGGCATCATGCAAAAATTTCTTTCTCTGTTGCCAAGTTAAATCTTCTGGAATGACCCTTGCAGCTTTGAAATTAACCATATCAGCGAACCATGGCCTCTGCTGAATATACATGAGTGCTTCATCTGAAAAAGATTCCCAGATTTCTGATTCCTTGCTAGTGACCTCCTTGTTGACTAACCGTGACAAATGATCAGTAATCAAGTTCTCACTTCCTTTCTTATCACGGATTTCCACATCAAATTCTTGCAAGAGTAATACCCATCTAACCAGACGTGGCTTAGAATCTGGCTTTGTCAACAAATATTTAATAGCTGCATGATCTATATAGACAGTCACCTTAGATCCAATAAGATAAGGTCGAAATTTCTCTTAAGGAATACACAATAGCCAGGAATTCTTTTTCTGTGGTAGCATAATTCAGTTGAGCATCATTCAGAACCTTGCTAGCATAATAAATTGGATGAAACTTTTGTTCTTTTCGCTGGCCAATAACAACTCCTATTGCATAATCACTTGCATCACACATCAATTCAAAATTTTGATTCCAATCTGGCGCTACAATTACTGGAGCTGACATTAATTTATTCTTCAATGTGTCAAAAGCTTTCAAACAGTCTTCATTCATCACAAAAGAAGCATCCTTCATCAAAAGATTACTCAATGGTTTAGCAATTTTTGAGAAATCTTTGATGAATCTTCTATAAAACCCAGCATGACCGAGAAAACTCCTTATCCCCCTTACATTTCTTAGTGGAGGCAGTTTCTCAATGACTTCTACTTTAGCTTTATCTACCTCAATTCCTTTAGCAGATATTTTATGTCCCAGCACAATTCCTTCAGTTACCATGAAATGACATTTCTCCCAATTAAGAACAAGATTTGTCTGAACACATCTTTTGAGAACAGTGTTCAAATTAGCCAAACATCTTTGGAAAGAATTTCCAAAAACTGAGAAATCATCCATGAACACTTCAATACATTTTTCTAAGAGATCTGCAAAAATTGCCTGCATACACCTTTGAAATGTGGCTGGAGCATTACATAATCCAAATGGCATCTTTCTATATGCAAAGATACCAAAAGGACAAGTAAAAGCCGTCTTCTCTTGGTCTTTTGGATCTACCACAATTTGATTGTATCCAGAATATCCATCTAGAAAACAATAGAAAGCTTGACCTGATAATCTTTCTAACATCTGGTCCATGCAAGGAAGAGGAAAATGATCCTTTCTAGTAGCTTTATTCAGCTTCCTGTAATCAATGCACATACGCCAGCCAGTAACTGTACGAGTAGGAATAAGTTCATTTTTATCATTATGAATTACTGTCATCCCACCTTTCTTTGGAACCACCTGTACTGGACTCACCCATTCACTATCAGAGATTGGATAGATGATACCAGCTTCTAGCAGTTTCAACACTTCTTTTCTAACCACTTCCTTCATAACAGGATTTAACCTTCTCTGTGGTTGAGCACTTGGTTTATAATCTTCTTCCATAAAAATCTTGTGCATGCAATATGTTGGGCTAATACCTTTAAGATCTGATATTGACCACCCAATTGCTTCTTTGTTGGCTTTCAAAATTTCTATCAACTGCTCTTCTTCTTGTAGAGATAAAGAGTTATTGATGATGACTGACTTTGTTCCATCTTCTTCTAGAAAAACATATTTCAGATGTGATGGCAATCTTTTTAATTCTGGCGTCTTTGCTTTGACTTCTTCTTCCTTATCAATTATTTCAAAGATTGGATCTTCCACTGGACTCTTTTTCAATGTTTCCAAGTCCCTAAGACATTCATCAATTAATTTCTCTTCTTCTTCATCTAAATCTTCACAAGCATCAATGAGAGTTTTCTCTAATGGAGAAATATTTCGCACCATCCTTTCTTGCACCATACAAACTTCATCAAGTTCATCAAATTGAAAACATGCTTTGTCATCATTTGGATATGTCATGGCTTTGGATACGTCAAAAGTGACTTCTTCATCATCAACTCTCAATTTAAGCTTACCATTTTCTACATCAATTAAAACTCTAGCAGTCTTCATAAAAGGTGTCCCAAGAATAAGAGGAACATCACTATTTCCTTCCATCTCCATCACAATAAAATCCACTGGGAATACAAATTTATCAACCTTCACTAGAACATCTTCAACCACTCCATATGGATATTTAAGAGACCTGTCCGCCAGTTGAAGAGCCATTCTGGTCGGTTTGATTTCCAAACCCTGAATTGTTCTGCACATGGATAGCGGCATTAAATTATTGCTAGCTCCTAAATCAATCAATGCTCTCCCAACTTTCAAATCTCCTATGGTGCATGGAATAGTGAAGCTTCCTGGATCTTTAAGTTTAGGAGGTAGTTTCTGTATGATTGCACTGCAGTTACCCTGTACATTGATAGTTTCCTTTTCAATGTACTTGTTTTTCTTTGTAAGAAGTTCCTTCAAAAACTTTGCATATGCTGGCATCTGTTGCAATGCTTCAGAGAATGGTATAGTGATCTCCAGCTTCTTAAACAACTCCATGAATCTTTCCAACTGCTTTTCTTTCTCCTTCCTTGAATAACTCTTTGGATAAGGAAGTGGCTTTTCACCCTCTTTTTCTTTTTGTCTCTCCTCTCTCTCTTCTCTCTCGTTTTTTTCTCTCCTCTCATCTTCTTCTTTTTTCTTTTTCTCTCTCTCAACCCTTTCTTTCCACTCACATGTTTCTTTTTCACTCTCACTCTCATTTTCTTTCTCCTCTTCTTCTTTTTTTCTCTCCTCTAACACTTTACCACTTCTGGTCACAACAGTTTTACACTCCTTTCTGAGATTATCATGTTTCATCTTGTCAACTATTCGCTCAACATAGATCTCCATATTTTTAAATGCAACATCCACATTCTGACAATCAGATGCATTCGTCGTCAAGAATCTTTGGAAAGTCTCGTCAAGTTTTGTTGTCTTCTCAGATGGAGTAGAATGCATTTGCCATTTTTGTTGTTGCCCTTGAACCATTGAGACCTGTTGTATTTCTTGTGGTATTTAAGAAAGCTTCATAATTACTTCTTCCAACTGTTGAGAGATAATTCTATTTTGAATTAGCAAAGCATCATTTGATTGTAACAACTCCTTTTGACTAAGATATCCTCTTTCAATATTAAGCTCGTTGTCACTAGTAGCCATATTTTCAATAATTTCTGTTGCTTCCTCTAGAGTTTTCCATTTAATGTTTCCTCCTACTGAGGCATCAAGCATCATCTTGGTTTGTGAACCAAGACCTCCAAGGAAGGTTAGGACTACTTCCTCTTCTTTGAATCCATGCGTGGGCGTTTTTCATAGCAAGCTTTTGTATCTATCCCATGCATGTCCCAGTGATTCTTCCATGCCCTGCCTGAATGAAGAAATCTCTTGCTTGCCTTTGTTCACCTTTGATTGTGGGAAGTATTTATTTAGAAACTTGGTTACCACTGCTTCCCACTCTGTGAAACTTCCCTCTGGAAAAGAATTTAACCAAAGCCTAGCATTGCCTCCTAATGAGAAAGGAAACAAGCTAAGTTTGATCGCTTCATCTGGCACCCCATTGATTTTCACTAGTGTTGCAGATCTCATTAAATGTAGTGAGGTGCTCATATGGGCTTTCATGAGATAACCCACTGAATTGATTGCTCTTCACCAGTTGGATCAATGCTGGTTTGACCTCCATGTTAGCTGCATTGACTCTAGGTCTAGCTATACTATTAAAGTGCTGAGGTCCAGCTGTATTGGTGTAATCACCAAGAGTTCTTCTGATATTATTGTTCTCCATATTTTCTCTGCTATGGTCAGAACCTTGTGGTGATGGTTGCAACAGAGTTTCCGGAGGAGGGAAAAGTTCTCTAGATGTTCGGATTCTTCTCCTCCGTCTACTCTCGTCTAAACCTTCATGAAGAGGTTCTGCAGTTATCTTGCTCCTAGTTCGAATTGCCTCCTACATACACAAGAACACAAAACCCTAGAATATTTGGTTAGCACAAAAAGATATAGGAGAAGATATAAGATTCAGAGAATAAAATAAAATAAAATAAAATAAAATAAAATAAAATAAAATAAAATAAAATAAAATAAAAACAGAAAAAATAAAAACAGAAAAATAAAAACAGAAATTCAAAATTAAAGTCAGAGATAATCAATAATCACACAAATTAACCAGTTAAACCACGAGTCCCCGACAACGGCGCCAAAAACTTGATGACAAATTTATGAACACCGAAAAACGGCGCCACAAACTTGTTTAACAATCGGCAAGTATGACCGAATCGTTTCAAGTAATAAATTCGGTAAGACCAAGTATTGTTCTCCCAAAGGACTCACGGCCTAGTTTAGTTATGTGATTCGTTGATTAGCTAAGACTTAAGAACAAAATAATTGGGTTTTACTATGCAAAAGACGAAAATAAACATGTATGCATGAGGTTGATCAATGGCTAAAACAAAATACAAACACTTTCAATGGAATATATGGATGAGTATGTTGTTGGGGTTTATCAATTTCATCTTATCCACTCTCATATATTTTAGGAATTCAACATTCAATTCATCATTGTTAATGCCACTCTCTAAATTACCTTGTCAAGAAGGCCTATCCCTAATTACGAGTTCATACAATTCCTAGCATTCCTAATAATTAGTTCTTTTAGCATAGGAGCTTAACGACAACCAATATACTATTGGGAGAAATTCCCCAGATCTAGACTTCCCCGTACGTTCCCGTATCCACAAAACCAATAATCATGCATTGAATGAGTTAAACAAAGCAAGCATTGAGCAAAGAGGAAAAACCCTAACTAATGATGAAAGAAAGCATAGGTCTTAAATATAAGATATAAGCACAAATTCCATATATGAGAGTTTCACAAGACTACATTGATTCCCCAACAACAATACAAGGTTTAGTTCACCATATTCATGGTGAAACTAGATGAATAATAATGAAAGAATGAAAGATAAAACCCTAAAAAGGTGAAGAGGTAGCCTTAGCATCCAAGATCCTCCTTCAAAGGGGTGGAAGAGAGTGTGTTTGCTTCGTTTCTGCCAAAGATACAAACCCTAGGACGTGCAAGTCCTTAAATAGGGCATAAAAATAACATAAAACAAGTCCAAGCCCATAAAAACAAAAGAAAACCGGTCCAAGCCCATTTAGAATGCCGCTCAGCGGTATTTTACCGCTAAGCGGTACTAGCGCATGATCCATTTTGCCCCCCAGCTGCTATTTTGCCCCTCAGCGGTGATTTCGGCACCCGAAAAGTGCCGCTCAGTGGTATTTTTCCGCTCAGCGCCACTCGGTCAGACTTTTTCTGCGTTCTGGTTGGTTTTTCAGCATTTTGGTTGACTGGTTGACTTTTTTGGTTGACTGGTTGACTTTTCTGGTTTCTGATTGACTTTTCAGCACTCCAATCATTCGGTATTTCAATTCTTCTTTCAAATCATTAAATTAGCCTACAAAATCAAGGGAATCTTGCACAAAACCATTAAATTCACTTTCAACTCTCTTACTCTCAAAACTAAAGCAAAAATATTAGTTCAAGCTAGTTTCTAAGTCTTAAAGGTTGCTTTTGGTATCAAATTTAAGCATAAAAATAACGGTTTTTCAACCGTTATCAAAGGAACGACTCATGATTGAATATTTGAAAGTGGTAAGGTATGACTGTGGTTATGTTAAGTTGTTGATTCATCCTGATGTTCCGTGAGAACTCGTCCTCACGTAGAGGAGAGTGGGTCATGTGTGGGAACGGCAAGAGGTCCTAGTCCTTAGGGTCACTTTGGACAGATAGGACTAACCTCGGGTGGCAGCTGTTGAGGGTATCCCAGTTACTACATCACCTGGGTGCATGAACGTCGTAGCTACACAGATGTCATACAGTCCGGACGGTCGGTCTAGTAGTAGGCCTTGCTTTAAGTGTATTGTAAATTTCATGTGTGTGTTGATGTATGAATTGTATGTTTGACAACTGAATTAAATTACATAAGCTTACCCTGTGTTTTCCTTGTGTTGTCCTGTCCTGTACGGTCGTCCTGTCGTTGCGATGATCATCCGTGTGGATGTGAGCAGAGGGAGACGCACTTCTTGTAGAGGCGCTGGAAGAAGAAGTTTTGGGAGACGCGAACCTCGTAGATGTGGAAGTAAAGGCCGAACAGTAAGACGTTCGGTTGTAGTTAGTAGTTAGCATGAAGTGACCGTTCGGTCTCTCTTTCTTTCCTTTTGTTATTTGACCGATCGGTAATTTGACTTTTGTAAGTCGGTCGGTCATGTTTCCCTTAAATCTAGTGCAGTTTACTTTTGGCAAGCTATGTAAGGCCGTTCGGCCAGAATCTTTCGTTGGTTTAGTATAAAACTGAATTGGTTTATCATTAAATGTAATTAATTCTATTATATGGTTTTTACTGTATTTTTGGGATGTTACAGTTGGCATGGAATACGGTATAGCTACTATGGTGGAAGATCATTACCAGTGCTTTCATTTAGATTGAATTGGTTAGGGACCCATAGCCAATAGATTATTAACCTTTTCTGTGACACGTAGATTATTATCATTGTGCAATGCATTCGGATCAGATATATATCATTTCCTTTGGATACTTGTGGAAAACAATCTGTAAGGAGTTTTAGATTCACTTCTTATAAAAAAAATATATTTAAACTAGGGATGGGCAAAAATAATTGATCTGTACTTTACTATAGTTAACTATACTATATTATACTTAAAAAAAACTGATTTACTTTTACTAAAAGTTCAGTATACTATTTTATGGTTTAGTTTTTAAAAACTGAACTTATAACAGTTTCGGTTCAGTTAACTGTGAGCACTGTATCTACTCTTTTCTCTTAGTTCCCACTCAACTGCTTCGTCTTGCCAAAAAAACGTTATTTAATAATAAAATATTAATAAAAGAAACCGTTCACATAAAAAATTAGTAATGAATTTTTGTAAGGGCCTGAAAAAAAATATAAGGGCTAATGGGCCTTATTTTGAGGCAGCCAGGCCTGTAAGAACTAAAGACACTATGACCTTAGAAGGGATTCTGAAATTTGAGTTCATTAGCTAACTCTCCTTTCTCTCTCTAGAACTATCATTTTCCCTAAACCGGCTCTGACTTCTCTCTACCTTTCCACACATTTCAACCGTTGCATTGTTAAATAGGTGATGTTCTTTCATTCACGAAGTTGAGAGCTTTCCATCCATCCGATTAGTTTCTGTTTTGGACGGGTAAGTCATTCTTTTTTGTTTCTCCATTTCTCTTGAACCTTAGGGCATGCAATTTGGCTAGTTGCATGTAGCCAATAGTTTTCCCCTTTAGATTCTCTGCCTATTCTAGCTCTAAGAGCTGTTTTTGTTTCCACTATAGTGGGTTGTAGGGTTGTGTCGTGTGCTAACTTTGTAAGACACTGTTGAGGTCTTGTTGTGAACTGAATTGTACTGTTGTTACAAGGTAAGGGGAGTTATTTCTAATCTTTCAAATTTGTTTTGTTTGAACCTGTTTTATAACTGGTATGCATGTTGACTGTTGAACTGATGTGTTGTTGGATTTCATTTCTATATTTTAAGTATGTTGGATGTTATGAACTGAAAATGATAATGATGACACTGTGATGGTTTGTTTGTATGCTAAGTTTGGTGAATTTAATGTCTGAAATTGGAGTCGTTAAGATCATTTTGTTGGTAGGATAGAGGAATCTTAAAAACCGAAGTTGGTACATCCCTGATCATAGAGCAGCCCTAGTCTAATCCAGCAAGTTGTGACTATTCATATGTACTGGTGTTTATTGTTACCAATGAGGAGCATTGGTATCTTGAAAGCTATTGTAAATTTTTGATCATGATAAAAGCTGAAGAATTGAAGACTCTAAATGCATCTTTGTTTAAACACATTTTGTAGAAACAAATGTATAGGATAAAATGTAATAATGTAAAAACTCTTAGAAGTTTTCGTATGTAGTGAGTCATTGCACAAATAATCGATTGTCAAGAGGAATAATCGATTATCACGAGCCAGTTTAGAAGAGAGTTGCTTGCGCAAAAAATCGATTATTACACAGAATAATCGATTATCACTGTTTGATTTAATTTTGTCCAAGTCTCTGGAATAATCGATTATTGCTCAGGATAATCGATTATCATCATTTTGAAAACCCCATAACAGACACAAATAATCAATTATCACTTATGATAATCGATTATCAGTGGCAGTTGGGAGATGTCTTTTCAGTTTTTGACCCTGCACGAAACTAGGCTTATAAATAGAGGTCTTCACAGCTCTTAGAAAGAACTTTTCAATTGAGAGTATTAGAGCTTTGTGCCTAAGGGAAGCTCTCTGTGAGTGAAAAGGATCTATGCCATTTTGAGAATACAGTTTGTCTGAGGAAGTTCTCAAAGTGATAGAGTGCTCTTGCCTGGTCTTGTGAATAGGAGAAGCTCGCGTTTTGTGTGTCAAAGGTCGGAGCGGTTCTCTTCAAGTTGGCTGAGCAGGTTCTTCCGTTCGTTTGTCGAAGGAAGGTGTTTTCTATTCTTTGCTTATTTTGATTATCCGATTGTAATCGGCAAACCATATTTTAGTAAAAAAAAGGTTAATCACTATTCATAGTGATTAACGACTGGACGTAGAATCTTTTGATTCGAACCAGGATAAAAATTCTGTGTTGATTTTCTTGATCCCTAAACTCTTAGCACATCATCAACTGTTCGATAAAAGTTCGCTAAGAAAATCAATTTTTGAAACCAACTATTTTAACTTGTGTTGTGATCGTTACACGCTTTCCGCTATCAATATTTTATTCCGTTGCGCGACTCTATAACAGTACCGATTGTTCCGACATTTATGGTGAGTTTGATGCGTCAAACATTTGATTATTCTCCGATGACCAATTTGGGCTAGCAAGAAGGGTGTGGGGAGAAAGAATTCGGTGGTAATTGTAGTTAATTAAACAGTTTAGAAATTAGAAAGTATATTAGGACACTAGAGGGGAAGTGGAGTGGTGATTTTGAGAAGTAGGGGTTCTGGACTCAGTAGGGCTGTTGGGACATCTTAGGCAAGTCATTTGTGACTTGATAGGATCATAGAATTTGACTAGAACATGTTCAAATGGCAGAATTGGATTTGGGTCCTTAAGATATTGATTGTGGTGTTCTAGAGAAGAAATGTGAGTCTAAATCACTTTAGAATCATAGTGGGAACATTTAGGATCATCTAGGCGAGTTTAATTGAGCTTAATACACGAATTGGAAGTCTTAGAAGTTGGCCAAGAGGTCTAGAAATGGTAAGGGCTAATGTGAGTATGTGATTCTGCAGAATTTGCGTTCTGCAGATGATGCAGAGTCGCTATGCAAGATGTCTCGCATAGCGAGACTCTGAAGAGGGTGCTTGATGGACAATTTTATGAACACCAAAATATGATGTCACAAACTTGTTTTCAATCGGCAAGTATGACCGAATCGTTCAAGTAATAAACTTGGTAAGACCAAGTATCGTTCTTCCCAACGGACTCACGGCCTAGTTTAGTTGTGTTGGTTACTGATTAGTTAAGACTTAAAAGACGAAATATTTGGAGTTTAATATGCAAGACAGAAAATAAACATGTATGCATGAAGTTTTGATCAATGGCAAAAATCAAAAGATAAACACTTTCAATGAAATTTATGTATGAATATGTTGTTGGGGGTCAATTTCATCTTATCCACTCTCATATATTTTAGGAATTCAACAGTCAAATCATCATTGTTAATGCCACTCTCTAATGTACCTTTCCAGAAGGCTTCTCCCTAATCACGAGTTCATACAATTCCTAGCATTCCTAATGATCAGTTCATAAGTGCAGGAGCTTAACGACAACCAATATAAAATTGGGAGAAATTCCCCAGATCTAGACTTCCCCGTACGTGCCCGTATCGACAAAACCAATAATCATGCACCGAATGAGTTAAACAATGCAAGCATTAAGCAAAGAGGAAAAACCCTAACTAATGATGAAAGAAAGCATAAGTCTTAATTAAAAGATGTAAAAACAGATTCCATATATGAGAGCTTCAAAAGATTACATTGATTCCCCAACAAACATACAGAGTTTAGTTCACCATATTCATGGTGAACCTAAATGAATTACAATGAAAGAATGAAAGAATAAACCCTAAAAAGGTGAAGTGGAAGCCTCAGCATCCAAGATCCTCCTTCAAAGGGGTGGAAGAAAGAGTGTTTGCTTCGTTCCAGCCAAAGATGCCTAACCCTAGGAAACCCTAAAGCTTATATATCATTCGTAAATTACAAAAAGTCAAGTCCAAGCCCATTAAAGTGCCGCTCAGCGGTAAAATACCGCTCAGCGGTGAGTGCGTGACTTGTTTGCTCCCCTCAGCGGCCATTTTGCCCCTCAGCGGACCTCCCGCAAGCTCCTGAGTGCCGCTCAGCGGTAAACTGCCGCTCAGCGGTGACTTCGGCTTCTCCTTTTGCACTTTTTATTGTCTTTTCTGATTTCAACTCTCTCCTTCTTCACTTCTTTCACCAAATTCACCTTAAAACCTGCACAAAAACACTGAAATCAAGCATAAACCTGTCCAGCTCTCTTATTTCCAAAAATATAAAGAAAAACATGATTTCAAGCTAGTTTCTAAGTGTAAAGGTTGCTTTTAGTGTCAATTTTAATCATAAAAATAACAGTTTTTCAACTGTTATCAGTGCTCACTGTCTGTGTTATTCGCTATGCGAGCTGGTGCGCTGTGCGAATGACCAGAAAGGGCTGCTCTCTGTCTGTGGATATGCGACTGGTGATGGTCTGGAACCACTCCTATTTTAATTCGAAGAGCGAATGGGGCGCAAGGCGAGAAGGTTGGGAGTGTTGGTCTCTGTCTTGACTCTTGCTGTGCGACTAGGTAGCTATGCGAGAGACTCAAGGTCTATCACCTAAGCGAAGAAATTCGCAAGGCGAGTATGATGCGCTATGCGAGCCACTATGGTTTCGCGATGCGAGAAATGTATGCTATGTGAGAAGTTCTGATGTGTAGTAGTTTAATTTCCTTTTGTTGTATGATTGATTAAGTGGTTTGTTAGTTTGGTTGTGAAGTATGTATGTGGACGAATTGTATTGTATGATGAGATTCAAACATGTTGTGCATGGTTAAAGTGAAAGGGTATGTGGTTTAAAAGTATGGTGGATGGACGTAATTCCATGATCTTCAAGGAGAATATTCATGGTGGTGCCCTTAGTGTTTAGAATGATTTGCATGGAAGCTCAGTCTTGGGGGTTTTCCTGACGCTCCAATGGTCTTTCATTCTCAAGTAGAGAGGATTGAACCATGTGGTGAGGAGTAGCAGGAGGTCTTAGTCCTTGGGGCTCCCAGTATGCCCTAAGGCCCGAAACAGGCTAACCTCGTGAGTGTGATAGGGTGGGGAACCCAAGTTTCATAAGCCACCACGAGTGCATAACCCGCCATTGCTCGACAAATATTCTAAGTCCGGACGAGTTAAGTCTAGTATATGACATGCTAGGTTGTATGATTTAGCTTGCTTGGATTGAAGTGACATCTGATATGTTGTTTACTATTATGTTGTATAATTTCTTGTATAACTAGCTCAATTTGCTTCTGTGTTTGTGTTTTGTTTGTGTATGCTTTTCTTTTGCAATGATCATCCACTTGGATGTGACCAGAGATGGATGAGGTGCCCCTAGAGCAAGCCTTGGAGGAAGATAATAGTACTGCTTAGAGTGATTAGGGTGTTTATCTACTTTCTCACATTTTGAAACACTCTTGGTACTTAAAGATTAAATTTGTAACCATTTTGGAGTACTGTACTTTATAGCTTCTAACTGCTTTATTATATTATAATTGATGACGTCCTTATTATATATGCATGCCGTATATTTTGGGGATGTCACAATTTTTTAAGACAAAATTTTTTTATCACCAATTTTTATATTTTTTTATCAATAAACATATTTTACTTTTTAAATAATATTATTTTAATTAATAAAAGTAAAATATTTTTTTTAAATTTAATTTTATTAAATGATTAAGTAATAGAAATCATAAAAGAAAAAAAGACTATATAAAAAAAATAATACTTTAATGAGATATAAAGGTTCCTTCCTCCATTTGTTTGATTTGAAGTCCGAGGAAGAAAGTAAGTTCTCCCATCATTGACATCTCAAATTCTCCTTGCATGGACTTAGCAAAATTCTCGCAAAGAGTTGCGTTAGATGAACCAAAAATAATATCATCTACGTATACTTGAATAATTAGAAAATGTTTTCCAATTCTTTTAATAAATAATGTTGAATCAATTTTTCCTCTGTTGAAACCATTTTCTACAAGAAAATTGCTAAGACGTTCATACCAAGATCTAGGTGCTTGTTTTAAACCATATAGTGCTTTCTTTAATTTGTAGATATGATTTGGGTTTTTAAAATCCTCAAAACCAGGTGGTTGTTCAACAAATACATCTTCCTTGATATAACCGTTTAGAAAAGCACTTTTAACATCCATTTGAAATAATTTAAATTTCATTATAGATGCATAAGCAAGAAGTAGGCGTATTGCCTCTAACCTGGCAACTGGAGCGTATGTCTCATCATAATCTATACCTTCTTCTTGACTATATCATTTTGCCACAAGCCTAGCTTTATTCTTGGTGATGTTTCCTTCTTCATCCAGTTTGTTTCTGAACACCCACTTTGTTCCAATTACTTGATGAGTGTCTTTTCTGGGAATTAATTCCCACACTTGATTTCTTTCAAACTGGTTGAGTTCTTCTTGCATTGCGATACACCATTTTTCATCTTGAAGGGCTTCTTTAATATTCTTTGGTTCAATCTGAGACACAAAAGCAACATTCATACAATAATTTACAATATTACTTCTTGTGTTTACCCCTTGTGTGATATCGCCAATTATGTTGTCCAAAGATAATCCTCTAGGTTGTCGCCATATTTTATTTAAATCTTCATCTTGAGGATTGTCATGATTCTTCTCTTCATTTGTCTCCTTTGATGAATCTTCACGTGTTCCTGCATCAGATTCTTCTGACTCAAGAGGTTTTGCCTCAACGTCCACAATTTCATCAAAAGTAACATGTATGGATTCCTCTATTGTGAACGTTTTCCTATTAAAAATTCTATATGCTTTGCTTGTTAAAGAATATCCAAGAAAAATTCCTTCATCAACTTTTGAATCAAATTTTCCCAAATTTAGTTTTCCATTGTTTAAAACATAGCATTTGCATCCAAAAATTTTTAAATGGGAAACATTTGGTTTTCTATTTTTGAAAAGCTCGTAAGGAGTACGTTTTAAAATAGGTCGAATTATAATTCTATTTAAAACATAGCACGCAGTACTCACAGCATCAGCCCAAAATTGTTTAGGAACATTATTTTCATTTAACATAGTACGAGCAAGTTCCTCTAAGGATCTATTCTTTCTTTCTACAACTCCATTTTGTTGGGGAGTTCTAGGTGAAGAAAAGTTATGAGAAATACCATGTTCTTCACAAAAATTTTCAAATAATTCATTTTGAAATTGACCACCATGGTCACTTCTAGTAGTTTTTATTCTTAGATCCTTTTCATTTTGAACTAAAACAGCAAACTTTTTAAATTCTTTAAAAGCTTCACTTTTAAGAGTGAGAAAAAAAGTCCAAGTGTATCTTGAAAAATCATCAACAATAACCAAAGCATAGTAGTTTCCACCAAAACTTTTTATCCTTGAAGGACCAAATAAATCCATATGTAAGAGTTCTAAAGGTTTTAAAGTAGAAACAATATTTTTTGAATGAAAGGAATTTTTAACTTGTTTACCCTTTTGACATGCATCACACAATTTATCTTTTACAAACTTTAATTTAGGTAAACCAATTACTAGATCTCTAGATATAAGTTTGTTTAATTGTTGCATATGTATATGAGCAGCACGCCTATGCCATAACCATGGGTTTTCCTCTTTAACAACTAAACATGAAATATTTTTATTTGATGCATTTTCTAAATCAATTAAATAAATATTATTATGTCTAACTCCTTTTAATGCAATTTCTGAAGAATCACTCTTAAAAATTGTGCAAGAATTCTTCTCAAAGGTTACCTTGAATCCTTTGTCGCACAGTTGACTTATGCTAATTAAGTTATGCCTTAGTCCTTCTACATATAGCACGTCTTTGATTATCAAGGTGTCTTTGCTTCCTATATCCCCTTTTCCGAGAATTCTTCCTTTGTTGTTGTCACCATAGGTAACAAAGCCTTGTTCCTTTTCTTTAAAATTTGTGAACTTCGTCTTGTCTCCTGTCATGTGTTTTGAACAACCACTATCATTATCAGAATAGTGTGAATTACTTACTTGGCTGACATTATCATCATCTGCCATCAAACAGATGTTTGCTTCTTCATCTAAGTCGCTTGAATCTGAAATGGTCTCATTGTCGTCTTCCCATGCAATGTAGGCCTTCTTTTTCTTGAAAAATCTTTTCTCCTTTTTGTCTTCACCCTTCTTTTGATTTGGGCAGTCTGCTTTTAGATGCCCCTTTTCTCCACAGCCGTAGCATCGGTAATTTGAGGAAGATACTTGATTATCTTTCTTTTCGTATCTAAATCTTCCCTTACCTTTAGACTTCATGAACCTGTTTAATCTTTTGATCACAAGACTTAAATTTTCCTCTTCGTCTGAGTCTTCATCTTCTGATTTACCTTTGCTTCTTTCAACCTCCGACTTTAATGCCAAACTCTTCTTGTTGTTTTTGGCTTTTGCTTCTTCTTCATCAAGTCTTCCAAGATCTAATTCATGTTCTCTCAACTTTCCAAAGAGTGCCGCTGATAACAGTTGAAAAACTGTTATTTTCATGCCTAAAATTGATACTAAAAGCAACCTTTATACTTAGAAACTAGCTTGAAATCATGCTTTTCTTCATACTTTCAGAAATAAGAGAGCTGGACAGGTTTATGCTTGATTTCAGTGTTTTTGTGCAGGTTTTAAGGTGAATTTGGTGAAAGAAGTGAAGAAGGAGAGATATGGAATCAGAAAAGACATCAAAAAGTGCAAAAGGAGAAGCCGAAGTCACCGCTCAGCGGCAGTTTACCGCTGAGCGGCACTCAGGAGCTCACGGGAGGACCGCTGAGGGGCAAAATGGCCGCTGAGGGGAAGAAACGTGACACGCACTTACCGTTGAGCGGTACTTTACCGTTGAGCGGCACTTTAATGGGCTTGGACCTAATTTTCTGTAATTTACGAATAATATATAAGCTTTAGGGTTTCCTAGGGTTTGTATCTTTGGCTGGGAGGAAGTAGAAACACACTTTTCCACCCCTTGGGGGTAGATTGGGAGATGGTGACAACTCTCCTCTTCTCTTTCTCGGGTTTTTCTATCTCTTTCATTCTTTCATTATTGTTCATCTAGGTTCACCATGAATATGGTGAACTAAACTCTGTATGTTTGTTGGGGAATCAATGTAATCTTTTGAAGCTCTCATATATGGAATTTGTTTTTACATCTTTTATTTAAGATCTATGCTTTCTTTCATCATTAGTTAGGGTTTTTCCTCTTTGCGTAATGCTTGCATTGTTTAACTCATTCGATGCATGATTATTGGTTTTGTCGATACGGGAACGTACGGGGAAGTCTAGATCCGGGGAATTTCTCCCAATAGGATATTGGTTGTCGTTAAGCTCCTGCACTAAAAGAACTAATTATTACGAATGCTAGGAATCGTATGAACTCGTAATTAGGGATAGGCCTTCTTGCAAGGTAATTTAGAGAGTGGCATTAACAATGATGAGAAGAATGTTGAATTCCTAAAGTATATGAGAGTGGATAAGATGAAATTGATAACCCCAACAACATACTCATCCATATATTCCATTGAAGTGTTTGTATTTTGTTTTAGCCATTGATCAAATTCATGCATACATGTTTATTTTCTGTTTTGCATATTAAACTCCACTTATTTCGTTCTTAAGTCTTAACTAATCAACGAATCACATAACTAAACTAGGCCGTGAGTCCTTTGGGAGAACGATACTTGGTCTTACCGAGTTTATTACTTGAAACGATTCGGTCACACTTGCCGATTGTTAAACAAGTTTGTGGCGCCGTTTTTCGGTGTTCATAAATTTGTAATCATGTTTTTTGCGCGTTGCCGGGGACTCGTGGTTTAACTAGTTAATTTGTGTGATTATTGATTAACTTTGACTTTAATTTTGAATTTCTGTTTTTATTTTTTCAGTTTTTGTTTATTTTATTTTATTTTATTTTATTTTATTTTATTTTATTCTCTTAATCTTATATCTTCTCCTATATCTTTTTGTGCTAACCAAATATTCTAGGGTTTTGTGTTCTTGTGTATGCAGGAGACAATTCGAACTAGGAGTAAGATAACTGCAGAACCTCTTCTTGAAGGTTTAGACGAGAGTAGACGAAGGAGAAGAATCCGAACATCTAGAGAACTTTTCCCTCCTCCGGAAACTCTGTTGCAACCATCACCACAAGGTTCTGACCATAGCAGAGAAAATATGGAGAACAATAATATCAGAAGAACTCTTGCTG
The DNA here is from genome assembly GCF_029865625.1 of Vigna umbellata. NCBI lineage: Eukaryota > Viridiplantae > Streptophyta > Magnoliopsida > Fabales > Fabaceae > Vigna > Vigna umbellata. The sequence goes on from NC_142174.1 coordinate 23,281,588, forward strand.
ATTACACCAATACAGCTGGACCTCAGCACTTTAACACTATAGCTAGACCTAGAGTCAATGCAGCTAACATGGAGGTCAAACCAGCATTGATCCAACTGGTGAAGAGCAATCAATTCAATGGGTTATCTCATGAAAGCCCATATGAGCACCTCACTACATTTAATGAGATCTGCAACACAGTGAAAATCAATGGGGTGCCAGATGAAGCGATCAAACTTAGCTTGTTTCCTTTCTCATTAGGAGGCAATGCTAAGCTTTGGTTAAATTCTTTTCCAGAGGGAAGTTTCACAGAGTCGGAAGCAGTGGTAACCAAGTTTCTAAATAAATACTTCCCACAATCAAAGGTGAACAAAGGCAAGCAAGAGATTTCTTCATTCAGGCAGGGCATGGAAGAATCACTGGGTCATGCATGGGATAGATACAAAAGCTTGCTACGAAAAACACCCACGCATGGATTCGATGAAGTGGAAGTAGTCCTTACCTTCCTTGGATGTCTTGGTTCACAAACCAAGATGATGCTTGATGCCTCAGCAAGAGGAAACATTAAATGGAAAACTCCAGAGGAAGCAACAGAAATTATTGAAAATATGGCTACTAGTGATAATGTGCTCAAAAGTGAAAGAGGAGCTCCTATGCAACAGAAAGGAGTTCTACAATTACAGACACATGATGCCTTGCTAGCATAAAATAAAATTCTAACTCAACAGCTGGAGACTCTTACTAAAACACTTGCACAATTGCCTAAGGCGTTGAAAACTGCTGCACAGGTACAATCTCAATTGTGTGAATTATGTGGAGGCGACCATATCAATGGTCAATGTTCCTTTCCAGCAGAAGCCGTGGAGGATGTGAATTACATGACCAATCAATACCGTCAAGGGAACTACAATCAAGGGTGGAAACCACACCCAAGCATTGGTCAAGGGCAAACTGGGCAAGTTGGTCAATTTAATAAGCAACAGCAGCAACCCACCTTATGGCAGCAAATTTCTATGCTTAATGAAAGGTCCATGAGGATGGAAGACACTCTTAATAATTTCATACAGAAAACTGAGTCTACCCAAAAGAGCACTGAAGCTGCTATCAAGAATTTGGAGATTCAGATGGGGCAGATCACCAAGCAGGTGGAAGAAAGGCCAAATAGAAATTTTGGGGCTAATACTGAGGTTAACCCCAGAGAAGAATGGAAGGTGGTAGATGATAACGGTTGAAAAACCGTTATTTTTATGCTTAAATTTGATACCAAAAGCAACCTTTAAGACTTAGAAACTAGCTTGAACTCATATTTTTGCTTTAGTTTTGAGAATAAGAGAGTTGAAAGTGAATTTAGTGGTTTTGTGCAAGATTCCCTTGATTTTGTAGGCTAATTGAATGATTTGAAAGAAGAATTGAAATACCGAATGATTGGAGTGCTGAAAAGTCAACCAAAAACCAGAAAAGTCAACCAGTCAACCAGAAAAGTCAACCAGTCAACCAGAAAAGTCAACTAGTCAACCAGAATGCTGAAAAACCAACCAGAACGCAGAAAAAGTCTGACCGAGTGGCGCTGAGCGGAAAATACCGCTGAGCGGCACTTTTCGGGTGCCGAAATCACCGCTGAGGGGCAAAACAGCAGCTGGGGGCAAAATGGATCGTGCACTAGTACCGCTCAGCGGTAAAATACCGTTGAGCGCCATTCTAAGTGGGCTTGGACCAGTTTTCTTTTGTTTTTATGGGGTTGGACTTGTTTTATGTTATTTTTATGCCCTATTTAAGGACTTGCACGTCCTAGGGTTTGTATCTTTGGCTGGGAGGAAGTAGAAACACACTTTTCACCCCTTGGGGGTAGATTGGGAGATGGTGACGGCTCTCCTCTTCTCTTTCTAGGGTTTTTCTATCTCTTTCATTCTTTCATTATTGTTCATCTAGTTTCACCATGAATATGGTGAACTAAACCTTGTATTGTTGTTGGGGAATCAATGTTATCTTTTGAAGCTCTCATATATGGAATTTGTGCTTGCATCTTAATCTAAGATTTATGCTTTCTTTCATCATTAGTTAGGGTTTTTCCTCTTTGCTTAATGCTTGCTTTGTTTAACTCATTCAATGCATGATTATTGATTTTGTCGATACGGGAACGTACGGGGAAGTCTAGATCCGGGGAATTTCTCCCAATAAGTATATTGGTTGCCTTAAGCTCCTGTGCTAAATAAACTAATTATTAGGAATGCTAGGAATCGTATGAACTCGTAATTAGGGAGAAGCCTTCTTGAAAGGTAATTTAGAGAGTGGCATTAACAATGATGACTTGAATGTTGAATTCCAAAAATATATGAGAGTGGATAAGATGAAATTGACCCCCAACAACATATTCATCAATATATTTCATTGAAAGTGTTTGTATTTTGCTTTAGCCATTGATCACACTCATGCATACATGTTTATTTTCGTCTTTTGCATATAAAAATCCAATTATTTCGTCTTTAAGTCTTAGCTAATCAACAAACCACACAACTAAACTAGGCCGTGAGTCCTTTGGGAAGAACGATACTTGGTCTTACCAAGTTTATTACTTGAACGATTCAGTCATACTTGCCGATTGTTAAACAAGTTTGTGACATCATATTTTGGTGATCATAAATTTGTCCATCAAGTTTTTGGCGCCGTTGCCGGGGACTCGTTGTTTAACTGGTTAATTTGTGTGATTATTGATTATCTTTGACTTTGAATTTTGAATTTCTGTTTTTATTTTTTCTGTTTTTATTTTATTTTATTTTATTTTTATTTGATTTGATTTGATTTGATTTGATTTTATTTTATTTGATTTTATTTTATTTTTTTGTTTTTATTTTTCGGTTATTATTTTGTTTTTCTATTTTATGTTTTTATCTTCTATCTTGCTATCTTTTATCTTCTTATCATTCATTCTTTGTATCTTCTCTATCTTTTTGTGCTAACAAATATTTTCTAGAGTTTTGTGCCTAATGCTTGCAGGATGCAATTCGGACAAGAATTTAACTATATGGGCACTCAATTCTTCAAGGTCAACAAAGGAAAGCAAGATATCTCATCTTTCAGGCAAGGAATGGAGGAATCACTAGGTCATGCATGGGACAGATACAAAAGCCTATTAAGAAAGACACCCACGCATGGCTTTGATGATGTGCAAGTAGTCCTAACCTTCCTTGGAGGTCTTGGTCCACAAACCAAGATGATGCTTGACGCCTCAGCAGGAGGAAACATCAAATGGAAAACTCCAGAGGAAGCTACGGAAATCATTGATAATATGGCTACTAGTGATAATGAGCTGAACAGTGAAACAAGAGCTCCTATTCAACAAAAAGGAGTTCTATAGTTGCAATCCAGTGATGCCTTGCTAGCTCAGAACAAGATACTAACTCAACAATTGGAGAATCTCACAAAGATACTTGCACAACTACCAAAAGAGTTAAAGACTGTTGCACAGGTTCAACCACAAATGTGTGAATTATGTGGTGGTGACCATATAAATGGTCAATGCGCCTTTCCAGTGGAAGCTTTAGAGGATGTTAACTTCATGGCCAATCAATTTCCATACTGTCAAGGGAACTTCAATCAAGGGTGGAAACCACACCCAAGTATTGGTCAAGGACAAAGTGGGCAAGCTGGAAGAAACTCTTCAGCAATTCATACAGAAAACTGAATCTTCTCAAAAGAGCACTGAAGCTGCTATTAAGAACTTGGAGATTCAAATGGGTCAGATTACCAAGCAATTGGAAGAAAGGCCTGACAAAAATTTTGGGGCTAATACTGAGGTTAACCCTAGGGAAGAGTGTGAAGTGCTAGTGAGTGTAAATGTTGAAAAAGTTGAGTTGGAAAAAAGAGAGAGAAGAGAGAAAAGAGAGAGAAGAGAAAGAAGAAGAGAAAATTTGTGTGAAGATTGAGAAAGTGAGTAGAAAAAGAAAAGAAAAAAAGAAAGTGAGAGAAAAGAAAAAGAGGACGAGAGAAAAAAAGAAAGAATCATATGAAAAACCTCTTCCTCATCCAAAGAAGTATCATAGGAAGGAAAAGAAATTTAAGTGCCTCATGGAAATCTTCAAGAAATTGGAGATTAAAGTTCCTATGATTAAGACATTGCAACAGGTTCCTGGTTTGATCAAATTTCTGAAGAAGTTCAGTAGAAAGAAGAAAAAGAAGATGGAACA